>NC_139241.1:45863078-46463078 GCF_977018435.1 Lepisma saccharinum | reverse complement strand
CTTTGTTACCAATCATGAACGCTAAGGGAGATTTCACACCAAAGCGACAAGCGTCACTTGAGCGTTTCACCAAGAGAACGCAGGTTTGTGCAGCCTGTCATGCCGCTACGGTGTAAAACGTTACTATTCCCAAGGGACATATATGGAGTGTCGCTTGCCGCTTCGTTCTGAAATTTCCTTTAAAAAAAGTGAGCGATTTAAACAACCGAACGCATAGAAGTGAAATATCAAACTGAAACAATATAGTTTCTTGCATGTTTCAAACAATTTCTCCGGTTTGGTATTTCTGGAATCGTCCATTCAATTTCATCTTTCCTGCGCCTGTTTGTATGCAACCCAAAGAACAGAATTGTACGACTGAGCAGCATACATTCAAGCAGCTTTAAACAACTCCTCATTTGTAACTCGCAAGAGCATCACATAGTGGTTCGGATCCCACTTTAATGTATGTTTATTCCCGATTACCCCATCTGAACATAATCATATCCTACACGAACGTTCAGTATGCGGGAAAAGTAACTAAGGTGTAAAAAAGTTTTTGAACGATGTAAAAACAAACATGGAGCATGATTTTC
This sequence comes from Lepisma saccharinum, assembly GCF_977018435.1. Lineage (NCBI taxonomy): Eukaryota > Metazoa > Arthropoda > Insecta > Zygentoma > Lepismatidae > Lepisma > Lepisma saccharinum. The sequence goes on along the minus strand of NC_139241.1, from coordinate 46,462,503 downwards.
TTGTTAATGTTTTATAAAAATATCCACATATACAGAGTTAATACCCATTGTAAATTTCTCTACAAACGTAAGTTCAAAGTCTGAGTTGCGCGACTTTTTTGACACCCTGTACAAGAAAACAAACATTTCTTACTTTTCAACTGGATAGACGTTTAGATTAAATGATAAAATAAAGTGTAAGGGTGTTACCTCACCAGGAAAACACCGAAATGTCACCTTTCTTCCCTGGACTCTATTGCTAACGAAGCCCTGGCGTGGGGATCCACAGTCAGCATAATCCGCTGTGGGGCCTGTATTATGTCCTGTCTATGTGTGTTTGTGCTTGTCCTCTCATCAATGTCATCTTCTCACCATTTATCCTCATCGTCGCGGTTAGCCAAAAGTGGAAGAGAGCCATGCTAAATAACCAATCAATCAATCAGGTGAAATGATAAGTGATGATGGCTGAATTCACATTATCTCGTCACCGGAGATGCATGGTTTGAAGCCTGCTCTATGCCTAGATTTATTTCAAATATAGATAAAATACTTTTTAGCATCACTGAAACCTTAATACTGTTTATCTCTTTTCGTCACTACTTGTTAATAACCCTGCACTGACATAAGAGCTGGCCGAATCACCTCCTTATGCATATGAATGTATTAATCCAAGGTTCTGATTTAAGATTGTGCAGTTATAGTTTGGATTTGAGACACCACGGTAATCAGGGCAACCGCTAGTTAGCGCCACTTGCCGTCACAAATATTTAAACAACTCATTAATACAGGGTGTCCCCGTACAACACCGACATTTTTTCACAGCGCGTAGTGAACAAGACGGATAACTTTTCTCACGAACATTTTCCTCGGTGAGACCTCTTTTCGATGCGACGAGCCCTCAAAAATGGTATTTTCTATCCTGTAAGTATGCAACCATGGGACATATATTCAAGGTTGCCACTGACATGAATTGTTCCTGTCTGAAAGCGACAAAACAAAACGTTTAGTACTCTGTTGACACACTGTGGGACCAAGCAAGGCAGTAGCCAATCTATAGACTCTGAAAACTTCTAGACAACAGTATGAATCCCTTATTTAATGCAATAGCCTAAAATAGAAGGTGCAGCATGATGATGCATGATGTAAAGGAAGATGTTAAAACCAAAGATTATTCCTTACTAATATTCTCTACTGGCATGGTGCTGTGCCTGTACCAGTATTTACATTTTGAGCATGTTTTCAGATAGAAAAATAAAATGACAGTGGCAAACATGACTCTGAGCCACCGGATAGAAAACCGTTCCTCGAGGGCTCGTAGCGTCGAAACGGGGTCTTAACGAACAAAATGTCATTGACAAACGTTTTGTCTTGTTCATACTGTGAAGATTTGTCGGTGTTGTACCGCCACACCCTGTACATATTACTGAAATACACGGTTTAAAAGTTCACACTCCGCGATTAATCTTTAGATAATAACACATTATACATATAAACACCTACTAAACCCTTGTAAGAAGCTCGGAACAGAATCAGTGAAGGTGAGTAGAAAGATCAAGCAGAAGAAGAAGAGAAAGAAAAAGAAGAAGATCGCGAAAGAATCGTGGAGACGACTAACCTATTTCCCTCCCGCTACTCCGGAAGAAACGATTCCTTTTTTTTCTGTTTTCGTTTCCGCCACGCGAACTCTCGCGTCATCCCCCCTTCTGCCCTCCCCCCTTTTCTTTTAGCTCCTAACCACTTGCCTCGAGACTAAAACTCCTTGCTCGCCAACGGTCCATTCACATCGTGAACATTCACCTGGGTTTGATTTAACTCTCGGCGTCCCAAAGCAGCCATTCGCTGAGCAGCGAAGCGCTCTACGAGGTCCGCGCTCCGGAAAGAAGAAAAGCGCGGGAGAAGCCAGTGTAGCCATATCGTAGTACATGTAACTAAGTTGTTCTTGCAAATTTAAATACGCAGACAAATTGTAAGAAGTATCGCACTACTTTTAATTAGGGTTTGAATTTATAGTCATTACGATATGACTTAAAAATAAATATTCCGTCGATGACTTGTAGTTAGTTTTTTTTAAGTAAATTAGAGATATAATTACGAAAGCAGTGTAGCTACCTCTGGATGTTTTCTTAGGAGCAACGTATGATGCCAACGCAAAAATACAAATATTATGCAGTCTATCTTGAAAACTGCATTCGTAGGTAGCTATCGATGCTATGGCGTCTGGGTGCACACTCGGTATGTGCTCTGTCTATTCATGGGTTTCTACCTTCAGCTTTGTTAGATAATGCATATTTGAGTCTTCCGGTTTACAGGGTGTCCATAAATAATTGCTCCGTTCATAATGTCCATAGTCACTGAAACACGTTTCAAACTGTGAGTACATAAACATTTAAAGTTATTACTCACTCACATGAATACGCAGCACACTCCAGAATGTGCACAGCTTTAGCAAAGTGACTACAGTGTTGCCAACGATACTCTACTTAACCGTCGCCACTTTATTGAATTCTTGTACTTCTCTTTTTACTTCTTCTTTCTTTATCTCCCTCCCTTTATCTCTCTCCCATTTATCCCCCTTTCTTTTTTCCAGGGCTGGGAAGTAATAACGCATGTAATTGTAATGCTTTGCATTACTTGTTTTGCATTGATAAATTCAGAACTGGAAAATGATATATTGGGACGAAAAATGCTCTATATTTATTTATTTCGCGTCGCTTTCTTGCCACTTCGGCTAATCGTAACGATGAGTAATGATATGATGAAACTGATTAAGAGACAGTCACAAAGAACACGCTTACCCAGGCCGGGAGTCGAAGTAGGGAATTTCGGTAGCAAGATCGAAAGGCCCTCGGGCACTGAGGCTGTTCATTTGTTCTATTAATATATGTACAGGTGCACGTAATGTTTCACTGAGAAATCTTACAGTATAATCAACAGATGTCGCGCTTGTATAAACAGTTAAATATCCTTATTATATGGCAAGATAGTAGTAACATGTTATGTTTGAAAGAAACTAAAGGTAACATTAACGATATTTCTTTGTCTCACTTGATCAACCCTCTTTCTCCCTCCTTAGCCTATATATCGTTACTGATGAGGAACCTCTCACTGTACTACATCACAGCGCAAATGACTTATATGTTAACGCGTCCAGCATCTTCGCTTGCCACTCTCATTCCACTGGATTTTGTAAGTATCGCTCACGTTTCTTGATATGGTTCCGAGGTCGTGTAGTTCCTAATAAAACAACTCGCATCTACTTGCAACGAAATGTTTCATTGCGTTTGAAAGTTAGCCTGCCAGTCCTCCGTGGCGAAGTGGTTAGCCTATACTGCTCGCATTTCAAGCTGACGGCTGAGAAACTACGAATCAGCTATCAGTTCTCTTCGACTGACATCGGGGATTGTCGTGTCACAAGGGACCAAACGTTGCTGGCGGGACGAAACAAATAAGCATCGGATACAACGCATGTTGACAAGCGTACTGTACAACAGGAGAGAGTTGATCTGCGTCGTTACTGGATAAAAACTGTACAGTAGTACACAAAGTACGGAAAATTAGTGTACAAAACACGCAAACGCTGTACAAGAAACCTAATATAAACAAAAATATCAATCTTTGGACTTACTTCTGTAGTACTGTATTCATGATAATCTTCCTGTGAAGTGCTTTCGCTGTGTGTCAAACATTGTTGTAAGTTCACTATATGCTCAGATAGGCTAATCGAGACTGAGCCTGCAGTTGAAAGCGGGATACGAACCATTGCGCGGTGGGATCGAAGGCGGACCTCTTTGGTTACAAGGCGACCACAGCAAGTCTCCGTGGCGGAGTGGTTATCACAGCGGGCTATGACGCCAGGGGTCCTGGGAACGAATCCCGGCATTGGCGTATGTGTTTGAGAGTCTCCCTTCATCAATTGCATCGTATCATCACTCATCCTCATCTTTACGATTAGCCAAAAGTGACAGAATAGCGAAGTAAAATAAACCAAATCAAGTCACTACGCCATGAGGAGGCCAGCTATCGTTGTGACATAAATAGGATTACGGTAATACAAATTATTACAGATGGACAACAGCTAAAAGAAACCAAACTGGTGAATCACTGGAATAAGGTAGGGTAAATTCTAGAGAGATGTAAGAGTGGTTTTTTGAAATGAAGAAAGTTTACTGACGAAGACCAAATGAACAGTTTAATTTTTGCAGTTGTGTTAGTAGGGGTGCGTGAATAGCCTCAATGCTGACTCAACAATATGGAATCAAAACCTTTTCTTAAAGTAGCGAATACAATTTTTTAGCGTATTCGTTCACCAGTGGAATTTCGCCATCTGCTTATGGCAACACTGGAAGGAGCGTCGAGACGTCGAGGAGGTGGGAGAACAGCTCGCCGAAGGAGATGCTAGTAAAGAGAGAGAGAGAGAGAGAGTTGGACGTCTCTCAAACCTCTCCCCACCCCCTCCCCTTTCTCCCTCCTTCCCCCCAACTCTAAACAGGCAATTGTCTGAAATGAAGCAATCACAGGGAAGAGACCCAGATAAGCCGGCAAACGACCAGTATGGGAGACATTAAGGGAAGATCGGCATTGATACTTGCTTCGGGGGGATTATTTTGTAACAAAGTCCGACCAACTTTGATGGAGTCGTAATCGCGGATAATTATGAAAGAAATTAGGACTACAGCAATGTTTTCGGTCCCCCCTCCCCTTAAGTCTCACACTTTAACCCCTCCTCTCCCTCTTACCCTTCTGCAAATCCAACTAAGAAAGGAGAGATGGAGATAGAGAGAAAAAAAAACGCTCCAACACTCTCTTCAAGATCTCCGAAGAGGCGGAGAGAGAAAAAAAAGTTAGAAACGAAATCAGTCAAGGATTTTGCACAGGACCATGCCATTAAACTTTATTGGATACGTAAAGAGTTCTTTCGCCCATTTTTTCCTCCACCACTGGAAATTTTACTTTTTCACCCCGTCGTCTCACAACCCTTAACACAATACAATGATTGTCCCTGCTCAGTACTAACCCTTAACGTTTCTCTGGACCATCTCTCCCACTGGTCTCGTAGCGCCCGTATTTAATATTCCGAGAAATGCTAATAAGAGATTTCGGAAGAGAAGAAACCGTGAAAGAGGAACCCAAAAAGAGCTGCAACGTAGCACTCTTTGCCTTATATTAAGCCGACATAAGCTTAACTCCAGCATCTTCCAGTTCCAGACTAGTAGAGGCAAGAAGAAACAGAGTTCGTATCCTTCTAATCCCCTTCCTCCATGGAGTACTTCTCTGGAATTTCTCCCAGGATCCCTCTGAACTTTTATTCCCGCCGAGGACCTACACTTGGATTCCGAGATAAGAACAATTATTAAGTGGGTGTTAATTTTTTTTACGCCCACTTGGTACAGTGGAGCATTTCACTTTTACGAGCGCAATTAAACAGATTGGTGCTTGAAGCTGCATTCTCCCCTCTTAATCCCTGCTAGTTTTAAAACTGTGAGCCCTGGGACTTACCAAGAGATACAAAACAAGATTCTAGAGTTTAGCTTTTCTTCGTTTGCAGTAATTGCCACGGAAGTAGACACGTTTTACTTCGCAGTTGCTTTTTTTCAATCGTCCAGCCGTACCAGCTCATTAACGAACATCTTAAGAGCACCTGGGCTAAATGATACAGAAAGAATACTCGCTAAACAAGCCCGAAATTAAAAGCGTTCGATTTAGAAACAAGCTGTTACCTGGAAATATGACTACAAAGGCACAGCTTTGCGCATGCACCATATTGTATGTCCAACTATATTTCAAGACAGATATTAACGAGTCTAGTGCGCACAGATGGCAAGCATAGTTACGGAGATACGCCATTTTAGGCGTACTACGCACGCGTCATATGACGTTCTGAACAGCGGGTGATTCGAAGCTGTCAGCAATAGCGTTCGAAGTGAATGTTCAGATTGTTCTTTTTAAACTGGGTATATAACTGGACAAGGGTATTATCTAGATTGTTCATAAATTGGAGTTGATTATGGGTAATCAAGAGTTGCAGAAATCAACTAACAATTAAAAATAAATAAAATTTATATAAATCATTTCGGATGTGAACTCTTGTGGTGATTTTAGTTCATACTAGCGTTAAGACTGTGTTTCACGAAAACTCTGGAAGACGATATTTACTGCAATTTTTAGTTTTGTAGTGATGAAATAAAGAGGAACGAATCTTGAAGGTTTAGCAGAGAGATTTATTGAAGAACTGGAATAGTAGAGAAAATAGGAAGTACAGAAAGGAGGAGATTGAATCTGAAAGAGAGAAATATTTCTGGAAGATGAGGAACCGTGGGGGGGGGGGGAGAGAGAGAGAGAGAGAGAGAGAGAAGGAGGTAGAATAATGGAAGAGCGGATAAAGAGATAACAAGATAGATGAATAGGAGGGGAAGGAGAGAAGGAGATTTCTGTAAGATGAGGAACCGTGCAGAGAGGGAGAGAGAAAGAGAGAAGGAGACAGAGGGACAGAAGAAGGATAGAGAGAGAGACAGATTTGTGAAAGAGAAGAAGATGATATAAAGGAATAGGAGGGCACACGATGCTTCAAGTGACTTCGCCTCAGAGTCCATATAATGAAAGAACTATATCTTATAGGAAAGTGACATTGCATACCAATATTTGCACATAAACGCGGGATGCGGAAATAAGATTCACATGCGTAAATATGCGTGTACTGGGAATTGGGGGTGGGGTATTTCCCAGTCAACAACCATCGCGCTGACACTAGATTAGAAAATCCAACTCGCATTTGTCATACACTCATGAACGGAACCAATGTTCTTCCATTAAGGCGTGCCTCCAGTTAACAAACAAACATCACGCATTTCGCATGCACGCCGAGCGAGAACATAATGGAGAAATGATGTACTGGATTATAAAACACTGTATTCATTTCTGCTTAATAAATAACTACATTACGCCAGGTATGACAAGAGACAAAAAGAGGGGTGGGTTGGCGTTAAGGGTAAAGGGGTGGGGGGTTGGCGGTGGATGTATGTTCACATATGTACGCGTGAGAGATACGTCGGCCATAACATGGTCATGCAGGAATATTGGCTGCATTATGATCGGAAAACCTTTTCAGGATACGGGCTAACAACAAACCGCGGTTACGTTTAACGATTTCGGGGATATTCGTGTAACGAATGTGAACACATCCCATAATGCATCTGGATGGCGATGTTGACAGGCTCTGGTTGGGCAGCTGGCGGGTAGCCATATAACTCAGGTCTGTGGTGAAATGTTTATTTGTTGCTCTATTTTTTCAACAGAGAATGTTTATTAATAATAATTTCGCCTTGTGTGTATTCTCCGATATATAGGAGACATCTGGAGATTAGGTCCACGTATGGGCATTGAAAGAAACATAATCCGGAGAATTGAATAGGGTCATTCGATTAGTGCTGTGTCACCTAAGAAGCAATTGGCTGAAAAACCTACACTTCAGAGTCTACTGGAAAGGTTATACCGTATGTTTACCGAACCCTAACTTAGTCTTGTTTCCATTGATCTTGTTGCAATTTTGTAAATTAAATACGATCTGAAATTTGAGCCATTTCTCGAAACGATGCGTTTGACCATCTCTCCTAAAGCCAGCACCGGATCCGACACGAGTCATTTTTGTTGTCGACTCGGGGAACGTTTAACGTGGGTCTCTTATGAGCCGCCGCACACCGGACGAAACATTTGACTCTGGTCGCCTCGGGTCACGTTGCGACAGTTTGCGACAAAACAGTGAAGGTTATGGGAATTTGGTCTCGGTGGAGCACGATGCGACAAAATGCTCTGTGTATGTGGGAGGGAGGGGGTACATGTATGCATGATCATTTAGGTACCACAATACTTAGAGCACTTTTTATGATAAACACAATAACAAATAATAACAACAAACCAAGTTGTACCTCCGTTGATGAATTTTGATATTCCGTAAAAAAAAATCAGGCAAAAAAAATAGTATTGACTAGAGCTATGAAGGAGAGAATACGAATAATCATAGCAGAAGTATCTAAACAAATGGGGATTAAGATAGAAAATGGAGTACTAATATCACTGGAATATATGAGAGAATGTCGGACATATTTTCATATTGAACAAAAACTTTATTTCCAGAAAACTGGAAAACTGATAACAATAATTAATATTTGTTTCGTTTTTGTCGGAAGCAAAGTGACTCGTCGTGTCTCGTCGTGTTGCGTCGCGTTAGGCCTCGTCGTGTTGCGTCGCGTCGTGACTCGTCGTGCCTCGTCGTGTTGCGTCGCGTTAGGGCTCGTCGTGTTGCGTCGCGTTAGGGCTCGTCGTTTTGCGTCGCGTTAGGCCTCGTCGTTTTGCGTCGCGTCGTGTTGCGTCGCGTCGTGACTCGTCGTGCCTCGTCGTGTTGCGTCGCATCGTGACTCGTCGTGCCTCGTCGTGTTGCGTCGCGTCGTAAGTCGTCGTGTTGCGTCGCGTCGTGACTCGTCGTGTCAGATCCGGTGTGCGGCTGGCTTAAGAATTAAAGGTCAGATGTCTCACATGATAAATATTGTTTAAAGTGAACCGAAATGGTTTCAAAGGTGGTGTTTTATTGTAAAATACTTGTACAGTATCAAAAGCAATCGTTTTGTTGAAAGGAAAGCCATATATTTAAAACTAATTACATGACACACAAACAAGGGAATAATTGAAAAATTGTCGGCAGATTAGTTTTTTCAAAATAGAAAACTTCTCCTAAGTTGACTAGTATTCATATTCATCCCAAGCTTATTCATAGTTCTTCATTTTCCCCTCACAAATATTACGCCCATACAACGTGCATGTTTCGTGCATGCACTTCTAACAGTCTACTCTCGATGTTGCCTTGTCCCAGTCTTCCGATCATTCTAAATATGTGAATTTCTTTCCTAATTGTGAGTCCACGTTTTCTTCGTCGATGAGGATTGCAGAACATAGGCTCCTAGGTTATCGTCATCTTTTATTAGCAGAACTTTCATTCTTTATCGTTCACATTTCGCCTTAATATATGATTTCTGTAATTTCTTCGATTTTACTCAAGATTTTACGAAATATTTTCATTTATTCATTTTGATATATTATTACAATTATTCTCTTAAAATAATTTAGGAATGAGAAAAATGAAGCATCTCATCTCACATGAAAATTATGGGACATCTCTGCTTTCTCTAAAACGGGTCCTTGGTCCTTTTGCTAACGAGAGATGTCCCGCTCTGTCGTGCTTGAAATGATGCTCCTATGTTTAGTACATGAGTGTAAAGTGAATATATGGACATTGTACTCAAGAGAAAAGACGAAAAGAAGAACGTCAATCAGATGAAAGTCAGTTTTCTAACGAAGTATAAAATTTAATTTAATTCGGCAGGGTAATTATACAGGGTGTCGCGAAAATAACTCATGTTTTTTTAAAATAAGTGTAACGTCGTTGATTTTCAAGATACAAACGTTTTATTAACACCAAAACCATCGGTAAGAAATGCAGTTCGGATAGGTATACAGTGATGATTTAAGTATGGAAGATGATGTCGGAAAGATGACGTCATTTTTGCTGACCCCACCACTTCGACGAGCTTAAAGTTGCTATTCGTGAAGGAATTACAGCTGTGCCAGACGAAATGTTGGCAAGGGCAATGCGGAACTTTGAGGAGATGCTCCGGATGTGTGCAGCAACAATGACGTCATCTTTTTATACTTAAATCATCAGTGTATACCAATCCAATCTGCATTTCATAACGATGGTTTTGTTGTTAATAAAACGTTTGTATCTTGAAAATCAACGACGATAAACATATTCCAAAAACATGCGTTACTTTTGCGCCACCCTCTATAATTGTATGGTTTTTTATGTTTGATTTCAGACAGATCGTATAATGGTTCTATAATGAAGTACACGGAGATGCATGTGAGAATCAAGGTGAAATAAAGAACGAACATCGAAAACACTTGTGAGAATGAAATAAAAAATTCTCGAAACTGAATAGGTGCTATTAACAAGTGTAACTAGTAATAGTGAGATGATTCTAGAAAGTGCAAATACATTCTCACTAGATTGATTTGATTTGCTTTACTTCGCTTTTCAGCCACTCGTGGCTAATCGAGATGATGAGGATGAGTGATGGAATCGATGAAGGGACATTCACAAAGAACACCCATGCCAAGGTCTGGATTCGAACTCGGGCCTCTGGCGTCCTAGCACGCTGTGAGGAGGTAGATAAATTCTCACTGAAAAGTTATGGAAAATAAAAGTGCTTGATTATGAAGGATAAATAGCTCAAATATGTGTAAGAGTGACGTGTAAAAATTGTGTAAGGTTTAGGTAGAAGTGTTCAAGTAAAAATAGCAATACGATTCATGAGTAACAAGTGTAAGGAAATTCTCGTTGAAGAAGAAGTGGAAAGAGAAATGTTTTCTAGTTATAACAGAGGTTGAAAGTGATGTTTAGATAGAATTCGTACTCAAGTTCAAATAGCGAAAATAATTGTGAGAAACAAGTGTAATTAGTGAAGAAGTGAAGTGAAGAACAAGCGGAAAAAGAATGGTTTTCTCGACTTTAGTGTAATTAAATCAGGGTTGCTAAAGGTCCTTGAATTTTAAATCAATTCAATTCCGGTCAAGGAGAGAAAATCAGGAAGCGTAAATGGGTTCTGGACCGTAAAGAACCTTTTCATCTCTAAGTTATTTCAATTCGGTTCAGGAATCCTTTTACCACATCAATTTAATTACGGTCCAGGAACCTTTTTTCCGGTTCAATTTAAATTCTGTCCAGGAACCTTTTTGCAAGGAAACAATACGTAACTTGGACCGAATTTAAATTGTGCGAGAAAAAAAATTTTCCGGTCCTGCAGCGGAACTCAATAGAACCCATTAGAATTTATGGGTTGCTGGACCTTTAGAAACCCTGCCAGGAAGACATAAATACTAATGGGTTCTATTGGGTCCCGTATCAGGACCGGAAGCTTTTTCATCGCACAACTTAAACTCTGTCCAATTTGCGTATTTTTTTTTTCATTCCAATACGGAACTTGCACCGTATTTAAATTGATCTGGAAAAAGGGTTTGCATTTAAATTGATCCGGAAAAAAAGGTCCCTGGACCGAATTGAAATACTTTAAACATGAAATGGTTCTTTATGGTCTTGAACCTATTTACACTTGCTGATTTCACTTCCGGACAGGAAGTTCGGTTTCTGGACCGAATTTAAATTCATTATAAAAGTTCCTGGACCGAATTTAAATACTTCAAACATAAAAAGGTTCTTTACGGTCCAGAACCAATCTACGTTTGCTATTTGCTATTTTTCTCTCCTAGACCGGAATTAAATTTATTGAAAATCCCTGCACCTTTAAGAACTTGGAATAAATGAAAGGTGTGCTTGAAAGTGAAGTGTAAACGGACGAATTAATCAAGTGTAAACAGTGAGAAGAAGATCGGGAGAGTGGTAAGTGCAAATGGAAACCAGATACGCATGATGTGCAAGTTTAACGAGGCGTGAAGGACACGAGCCAATATATACACTAGCACACAGGGCAATTGGTACAGTCGAACTCCCATTGTAGAACACTGCATCGATATTTGGAGATGATCTTTCTGTCCCCATGTGGGAATCTGTCTTGTCGATTACCCTGACCCCTGGAGGCGGGACCTTGCAGCCTGTAAGTAGTCTGTGCGTTGCCTTCTCTGAGTGACCGAGAGGATTGCTTTTCCATTTTCATGTCCTGTCGGCCGTAAAATGCGCTATTTGTGATCCACGATACGTGAAGGGTTATCCGAAGTTTCTCGAATGCTATGTTATGCTGCGGGATTGCAATTAAAGGCTTGGACAGTTTTGTATTGATCCTGGTTCTCGTGAGGATTGTAATGGGGGTTGGAGAAGAGGGTGGTGGTGGGGCTGCACTGTTTGTCTTCTGCAGAAGCCTTATTTTTTTTCTGTCTGTGAATGCTCCAGTTGGAACATTGTTGACATCCATTGTTGCACGCTCGCGTTCCTTAGCGTGGTTTCGACTGCTAGGTAGGAGGAGGAATTGTTGATTTTTACCTTGTGTGTTGAAACGCACGCCGTACGTTTACAGAAATACTGTGCGGTTTGTTCTGCCTGACTGAAACAAGTCTGGAACTGTTTCGTGCCATCCCAGTCAAAAAACGAAGAGTGGCTGTGAAATCGCATTTTTGTTCATTCCTTACGTTCTGAGAAGGAAAAGCTATACTTAGTGTGTTGCTTTGTTTCTCCACAAGGCAGGTAGATGAAAGGTAGGTCAATAAGGCACTTTCTAACTTCGGAATGTTTTGACGTCATTCGATTGTAACGTAAAACCTTCGTTCTGTTTGCAAATAAGCAGAAACGACAGTTATCGAGTTAAATTTTAATTAAGAAAGAACTAACAATGTACTTAATTCAAATACTGATGTTGATATATTGTGTGTCTACGACCTAATACATGCAAAAAAATAAACTTAGAAAAATTACCTAAAAATTCTGAAGGATTTATAGAACAAATTTATAAGCTACCAAGAGAGATTCAAATTACAAATTAACGTTACAGTATCTATCACATGTTCATTGCTTGTACATGTTAGAAACTTCACTATTTGTCATGTTTTACACTTTAAGTAATGAGTTGCAGTACGCAACAAAAATCATGTGGAAAATTTCAAAAGTGAATGATTGTCGGTTGTCAGACAAGAGAATTGAATTGTTACACAACTGCTTGTATAAATAATACTGCACAGAATTTCTTTGTTTCTTCGCAGTCGTTCAGAACTGCGCTGAAGGCAATGAGACGAGAGGCGGGAACCTCTCTCCTTCAAAGGGTTACATTTGCATGTAAAATGCCCCTTCTTTCACCAAAATGCACAAAAATGCATAAGATGACTTTTAAAAGGCCCAAAAATGACTTGAACGGTTTAAAAAGTTTACAAAATTACCTTTACTCCAAAAAGGGTAAAAAAATTCAAAACAATACCCTAACAAAGGCATCCCAATTTATTCACTTACGTGTGAAACACGTTCCTATCTACTTATGCAACGTTTCTGCCTTACCAAAAAAATATGCATTTGCATCAAAATCCTAGCCCTAAATATGACGTCTCAGGGTTTTTGAATTGGTGGATAACTTTGATTAACGTCACCGTTAATTAAATAAAAATCCAGTGACCAATATTTAAAAAAGGTTTAAACCGTTTACGTCATTGTTTAGGATAACCAATGCTGCGATGAAGAAGAATGGTTAATTGATTGATTGATTGAATTAGGTTATTTTACGTCGCCATTCTGCAACTCTTAGCTAATCGCGATCATGAGGATGAGATGATGTGATAAAATTAATGAAGGGAAATGAACGAAGAACATGCATACCCAGGCCGGGATTCGAAACAGGTACCCCTAGTACCTAGCGGACTGTGCTAACCACTCTGGCAAAGATATCGACACCGGTTCATTGAGAACAGTAGCCTCAGGAGCAATGGTTCATGGAGAACAGTAGCCTCAGGAGCAATGGTTTATCGAGAACAGTAGCCTCAGGAGCAATGGTTTATTGAGAACAGTAGCCTCAGGAGCAATGGTTTGTTGAGAACAGTAGCCTCAGGAGCAATAGTTCATGGAGAACAGTAGCCTCAGGAGCAATGGTTTATCGAGAACAGTAGCCTCAGGAGCAATGGTTTATTGAGAACAGTAGCCTCAGGAGCAATGGTTTATTGAGAACAGTAGCCTCAGGAGCAATGGTTTATTGAGAACAGTAGCCTCAGGAGCAATGGTTCATTGAGAACAGTACCCTCAGGAGCAATGGTTCATTGAGAACAGTAGCCTCAGGAGCAATGGTTCATTGAGAACAGTAGCCTCAGGAGCAATGGTTCATTGAGAACAGAAGCCTCAGGAGCAATGGTTTATTGAGAACAGTTGGTTCAAGGCGAATGATTCGTTGAAAACAATTCGTTCAAGGCGATCGGTTCATTGTATTGAGTACGGTTTTGTATTATTGTATTACTCGCTATGGGTTTGAATCAATCCATAAAAGCTATACGTGGTCAGAGAGAAACTGAAGATAATCGGTAAAGTATGGAGACACCCTTTAATCATTTTTTGCCCTGGTTTATACATTCGACACCTACACAACCAAACTTATAATTGTCTTCAAAATACCTATTTTTATATGTGTGTTGCAAGTTATATATAGTTATTCACAAGTTACCACACACAAAATTACAACGATTTCGAGAGAATTCAAATTGTCCCATGCTTTATTGATCAATTGGAACTATTTTTCCAAAGAAAAACAATGGCGAACTTGGATTAATCTACATGTTTTGTAAATTTTATTACATATTCCCCGCAGTCTCTAATAGGTTGTGAAAACATGTCTTGTGTAGTGTGAATGCTATATATTTCAAGAGTTACTCCAATTTTTAAAGAATAGTGGAAGTTCACATAGGAATTTGTATCAAGTTGAGAAATGTGTTTTAGAATCAAGTGATGATGGTAGGCTGAATGAGTTCTAAACTTGAAGATGGATGTTGGACTAAGGTTTTGTATTGACCACAGAAACGTTAATCAAATGCTTTGAGACATGACCTCTGCTTGTCCGACTGGTGGCGGAGGATTGGGCAACAGGTTGCTTCCGATCAGGTCACCGGACACTGCAACATAGCAGAAGGCTCCGTTGTCCGGAAGCGACTGTGCTGCCATGAACTCCTTGGCGTCCCTGGATGTGTAGTCTGTGAACGGGTTCTTTGACTTGCAGAAGTCTGCCATCTCCTCTAGTGGCGGCAGTCGGCCTGACGGGGGGAACTCCCGAAAGGGTCCGTCGAGTCTGAGGTCACTCACGTATCCCAGAAGGGCCACCGCATAGTCATTCCGGATGATCTTCATCTCCAGGCAAGACTCCGGGAGGATCATGCACAAGGCTTGCATCCAGGCCGCGCACAGTCTTTTGTCATCGAATAGATCCGATAGCAGCGCCGCGTACGGGCGAATATGGTGGAGGAAGTACTTGAACATCTCGTCCAAGGCGTTCCCAGAGTTGTCAAGGGGAGCAAGACATCCGCCTTCCTCGTGCACCGTGCACTTCATTCTGGCGTTGATGTCCGGAAGACCTTGAAGCATATTGTCCCAGGTGGTGTCCACCTCCCAAGCAGGTGGCTCCAGAGTGTCCAGCTGGATGTCGCCCACCTCCAGGAGCGATCCAAGAGGGGGGAGCTGCTTGAAGACCCCGACGGCCTCATTGTTGATGAAGGAGATGGTGAGGTTCGCCAGGTACCTGTTCCTCTTGTCCTTGAAATGGGAGGTGTGGTACTCCGGTCCCATCAGCTTCCTCAACCAGGCGATGCACAGCTTCCGAGTCTCTCTGTGGCTCAGAGCTCTCGTGATGTTCCTGAGCGCGCAGCTGTAGTATCTGAACTCTGTGTCCAGAGACCTTTGGAGGTCTCTGGGAGATTTGGTGCCCACGGGTGACGTGTACTCGACCATAACGATCCTGCACGCTGCTCCGTTGCTGAGAAAGGACTTTCCAGTACCAAGGCAACCGTGCGCGAACTTCAGTCAAGAACAGGTTACATGCCACTCAACAATACCAATGTCGCCAATTGCTTAGCAAAATATAATTGTTTCTGCGAGATGGCGTAACCACTGCCTGTTAAATCAAACTGGTTGAGCGTTTATAGTGTTTAATAAATCTAAACAACAACTTAAAGTACTATCCACAATATTAATTTCAAACCTAATTACAGAAAAAAAAACATCACGGTCGTTTGATGGCTACGAAAGTGGAAACATACAACCACTGCTTTGAAACTTCGATTCGAAGACTGCACACTCTATGCAGAGAGAACTGTGAAGAGCGAGTGCGACTCTTCAGTTGCCAAATAGATCAGCTAACTGTATCAGAAATGTTTTTGAGCCATCGGTCCATATGAAGAGACAGTCAGGTAGTTACCCGCTTTTGAATTTGAGTCAATAGTGATTGCTTGTCACGTTCTTTATATTGACTTGTATGCATAGAGACATTCTTTGTGAGGCTTAGCCAAGCGAATAGGTGAATAATTCCACAGACTGCTTTCACTTCTCGCCCCGTAAACGAAGAATCCTGTTCCGCTTCCTGTATAGTTTCCATAGATAAACTTATGTTCATTATTGTCTCTGCACAGAGAAGCACTAATGGTATCTCTAAAGAGATACGAGCCACGAAATTAGACCAAATTTAGAATAGAATTAATAACAAAACTTTTGCATAATTGAAACAAGATTTATAAATAGGTGAGAAAAAAAATGATTTTGGCGAAATTTTCATGTGCCCTAGTTTACTAAATTCTCGAACCAATGAGACTACTGGATGGTAAGTCTCGGATTCGCCTCGATTTTACAAATTTCTGCCTCGTCGTCATTCACACCTCAATAAGGGGTTGTGATCTCAGACTTACCTCACCAAGCGTGGTTTCGTTCATTGCCTCGCTTCGACATGTGCGGTATCGTTCATTGCCTCGCTTCGGCATGTGCGGTATCGTTCATTGCCTCACTTCGACTTGTGCGGTATCGTTCATTGCCTCACTTCGACAAGTGCAGTATCGTTCATTGCCTTGCTTCGACATGTGCGGTATCGTTCATTGCCTCACTTCGACTTGTGCGGTATCGTTCATTGCCTAGCTTAGACAAGTGCGGTATCGTTCCATTGCCTCGCCTTGGTAAGTGCAGTATCGTTCATTGCCTTGCCTTGACATGTGCGGTATCGTTCATTGCCTCGCTTCGACATGTGCGGTATCGATCCATTGCCTAGCTTAGACAAGTGCGGTATCGTTCATTGCCTTGCCTTGACATGCGCGGTATCGTTCATTGCCTCGCCTTGGTAAGTGCGGTATCGTTCATTGCCTCGCCTCCGTAAGTACACTATCGTTCATTGCCTTGCCTTGACATGCGCGGTATCGTTCATTGTCTTCTTCGACATGTGCGGTATCGTTCGTTGTCTCGCCTCGGTAAGTGCTGTATCGTTCACAACCTTACGTCGACCATTGCGGTATTGTTCACAACCTTACGTCGACCATTGCGGTATCGTTCATTGCCTTGTTTCTACATGTGCCTTATTGTTAATTCCATCGCTTCGACATGTGTCGTACAGTTCATTCCCTCGCTTCGACATGTGTCGTATCGTTCATTCCCTCGCTTCGACATGTGCGGTATCGTTCACGGCCTTACATCTACCAGTGCGGTATCGTTCACGGCCTTACGTCGACCAGTGCGGTATCGTTCACGGCCTTACGTAGACCAATGCTGTATCGTTCACGGTCCTACGTCGACCAGTGCCGTATCGTTCCCGGCCTTACGTCGACCAGTGCCGTATCGTTCACGGCCTAACGTCGACCAGTGCGGTATTATTCACGGCCTTACGTCGACCAGTGCCGTAACGTTCACGGCCTTACGTCGACCAGTGCGGTATCGTTCACGGCCTTACGTCGACCAGTGCCGTAACGTTCACGGCCTTACGTCGACCAGTGCGGTATCGTTCACGGTCTTACGTCGATCAGTGCCGTATCTTCCACGGCCATACGTCGACCAGTGCGGTATCGTTCACGGCCTTACGTCGACCAGTGCGGTATCGTTCATTGCCTCGCCATCTTCGGTCTCGTTCCCGGCTTCGACTTGTACACGGCCGTCAAAGTTACAGTACAACACCTAGGTTTATTCACGAATATAACTATGATGTATTCAAAACCAAGAATTCAAGAAGTCACTCGCAGCGCATCTTCCCATCACCTATAAACAATCTTCCTGAATGCAGTCACCAAGGACCGGAGGTTGTGCTGAGAACTTAATGAAAGACGAGATGTTACCTGAAGCCGCAGGTGAACTATATAACTGAGCCTCCCTTTAGCATTTGCTGCTCGCAGCGGTACGTAGACGCAGTGGGGGAAGGGGGAGAACCACTCCTTCGGCATTTTCCAACTGGAATGCAATTAGAGGTTGGCGTAAGTTTCGGGAGAATAAAGATGCTTGACAGCGTTATTAATAGTTCAGTCTTCTCTACTTCCGCGGAACAATATTGTGTCATTTTCAAAAGATAAGTGGGGGAGGCTGAGCGGATAGAGAGGGGAGTGGAGGGGGAAGAGGACGGTTTCGCTGTGTGGAAAGGGTGGGATTTAATGTATGAAAAGGAAATTGGATGTGCAATGTTTAACGTGAAAGTATTTTTGAAATAGGTGGAGCTATGGTTACGGCAACAAGCACATTCGTATTCGAGAGGTCACAGGCTCTAATCACTTACTGAGAAAGTGCTATTGCGGGCATGGGTGCTCTTTCATATCACCGTAGATCCCCATTGTCATTTACTCCAATGAGGCCGTAAAGCATCGTGAAATAACCACAGTTCACTTACTGACTCAGTGTTGTATCGTGGAGTCATAGAGCATGATGCGGAAACAGGATCCCACGTGTTAAGTCTCGACAATTTGTAGAGGTGATGTGATCAGCACCACTCTCATGTCGCGTTTACCCTCCTGGTAAGAGGCTAGGTGAACCCCAGAGCCCCTCCACTTGAAATCATTCAACCCGGGGGTGAAACTCGGATCCCCCGCGTAGCAGCCACGCGTCCTGCCGACTGTATCACGACAACCATCGTTATTTGATCTGGAAACAAAGAACGAGAAGACGACAAAAGTTAGGATTTTAGACTCTCACCGAAGAAATGAGCAACAAGCGATTGGCTGATTGACTGAATTTAGATATTTTACGTCGCTTTTCTGCCACTCTTGGATAATCGCGACAATGAGGATCAGTCACTATATGAAGAAACTCACAAGGAACACCCATGCCGGGTTTCGAATCTGGAATCCCTAGCGTCGTAGCAAACTGTGCAAATGATACATTATGATATTTTTTTACACGAGGATCATTTAAAAAGAAAGTTATTACTCAACTTATATGTCCACTGTTTGCCACTATTAGCAACAATTAATCGTGGCTCTATTCCCATCTCTACACGTGACATATCGTAGTTCCACAGATTGTCGTTGTGACGGTGCTGTGAATCCGCACAATATAATTATATGTTTATTGAAATTATTAATTTCATATTATAAAAATCACTTTATATTAACTTTTAAAAAAAATGTATAATTATTACTTTGTACAACGTTAATTATGTTTTATGTTATTCATTGCACTCTACGCTGTATAAACGAGATATTTATAATTCTAACGTTGCTATAGCAACGAGAATCAATAGTCAGTATGTAGTAGTGTGTCTGACAAAAATGGAAATATAGGTAATAGTGAACTGCATATTGCTCAGTTATTTCACTAATATATAGACCTATAGAAGTTGTATCTTCACCTTCGCGTTTTAGTTGTAATCGTGCAAATAATTGACTTGTGAACGTCACAGTATAATTGGTGGTCCAGTATTGTGGAACATTATCAGCACGATCTTGAGTGATGTGTTTTGCGTGTTAACTTACAGCATTGTTCTCGTGAATCTAGTTTGTACATAAATTTATATTATGTACGCGTCAAGTAATCCTTATAATCTGAGATCCAAAACTAGTCTTACAGCTAGATCTATCAATTGTGGTGATGAACCTGATGAATCACAAAATAAGAATGGTGCCATGAATATGGTGAGGTGCTGCAAAGATCCCGATAAGGAAAGGTTGGTAGCTTGTGAAAATTGTGGCCATTGGTATCATTTAGAATGTTTGGGTTTGTCCGATAAGCATTGGGAATTATACCAGTTAAATGAAAATTATTTCTGTAGAGATTGTGATCCATCTTATGATCCGTTCAGTATTGAAGCTTTTGTGCAATGGAAAAGAAGTCAAGAAAATGTTCAAGAAATTGACATTCGTCCTTCTGTGTTGGCAGAGACGTCAACGAGGCAAAGTAATGTTCCTTTTCAAATGTTTGATCTGCTGGCAGAGTTAAGAAAAATCAGCGAGTCACAACAGATGGAATTTACAAAAATTAGGGAAACTCAAGATTCTATGAGGCAAACTCAAGAGCTTGAGTTTACAAAAATGAGTCAAACTCAAGAGTCTCAACAGCTTGAGTTTACAAAAATGAGGCAAACTCAAGAGTCTCAACAGCTTGAGTTTACAAAAATCAGGGAATCTCAACAGGAAATTCAAAATTCACAGCAACTACTCAAGCTTGACTTCCACGAATTGAGTACATCGTTACGAAAGGAATTAGCTGAAGTTGCAGAGTCCTGCAAATTAGCAACACGTTCATTACATCAGGAAATGGAAAGAGAAGTGCAAGGACTAACAGAGAAAATCGAGGAAGTAAACACTACTTGTACAGAGAATTCTGATAAACTTGCTGGCTTGAATGATCAGATTACAGAATGCCAGAACAATGTTTCAGGATTGTCTCGGCAAGTTCAAAGACTTGAAGCCGTTGTGAGCAAGGATGAAATTACTAAGCGCGTGGAAGCATGTGAGGAAAATATTACTAAGTTAACATCTAATATTTCGACTAATGTTGAATCAAGTAATCCTGTACAAGTTTACAGTTCTCATGTGAATAGTAACTGTCAACCTGGTATTCCTGCACGGAACCTAACCTCTCCGAAATCATCTGATTCTTCAGCGTGTGATGTTTCTGATGATGAACACAATCGCATTGCTTCACAAAGACACAAACGTTCTAGAAATAATCGAGTGAGAACTAGTAATACTAACAAGTTATGTCAATCAACCCGTTCTTTATATTCTGATGGTTCTGGTCAGGAAAGAAAGAGGAAAGAAAGAGGCAAGTAAACCAAAGGTCAGCAAATCCGCAGAATCATCGATGTGATTATCCTGACAATTGTATGCGTTCGCTTACTCAAGAACCTCGACGGTTGGTAAGATTGAATGAACTTACTGTTCTTCCTAAATATTCTGGAGATCCTGAAAAATCAAGCCCACGTAAGTTTATTAAAACTTTAACGTCCTACTTAGACTTACTGCAAGTTCCTGACATGCAAAGGCTTGAATGTATTACTAATTGTTTTCAAGGACCTGCAGAAGGTTGGTATAATACTCATGTCGATTCGTTTACATCGTACAAACAGTTTGTTGACGAATTTCTGAATCACTACACGTCTTATTCGTTAACTCAGGCTCAATTATCTGAACTTAGAAGTCGTAAATATGATCCTAAATCGACGAGTAGTATGGAAGTTTTTGCTATTCGTACGCATTCAGCATATTATAATTTAGTTGATCGTCCGAATGATGCAGAAGTTATTGATATTTTAATCAATCAGTTGCCCACATCTATTGCACAAACAATATTAGCTGCTAGATTAGTTAAAATGGATGATGTAATTGCGTTACTAAAGAGGTTGGATTTAGTGAATTCAAGATCAAACAAGAGTTTTAATGTTCATGATAATGTACGTGAAAAAAATTTCCGACATGATGGAAATAATTCGAAAAGTTTTACAGACAATAATAGTGCAAGGGCAAAACTGAGAGTTCAAAGTGTTGCTAAAAGTTCATCGTTTGTGAACGATGATGAACCTAATGGAAATCAAGGTTCAAGACGTAACGTAAGACCTAATGATAGTGTTCATTTTGTTTCTTCTAGCGATGAAAATAAAAGAATTAAGATTCCACGTACAGATGTTCCGTTTGTTGCTGAAAACCAAGAATCAAACTCCAGCCAAAAGACGATGATATTTAATAGAAATAATAATTTTGGGAAACCTAACCTAACTAACAGACCATATAATCGTTACAGACGTAATGGTGCAGGAACTCAAAATTTCCGGCAAAATAGAAGTCCACAAAGCTCACGATACTTCAACAATAATGGTAGATTTATGAGCAACAGTTTTAATGCCAGAAACGAGCAAGAACAACAGCAATTTACACTGCGTCCTAACTCTCAGTTCTCTAACAATAATTTCCACTCATTCCAACCATGCAGTGTATGTGCCAATTGCGGATATTCGTCTTCTCAGTTGTCAACGGGAAACAGTTGCAATGCAACTGCAGTGGCGAATACTCCATTAAATGAAAATGCTCCATCTTTCGATCCAAGAGAAACTTCTTGTAAACAGTTCATTTCTTCTGTCCCTGAAGCAACATTAAACGAACGTCGCGGGTGAACGTGGACCAGTTTGCTCGCACTAACATAATGGAGGGTCCGGCTAAATCATATCGTAGTGATAATATAGGCACAACTTGTCAGTATGCTGTATTAAGTACTTCCGTTTTATCTGAAGTTGATCATTGTTATCCACTTTCAATATTTTTTCAATTAGATTGGTACGAAGATGAACCTACTTGGATTTTAAATGATACTGGTATACCTACTCCTATTACTGATCAACCTCTGATCACAGGAACAGTTTGCGGTATTACCATACAGTGTGTCATCGACAGTGGAAGCCAGTGTAATTTAGTCAGTTATGAATTATGGTGCAGTATAAAATCAATTATTCCGAGTGCCAAACTGGATACAGTGGATCAACTTAAGTTATTGCCGTTTGCAGGACATCAGAAGTTTCGTGTTGCTGGTCGGAAGATTATAAGTATTTCAATTAACTCGGAAGTTTTTCTTTGGAGATGTTTGTATTGAAGCAACTGCATGCTGAATTAATTCTCGGAATACCATTTTTAAGGCAATACAAAGCTGTACTCGATTTTAGAAGAAACGAAATTAGTTTGATGGCGTCTACTGGTTCCGAATTGGTTCAGCCATTAAATTCTAGCAAAAGCACAACTGATAGGGATTCCTGCCAGATGCAGGAAGTTACTATAGTCAAAGAAGTAGAAAGTTTACTTGTCGTTTCTCTAGATCAGATCACAACGAAGGTGCGGTCGTGTGAAGCACTCAACACGGAGCAGCAGTCTCAGCTTGAGAATCTAATAATAGAATATCATAGTTTGTTTTCTGATCGACCCCGATCTGCATTCGTAGAACCTTATCAAATTGAACTAGACACAAAGGAACTAATTAAGGCACCTATATATCCAGTACCGTTCGCCAAAAGAGCAGCGTTAGAAAAGGAACTAGAAAAATGGAAAGCCTGGGGAATAATTAAAGAGATGTCTTCACCTTATTTGAACCCAGTACATATCGTCCCAAAATCTAATGGTGAGTGGCGTCCAGTGGTGGATTTTCGTCGCCTAAACCAACATGTAATTTCACCACTTACCCATGTTGAACCGATAAACGAGCTACTTCAACATTAAGGGTGCAAGGTATTTTTCTTCGATTGATCTCTCCTGTGGATATTTTCAAATACCACTTACGCCCGACTCATATAAGTACACAGCTTTTTCGTATCGAGGACGACAGCACGTGTTTTGTTACTTGCCATTTGGTATAAAATCAGCTGTTTCTGTTTTTGTTGAAAGAATGAATAAGGTGTTTGGACCAGAGACTCATTCATTTCTGATGATATATGTGGATGACATTTTAATATTTAGCCCAACAATAGAGAAACATTTTGAATATCTTGATTATGTTCTACAGACATTGCAGAAGACGAACATGTCCATAAAATTTGCCAAATGCAAATTTTTCCAAACGGAAATTAAGTTTTTGGGTCATGTGGTGTCTGGTTCTGAGATTAAAGTCGATCATGATAAAGACTCAGCTATTCTACAGTTTCCTGTTCCTCAAAACAAAAAGTCACTTCGCAAATTTTTAGGACTGGCAAATTGGAGGAATCGTTTTATACAGGGATTTTCAGATATTGCTAGTCCATTATATCATCTTTTACGCAAGAATGTGCCATTTTATTGGACACCTCAGTGTCAAGAAGCTTTCTTGTTATTAAAGAATGCTCTAATTTCAGCACCAGCATTGAGTCAACCCGACTTTGAGTTGAGGTTTTGTGTTTCTGTTGATGCAAGCCAGAAAGGATTGGGTTGTGTACTTTGGCAAGTTGATAATGATGAAATTCGTGTCATACAATATGGCAGTCGTGCTCTTAGAGGAGCAGAGATTACATATAGTACACACGAATTGGAATGTTTAGCTATATTATTTGCTCTGAAGAAATTTGCTATATATCTTAAAGGAACTGATTTCAACTTATATTCAGATCAGAAGTCGTTGTCTTGGCTTAAAACTGCACAATCACTTAATTCTCGTCTTACGAGATGGGCTCTCAAACTGCAGTGTTTTGATTTCACGTTAAATCATGTCCCAGGAGTTTCGAATAATATTGCTGATACGTTGAGCAGATTTCCGCCTTGTACTACTTATTCTGCACTTGATGATAAATTATATATCAATCAAGTAATTGTGGAAGATTCACAAGATGATACTTCTTCTATTTGGTTAAAAGCTCAACGAGCAGATGAAAAATGCAATAATGTAATTTCTCACCTGGAAGATAGTACAACTGATAAAACTTTTTCAAAGTATCTTCTTCACAACAAAATTATTTTTTATAAACCAAATTCAGATGAAATTTGTAAACTTGTAGTGGCACGTGAGCTTATACCTTTGGTATTGCACAAAATGCATGATTTAAATGGACATTTTGGTTATCAGAAGGTTTTAGCAGCTTGTAGAAGGGCATATTTTTGGCCGTACATGAGAAAATCAATTAGAAATTACCTGAAAGATTGCTTAGAATGTGCACGAATAAAGATTGTAGGTCGGCCGTTGCGGAGAGATGAATATCACGTCGTTTCTCACCAACCTCACGATTTCCTCTCTATTGATTTAATCGGAAAATTACCAAGATCACGTACATATGAATATCTCCTCACAATTGCAGACGTTATGTCAAAGTTTGTTATGATTTATCCGTTAAGAAAAGCGACTGCCAGGGAAATTATCAATCGTTTTGAAGAACAATATTTTAAACATTACCCTGTATGTAATGTATTATTATCAGATTGTGGAAGCCAATTTACATCAAATGAGTGGAAAGCCTACATGGATTCAAGAAAAATTAAGCATATTACTACCACTACATACAATCCGAAATCTAATCCTATTGAGAGGTACAATAAGGAGATTGTTAGATTACTGCGATTATTCTGCAATGATAATCACACCAGTTGGTATCCAAAAATAAATTCTATTATTCAGTTATTAAATCATTCATGCTCTTCAGTTACCGGATTATGTCCTAGTAAACTTTTCTTACATGAAGATATGAAGGACTCAATATTTGAAGAAATCAACTGGCCAGAACAAATTAAATCTTTGCCATGGAAACGCAAATTGTTTTTTGCAGAAATCAGGACTAGACAATCTAGAAGAAGTAGGAAGATTAAGAATGCATTGAACTCGATCAAACTTCAAACAGGAGATTTGGTTATGATAAAAAATAGGCAAGTTAGTTCCAAAATTAACAGCCAGATTCATAAATTGTTCAACTTGTATATTGGGCCATTCCTTGTCAAGGAAATTAAGGACAATAATGCAATTCTTTACACAATGAACCAGCAATATTATGACAAGGTGAACTTTT
Source organism: Lepisma saccharinum (assembly GCF_977018435.1). NCBI lineage: Eukaryota > Metazoa > Arthropoda > Insecta > Zygentoma > Lepismatidae > Lepisma > Lepisma saccharinum. The sequence goes on along the minus strand of NC_139241.1, from coordinate 46,437,112 downwards.
CAAATCTTCGAGTGTTTAACTGTTCGGAAGAAAAGAGGAATCAACTCTTGTCTGAAAATTAAATTTATGAGAGTAGATACTTGAAAAAAATGAAACCATTCTGTTTATTATTTTGTACAATTGAATGTTGTATTATGTTCTGATTTGTTATTACCTGTTAGGCACAAATCTGTTTATGTGCACGTTGTTGTCGAATGTCAGATAATATTGTCCATTTGTAACTTTGTTGTAGTTATGTTGATACACATCTGACTGATTTATAAATGAAAACTCCTCCTCGTTGTTTCGTAGTTTTCATTTTCCCGGAGGAGGGGAATGTTGTGACGGTGCTGTGAATCCGCACAATATAATTATATGTTTATTGAAATTATTAATTTCATATTATAAAAATCACTTTATATTAACTTTTAAAAAAAATGTATAATTATTACTTTGTACAACGTTAATTATGTTTTATGTTATTCATTGCACTCTACGCTGTATAAACGAGATATTTATAATTCTAACGTTGCTATAGCAACGAGAATCAATAGTCAGTATGTAGTAGTGTGTCTGACAAAAATGGAAATATAGGTAATAGTGAACTGCATATTGCTCAGTTATTTCACTAATATATAGACCTATAGAAGTTGTATCTTCACCTTCGCGTTTTAGTTGTAATCGTGCAAATAATTGACTTGTGAACGTCACATCGTGTGGCGGCAGCACTGCGCTGACTATAGTCCCGTTGAGCAGTACGCTCTAAAACAATATTCTCACGAAAAGAACACATTGTGTTCATCAAAATTCAAGTTGCACGTTGAGGAAATGCTGTTAAGTCTGTCAGAGAACTTGTGCAAGCTTGTGGTGAAAAAGCACTTCCAATATCCAATAGTGGTTCCAACTGTTCGTTGGAAACGACCAACACTTCTGGCGAGACATGTGATTGTGCTGCACCACAACTCAAGGTGCCATGTTGGAAATTCAGTGCGGCAACTACTTCAGAGGTGGGATTGGGTAGTGCTAAAGCAGCCTTCCTATAGTCTGGACATGAGTTCGTGCGACTGTGGCTTGTTTCAGAAGCTACAAGATCCTCTAAGAGGACTTCACTTCAAGATCACCGATGACGTCGTGCAGGCCTTAGGGCGGTCCTTCAGTGATATATGGAAAAACGATTCTGCTGACGGCGAGAGAAAATTGCTAGAAATTTGGCAACATGTGCTATACTCGGCTGGAGACTATTACGAAGGAATACAGTAGCCTCATCCTCCACAATTATATAAGTAGACAGTTATGAACATTATCACATTCTTTTTAATGATCCTCGTACAATCTGGGTAGAAATTTGCCAAACTGAACCAGTATATGTAATCATGGTCTTGTTTTATATTAATGCCTGATAATGCTGTAATAATATTTAAAACAAACACTTCTTCATGTACACTTTGATACTACAGTTCTTTCTGTAATTGGAAATTGCCTTTCATGAAAACTGATAATTAGCTAATGGGTTTTTCCCCAGCAATTTTTCACTTTTAGAGATGAGGAATGCTTTTGTAGTTGTAATTAATTTGCAAATTGACAATTTTCTCTCTTTCTAATATTTTTATAAAAGCGATTATCTTTAATTTTGATTGGTTTTTATTTCAACCCTTTTGACTGTTTTCATTCTACATCGGGCTCAATTCATTTGGAAGTCAATTAAATGATCGGTCAGATATCAGAAACAGTCACTGCAATTATGGACATCAATCGCTTAAAATTTCTCTCATCCCGATGTCCACGTTGCTTTTATACTAAGTTTTTGCTAATTGTTGTTTTCCAAGTGTATTTCGCAAAGTGTGTCTGCCTGCAGTGATTTTGTTCAGTCGTAAAGTTTGACTTGTGTTTAGTTTAAATTTATGCCACTAGGAGGTGTTATACCGCTGAAGCTATATTCATCACATTTCAATCAGTGGTTCCCAAAGAGCGCACCGCGGTGCCCTGGGGTGCCGTGGCTGGCATACAGGGTCGCCGCGAAATGTTCCAATATTTCAATTAATGATATGATTGTTACAAATATGTACTTATTTAGTACTTGTTTACATGTAAAATATTTCGTAACAAATGTCCGGGAACACTTTTAAAAAAATATTGTAGCCAAACGAGTAGCATTACAAAGTACCTAACAAAGTACATCATTTCAAAGAGTAAAGTTGTAACCTTTTTTCAACAACACTCTCTTTACAAACACTCTATGTGGGAACCATGTGTGACCCGACAAATGTCGACGCGATAATGAAACTCTTGCCACACACGGCCCAACATGTCTTCCGAGACTGTGGCTGTTACTCCTTTTGAGTTCCACATCACTTGGAAGAGGAGGGACACATACATGGTCCTTTACATAACCCCATAAAGAAAAATCACAAGGGGTGATATCCGGGGTCCTAGGAGGCCATTTTAGCACACATTGGTCCGTTGCTCCACCACGACCAATTCAACGATTTGGTAGCTCTGCGTTCAGATATGCCCTAACATCACGGTGAAAATGTGGGGGTCCCGTCTAATTGAAGGACAAAGTGCTCTGAATCAGTTTGAAGCAATGCCATTAACCAGTTCTGCAACGAGGACTCCTCAGTTACAGTTTGTTCTTCAAAGAAGAAAGGCGTATAAATTTCTTGTGAGACATGGCACAAAAAACATTTGGAGAATCTCGCTCGTGTTCAACAATATTATGTGGGTTTTCTGTTCCCCAAATTCTACAATTGTGTCTATTTACTTTCCCATTTGTATGAAATGTTGCATCGTCCGAAAAAAATTTCAAATTCACAAAATCATCATCTTTGACCTCCAACCCACAGCAAAACTGGAATCGCTGCTCTTTGTCTTTAGGATATAACTTTTGCACTAACTGTAGTCTGTACGGTTTCATGTTTATTTTTTTACGCGAATCCCGCCACACAGTGATTGTTGACATTTCCAACTCACGTGAAGTTCTGTGTATAGATTTTCTCGTACTCCTTGTGAAAGCTTCTCTCACTCGCTCAATGTCATTTTCACTCGCACCTGGCCGACCACTTCTCTTCTTGACACACAAACACCCAGTTTCAACAAACTTTACATGACAATTTTGATTGCCATCCTGGTTGGTGCTGCTTTCCCGTACTTCATCCTAAATTTTCGTTGGACATCCGTTGCACTCTTTGTTTTGTCAAATTCTAGCACGCAGAAAGCCTTCTCAGCTCCAGAAAGCGCCATCTTGATTATGACACCACCTAGCGACGATATATGGAACTACACGTAACACCTGCAATGAGAAAAAAACTTACAACTTTACTCTTTGAAATGATGCACTTTGTCACTTTGTAATACTACTCGTTTGGCTACAATATTTTTTTAAACGTTTTCCCGGACTTTTGTTACACGCTGTATATGTTTATATTTTAATTTAAGGCAAGCAACCTAACCATACTAAGGGCCTCCCCGATGCCGCAGTGGTAGCGTCGCCTTGTAATCAAGGGGTCCCGGGTTCGATACCCGGTGGTTCGGATCCTACTTTAAACTGTACGTCCAGTCCCGATTAGCCTTACTGTGCATAAAGTAGACTTGGAACACCAACTCAATCAATCAATTAAACTAACTGAGCGTTGCAAATGTTAGATGCGCGCTGCGCCGTGAGTTAGCGTATCATATTAGTTGTGACGTCATAGTAGGCAACTGATCAAGACTGAGTCCAAACAAAGTTGTCACGTGGTGTTTTCCTATCTCATAGCATTATATTCCCCATTGTAAGTTAACTTTTAAAATTATGACAGGAGTTGTGAAAGTATCATACATCCATATAAAGATGAGATTTAGGAGAATATGTGGATATATTATAAGAAATCATGCATTTTTAATGAAAAGCCAGCCATTCCGCTTCCAACCGAGCTCAACTCGTATCCAACGAGATCAACGCTGCTTGGAGTTCAGAAGCCTCACGTGACCGCAGCGGCGCCACCTATTGACTGCGGTTCCGGATCGACGCCAGCTAGGAGACTTCGATTTATTCGATTTCTTACTCCAGTTATTCTTCACCTTTTCCTCTGCAAGGTATGTGTAATACGTATATAGACGTATTCTCCGAAATCTCATCTCACACATCACGATTTTGTTTCGTAAGTGCTGCCACAAACCTTAAAGCTACCCTTCCGATGCAAAATCGGAATATGGAAAAGCAACGTGACAACTTTCTTTGGACTCAATCTTGTTCAGCGACGTAACACTCCATTCTCCAAAATTTGAGTCCATCCTTACCTAGATAATGTAATTTGTTACATTTTCTTAATTTTGCCTGAACAAATTTCAAAGTGGCAAGAAACTTGACGCTTTGGAGCGAAAATATTTTCATTCGAGATTTTCTCCGCAATAGATTCGGCAAAACTGCTGAAAATGGCATCGTTCGATTACGAATATTATTATCTAGACGTTAATGGAATTATATCTGCGAATTTCGTTCCTCCTGAAGTCGCTAAAAACAATTTTCAAGGCTATCTGACACAACACTATGCAATCACTTGCAACGCCGGGAGCAGTAGGCACCGATTCTTAAAGGAACGCCATTAAAAACTGAGCATAAGCTTTGTGTGAAATTACTGGTAGAACGGATGCTATTGACATCACTATAAAATTACACTTATTCCACATTAAAAGAAATATTTTACTCCAGAATTAGTAATAAACAACAACATAAACACAAGGACAGCAATGCCTCAGTGTTCCTTCTTTTTATTATGTTTGCATGTGCTGCTATCTGGTTGCAGTAGTGTAAACGCGTTGGTACTTCAAATTTTATGAATTTTTATGTTATTTTAGTATTTATATGTATCCCTCACGATAACAATATACATATTAAAACAGTTCTACAAACGTTTGAAGTTATTTGTCGTAATATATATTATTTGCAAATTTGAAGTTGGGTTCACAGTTTTTGTCTTGTTTAAGGTGAAAATATTGTAAAATGAATTTATCATGAAGAAACAGTAGATTTTACACTACAGTAAAATTAACGGAAATTTTAAACAGTGAGGATTCTGTTTGTGTGTGTGTGTGGTTTTTTTACGAAATTTAAAATCGAAACGTTGTTTTTACACCCTGTCCCATATATCTTTGGAGGAAGAAAAGAAAGCAAATCTCTGCGCAAGTAGTGAAGCGAGACGGCTTCTCCAATGAACACTTGAGAGGGAATGGAATTGCGTGGAGGGGGGAAAGCGACTGCAATTACCAGCCTTCGCAGCAGCGTATTCTGCTTGCTCTGCCCACTAGATCCCACCCCCCCTTTTTCGGCTGCTATGCACGGCCTTGCTCCATGGGATAACCGGAACAGGGTATAAACAACTGGAAGTAAGTCTTCCTTCCACACCCCACACAATGGAAACTAGATCCTGCGTATGGTAATCGTGTGACAAAATAATTTTACTAATATTTCTTCTATTAGCAGACAAATATATGGAAGTTGTTTTCCACACTTTTTCTTAATTCGAAACACATTTGTATGACAGTGTTGTCTATATAGCCTACATGTCTATGCACGTTATCACTAAATATGCGTCGAATTCACTGGCTGCCAGATATTCTTAGAAAACGCACACAGCTTAGCACTTTTTTCGCCATGCCTACGTCATCACTCTCCCGAAACAAAAATTATTTTTCTCCCCTCTGAAGTTTCCTTCCGCGAGGTACGACTCGCCAGAAAAAATGAAACACGACGCCAGAATAAAAAGTACGACTGGGATGAAATTGCGAAAATTGGATAACTTCCATATAAAGAACGTTTCTACTGCATATAACAAAGTTCGACAAGCATTATCAACGAGACTGCCAGTTCTATTTCTTGGCTGTTTCCAGAAGTAGAATAAGAGGAGAAAAAACAAATGAAATTATTATTGAATCTGGCAATAAAACAATAAAATAGCTCGGGAGTCATTCCTTCCTTGTTTAACTTCGTTGGATCCCATGGTTGAGGAGTAAAGATATTTCCCTCAATATATACGAGAAAGAGGAGCGCTGCGTTCTTGGGAATGGTGTTTCTAACAGAATCCAGATCCAAGCCATACCCTTTTTATTGTTTTACCATGCCCTCGTCTCTTGTTGATTGTCTTCATAACAATTTCCGCCGCTAGATGGGAGGAGTTTCTGCCCGACAACCCTCTCCCGTTAATAAAAGTGGAGTGGAGGTAAATGTAAATGAGAGATGAGATGTTTCAGCACGTAATAAAAAGGAGATTAATTTGTTTTTTTAGTATATTTTGTGTCTCGCGATTATACCAAAGCTTTTGACATGGTTAGTGTGTGTTTCCGCTGATGCCTGTGCCTGTGTTAAGATGGGCGACCGTGGCGTCTTCTGGTGGTGTGTTTGTGAATGATTCGCGATTTCATCAAGGCATTTGACACAGTTAGTCATAGTTTCTGCGGGTCAACCCCTCTGCTGGTGTGTTTATGAAATAGGTATAACCGAGGAGTAGCTAGTGACAGCCAGAGCAACTTGGACACACAACACACACACACACACACACACACGCGCGCGCGCGTGCGCGTGCGCGTATGCATATTAATATAAATAAATAAAACTTAAACCAAGAATTTATCTTGAATTATTTGAATTGAGATAATACCTCGCTGTCGTCAATATTGTTGTGGGTGTGTCATCATCCAGGTTATACTGCATATGACTTTCAGATACATAAAAGCATATTTAGATACATAAAAGTTTAGTGGCACTGTTAAGCAAGGGATCTTTAGGAGAGAAAGGGGTCACAAAAGTGTTTTAGTGTATGTTACAAAGAGAAGTGTCCTGTTTCACACACACACTCGTGGTAAAATATGACCCAAGGACACTGTTAAATTCATACAAAATGAAGAACAGTACAATGTGTATTTCCATCTTTTGTTTAATTTAATACACATAAACTCTATGTAGACTACAGTTCTGGGCTAATTTAGCTAAATTGGCGAAAAAGCTATTTAAGATTAAGGATGATAAAAATTCTCCCCGTGTTGCGAGAATTGCAAAATCTGTTGATAGTTTTAAAACTCTTTCTTTACTGCAGCAAGCATCTTTTATTATTAATAACTAACTCTCTAGCCTTCGTAAACCCGAAATTTCATGGCTGCAGCAACACAGGCCTTCCATCTCTCACTATCCTGAGCAAGATCTGTAGGCTATACTCTTTTCCATCTCTACCGATTTCCTTTAGGACCATCCGAACATTATCCCTCCATCTTCGTCTTGGTCTTCCTACTGGTCTCTTACCATCAGGTTTCCCAACAAGAATCCTGTAAACTCTTCTTTCCTCTCCCATTCGTGCCACATGGCCATTATTATTATTATTATATCGCCCACTATAAAATTCTCTCGACTACAGTAATCATATATTTTTTTATTATTATAGGGAGGGGTTAACTCCTTGTACCCCACTTTGGACGCCAATGGCAGTTGTGCTACGAATTTATATTTTCTTCAAAGAGTTTTATTTTTCTTATTCTTTAATCTGCAAGCATTGTCTTAAAATGTTTTAGAACCATGCTTTAAAGGCAAATTTACGTTTCTACTGTAGTACGAACCGGAATCTTCCTTTGGACAAAATCTTTTCAACCACAAAGTACACGAGGAGAGGGGGGAGGGGATTGTAATGTAAATTCCGGAAGAGCGTCGAAAAAGAAACCCCGCAATTACCTCGCATTACCCCCGCGCTAATGAGCGCGAGGGAAGGTAACTTGTTACCTGGGTCGCCTCTGTTGTTTCCCGGAGCCAAAATTCCTGCCTTCCGGGAACCCGCAGATTGATGTGGCAGCGCCGGTGCTCGGCGGGTCTGTCTGCCTGCCAGGGGCTAATTACGGGCCGGGACTCTGTGATTTATCCCTCAGCGGGACTTTGGGTTTATTCGGCTCCCGAGTAGGTCTTCTTGGCCCTAAGGGGGGCCTCGGAGATCCGCGGCTCAGATAGGCCTCGCCGAGGGAGCCGTTTATGGCTTTCAATCAATGGAACTCAATTATAAGTGTGACTTTATCAGCGGAGAGAACGGACAAGGAGAGTTAGATGCTGAGGGCGCCTGCAGATGTCACTGGAATCCAGGCCAACGTCTCGACATTTCTTCGTCTGCTTTCTTCTTTTTGTCTTTTCCGATGCTGACGCCGATCTCTCCCATTCGTCACTTTACAACATAAATAACGATAGCATCTTTAGTTCTTGAACAAATTCTCAGCTTTTTCCCGCCTCAGCAAAGTGCGCCAAACTGGAGAACCAATCAGAAAGCGCGTCAACAAAGCTGAGTGGCTGTACGAATCAGGTGCACAGGCCTACGTCAAAGTTTTGGCGGGAGATTGCTATACCTAGTTGGTGTCAAACAGGAGAACCAATCAAGAAACGCGTGAATAACCAAAGCTGATTGGTTGCATGACTCACGTGCAAAGTTTTAAAGTTTTGGCGGGAATTTGCAGTACCTGGTGGTATTTCACCCGTTTGTAGTTAAAGTATATGATAGCGACGATACGATTACACTTGGTGGTGAAACTTTAGACCTTCTGTGACTAAAAGTATGTGTTTACAGAAAATGTGTAATTAACGGGTCCCGTGTTAAATCCTCGATTGAGGCATCTTACACAGTGCTTCGGATCCTGTTTCAAACTGGCCGTCCAGTCCCAATAAACCTATCTCAGCACGTTGGCGTGGAACGAGTTTGTAACATAAAGTGTTGCCAACTCATGAGATCAAAATAATCCAACATGTTTTTTAAAAAATCTATTCATCAAGGGCCAGTAAATGGCGGAATATCCATCTTCTCAAAGAGATCGTGAGTTCGTTTCTAGTCAACTGTCACTACTATATTCATGAAACTTTGTTGCTACTTTCAGGCGTCAAGAATGGAGAAATGATATCCATTCTTGTGCAGATTGATAAGTTGTCAGTCCTAGACATCAAGAGAGGTTTGCTAATCTGGTTGGTTTTTTTTTGGAAATGGTGCATTTGATACTTTCTGTAAGGTGTTACAGGGTCTTAAATTTCTCAGGGTACACAATGGCCTTTATGTGTCCCCACAAGTAAAGAATCAGGTGTTAGGTCTGGCTACGGCGGTGGCTCCTATGTAACCTGACGTTTGCCTCACCCTGTTATTCGATTATTTTTGAAGATATTAACAACTTTTAAAAATAATCTATTGTTGACTTAGGGTAAAGTGCCGAAATACCTTCCCCCTAAGCCAAATCTTCAAGTCTAAAAAATTCTTTAAAGTTAAAAATAATTCAACAACTGATTGAAGCAACTCAACTCCATACCTACTAGTGCTGCTGCTCTGATTCTACTAAATAAATCTTTCTTACCCAAGAAAAATAAATAATCAAAGGAACGCAGATTTTTATTTTTTAAGAAAGGTGTCCTAATTCCGTCCCCCATTTCCAGTTACTATCTACTCATTTATTTTATGGTAAATTTGATTAAAACAGTGTTAAAATCTCTTGTAATAAATTTATTGAGATGAAAACACATTTACACATTTTTATACTTAAGTCACATCTTTTTACCCATCCAGACAAAAATCGCAAACAAAGTTTTTGACTTTTGTTAAAGATGAACACATCTCGAGGTACCACTGGAAGCATTTCGAACACTTTGCCCATTTCTCTCCTCGCTTGTCTTGGGAAAAACGCTTTCCACAAATAGGACATGACGCATCTTCATCGCTTGAACTATCCTCGTCATCGGTGGACACCAGTGGAACTTTTGTTTCATCCTCAGAGTCATTCATATTTCTATATTTTCTTTTTGGGAGTTTTTGTCGATGATGTTCCAAGCTGATCTCTATCTTCAATGATGAGACGTTTCTTGGCCTTTGATTGGGACTGTTTCTTCTGACGCTCTTCCGCCATTTGTTTCTTTTCCATAGAGACATTTACAGACATCTTATGTGGACTTCCTGTTACCAAGAATGAGGTCCCAGCTCTAGAAGATGTGGAAGGCTGCATTACTGGAACTTCCTGGATGTCTCTTGGACTGACACCTTGAAGTGAAGCTGGAGCATTAAGGTTGTCATCATTCCCACCATTGCCAGGCACCTTTGGATCTTCAAGTTTTCTAGCTATGAAGTCATGCTCTTGATAGACATCGGGATCAAACGGATGAATTCCAGTTTCCCTTAATCCATTGTCGGCAGTTTCAAGAGTAGCAGCACGAAGGTACGCTTCACAGAACAACTTGGATACTTGTAGTTTCCTCACAATTCTGTTTGGGTTAGAGGCCAACCATTGCTCTATAGCCTTTGCGTACAGAGTTTTCAGAGGAAACATAAATGCTACATCCAAAGGCTGTAACTTGTCTGTTGAGTGAGGAGGAAGGCACGTGCCCTCTCGGACCCTCGCTGGCGCCACCCTTGATGTAATTCTTAAATTTGTTATTTTCTTCATAGAACTTTAAGTTTAATATATACTTTTATTAATTAGAATTAATTTTCTTTTCAAGAGCAAGGCATAGAAGTGTTAAACACATCATAAAAAGGTCGACAAGTGATCATACATCAATCGAAACTAGTCTAAGTGGTCAGGAAAATAGTAAAATATATCACACGATAGATACATAATGTGGGGACGGATTTAGGACTCCAGTTATAACAACAATAGCGACTGCTCCTGACCAGACGACTACAGCTACATGGCTGTGACTACTGGAACTCAATATTAAAGTACTAATTTATAATTATCAATCACTAAATGATGAAAAACTTACCGCTAGGGGTCAATATAACTGTTTCAAGTTGATTTCATACTGTAGCATGCTATCAGACAAACTATTTTTGAAAAATTAAAGCGTGAATGAACAGAACAAAGCAACTACGTCACTGCCAGTAGGCAACCGAATGGTTCTGAACATTTTCCTGCTGCTCTCGCAAGATGGCAACACTTTCCATGGGAGTTAAAGAGGGGGCAAATTTAGGGCAGGGGACGGATTTCGAGCACTTTACCTTACTTATGTTTTGAAAAACGCGAGCCTCGTATGGGGGTTCAGCTTTTGCGGATTTGCACCCTAAAGCATAATGGTAAAAAAAGCTGAATCATCTGAAATTAACGTGATGTAATTATGGAACTAATTTCATATTAATATTGCTCCGCGGGTAAAATCAACACTGCTCCTGAGAAAAAGTTGAATATCTTTTTTTAACAGTCTTTTTTACGCATTCAAATTTCTTATTGTTGAGCAACGAGCATCGCATTGTTGTTCCACTGTTGAGGGCAGAACAAACGGTTTTATTGGCGATGGTTGAATGCACCACCCGAACACAACGAAGGGTGGAAACAGACATACAAACACTAAAGCTGTCAGGGTCCGGGAACCGAGAAAGAATCAGTTTGGAGAACGAACGACCCGGGAGAAAAAGGAAAACAAAAGAGACCCGAAAAACCAGTCGTCCGGGTTGCATATCTATGCAGAGATTTCGTAAAGAAACTTTGCATGATGTTTTTTTGGTGGTCTGGAAGATTTATAAAAGGGTTGCACAGTAATTGTTGTGGTTGGCGTCGGGAACGGATGCGAGAAACTCACTTCTTTTCCTTTCTCCTTCTCTATGACACAAAGGCTATCTCCATGGTAACGGGGCGTGTTCAAGGAGTTCGCAGACTGAGGTTTAATAGCCTTTAAGGTTGTTGTGCATGCATAAGCGCCGACTCCATGGGACTTGCGGGGGCTCGAGCCCCGCCCCCCAATGTTAGCGATGTGGGGGCAGAGCACCTTAAATAATTTTGCTTAAGATTTTGCTTCTCTTGTAAAGTTTACTCTGAATTGTGCCACATGAACTTAACTTTAAATACACATTTGAGATGTTCCAGACCAACAACTTTGGGGGGGGGGGTTGAAATATGACCAGAGACAGCAAAACACATGACGTATTACTATATACTAAGTATATAATTATGAGTAGGGAGCGGAAGTTGATGACCTAAAAAATATCGGTATATGACCGACCTATAGAATGTCCTAAAAATGGGAAAAATGACCATTAAATTTGTTAGTTTCAGGTTAAAACTTGAAATGAGAAGGAAATTGAACAAAATGAAATCTTGCTTTAAAAAAAACAAAGGTAGTTTCTCCCGACACAACAAAGACTGTCACCAGTTCAGCACTTCTCTTGCTGGTAAATTGCAATCCTGCGAGATATATATAGGCCTATGTTCACCTTGGTGAAAAGACTCAAGAATATTACCAAAATGAAGGAAGTGATAAAATATGACGAACCAATACACCGAATATTGCGGAAAATGCCGAAAATCGGGGGAAATGACCTAAAACCTGAAAATTGGCAAAAAAAAAAAAGCAAAGAAATGCACTTTAAAATTACCTTTTTTGGGTTCTAGATGAAGTGTAATATTGTGTATATTTAATGGGCATCGTGTCCGAGATGTCAGAAAGAAAGATGACATTTCATCAACTTCCGGTCCCTAATTATGAGTATTGTTAGCACTTTTACTAAAAAGAGTTTCAAAAGGAGATGTTCATGAACTATGAGAGTGGATGGGGCGTTCGGGCTACAAATGGCTCTCACATGACATTCAGAACGAGATCATTGATATTAGGGAGATCTGTTTTGCGCTCCGTGGTAGCAGGTATTAAAAGTCGGGAATATTTTGCTATTATGGTTGACGAAACTTGTGACATATCCATCCGTGAACAATTGACATTCTGCATTCGAACTGTTAATGAAAATTTTAATATTTTTGAGGAATTCATGGTCTTTTACGAGGTTCCGAACACTGAGGCCAAAACTTAAAAAAGGGAGGGAGGGAGTCATTCATTAATTTATTTCAGTGATCAGAGGCTCCCCCCCAATAATTTTGGCAAGTACCTGTGCGCATGCCGTTAGTACTTTCCTTAACAGTAATTGTGATTGATGAATGCTCAACGGTTTCTTGTGACGAAATAGTTGTCCTTGTTGTTAAGAAAATAACAGCATTCACATAACAGGCAGTACAGAACTTGCATAAGAAAGTTAGCCGCACCTTATCTACGTGCCAACCTCCCTGCTGGAGTTGTTATCAGGGATCTCGGGTTCGAATCCCCGCCTGGTCATGACTGTTCTCTGTGAGTGTCCCTTCATAAATTTCATCATATCACTCATCTTCATGGAGCCGAAGTGGTAGAAAGCGAAGTAAATGTACTTAGCTTCGAAAAATGGACAGAGTAGCTTTGCTGTGAGAACTGGCGGTGCTGATGCAGCCTGCGTAGCACGTTATAGGTGTGACAGGGTGCAGTGCTTTACTGGGTATGCGAGAAGCCATGAATGCTCAAACACACTGTTGTCATCCACATGTACATGCTTTTTCAGTCTAATAGGTATCTGTTTCTGAAACATTAACAAATCGTGATTTTACTGTAAAAATGCATAAATTATCCGCAAGATATCGAGCTGAGATTATCGAAATCACTTACGGTACTAACAAAAAGCAATGCCACTGTTTCCAAGTTCAAACTTGTTTGTAAACGAACCGATAATTCGACAAATCAGGTTCGAGCGACGCGTAAAATTAGAATTCTCATTTCGCCCCCTGCCCCCACGTTATCCGCCATTTCGGGTGGGGGCAAAATGAACTATTTTCAATTTACTCTCCTCTTCGACGAGAATATTAACCTCTGGCGCACGGGATTAAAAGAAAAACATCATCGCGTGCACGATACAGACCGTGAAATATATGCCCTCCGCCACTGTACGGGGGAAAAAACAAAACACAAATTGGAACCGGCATTTAAGTTGTCTAATTAATGTCCCAAGTTAGCAATTTAATTGAAATTTCGCGGAAGCGATTCTAGAGAACATTTCGCCAAGTCTCTAGATTGACAGATCAATTTGCACTGATCGCCCGGGTGTTATATGTTAGGCCAATCAGCAGAAGGGGATTACGTAGGATAGGGGACCGGCTGTGATTGGGCGATTACGCAAAACCTATCCAATTCGTCCTCGTATCTCCGGCCGGGCCAAATAGATACACACACACGCGCACACCTAGACGTGAAAAGTATCCAGGGAAGGTAGGTTAATTCAAATGAAGTTAGTTTATTTATAAACTTTTCAATAACGAGAATTGCAAGTGATTTATTTATAAGGGAATATATATTTTGTTACAGGCCAGAAGGGCAGCAAACTTAAATAAATGAAAATAGATGGCAGCACATGACTGCAAGAAACTTCTATTAAAGCAATTGAACGTAGATCGGGAGGAACTATCAAAAATAGAAGTAACGACTGAACTACATAACTCTATTATATATACAAGCAAAGTATGCAAGATAAATATGAGCCAAGGGAATAATAATTAATTATATGCAAAAGTGCGCATGTGGAAATAAGCGTTAGACGGTAAAATTAGGAGCCGATCATGTATATTCAGTTTAATCCTCCTCGGCTGTCGAGCATGCAAATATAATCTACATATAGGGTGATTCATAATTCTCTCCGGGGTTTCCAACGTTTATAGCAGGGGCTGCTCGTTCGACTGAGCAGATCGTATGCGCACTTGTCCTAACACGTGAAATGTGAAACTAATTGTGGGCGATTGTTGACCTTGCCATGGAAGTTTGAAATATCTATCTTGATTGTTACAACTTTTACTGTCAAGATTCATCCTTTCTAATCAATTTATCACAAAGTTGATTCAAATGCGTAAATTGGTTTTCGAGAAATCGTGTTACGAAGGGTCTCTCCACGCTTCCTATGTAAGGGTACAGCGCCTTGAATAACGTAGTGTGGAAAACGACCCAAGAAACTGGTTCCCCGAGACGATGACAAGTAGATGGCAGTGCGATCGACCCAGGTGCTAATTTTGTTATGAAAGTAATGCGGTTTAGTTAGTTTTTGGAATATATTGTGTAGATTTGTTTCTCTAGAAAGGCGGTAAGTGAATTGATGGAAACAGTTATATTTGTGGAGTGATTTGCAGTCACGAAATGGCATTAATTTGGAAAGAAAAGTAAAATAAAATTAATAAATAAATAGCATGCGTAACACAACAAGAAACATCGTAATGTGATTCCGGACGTCAGGTCTTGGACTGTGTATTAGAGTTTATTTTTCTATGTTATTAGAATATAAATAGTATCCTGAGAGATATTTCATACCGAGGCGACATACCACAAATGTCGCTTGAAAGCGAGCAGTCGGAAATCAATGCAGCCTTTCGAACCGTAGGGACAAAAGTTCTGACTGCACCGTTTCCTCAAGGAGATTTTACACCAAAGCGACACGCGACAAACGATACGAGGATTTCACACCAAAGCGACACGGGTCATTCGGTCCAAGGCAACTTTCATACCGAAGTGACACATGTTGCTTGGAAAGGAGCCAATCAAGAGCAACATTTCACATCGTAGCGGCATGACGGGAAGCACAGGCCAGCGTTCGGTTGGTGAAATCTTCAAGCGATAAGTGTCGCGTGCCGCTTGTCGCTTTGGTGCGCAATCTCACTAAAGCAAGACACTCATTGCATCGCGTATGCGCGAACAACAAACCACGGCAACATGTTGCAAGCTATTGAGGAAATGGCCCAGTTTGAGCGACGCAGAAGCGACAAAGCGACACGTGTGGCTCATCGTGTCGCCTAGATCTGTTGTTGTATTGTGCGGTTTATCGTGTCGCCTATCTGTTGTTCGCAAGAAACGCTTGCTAATGACTGAAGGCAATATGTCGCTTGTCACTTAGTTGGGAACTCCCCCTGTAGCGCGTCGCTTCGGTCTCAGCACCCTTCCTTTAAGGAGCTTTCCGACCGAAGTAACAAGTAGCACGCGAATACGTCATATGAACGTGTCGTTTGCTGTTTGTACCCTCATGTGCAATGAATGCTATTTTACAGTCTGGAAGTGTGCGTCACTAGTGTGACAGTGTGAACATCCCGTGTCGCTTGTCCCATTGGTTTGAAAGTTGCCTTACACTCATGTCGATGGCACTAAGAAAGTTTTGTGGGGTTCCCCTTGTCGTTTCATGCAATCATCATTATCATCATCGCCGCGATTAGTTTAAAGCGGAAGAAAAGAGACAGTAAATATCAAAAATACAAATGCTTCAGTGTGTATATCTTTAAAAGAAATGATGATGATGATAATGAACCTAATTCATACACAAAAATTTAGTTGCCAAGAGCATTCCACGCGTATTTTTTCTCCCGTATTATTAACGAAAGTATGACGATAACAGGACGTGGTCGACTGTCTAGAATGTTTGTTAATATCTTCGCGACCACTGTAGCAAATATCATAGCAATTCTCACATTCATAGAAATGCTTCATGTAAAAGAATCTGACGTTGCAGCGAAAACTCCATTTACTTCCATTATAAGCAGTCGAACACCAAGCACCGGGGTCAACACCAGCGCCTCTAACAGATCATTTTCGAGTGGAACCAGCAACAGAGCGCAGAACCATGCCGTTTTCCACACTACGTTATTCTAGGCGCTGCAGTAAAGGAGTCTTAAATTAACTATGTTAGATTTCTTTTTGCTGTATGTTTTGAAATAAGATTATTTTGTTCTTGTCAACTGAAATCATACCTAAATACTATGGAAAGCTGTGAAAACTATTATCAGAAATCTAACGGAAGAAATCGAAAATATCACAGCTTTCCAGTCGGTAATTGCGTAAGTAAACGAAAAGGCAAGATTCGTACAAAAAAAAAATGCGGGATTGCCCATTTTAATGAAAAGGCATTGTGCGAGATCTAAAATCAGAAGTTTTGTATATTTTATGTAAATATAAGGCTATACTAAACGTGACTGTTACCCGTAAAATTTCACTGCAATCCTCGCCTGTCTCCTCTGTCTTTTCTTTGGCGCCGTCAATAGCTCCAACACATTGTTTTTTTTATACCGGGTGGTTCAAAAGTCCCCAAACGGTCACATATCATGAGAAATACACATCAAATCGGAAAACGAAAAAATACGTGCTGAATAAGTGAAAAAAAGCTATTCAATGATATCACACTTAATTCCCCACCCCCGCCCCCTCGGAATCTGCACGTCAAGACCTTTCAATAGAGTATATGGAAGGGGGAGTCTACGATCACATGCAGGTTCCGAATCTTCAATCGCTTTTACTCTAGCTCAGTTAGGGGCAGAGATACGTCGCTTTGAATTTTTTTTGTTTTTATGAAGTTTCCACCTATTTTTTTTTTTTGGGGGGGGTCGAAAATTTAAAATCGCCATATCTCCGTTCCTAATTGAGCTAGAAGGATGGTTGATAGCTCGTTGGACTCGGAATGAAGTCCTCTTTCCGATTCTACAATACAAAATGGAGTTTCCATTTTGAATTTCACAGTTGCCCCCCACCCCACCCCCAGGGGGCAGGAGTGGGGAATCAAGTGTGATATCATTGAATAGCTTTCTTTCACTTATTCAACACGTATTTTTTCGTTTCCAGATTAGATGTGTATTTCTCACGATATGTGACCGTTCCGGGACTTTTTGACCACCCGGTATATATTTGTTACATATTTGTTTAAATTAGTATTTTGCATTGTCATCTGTTGTGTAACACATTGTTAACTCAGGTACGCTCGAAGTCGAGGCCCGTGCTAACAAATTCGTGAGCTCCTTGTTACTTACTTGTTACGTTTTTTACGTAAATTACGCGTAATTTGCTAGTAATTTACTTCGCGTAGAAAACCAGGTTTTTACGCAGATGTACAAAAAAACTAATTTTCCTTCGTAAATTATTAATATAAAAACTACTTTGACTATACGTATTACATTATAAACTTTATTTTATATATATATATATATATAGCTATAGCACTAGATCATTATGTTCTGAAGATACTTTACGAAGACACCTCACGTCCTCGCCTTCACTAACAATTTCTTAATATAGAATTGTTCTTTCACATATTTTTAAAATTGAGAAACTGTTGATGTATACGTCTTGCACAGTACTTGTATTAAAACAAGACAACGATTAACGACAAATTATTTGGGTTTGATTTCGAAGTTTTAGTAACAGCTTCAGATTCCTTTTTCATGCGTATTATACACTTGGATATGCTAATTTATGACTGATCCATGGGCGTGTGCAGGGGTAGGGGGGCTGTCAAGGGAGGTTAGTTGTCTCCCATAATACTGTAACTTAGAATTTTAGTGTAGAGGAATCTTGTCACAAATATTAAACAATATTACGTTCTTTAAGAATATAAGTATTTTCAAGCCGGAGAATATTCCAATCAACCACGGAGGGGAGGAAGGTGTATTATTTCCTATGAAATTGAACTATTCCACTTCGTTCTCTAGCATCTTTCTTGTTATTAACATTTTGCACTATTAGTTCAGTAGCGGCGATTTGTTGGGAAAAGTGGGGAGGGGGCAAGGACAGTTTACTATGAATTTGTAGACAAGGGATGAGATGTGTAAGGGCAAAAAGTGTAAGGGCAACTGCTCCGCTAATTGCCGCCAAGGTCAGAAATTAATAAATTGTGTAGTTGTTTTGAATCTGCTTTACCAAAACCATGTTTATGTGTAAAATGGTCTCTGAACCACAGAGAGGCGAATATAGGAGGGGGCAAGGAACATTGGGGCCACAAAGTTTGAATTCTTGTAATACATTGATTTTCGTGGGGTCCGGACACTATATACGCCTCTATTGCATGCCCATCAATGCAATAAAACAGTGAGATGAAATGAGGATTTTCTTTCTTTCATCAAGGCTTTTGCCCCTCCCCTAATCAGAGGGTCTGCGCACGCCTATGGACTGATCACATCACCCCTATCCTTGGCCGTGATCAAGAAAGTGTGGAACCCTAAATCCACACCCCTTATACGCCTTCATGGCGTGGTGCAAAGCACAGGGGAGCACTTTACTTTTTTAACTTTACACATTCGGATGGAAACTTTTTTAAAAGACTATTTTGTTTTATACCACTGCCAACTGCCATACATAACAATATCCATCGCAAGAAAAACATGTTTTCTTTTAATTTTTGTTTGGCTCTAGTTTTTTTTTTAAGTACTTTACATTTTATATGTATTGCAGGCGTTTTAAGCGTAATTTAAGTGTCATGTAGAAAATCATTTTCACGCGTAATTGCACAACCCTGCCCCTCCCAGGCCATATATGATTTCAGCTATGTGAGATGGCCAGCTACATTTTTATAATCTTGCCGCATTTAATAATAATAATAATAATAATAATAATAATAATAATAATAATAATTTCCACTGTTTTCTGTAGCATCACGCAATATTTCCCCCGTGGAAGCCCCTTTGCGTATCGCGGTCCGGGGATATGGTCTTTCAAGTTCCCCCACCCAACCAAACCCGATCCTGACCTCATCAAAGAAAATTATATATATGAGAGATTGATTTTGTTTCACAGTTGATTTTTTCGAACAGGAATGAGTTTTAAATTTTAATAGCTTATTAATTTTCACTGGGCTCTTGCGTTGCCCAATAGTTAACGCTCTCTCCTTTAGCAAGAGGGGTCCCGGGTTCTATTCTCGGTAGTAACTCGCAGAGTCGGAAGGACAATAGGGGAGTTATTCGAAAATAGTTAGCGGGCTCCGATCTCGAGAGCCAGAAAACAGGCGATGGGATTCGATGCGCTGACCACGCGTCACCCAATGAAAAAGCCGCTCTAGTAGCACCTGCGTCAATTCATTTACAATAACGATTTTCAGAAAAGTTTATGCGTACCCCTACAAGTACTGTACATTTAGAGACTGCAAGGAATAAGACTCGTTTAGAAATATCATTACTGTTTTTATTAAAATTTATTGTAATATTATTTGTTACTTCAATTACCACTCGTAAATGTTCCTCGTATTAAAGAAATAACATTCCACATGATTGTCACTGTTTATTTCCTTATAATGCTGACCTCCATGACTCTGAAGTACGCAGAATTATTTTTCGGGAGGGGCCGGAATTGTAAAGGTTGAAAATGCATAGGTGCTTCAAGGGGGATGATATAGACAAGACGATATTTCGTATACACTCAAAAATTGCAATCGGAGTCATTTTAAAGTGGGGTTCTATTTACCACTCTGTTCTTTCCAAGTTCCTCACTGCTTTTATTTCATAATTGTTGAATTTCTCAAAATTTCGGAGGGGGCTTTAGCCCCATTAGCCCCACTCTGGGTACGCCAGTGCTCCATGGTGAAGTGGTTAACACAACGCGTGACGACGCCAGGGTACCCTTCCTGGGCATGCGTGTTCTTTGCGAGTATCATTTCATCAATTTCATCATATCATGAGGCATCCTCATCTTCGCGATTAGCCAAATATAGCAGATAAGCAAAGTAAAATAAATTAAATCTGTCAATCAATTATTTATTTTTAACTCTTTCATTTATCATGTAATTCTTTTTAGCATGCGACGTTTTTGTTAAAATTATAATACGATTTATAAAATCTTGAAATGCTAAATGAGAACACTGCAACTTTCTTTGTAACGCATCGATAAGAAAGTTTCAAACATGGATTTTCAAAATCCATTTGCACGTGTACTTTGCCCCCTTTTAAAAGTAGCGCGTTTTCAATTATGTTACATATCATTAAAAGGATGCCACAATACCATCTCGGATGACAACAATTCATATTTTTTCCCTCCTCAAAGTCAAAAAAATACTTTCCCTCTCTGAATCCCTATATAAATACTACGGGCCGTCTGCTTCAGCCGAGCTCAGTGCCTCTACGGTGACGTCACGCGTTCGTGAAAGATCGGCAATCTTCGGATGGCTTTACCTTTTCTCTATATACTTTGCGTTTATAGTACAAGAACGATACCACATACAGCTAGAAGGTGCATATCTGTACATGAAGAATCTCTCCAAACTTTGGTACGTACCTGACGGTTACTCGATATGCGCAATCTGGTGACACGGCAGACCTCAATCCAGAAATCAACTTCCTGTCACAAACGTCCTAACATATCGCACAGCCAGCCAGTCTTGTTGAACTTGTTGCGCCACGCACGGATTGTCTTTTCTGTAGGTACTTCTTTCGATATTTCGTAAAAAATCTCCGTTGTACCGTCACAACCGACTCGCATTTAGCGAGAGCAGGGACGCAGAATGCTTTGTGTTCACCAATGTACACCATGTTTGCGTTAACTGCGATACACTGCCACCTAGTGACCAAATCTACAATTACGTAATGCAGCCTATTACGAGTGCAAACTTTGAGAGATTCTTTATGTACTGATGTGCACCTTTTTGCTGTATGTGTTATATAACTTTCGAAACCCCGGAAGGAACTATGAATCACCCTGTATTATACATTGATTGAATTGTTGTTTTAAGTCCACTTTATGCACAGGAAGGCTAATCGGGACTGGACCTACAGTTTAAAGTGGGATCCGAACCACTATGTGCCTCTATCGCTATATTATACATTATTCTAAGTAAAATATTTATAAAACTCGTAATAAAATAATTAGAATTTAATCTTTCTGGTTTTCAATGAAACAAAATTGACCATTTTCGCAATTACGTTTTCAATTGACAATATTGACTCCTGTCCCATTGACGATCTCTTTTATTTTATTATTTTTAGCTTGAACAGGGAACTGCATGTACAGAGTTGAATTTTGATATCCTTTTTCACGTGGTGACCCCCTAATGAAAATATCTCAAAGTCATTTCGTTACTTGAAAATGTTCAATGGGAGCAAGGGTCGAATAACACCTCGTATGGTTTTTTTTCTGCCTTACCTCTGTCAAGTGTAAATTTTTCCGTCGTATATTCTTTGTTGTCTTAAAGAAAAGGCTTTCAATGGTGCCTTAGGCTTCAGTCCACCTAGCCTACACCTCACTACGAGCCTGAATATCTAAGGCGGACATCATCATAAGAGAGGTAGCATTTTGTTACAAGAGAGAAGTATTCAAGTTATGTCGTAAATATAGCAAAATGTTAATAAATACAATATTGTTCCACCTTTTGAGATTTATTTTAGTTTTACATATGAAATGCACTTTTTCAAAGTTTCCCATTCATTACGATTCAAAATGTTGGGTCATTCAGGGTTCGGGCATATGATATGTGCGGAGCTCACAACAACAGCAAAAAAACAGCCTGGTTCGATTCCGGCATGGATATGGGTGTTCTCTGTGAGTGTCGTTTCATCATATCATCACTCATCCTCATCTTCGCGATTAACGAAGTAAAATAAACTAAATCAACAACCAAAAATTTGTGACTGTTCTCACAAATATATAGATTTGATTTATTTGTGATGAAATTCAAATTCTCAATTTTAAGTTACATGAAGTTATCAAATTTGCTTAATTACATACCAGGTTCAATAATTGTGATAATGGATATGCACGGTGTACTATAGGCGGCGTCTTTGGAGGGGAAAGCTCCTCTTCCCTCACAAAGTACATCGAATGGGGGAAATATTTTCTTTCCTCCAAATATTCGCTCCAATTTTAGAATATTTATTCCAAATGAAAGGACAGGGATACCGTATGCAGAAATAAAAACATGGGCAAAATTTCTTAAACTAAATTCGTTTAGTGGATAATCTCTGCGAAGTTAGAAAGTTGATAGAACAGAACAACACTGTAGAGAGGCAACGTCAACTGTGTAGACCAGTCCTCCACGAAGGTCAGCTATTCGTCGTTACTGTATATAATGTACGTCAACAATCAAAAGTTTGACGCCAACAATTTTTCTCTAATATGTAGAAACGTTAATAAAAATGAATAAATATGTCTTCTTGAGCACAATAAGCCAACTATAGGGTGTTCCGTATAGGACGCCGAATTTGAATCGAGTGCTATTGTTTTGTTTCGAGGTAGGCAGACCTCGTTGTTGTCATGCCGATTAATGTAGCCTCAATTGTTCTGACTCGTTTGTTGTGGTTACGATATGGAACAGTTTACGATTGAGCAACGTGTTCTCATTGTGAAGCCTAACACTGACACAAGGCGAATACCAGGAATGGCCGGTCATGTGATCTTACACACTGTGATTTCTTCTTATGGAGGTTTGTGAAATCACAGGTGTACGCCAACAAACCACGAACCCTTTTGGAACTGAAGGCGGAAATCACACGGGTGATTGGAGGCATCGGGAGCGGGACAGACATCTGCGAGAGGGTTATCAATAATTTTGTGGAGCGTATAAATGCATGCACACTCAAGGGGTTGACATATGCCTGACATTGTCTTTCATAAGTAAATGGGAGATGTTACTGCTTACATATATGTGAAATATAACTATTTTCATGATATTTTCCCTATTTTTATTTAATTTTCTAATTCGGCGCCCCATACGGAACACCCTTTATAAGCCATGAGCCACCTTTGGGACCCATGGGCCTCCTGGGGAACAGATGTAACGGTTTTGTAATTTTATTTTTTTAATGTTACAAAATATCCATTTAGTCCATGTTGTTAATTAGTTATAGGAGTTACTTCTTTTACTTTCAGAAATTTATCTTCCATTAGAGACTTGTGAATTGCCCTAAAAGCTTAACTAGGGCCACCTTTGGTTCACCTACCTTAGTAGCTCTCAACGCAACAATAACAATCTTGATCCATTGTTACATCCAATATCTTTGCATGTCAACAATCGAACCTCTGTTAATTGATCGGAAAGTGCAGTAGATACAAAGATAACATTGTCGGAACTGAAAGAAATATCAAATAGTATAACGGTGTACTTAATATCTATATCGTTCACTTCGTCTCTCTCACAATGGGAGTCTACAATATAGGGTGCGCCCTATCCGTAAGAAACAAAACTAGAAATATATTTTGTAGGTAAAGTTCCTAAGATAATACTTTTAAGAAGCATTAATGATACAGATTTGCCTATTTAGGGAACTATGAACGCTAGAAAATTAAAATGTAAGATAAAATTGAATTCAAATGGTAATTAATTTTAATATAAATTACCATAATTATTACCATATTACAGTTACATATTCAATGCAATTACATGTGTAAATAGTTCAATATAAATGGTTTATATTTCAATTTGAAATCCCGTTATTGCCATCAAACTTTTTTATCAATCAAGGTGAACATTTAAGAGAGAATTTCGCTTATGTGGTTTCAAGGGGTTGACGAAACATTCACAGGAGTTCTCTGCTAAAATTCATTTTCCTTCCCTGTTTGTTCATCTCTTTCTTGTTAAGTTTATCTTATTCTGTGTGATTCTTACTCTGCTATGAATGATTGGAAATTTCTTCATAAAATAGCCTGCCTGGGAGTTTAAAAAAATTACATGATTCCACTAGTACTACTATTTATGTTTGGGCCAGAGCCGGCCATGCCCAAAGCCATGACGACGCCTCTGTACAGCCTGAGCATATCATACGGACATTTAATCTAAACATAATTATCCTCATCGTTGCAATTATCATATGAAGAGAGAAAAATGGGACAAAATAAAACAATGCTAGAACGCCTGCAGTGGGTGATTAAATTAATAACAGATGGCAGCACATTATCTTATCTAATAAAGGCTCCTAATACAATCAAAATACAATAATAAAGATGTCCAGTAAATAGCAACATGAAGTACAGAAAATTTTAATGGAATATCACTATGTCAATAAGAAATGCTTTTGAGTTATTTACGGTAAGTGAAAATGCTAGAATTTGTTATTTTTCACTATTCGTTGTAATATACCACATGGTTAGTGTGATTCACTAGACTATGATACGTGTTGTGTTGGACATAAGGGTTTATGATTTTTTTGTATCACTCTTGCATCATATTTGTAAGAGTGAAGAGACCTTAAAGTTGCAAGAAACGAAGGTGGAAATAATAATGGGCGGTCTGTCCAGATTCGATGGATGTTACGACGTGTAGGCCTGACGAAAACTAGTAGACCTAACATTTTTAACAGTTTAATGTTAACATTTCAATCGCTCCCTGGAAGAAAATTTGTCTAACCTGTGCAAACACGCTATCTGCGACCTATGTTACGTCACTACTCCATGAAGACCTCTTCCAACGCACGTGTTCTTTCAGTTTTGGGAAGTGTCACTCGATGCCAGATCTGGCGAATAAGGAGGTTGATTAGGCAACTCTAAACTTGTATTATTAATTGCAGCTGCCCTGCGACTTGGAGCGTTGTCGTGATAAAGGAGCACTTCACGCTTCAACTTTCCACGACGTTTCTCCTTGATTGCAGTACATAATTATATACTTAAATCAGCACAATAAGGACCTGTTATTGTGGCTCAATCCACCAAGATAACACCTTGTACATCCGAGAAAACAGACAACATGACGACTGTGCATGTTGATGGCGTCACCTTTTATATCTTAGGGGATGAGATCCCTTATGTTTCACTTCCTTACTTTGATATCAGGGTCATAGTGATGGAGCCACGATTCATCTATTGTAACATATCTGTCAAGAAATTGTTGTTTGTGCATCCGAAAGTTTCTTAAATGCTCCATGAAAAGCACAACTGTGTATTATCGTTTTTGTATGGCGGTAAACATACTCAGTACTAATTGTGCTGTTATTATTTTCATGTCCAATTCTTTTGTCGAAATATTGTGTATAGTATGGCATGAGAAGCTTGTTTCTTCTACTATGTCGCTCATGGTCACACTTCGATCTTGCGTCACTATATCATGTGACTTCTCCAAATGTTACCTGACCGCCCTGAAAAATTGCCAAGTCCAGAAATCGTTAATTTGGCAACATCGTTCTTGAGCCCCAGCATAGAGTAACCAACTTTACTGCAGCTAACTGTAGAGCAGGCAAACGAAATCAAGTCTCTGCGCAAGTAGTGGCGGGAGACGGCTCCACCAATGAACACGTGAGAGGAACGGAACTGCGTGGGGGTGGGGGAAAGAGACTGCCTTCCCAGCAGCGTGTACTCCTTCGCTCTGGCCATTCGATTTGCTTCGCTTCTCTGACGCTATGTGCGCCTTGCTCCACAGTTAGCTGAGACAGAGTATAGGCGACAAACACTGGGGTGAAAGATTTACATTCTTATGTATAACATGAAGTCGGAAACTATATTCACCCAACACATTAATAGAGAACAAGACGGAAAACTTAAATATACAAGTACAGTATTAGACGAAGGAGGGCAAGTAGATGTGATATATACTGACTTCTCAAAAGCTTTCGACACAGTAGACTATGACGTACTACTGAGTAAACTAGGCACTTTTAATTTTTCACCCCCCCCCAAGAAAACTCATGGCGTCGTACCTAATGAACAGGTGCCAGACAGTATGTCACCTACAAAGGCTCGTCATCCGATGAATTTTTGGTGAGGTCTGGCGTCCCTCAGGGATCCAATATAGGGCCTCTATTATTTTTGTTATTATTTAATGATTTACCCGAACATCTGATTGATTCTCGCAAACTCCTGTTTGCAGACGATTTAAAGTTCTAGAAAATAATAACAAGTACAGACGATTGTGCTTCCTTACGACGCGACATAAGTCGGTTGAGTGCGTGGCGTTCATATAACAAACATGACCTAAATGTTAAAAAATGCTTCTCTGTTGCATACACCAAGCAAAAAACGCCTATAGATTACACTGGGGAACAGTGAAATTGCGGCACAGTGTTTGAGAGCTAATTTAGGGCAATTTCATGCT
The DNA here is from genome assembly GCF_977018435.1 of Lepisma saccharinum. Lineage (NCBI taxonomy): Eukaryota > Metazoa > Arthropoda > Insecta > Zygentoma > Lepismatidae > Lepisma > Lepisma saccharinum. Next base: position 46,410,578 of record NC_139241.1, on the reverse strand, counting down.
GCTGAATAATGATATAATAATATATTTCCTGAATTGGCTCTAATTTATGAAATAAATGCAACTAAACCAAAATGGTGGAGACATAAGACATACATATAAATGAACTTCCAACAACAATTTAATATTTCTTTTTGTGATTACAATCATTATTATAAAAATTAATTTATATAGCCCTATGATCATAATAATTAAGAAAATATGTACACAATGAAGTAACAAACTATGTGAAACGTTTTCTATACGATTTCCTGCTGTATTGCTTTTTAGGACAATCCCTCTGTAAGCTCCAACAGTAGTCTGCCATCATGCGACGATCCCACCGTCCCTGGTACCTTTCTTCCATTATCCTTATATCCTGATGGAACCTTTCTCCCTGTTCTTCACTAAAATGACCAAGGTTCTCAGGGAATCTGTCAATGTGGCTATGTACAAAATGTATCTTCACACTCATATTAGCTACCAATTTCTCAAACTTTTTCAGCATATTTCCAACTATATCGGAGTACTTTTCTGCTCTGTGATTCCCCAAAAAGTTTTTGACGACGGACACAGAGCTCAGCCAGGCCTCAGATTCGATGTAAGACATGTAAGTTGTAAAATTGGCATCATTTATAAGTGTACGAAATTGTGGTGGTCCATAAAATATTCCTGCCTTCAATTTTTCAATACTTAGTCCTGTAAAAGTGTGTCATATATATTTGAAACAATCACCACTTGTATCTAAGGCCTTGACAAACTGTTTTATCAACCCAAGTTTAATATGCAGTGGCGGAAGGATGATTTTGTCCCTATCTATCAGCGGTTCATGAATGATATTAGCATTCCCCACTAATATTTTCCCTTGGGGGCCAAACTTTTATCGTCCAATGCTTTTCTCTAGCACGACTATCCCAGAAACATAGGAAACAGGGATACTTTGTGTACCCACTTTGCTGTCCTAGTAAAAAAATCACCATCTTGAAATCCACACCCACGAGCCACTTATGTTCAGCATATTCAATTTTTTTCTAAAACCATTTTTATGTTTTGGTATTCTTCCTTAAGCTATGTTGAGTGTCCGATATATTGCCTAACAATGCTTCATAAGTTGCCTAGCAACAATTTACAAATTAATAAATAAGTTTCTTAATGGGAATTTCAGCCCAATATCAAATTTTGATATTACCGAGAAAAGCGTAGAGTAATTTTACCTCCTACATTTTCCATGGTGTGTTTATTTTTATAACTGGAGTCAATTCAACTGAACCAATCATACAATTGGCAATCACAGCTGTTTTGTGTGCTGAAACTGTTATTAAACTTTATGCCGCAAAATAAAATCTTTTTTTTGTTCCCCAGTGTTATCAGTGTAAAATAAATAATGTTAACCTTAAGAAAGCTGAAAAGGCAAGAGATCTAGGAATACTTTTTGATTCTAAATTAACGTTCGCCTATCATCTGGACAAAGTAATAAGCGAAGCGTACAAGCTTGTTGGATTTATTATTCGCACGGGCAGGGGCTTCAGAAGTACACAAACACTAAAAATATTGTATTATTCTCTAGTGCGTACAAAACTCGAATTTGGCTCTGTCATATGGAACACAGAAGTTTAAAAACATACCGCAAATTTAGAACAAGTACAGTTAAAATTATTGCGATACATGAAATTCAAACTGGAAGGCGAATACACCAGGTTCGAATCATATAGCCTACTAACTTAATAGAGCAATTCCATATGGACAGACTTGACCACGGAAGGACAGCCCGAGACCTTATGCTACTTCGGAAAATATTTAACGCCAAACTTTGATCTCCTCTGTTGCTTTCACAATTCAAAATACGTATTCCGAACATTAAAACACGACCCAAGCATGGGGCCTTCTATTTGATCAAAGCGCGTACAAATATCATGAAAAGGTCACCTATTTGGAGAATGTTCACAATGTCACATTCCCAATTCAAGAAAGCAGTTATGAATACATTGAATAGAACATGCTGTTTCGTAATTCTAAAAGGGCAGGGGCACTATTAAAATTATGTTGCACTTTTCTGACGTTTAACTTCAACTTTAGGTACAATCGCCCCTTCTTATGATGGATCGAAATATGTTATGAAACTCTACAGTATTGTTATTCTACATATTGTATAAGAAATTGTGCTATTACAATATGAACTCTGTAAATTGATGTAAACCTGTTGAGTTCAATAATAAATAAATAAATAAAGTATGAGGAATAATTTTAGAGAATATTTGCAATTCGGCATGTTAAAAATTGGATGCAGCAAAACTTTAGTGAGGTTGGAAACACTGCCCTCAGTAGTGGTCCACCTGCAGAAAATCGCTGTTAAGTTTGAACACAAATAGGCATAATTACGAATAGTTTAGGGAAAATGTACTTAACGATACTTTGTAAAATACTGTGCAATGATCAACAATTAATAATTCTCACAAGTTGCAGCGTAGTATTCGTCACATAGCAAAGTGGTAGCATTTCAAGATGTTTGTTACCAGCGATGTTGTGTAGAGTAGTTGGTAAAACACTCGCTTCAGATATCTTTTTTTTCCAATGAATTAAGGTGGCGGGTTCAAATCTCTTCTCGTATGCTGGAAGACTGACGACCGTCACGTGGGTGCTTCCACCCAGTTAGGAGAGCGCTGGAGACAGCACGTGCTTTGTTCTCTGCCAATCAGGGCTCGCCATTATCTTTACGAGAGGAATTTGAACACTTGTTTGCCGCATTCTAAACGGAGGGGAATGCGAACCACACAACGGGAGTAGAATTTTCCTTCTTAGTAGGGTGACCATGATATATTGACCCAAAAACGGGACATCGCAAGGAAGTCAGTTTATCCCCTCTCACATCCTTTCCTGAAAAATCGGTTAGGTCTAATTACAAAATTATTATTATTAACGAATTATAATTATTTATTAAAGTATGGATCACATAAATGATACATCATAAACAATAAATGATTTGTGTCAAGAGGCAGGAATTTAAATTCTAATTGCAGGTCCCTGTTGGCACTACATACACTGGCGTACGCAGAGGAGGGCTGAAGGGACTACAGCCCCCTCCGAAATTTTGAGAAAATATTTTCAAATGAAACCAGTGAAGAACTCGGGCAAAAACCAGAGTGGTAAATGCAAGGCCACTTTAAAATTGCCATTATGAGACGGGAAAATTCTAAAAATACGAAATATCTTATTGTATATGCAACCCCCCAAAAAGCATTATGTACTATACACCTTTACAATTCCAGCCGCTCCCGAAAAAAGTCCTGCTTACGCCAGTGACTACATATACGCTTCTTGTCCATTGCACTACGAATAACGGAACACACACAAGGCAACACAACTCGGGAGAGGAGCTAACTTAAACAGTAAACTGCTGTCTCCTCGAACATTCTCGACTACAATGGGGCATTTTCATTGTTATGAATTGCCTGAAACAGAGTCCAGCTGGACTCTTGCAACAGCACGGATACACAAGTTTGGCAGCAGCGAACAGCAAACGACAGTTCATTTTTTGGCGGGAGATGTAGCACGTGTCTTATAGCTACACACGATCTTACACTGTATATCAAGCACTCTGTCTCGGGAATGTGTGGATCAAGACCTCTCATAACGGTGAAGAAGAGGAGAAGGCGAGTGGGCGGAGCAAAGCAAACGCGCTACTGCAAACGGCCATCAGCTGCAATCAATTCCCTTTCGTGCGTTCATTGGTCCAGCCCTCACAAGTCCGACTTGCTCAGAAGGCTTCATTTCGTACGCTTTCTCCAAAGATTACCAGGACAGAGTGTAGTCTCCGTTTTAAAAGTGTCATACCTATACCCTGTCCCAGCCATCTATGGAGGAAGGACGCGCATAGCGTCAGAAAAGCCAGGGAAATTGAGCGAAGGCGTACACGCTTCTGAGAAGACAGTCGTTTTCCCCCACTCCACGCAATGCCGTTCCTCTCCCTTGTTCATTGGCGGAGCTGTCACTACTCGCGCAGAGACTTGATTTCGTTTGCCTGCTCTACAGTTAGCTGGGAAAAACTAAATATGCTGACCAAGGCAGTAATTTATTTTATTAAAAACATAAACTAAACGTAACGTTTCAACCTTCTAGCAAGGTCTTCTTCAGACTCTGTATCAAGTACAAAAGCAACAAGATACAAAAACAGGGAATTATATATACACAAACATTACTCCCTCCAGACTATTTAGAAAGTTGTTTGGAACTTTCTAGCAGGTGACTTTCACTTGCCAACTTTACTTTCACCTAAAAGGCTAAACACAATTAATACTTCCATATAGAATGTGGTTGGACTTTTAATCTCACGCTCTTTTCCCTTCATTTTTCTTCCTTCTCCTCTCCTCTTTCTCTCTTGTCCTTTCCACTCTTTCTAACATCTTCTTCCATTCCTTGTTTAACTTCAGTCCCCCATTCCAGTTCATTGTGTCTTCTTCACCTTCTTCACACATTCTATATGGAAGTAATTGTGTTTAGCCTTATAGGTGAAAGTAAAGTTGGCAAGTGAAAGTCACCTGCTAGAAAGTTCCAAACAACTTTCTAAATAGTCTGGAGGGAGTAATGTTTGTGTATATATAATACCCTGTTTTTGTATCTTGTTGCTTTGTACTTGATACAGAGTCTGATTTGATTTGATTTAGTTTATTTTACTTCGCGTTTTGTGCCTCTTGGCTAATTTGCGAAGATGGCGTTGAGTGATGAAATGATGAAATTGATGAATGGACATTCACAAACAACCAAGCCCGACCGGGATTCGAACCCGGGACCCTTGGCGTCGCAGCGCGATGTGCTAACCACTCGGCCACAGGGTCGGGCATACAGAGTCTGAAGAAGACCTTGCTAGAAGGTTGAAACGTTACGTTTAGTTTATGTTTTTAATAAAATAAATCACTGCCTTGGTCAGCATATTTAGTTTTTCATAATCATGGAAACAAGGCTTAATGGTGTTATAGTTAGCTGGGACAGAGTATAGTTCAGAAGAACGATACACCCCAGCACCATCTACCGGCATAATTTTCAACCTTGGTTGTTGCAGGGAGTAAAACAAAGCTGTAAACTCCAACCCAACTGCTACATTAAGACCATTTTGACCCGTCACATCATGGCTGTCATGGCAATGCACACGGGACAGTACGCTGTAGGAGGGGAGGAAAAGAGTGTCAATCACGAAAAACGAAGCTAATAAAATGCGGGGGTTCGTTTCGATTCACGCAGGTTTACATGACACAATTTTCGAGGTATTTGGACCTCAGGATTAATCACAATCAGAGTTATCAGATATGGAGCTGTCGAAATTAACTGCTTCGTGCCTACAGGAGAAGTTTGTGGTCAAGTATAATTGTTAATCGCGGGGCGCGAGCCTCACGCTGCTGATTGGCCTCGTTCATTACTAGATAGGTCTGTGGTCTCTCCTATCAATCAGGGGGGAAAACCAGTGTAGCTTCCGGTTTCGCCAGGAATATTGGATAATGAGCCATTCGGTCACCTCGCATTAACGGAAAGGGATGGTTAGTAATATGTCGCCTGATTACTGCTGTCGGCGTGGTCGGATTGTCACGTGCTGTTGTTTTTTTGTGTTTTTTGTCATTAGCGCCGCTCTGCGGTGGAAAAACGTACTGAGCTTCATTATCGTAATGTTTATCTGGTTTGTTACCTTCAGTTATTTGTGACGTGGAACCATGTATCTTGCGATTTCTCCGGAATTTGTTCAAAATGAACATTCTGGAACGGAGGGACGCGGTCGTAAGGTTCAGGCGGCCAAGTCTGGCATGTAGAGCGGCTGTTTCACGTTTTTAGCACATTGATGTACAAGGTGGTTAGAATTTAGGTTAATCTATTCAGGGCCCGTTTGTAGCAACAGATTGCGGCGAAACTTGGTATAGAGGCTATGTCGAGGAAAGATAAATACCGCAAGTTTCTGCTACCAACTGGAATTGTGGTGTTGAAATAATGACCACCAGAATTTGGATGTGAAAAACTTGATTTTCAGTTCATATCAGTCAATGTGAATATTCTTTGGATGTGTAAGATATGTTATACTGGCTTTCAGCTCTGTAAGAACACATATACTTTTCTGATAAACACGATCTCGAAGAAATCACCGCTTCAGAAACATATTGGTTCAAGTCCGGAGAACTTGCGGCCAGCATCTGAAAAACATTTGGATATGACACCACCATCCCCAAAGTTGGCATGAAGCAGGTCATTCACTTTTAGACCGACATGAGGAGATGCTCCATCTTGCAAGAATATATCCTGAATATCCTCGTTCTTCCCTAAGAGCACGACGATCAAGGCCGACAGCTTTTCAGCAGCAGGATGTTGTCTACAGAGCGTCAGGTTTCAGCGCCATATTTTCACCTGGTGGCGAAAATTGCAAGTATTTTTTTCGTCGGCATTCGCTTCCTCATAGTTTGCATAGCCACGTTTCACTTCAGTCCGTTGCCTCGAACGGTCTCCAGGAGGCTCCGAGTAGATTCTTGCAGCCAGCCTCTGTGGAGGAGTGGTTAGCGTAGCGTGCTGCCAGTCCAGGAGCGTAGCCAGCGTACAGGTGACATTGCGCTGGCTCTAACCCATCTTAAATTAGTTTTGAGAGTCAAGTCGAAATCTTTCCGACTATGATTAGAGATTTTGAGAAAAAATTGGTTAAGGCGTTTCAGGATTGTGGGTAAGTATATGTTTAATAGACATATTGTTATGATTCCGAGGCAACAGTGAGGAATAAATACACAAATTCTTAGACATTCTTCTAGACGCCTTAGTGAAACGTTTTTATCCAAAAAGTTATCGTGTTGCTCAATAGATGGCAACACTTTGAATATAATAATATAATTTTTTCAAAACATACTTTATTTTTTCAAAGAAGAATATGTGAATTTTTAACATCAAATTTATATTAAAATAACTCGAAATCTTAATGGGCGATACCGTGAATTGTTACAGAGTGCAAAGATGATAATTATCAATAAATAACAATTTTCACGGAAAAAGGATTTATTTATTTGTATGTAATTTCGCTCTTCCCTGTTTTATTACTGTGTTGTAGGATTTTTCATTATCTGAAGAATACGTCTCTTTTGTAATTATATTGATCGTAACGATGAGAATGAATGAGAAATTGATAAAATGGCTAAAGAAACAAACACTGAAATGTACGTGCTTTAGTAGAATTTTAGCAAATAGAATTTTAGTATTCTGCCCAGACAAATAAGGGGTAAGTACTGTCAAGACTGATTAACCATTTACATGAAGAAACATTGCTATATTTTTCCAACCTTTGTTTACAAATATAATTGCTTCTCAAATCATGTTTATGAATGACACTACAGTATTTACACAATCACAATGTCGACAGTGAAGGGTTTGTGATTTCGTAACTAACTAACTAACTCTCTAGTCTTCTTAAACCCGAAGGTTCATGGCTGCACCAACACAGGCCTTCCATCTGTCCCTATCTTGTACAAGATCTATATACTCTTTTCCATCCCTACCGATTTCCTTTAGGTCCATCTCAATGTTGTCCCTCCATCTTCGTCTTGGCCTTCCTACAGGTCTCTTACCATCAGGTTTCCCAACAAGAATCCTGTAAACTCCTCTTTCCTCTCCCATTCGTGCCACATGGCCTGTCCACCTAAGTCTTCTTGATTTAATTATTCTAATATCATCTGGACGTGAATACAAATTATGTAGTTCTAAATTATGTAACCTTCTCCACTCACCTGTCTCCTCATCCCTTTTAGGTCCAAATATTTTCCTAAGGATCTTATTTTCAAATACTCTCAATTTATGTTCCTCTTTCAACGTAAGGGACCAAGTTTCACACCCATATAATACTACAGGCAAAATTAATGTTTTGTATATTTTAACTTTTAGTTTCTTAGATATTAAACGAGAAGACAAAAGTTTATGAAGAGAGAAGTAACATGCATTTCCTGAATTAAGCCTACTTTTTATTTCCTCTTTAATATAATTTTCATTTGTTAATATTACTCCTAAGTATTTGAATTTGGAAACTGGTTCAAACGAGTTGTTATCAATAATTAGATTTTGATTATTACCTAACACTTGGTTTCGGCTTGTAAGCATATATTTAGTTTTCTCTTTGTTAACTTCCAAACCTATCTCTTTAGCAGTTTTGAAATATATTTTAGCGTTATTCTTAATTGTATTTATATCATCCCCTAATAAGTCTACATCATCTGCATATGCTAACAACTGAGTCACACCATATAATTTTAGTCCTTCTTTGGTTTCTTTTACCTTCCTAACAGCATATTCTAAGACAAAATTAAAGAGCAATGGAGATAATGCATCTCCTTGTTTTAACCCATCATGAATTGTAAATTTGTCAAACACATAAATACCCACACGAAAATTTACTTTCTGTTTCACTGGTGCATACTTTTATCATACTAACAAGCTTCTTAGGTATTCCAAACTGTACTAATATATTATATAATTTATCTCTTTTGACCGAATCATATGCTTTTTTGAAATCAATGAATAGCTGATGGACATTTTGATTATATTCCCACTTTTTTTCAAGTGTCTGTCTAATGTGAAAAAATTGATCTGTAGTTGATCTGTTACGTTTAAATCCACATTGATAATCACCTATAATTTCATTAGCATATGGGGTTAGTCTTGTTAAAAGAATGTTAGATAATATTTTATATGTTGTTGAGAGTAGAGAAATTCCACGGTAATTATTGCAGTTCATTTTATCAGCTTTTTTAAACACAGGAACAATTATGGATTCTTTCTACTGTTGAGGGATTTCTTCTTTATTCCATATTAAACAAATTAATTTATGAATTTGACATATTAACGAATTTCCACCATATTTAATTAACTCAGCTGGTATTAAAAAGTTATTTAACCAGCTAAGTCTAGCCTGATTTCTTATTTCTATTAGATTATGACAATTATCAAACCATGGTATTTTTTTTTGTTTATGGTATCCTATACTTTCTTTAGCTGCTGATTCTATTGCATTACGTATGTGCTCCCAATTCTTATTTACGTCTGTTTCATTTATATTTTCATCATCATTTAAATCCTGCAAAACATCAAATCTCTTTGACAGTTTAATTTGGTAATCTTTCTTAATTCTTTCATCAGCAAATTTTCCTGTATTAAATTTTAGAACTTTTAGATTTTGTTGCTTATGATTTATCACTGAGAGTCTTTCTCTTAATTTAGCAATTACTAAATAATGGTCACTGGCACAGCCAGCACCTCTATGTGTACGAACGTCAATTATACTAGTATGCCTTCTCTTATGAATGAGAATATGATCTATCTGATTATGAGTTTTACCATCTGGAGAAGATCAGGTATATTTATAGATATCTTTATGTTTAAAAGTGGTTCTTTTCACAATTAAATTCTTTGAGGTTGCAAAAGTAATCAATCTTATACCATTATCATTACTTAATTCATGAAGACTTTCTTTACCAATCGTGGGTTTAAATGTCTCTTCTTTGCCAATCTGTGCATTACAGTCACCTAACAGAATTTTCATATCATACTGAGAAAATTTATCAAAGACCTGTTCTAACTCTGTATAAAAATCATCTTTAGTATTATCACCTTTATCTTTCGTTGGTGCATGTATGTATATTAAAATAATTTTACACCACCTGCCCTGTAAAACTGCACATGATATCCTATCATTAATAAATTCTACTGTTTTAAGAGCCGAGATAATTCTATTATTTATGAAAAAGCCTGTTCCAAAATTATGATTTTCAGTACCACCATAGAAAAAAGTATAATTTTTAGTTTTACAATTCCCTTTTCCTGGCCACCTAACTTCCTGGACAGCTACTACATCTAATTTATATTTAACTACCTCATTAACTGTACACTGAAATGCCCCAGGCCGGTAAAGGCTCAGAACATTCCAGGTGCCTAATTTAATATCCTTATTCCTAATGTAGATCTTATCCTTAGTCCAGGGACCTCCCAAATTAGTCCCCGCCCGGAGATCCGAATGGGGGACTATTTTACCTTGGGAACATCCATGGCCTCATATTGCTGTTTCTTGACATGTCTTTTTACAGTGCAGAGTTGTCAGGTCTACGCCAAATCCCCAATATGAATGGAGGGCCGCACCTGTCGTTGATCCCTCGGATCTAGCTGGGAAGATCACATTGTAGTCCACCAACCTTACCCCACTTCCGATTGTGGGACGGTCATGGAGCCATGACAGGACAGCTCTGTAAATCCCAACAGAGCAAAATGTTGACCATTTCACTCTGTTGGTTGACTAACTGCAGTGAACAAGTCACTGGGCGATGAGGTCGTCACATCCCTACGCCTATTGTGATTTCGTATCGACAATATTGTGTCGAGAATATGATTGCGAAGAAATGGTATAGTTTTATCACGATATTATCAGTTTAATAATTTTATAATGTGCCTGGATCATAATATGTGAAAGTCCTGGCCTAAGCGTACATTGAGGTCTCCCAATATACCAGGTGGTTATAATTAAAGTGACGGTGTTCAGAGTGGTACAGCACGGGCTGAGAGTAGCAGTCTGAAACTTCGTAGATATGATAATGAAGCAATGCGCTCGCGAATTATGCAAAAAAAAAAAAAAAAAAAGTTCCAATTCTCGCCACCAGGGTAAAAAATGGCGCTGTAAGCAGTCAAAACGTGGAATTTTCCGTAACTCTGACGTCAAAGTCGTTGACATTGCCTAACCATTGTGTGAGCTCCCTGGTTGTCGTTGGTGACGCTTGTTGCTTTTTCCTTTAGTAATGTTCATGTAATTCGAATAGTGAAATTGTAGCGATATTTTATTACAAAGAGTATTGTTTTCTGCGATTTATAGTGTTTTTCCTGTAACTATACCACGTTTTGACTGCTTACAGCGCCATTTTTTACCCTGGTGGCGAGAATTGGAACTTTTTTTTTTTTTTGCATAATTCGCGAGCGCATTGCTTCATTAGCATATCTACGAAGTTTCAGACTGCTACTCTCATTACAGCCCGTGCTGTACCACTCTGAACATCGTCACTTTAAATATAACCACCTTGTACAAATTAAGTTATAACTTTTACGCCAATTTATGACAGAAAATTAGTAATTTTATGTTTTCTTTTACCAGATTTCCATTATTGTTTTACTACAGTTGCTACGCAATAGAAGTTCGGGCTGTAACCCGCCAAGCCCCCACTGAAATTGTCCAATGAAACGATCACACCACCTAGGGTTCCTTGACTCCTGGTGTGTGCACGTCTATTACTTTGTTAGTGTTATTTGATGGATTTCATCCAATGATAAGTCAGGTCAACCCGCAGTTTTAGTTCGCTCTCGTATGTACGTGTGGAGTGCAGGCCGAGCAGCGATGCTGGAGCGTTGCAAGAGAGAGTGTGCTAGGGTCTATCCCAGGAATCTGTGGAATAACGCCGTGCATAACGGCAGAGAAGGGGAGAGAGCGAATGTTCGGAGCAAATCAGTGCGCGATGCTGCAGCCTCGTTTCCCCCTCCATGCAGTCCCTTACCCCTCACGCGTTCATTAGTTCAGCCGTCTCGAGTCACTACACTCAATCTTCGGAATCTCTGGCGCAAGGCCTAGCATAACGGTAGAGAAGGGGAGGAAACGATGGGGTGGAACAAATAAATGGGCGATGCTGTAGGCGCGTTGCCCCCTCCATGCAGTCCCTTACCCCTCACGCGTTCATTAGTTCAGCCGTCTCGAGTCACTACACTCAATCTTCGGAATCTCTGGCGCAAGGCCTCGCATAATGGCAGAGAAGGGCAGAAAGCGAATGTCCGGAGCAAATCAGTGCGCGATGATGCAGCCTCGTTTCCCCCTCCATGCAGTCCCTTACCCCTCAGGCGTTCATTAGTTCAGCCATCTCGAGTCACTACACTCAATCCTGGGAATCTCTGGAGCAAGGCCGCGCATAACGGTACAGAATGGGAGAAAGAGAATAGGAGGGCGAGTTCTCCGCAGTAACTTTTTGTCCCTCAACGCAAGCTGCTGACCTACTACTGCTCTGCTGCTTACCGGCCTTGAGATTGGTGTGTGCAGGCGGGAAACTCATACTGCACTGAGCTCTCGCTGGCCTCCACATGCTGCAGAGGCTTAAGCCTGACCTAATGAAGTGAGCGCACACACGTTCATTGTGGAGCAAACGTTGATTTTAATTCACTTTCTTTTACATAACTCTTTTGTCACTTTTGGCTAACCGCGAAGATGAGAATGAAGGGTGGTGAGACAAGTGAAGGGGCAATCACAAACATACAGGAACGACAAACGCGAGCTCCACAGAGAGTCCACACGTCAGGGTTGTCCTAATTGCGAACAGTCCTTATTGAGAACAATGCCTAAATGTTCCTAATTGCGAACACAACACAGTAAGAAATAAAAGGTTGGGGATTTTCCTAAATTTTTTAAAGCAGTGTCACATGTTCTGAAATTTGAACTTGAAATTTAGGTAAAGTTAATAATGATATTATTAATTGGCGAAGTTAATCATTGTAGTATTAATTGACGAAGCTCTTTGCAGTTAAGAATTGTGTTAATAGGCCACAATTTTATTATTAAATTAGGTACACTTCGACGACGAATTTTCTTTTCCAAATGTGACTCGCAAGGCAAGTCTCAAGTGTGGAAGTGAATCCCCTTTTAAAGAAATCGTTAAAAATACACATGAAGTGTGAGAAATTGAAGGCTGTAAGGCAGAACATTGTGTTCACAATTAGGACATAGCTTTTCGAGGTTGTTCCTGTTAATGCAGCAGGTGTTCGCAATTAGGACACATTCCTTCGAGGTTGCTCCTGTTCAGTGAGCAAGTGTTCGCAATTAGGACACATTCCTTCGAGGTTGTTCCTGTTCAGACAGCAAGTTTTCTCAATTAGGACAACACCAATGTCAGAGCCTCGCTAATCTGCAAGATATGCAATCCTGGGTGTACTAGGTGGAAGAGAGCTTGGCATTTGGGTGTCGTTGGAAAGCGTCACCCAGGAGGCAAACGTGTTGCGAATGGAGGAAATATTTAACGGAGCATGACCCGTGCAAGCAAGGCCACGCTACTGTAGACACACCCTGCGGCGGGGCGAAACTTTCCTCATCTTAAGCGGGCTGAAACACACACAAAATTGGATAAGAATGTTTGGAGAACTTTGGAGACCATTGCTATTGTGATTCGCCATCCCTAGCGAGTTGGAATCTCGGTACAGAGCTAGGAGTAGGGGGCACCTCCCCCAGTCACGCAGGGTATCCCTCACAGGAGCTCCACCTCGCATTAAACTTTCTAATTAGATCTTCTGAGATAATTAGCGGCTCCCAGAGGCGGCGTATTTAGGTCCCGGCAAACTTAAGTGAGTCAATACTTTAGGAAACATTAATAACCAATCTTGAAATGCGCATGCGCAGAATCTGAACACTAATTGGAAAAGTTTATTTTTCCCTTTAAAAAAAGCCCCTTTCCCGTGGTGTTTCTACAGATTCTCTTCATCGGCTCTGTCTTAAACGTGGATCATTTGTTCCCCTGTATACCCCCACCCCCCAAAGCTTAGATTGATACCCGCAGGATTTTGAGGTCGTCAAAAGAAAGTTAGTCAAGATTTATCTCCTACAAAGTACTCATAATGCATGGACAGTAACCTGATTCGTTCCTGCAGTTTAAAGTAGTTTCCGATGACGTGTTGGTAATAGTGTTTTCAAAGTTAAGTTCGAAAAGTAACTGTGGTTGTTACTTGGTTCAAAAAGTAACTTAGTTACAGTTACTTGGTTCTAAAAGTAACTTAGTTACAGTTACTTGGCTCAAAAAGTGACTTAGTTACAGTTACTTGGCTCAAAAAGTGACTTAGTTACAGTTACTTGGCTCAAAAAGTGACTTAGTTACAATTACTTGGCTCAAAAAGTGACTTAGTTACAATTACTTGGCTCAAAAAGTAACTTAGTTACAGTTACTTGGCTCAAAAAGTAACTTAGTTACAGTTACTGGTTTAAAAGTAACTGAGTTACTTGGTTCAAAAAGTAACTGAGTTACAAAGTAGCTGTTAGTAGCTATTGTCCTCATAGTAAGAACTACTCTAAATTCTGTTGCATACTCATAAATGATGGTGCATCCAATGTACACACGCACACACTCGCACACAATTTATTTCGTTAAAATAAAATGATTTTAGTTTTATTCTCACCTATAATAAGATGATTGTGCGGCATGTGAGTGTGGCGACCTCCGTGGCAGAGTGGTTAGCACAGCGCTCTACGACGACTATTAGCCAAAAAGTGGCAAAAAAAACTAATTAAAATAAACAAAATCAATCAATCGGCATATCGTTGCCTATCGCCACAAAAACATTTATTATTATTATTATTATTGCATCAAGATTAAATTTACACAAGATATATCCTGTTATTACAGGAAATTAGGTTTTTCATTTACACCTTAAAAGAATTTACGTATTTCTTCTAAATTTCCGGACTGGTCAGGACATAAATTTAGTACAAGAACTTTCTCTTGTCCTGTTCGTCTTTTGTCCAAAAGAATTAATGTTATGAAGAATGGACTTTCTCATAGTGTATTATGTAAATTTGCATTCATGTCCAGATATTATTAGAATAATTAAATCAAGAAGACTTAGGTGGGCAGGACATGTGGCACAAATGGGAGTGGAAAAAAGTTTACAGGATTCTTGCTGGGAAACCTGACGGTAAGAGACCTATAGGAAAGCGAAGATGGAGAGATAATGTTGAGATGGACCAGAAGGAAATCGATATGGATGGGAAAGATTTGATTGATCTTGCCCAGGATACGAGTAGACTTGTTGCTGCAGTAATAATCCTTCGGGTTTAAGAAGGCTAGAGAGTTAGTAAGTATTATGTAAATAATATCGTTGTCCTGTATCACAGCACCAACAAGTTTGCGCGTTTCGCCTCACTTTAAGCCATGCATATGCATTATTAGACCGAAGCTGAATTGAAGGTCAGAAATTGTTCGATTAGGTAGGCCAGGTTTCGAGCTCTTAAAGTTTTTGCATTTGCCGCAAGCAGGTTGTGCTCCGCACCAGATCCGCAAAATCGCTCTTTAAAAATAAAACTTTTTTCTGTTAAGATGGCAGCACATTAAAAATTATATATATTGCTTACAGGTATCATCTAAAACTCAAAAGTTGATAATTTTTTAAATCTTTTTTAAACACAGAAATTCATTTCTAAAACAGTTAAGAAAATTGTAATGTGTAATAAATTTAGCAATAAAAATTGTAGGTTAAAATTCAAAATTCCAGTGGATATTACCTTCATGGTTTCATATAGGAGCAGTAGAGCGCTCTGTGACAAACTAGGGGTAACAGTTCGTTATATCGGAGACACATTTCTTCATTTTTACAGAAAAAACTACTTACGGAAATTAGTTTCTCTAAGGTCTCCAACGTTCGTCGAGGTATTTTCCGTCATCGTGGAATATTTTTGACCGAGAAAACATTATTTTTCAAGAGAAATATCTCACCGACGCACAAGTACCATTGTTTTCGCTACGTGAACCGGATGCTGCATACATTTGATGACGTAACCGCCTGTCAATGTTTCCAACCCCTTTTTTTAACTATGCTTGCCTAACCTAACCTAACCTTATCGGAAATGGTTCGTGGGGCTATCCGTCAGCTACCCGTGCATAATGTACAATTTGAAGACTTGACGAACACGATCGTAGGTATTTTTCAGTGAAGAAGGTTGGAAATACTGCATACCTACAACGGTAGTCAACCTCTGCCCGCCATATTGTGTGTTACGGAAGCGAAAAAAGGAATAACAAAAACTACTCCCTATGTGAAAAATTGTGTTTGTTTTCGTGTAAAAAGCATAATGGCACCTTGAACTATGTTCTGCAATACACAATTGGTAAGTACAAACCATGCGAAACACAAAATATCCTATGTTAATGTGTCTCCGATATAACGAACTGTTACCCAAATTCTGAATCTAAGTGTTACGTTCCTTTTCAACTCAATTACTATGAAGTTGGACCTGCCTAGAGTTAATGGCCAATACATTCTCTCCAACCGATTTGAATCTTGAAATGGTTTCTATTTACTCCTTAGTATGCTAATCGTTACGTTACAACCCCCACAAAAAAACTGTTGTCGTGTTTCATCAATTTATCAAGATTGTGAATTTCTCAATGAAATTTAACATATTATAATTTCATTGTGTATAAATAATAATTTCTTATAACAAAAATATTGAGAAAATTTTACTGACACGAAGTTAAAAATTAGCACAAGAATGAAGGAATTAACAAAAAAATTCGTAAATATTATTAGTTTATTACATATTTTTGTACACATTTCCCTTGTTTTGTCTATTTAAAATTCCTGGCCTTACTCATGATCAACAATATTGTAAAATAAATCTCCAAAAAAAGGGATGCCAACCGTGGAATTAAGCCTCCATTAGTTACCAATTCCAGCTCCATTGAATATCTGTTTGGGTCACATACAAGGATTGTGGGTAAAAATCATAACTTTTTTTATTTAAGTCGATTTAAAAAAAACACTTAAAATTATTCGTGTGTTTTTGGCACTATACATACATACATACATACATTATATATAAGTCATTTCTTTAGGAACAAGGTGGTAAGAAAAGTATATATATATGTGTGTGTGCGTGTGTGTGTGTGTGTATACCCTGTATATGCGAGAGATGGATAGAGAAGAAAGGAGAGAGAGAGAGAGAGAACAAAAGAAAATGGGAAAGAGAAGGAGAAATATAGAAAGAAAGAGATGTTTTATTATTATTATTGATTTGTCTTATTTTACCTCACTCTTGTGCCACTTTTGGCTAATTTCCGAAGATGAGGATGAATGATGATGTGACGAAATTGATGAATTGACACTCACACTCGAACCCGGGACCCCTGTTATCGTCATATGTGCTAACCACTCCTCCACGGGGGGCGGCAGAGATGTGTTTGATTAAGTTTATTTAACGTCACATTTCTGCCACTTTTGGCTAATCGCGACGATGAGGATGAGTGATGACATGTTGAATTTGATGAAAAGACACTAACAAACAGGGTACCCATGTCATTCGACGCTGGGGCCGCTTCCAACGTTAGAAAAGTTCCCGGATTTGAACCGGCCGGGGATCGAACCCGGGACCTTTAGCTTGGTAGTCGGACGCGTTACCGACTGAGTCACCGCGGCCACAGAAAAACTATACATAATAACCAAAACTAAAAATCAATAACAAGTCAATAAAACGATACGAACCCCCCCCCCATTTTTTTGTGAAGATATATAGAATTGCTATAAAATTTTGTCCTCCCCCAAAAAAAATTTCCATGACGCAGGCACCCCTGCTAACGAAGAACGCAAGTCCAGTCCGAGACTTCAATTCGTCATAACGGTCTGTACTAGCCGCTCCGCCACGGAGATCATCTAGGAGGAGATTTGAATAATATAAACGAAAGACACACCAAAAGTGAGAAGTGTAGGGAGTGTAACGAAAAGAGGAATACAAAGAAAACGAAGAAAAGAAATGTGGGGAAAATACGTACAAGTTCACATTCTTAAAGATTTTCGTGGTTACCATATCTACTTATACCTTTCAACGTCTGCTACCATGTGAATTGTTCCACATTTCATCTTTAGTCATAGCGCATTCGTTGAGGAACTACATTCCGAAGGTATGGCATCCATAAGCTTCTAACCTTTATTCAACAATGAGGAAGCCAATTTAGGGTCAAACTGTAACTTGATCCCTCCACCCTCTTTCTGCCCTCATTCCACATATGAACCTGAGAGACGGGGGTGGAGGAGGGGGCAGAATAAAGCACCCTCCACCCGAGCAATAATCCTCCATGTGTTATTAATGCCATCGGAAATTGTAGGACCGGTATGGGCAGGGAAAAAGATTAAAAACGCAAAAAAAAGCACTTCTCAATAAGTAAGCATTAGGCAAACATGCACGTGAGCAAATATTGATACGGAAACGTTGTGAAAGGGTACGCTCTTTTGTATTATCAATATGATTAATGACGATAATAGGAGACGTCCTGCTCGAAGGCAAAAATTCCTGGACGGATGCTCATCCAAAAAGCAAACGCTTTGACGATCGGCGATTTTTTTTTTCTGTCCGGAAATAAGAGTTGGGAAGGGTGACAAATATGAGTAGGAGTTGCCTTTTTTTAGGCTGGCTTAAAGGTAAAAAAATTGATGCCGCCCTGATCCATCCGGTTTGATTATTATCTTTGGCGTTTGTCTCCCTTGATATTTGCAATCCCTTGATCGAGATTTTCTCTGTTTTTTTGGGGGGAGGGTTGAAACAGTTTTGGACCGTCATGCTACAAAATCCCAATAAAAGTATGAGATTTACAAATGCTATAGTCAGAATGTTATCGGAAGATCTCCATCCGACCTAGCTGGCGAGCCTAGCAACACTGTACAGAGGGAGCAAGACGGTTAGCGATAGGTCCAGCGCTGAGATGATGTCAGCGGATCGCTTGTTGATTGGATGTTTCTGGAGTTGAGACTCACTCCCAAGGTGCAAATGCAGAACATTCAGATGCGTTACGGAAATACTCTTGCAAAATTATTTTTTGAAAGCTCTCAGACATAACTTTCTCTTACTTTGAACACAGTAAAAGTAGAAAAAATGAACACTATTATGCATGAACTTCAAAATTTAGATACTTAATACAAGACTGCAATATTGATTAATTGGTACTTGAACTGAAGAATACATCGAAAATGAAAAAGTTTTAAAGTATGGGGAAATATTGAATTTGTACTTTGTTGTAACGCTTGGCTTCTTATGAGGCTTCTTTGCAGACTGAGCGCCATCTTTAATTTTGTCCTTAAAGATGCTGTAACGTAGCAAAATATAAAATCCTACTCTAATACCACATACAAGTGCGTGCGTTTACATACACATGAATTGTACTGTCTGGGATGATATTGCACTTATTATTCTAGGGAGCCACTTTGATGGCGTGAAGGCAGACTGGGTGGAACCTCTGCCACAGCTAAATAATACACCAGGCTTCGTCGCTGATATAGGCTCCTTTCGCTGTTCTCGGGCTTCTTACATATGACCACGTAGCATAATACACAACTATGACGGAGACAGAGTCTCTGAAACGTTTGTGTGTATTCGTGTGTGCACACCGTGTCCTCCCGTTTCACCTTATTGCGTTCACACCTCCCCAAATAGAATTTCAAATGATTTATGTGACTCGAACTTTCTAAGGCGAAACGGGACATCCAATTTCGCCTTATCCTGTTTCGCCTTACACACAAGAAATTTCCCACCTGGGAATATTATCGACTCGAAGGGTAATTCATAATGGGAGCGCAGAGCTTGTGATGTTGCCTACCTTGGCTCCCATTGTCCTGTCGGTTAGGTTAGGTTAGGTTAATAATGCATTAATAATAATGACCCTTCATGTCGATAATATTCCCTTGTGTGAAATTTTGTGTGTGTAAGGCGAAACAGGAGAAGGCGAAATAGGATGGCCCGTTTCGCCTTAGAAAGTTAGTGTCACATAAGGCGAAACGGGCCGCAATCGTGCACACACACGCACGCACGCACACATACTAAATTAGCAATTACAGGGATTACAAGACCAAACTTACGTTTCATGATCAAAGTTGTTTGCCACCTTAAAGGTTTAACATTAAGTCGACAGGTGTGGTTTCTTGTGCCCAATAAACGTACGGCGATAAATTGAGATGCCCTTTATCCAATTGTCTCCAATACAGGCTTCGTCAATCCTCCGTATTTGTGGAAGAACGATCTTGTGTCCACGTGTGGATTGCAGAGCGAGCAGCGCTGCTGTGGTGTTCTAAGGGAAGAAAAGAGGGACTTACCGAGACAGGAGGCTTCGTCGGTTGCGTCCGTGCAGTGGGAATCCTCTCGTCATATGATTCGTGAGTAACAGTGCACTTTGACATTGTTATGGCTTTGAAATGAAGTGTACAGGCGGGAATCTCGCTCCGCACGGAGCTTTAGTTGGCGCCTGCAAGCGCAAGCTAGATGCTGAAATGTGTCCTAATAACCTGGGCCCGAATTGTCATGACGTCACAACTCCTTGTGTATTGATTGAATTAGCTTATTTTACTTCGCTTGCGTGCCACATTTGGGTAATCTGAAGATGAGGATGAGTGATATACTATGAATCAATGAAGGAACACATGCTGATGCCGGGAATCAAAGCCGGGTCCCCTGACGTCGTAGCGCGCTATGCTAACCATTCCGCCACGGGGGCAGGCTTCTCCTTGTGTAGTATGCATTGCTCTTAAATATTTAAATCCTGAATAGGAACCTCTGGTTTTAAAAATGTGAATTTCACTGTGCAATTTTTGTCAAATTTTCAATTTTTTAAGTTATAGGTTAATTTTTCAAGTTTTACGTCATTTTTTGTTTTTTGCCGATTTTTCGTATTTTTCTGGTCTTTTTTTGGTGAAATTGCATAACAAAGGTAATGTAATTGCTTTACGTTTCACTCTCATTTTTATCCAGGAACTGACATTTATCGCCTCGATGTCTCTAAAAAGAAAACTAGAATTCTATCGCCACTCGGATTGGATTGATTTGGATTGAGTTGGTGTTTTAAGTCCACTTTATGCACACTAAGGCTAATCGGGACTGGACCTACAGTTTAAAGTGGCATCCGAACCACTATGTGCCTCCACCGGGTATCGAACCCTGCACCCCTTGATAACAAGGCGAGGACGCTACCACTGCGCCCGTTTCGCCACTCTATTGTAAGGAACAATGCAAGATGGAACTCGACATTACCTACCGCAATACCGGTAATTCTGAACAAGATAATATTTTTACAGATTTTTGTACCTAAAATTCACATACGTCTTGTAATTTTAGTTCTAACGTTACAGAAGTAAGAAGCTTGCCGTAGTGTCATACACTGAAATAAAGACTTTTTTTTTAGTAATTTTTAGGACCTTTTTCAGATATTTTAGGTCATCAAAACCCGAGCCCTGCTAATAACTAGACCTCGGACTTTTAGATTCTAAAAGGTGTGCTTTTTGGTTCCTAAAATAGGCTTTAGAAATCCTAAAATAAGTTCGAAATACTCTAAAATAGGTTCTAAAAATTCTAAAGTAGGTCCTAAAAAACTTAAAATAGTTCAAAATTCCCGAAAAATGCTGATTTATAGTCACCGGCAATTAAAATAGGACACCTATATCTTTCATAACGTTATGTGTGTTGCCTAACCCTACAGCGATGGCAGAACTTACCATTGGAAATTTGCTAATAAAATCCACTCTTCGCCGTATAGTTAGGCAACAGTCGTTTTTCATGTTATCCTCAGTCAAACTCCGCAATTTCATCTTATGTGATGAAAATAATCGTTCAACGTTTGTTTGCAAGGCTTGAATGCCACAAAGCACCAAAGTGACGCGAAAGTGAGCAAAACCAAACAGATCAGACCATTTTGTATTGTACAGGTAACAGTGGCACCAGACATTTTGCTTTGTTTAGAGCTTTGAAAAATCACCATGGACTTGGAGGTAGGTGAATCGACAGAGAGTACGTTTCAAACACGTTCGTCATTGAATTTTTTCGTGACCAAACAAAGCAAGTGCCTTCGTGTGACATAAGAATCCTGTAAAACCTTTAAAAATATATAAAAACCTAAAAAAAGGTTTGATTTAGGCGGATTAATCTAAACAGGTCCTAACAAGCAAAATAGGTTTTTAGGCACTATAAAACTTCTTCAGTTGTTGCATTTTGTAACGAAACGCTGACATAACTTATTATTTCTTGAATACCTGTAAAGGAAAAAATAGGTTAAAACCTAAAATCCGAGGTGTACTAATAACATAATACCAATGGTTGTTATTCACAAGTATAACTGGCCAATCCCTCTTCAGTTTCTTAAGTTTTTGCGCTTCCGTCTATCGTAAGCGTGTGCCATCCTTATACTCTCACTTAGAAATTCAGTGTAGAGAATCCTTATCACTAGCGAGCGTATTTTAAGGTGCAAAAGTATGGTCGAGAAAGAGAAGGTAAGGTTCTGAAAATGTTTTCAAAAAGGTGCTGATAAAATGTCTTCATTCAGGTCTAAACCAGTTACATTAAGATTCTTTATTCAACACTAGCAAATAACATAATTAGTAATTAGCCATATATAATTTATATTATACCATTTTACATCTCTCGTTCTGCTCTACAAAATAAGACTACATGATTTTTTGTAGCTGCTCAAGAAGAGTGAAAATCATTTATTTTCTTGTCCAATTTTTAAACAAAACATGAAAGAAAAGGAAGGGAAAAGATGCTGAAGCATCAAAGAGGGGTTAAAAAGGTGATAAATGTGCTACTCTCACGAAAAGGTGCAACAAAGTGTGTCCATCTTACATGATTTATGTCCTAAAATACATATCTCAAATGATCGGCATGAAAACAGCTATATTTTTGGAAAGGTGCTGAACCTAAAAATGTCTTCCCTAATTATCACCGTCATAAACAATATTATGGTCTTAAACAGGCCCGTACCCAGAATTATTTTGAGGGGAGTAGATCCGAAAATTTGGAACAACCGAATCAATTTTCTTACACTTTTGACTAATGATGTGTGATTATGTAATAAAATTGATGAGAAGACGCAAACAACATCCCTGCCGGCCCCTGTGGCGGAGTGGTTAGCACATCGCGCTACGAAACCAGGGGTCCCGGGTTCGAATCCTGGCCTGGATATTTGTGAGTGTGTATTCATCAATTTCATCATATCGTCACTCATCCCCATCTTCGCAAATTAGCCAAAAGTGGCACAAAAAGCGAAGTAAAACAAAGCAAATCAAATCCAAACAAACAACATCCATGCTGAATTCGAACCCGGTATTCCTTGCGCCGTAGTGTACTAACCACTCTGCCACGGAGGTCGGATAATAGTAGACAGTCATCAATGATTATACAACTAAAATTACTACATGTTGAAGACTGCAGACTTCTGGAGCTTGCTCTCTTCAAAAGACCATTTATTTATGTAAGAACGAAATTGAAATTTTGCCCAAACTGAAAAATTGTCAATGTTATTTTCGTAGGTTTTTATGAGTTCACCTTACAATATTTCACTGTTTGAGGGTGGCATGGTCCCCATGGCCCCTCCCCTGGGTATGGTCCTGGTCTTAAAGTAAAATTAAGTATTGTCAAGTCGTGAAAGTTCCAAGCATTTATGGTGGGAGAAGTAGTTTAAGTTGAACTGTGTAGTTGAACTCTCACATACTTTATTGGTTAGTTGCATTACGTCTATCCGTCTCCAGAATAAATCCCATGCGATGAAAATGAAAATTATATGTGGTTGTTTTGAATCTACTGTATGAAGCTATGTTTATGTGTAGGGAGCGGAAGTTGATGAACTAAATTATATATGGGTAGGCTATATGACCTATAGAATGTCCTAAAAATGGGGAAAATTGGCTTAAAAAATGACAATTAAATTTGTTAGTTTCAGGTTAAAAATTGAAATGAGAAGGCAATTAAACAAAATGTTATCTGGCTTTAAAAAAATGGCACCAAATGATACCTCATGCAATTAAAATATGCAACAAGGATTTCCAATGGAAACAACCGAATAATTTTAAAACAATTTAATGAAAAAGTCGTATACACTAAATGAATTTGTGTAAAATGTATTAATTTCCCGCATCTTTGCCTGGTGATGTGTGGTGTGTTTCTGTGGCATTGTAAAGAAAAAGAAATTATCACGATCCACGTAAGACAATTGTTTGCAATATCTCACATACAAGCAGTTTCTAAATATTTAACGATTTCTTCCACTTACCTTACAGAGTTGCAGTAAACCACCATTGTCTTTCGGAGGTTCTCAAACGAGAATCTTCGTCTGTTCTCAGCCAGACTCAAGAATATTACCAACATGAAAGAAGTGACGAGATATGACTAGACAATACACCGAATTTGCGGAAAATGACGGAAAAATGCCGAAAATCGGGGAAAATAACCTAAAACCTGAAAATTGGCAACAAATGCACTTTAAAATTACCTTTTTTGGGTTCTAGACGAAGTGTAATATTGTGTATATTTAATGGGCATCGTGTTCTAGATGTCCGCTCCCTATTTATGTGTGAATTAATCCCTGGATCACACGGAGAGTAAATAAGGGGGTGCAGATAACCTTGGTTCCACGGAAGTTGTAATTATTCTAATACAGTGATTTTCGGTTGGTCCGAACACACTCTGTACACGCCCCTGACTCGTACCCGTCAATACAATAAAACAGTGAGATGGAATGAGTCCCCCATCCCTAACTGAACTTTCAAAAAGTCGACTGACTGACTTTTGCCCCGTCTAATCGGAAGGTCTAACATGTCTATGCAGTCCATTACATTTCTTTGAAGATGAAAACAAAGGTGGTGTTCTCAAGTTGCCACAAATAATTATTATGTTACATTTCCGGAAAGGTTTCTGGAAGTTTTCTGTGCAGTCTGTATAACTATGTTCCATCAACATTCAAGAATGCTCATTGAAAATTGAAGGAAGTTGAGGATATTATATTTCCACTTCTGAAATATTTCCTTAAAACTGGTGCTGCAAACTTTTTGATCGCCCCTCGTACTTTAACTGCAAGTCGATTGTGGTAGACATTTTAAGAATTTAAATGCTGTCTCGGAAATTCCCTGCGAGGAGGTTTTACAACGGGTGCTAACAGTGGCTTCAAAAATTGGGGGGGGGGGGGAGGGGCAAGGTCCAAAACTGGAGAAGCAAGGACAGTTTACTTTCCTTTGGAAGATAAGACTTTGCATAGCCCAGGGGAAAAAGTGGCTCGCCTTCACTGTGCCAATCTTCCATAACAATAGTCCTGGTTTCGACACCAGGTGAAGGCACATAATGGTTCGGATTCTACATTTAACAGTAGTTCTAGGTCCGATTAGGCAATGTGTGCATAAAATGACCTAAAATAGTCAAATTTTTACTTAATGGATGTTATTGAACCTATTGTGACTTAATGAACTTTTTCAAGCAGGCCTCATCTCCAGGAAGGTATCAAATCTGGGCAAGCCCCGGCACCTACCGACGTGTTGGGTGAGAATCAGTCAAGGCAAGAGCTTAATAATATTTTTCCTTCTCCCCCCCCCCCAAAATAGGCAAAGATTAGGCTGGAGAATTCAATGAACTAACTGATCGTTAATTCCGCATTATGATGGTACACGAACCTATTTCATTCTGTGGAATATAGGCTAGTTATATTCGCGTTTCATGCAACTAAACCCATAAAATATGTGTAATTTCTATAAAATCCATTTTATATATTAATCTATTTAAGTTTAAAGGAAAATGGTACATGCTCTTACACAGTTTAAAAATAAATTTTGTATAATTTAGGGTAAAATTTATGAGTATGATAAACTTTTGGTATTATAAGCTGTGATCTTACATGAACACCCTCTAGCGGCATCCAATACGGGGATTTCCCGAAGCGGGACCCGTTTGGCGCCAAGAGCCAGCCAATCAGATTGCAGCTTCTGGGTTCTCAATTTCCCTCCTTCTAACACTGAGAAGACCTTATCTCCTTCGTTCATCACACGTTCTCCGAGCTGAGTCACATTACTGGTCTCCTCGAGATTATCCTAGGAGACCATTTACATGCAGCGCGTACAGTGATCCCAGACTTAAGGGACTAATTACTCTCGCGGACGGCGCAAAACCCTCCGCGAGTTGAACCTCCTTGTTGTGCATGGCGAAATGAATGTAGCCTGCTGGCTTTACCAACTCCAACATGACGCTGAACGATCATTTTGTGGCCGACGTGGGGAAGGATATGTGCAACCATGTTTCTTCTACACGTGACAAACCAGATAGCTGTGAGATGTGCTGATTTTAAATGGCCGACATTTTCTTAGATTTCTCAGAAACCACTCTAAAGTTGTCCACAGGATGGAATCGTTTCATCCCACTTTAAATTGTAGGCCAGTCCCGATTAGCCTTACTGTGCATAAAGTGGACCTTAAACACCAACTTGATCAATCAATCAATTTATAATGTATGTGTGTGTGTTGTGTGTGATTCTTGACCTCATGTTGACAATCAAAAGTCCCTTAACACCCCCTAAATAAAAGTAAAGGAGTTAGGCTGGGTACGATTGGTCATGATAGAAACAGGTTAAGCTTACGGGGAACCACATTGGTGTTCCAAGCGGACGGCCACCATATTGAATTCAACACAAAATTTTTAAATAGGAAGGGGTGATGTGTGATATACAGAGGCGTCTCGTGAACTCATGAGGTGAATGCTGCGCATGCGTCAATTGTGGGGAAAACTTGCAGCTTGCTCTGCAACGACATTAATGAGCATTTCTACATTATAATTTCTTCAACTAAGCTTATATTACATTTCTTGGATCGGAAGTGAAAGAAAGTAATAATTATTTTCCCACAATTGACGCAAGCGTCACTTCAGATCCAAGAAATGTGATATAAGCTTAGTTGAGCGCACTCGTGTAAAATAAATACTTAATATAAATAACCCGTGGCGCAACAGCCCTTGAGGGCCAAGGCCTACCTAACGACTGCTGGCCTCACTTCCACCTGCCGAGGTAGGAGATCATCTAACCAGTTACGGGTTGGTAAGCACGACGAACCACCAGTCGTCATTTTAGGTTTCCATGACCCAGTTACGCTACTTATTCGCACAACCTCACGATGGTGGGTGGTCACCGGTGCCATACATTAGTCGAAATTTCAGGAGAAAAGCTGTTACCCCCCCCCCCCATGAGGCTGGAACAAGTACTCATCCTGTAACCAGAGCCCAATGCTTTACGCCTTAGGCCGCACTGCCGGACTCTCGTAGATTGCAGATATGAAATTTCTACATATCCCACTTCATGAACTCTCCCTCAGAGTGAGTGGACATAAAACACGGAGCAAGGAAACTTTCCACACTGTAACTACCAGACTCTCACTCGTTCATCGTTTCTTATTCCATAGACTTCCAAGTAGGTTTAACATCATTTCAAGTCATATAGTCATATTATCTTACAACTAACGTACAGAAAATTACAAGTAATGTTATTCTGGAACTAAGCTCTATTTATCTTGATACTATCTTGTTCAGATTTATAACACTAGTCTACTGTTTTTTTTTTGTTTTTTTTTTGCGGTTCAAAATGGCTTCTGCTGTAGTAAACATCTGAGCTTATGACAATATCTTTGAAAATTTCACAAGAATCAATCAGCCAGTTGGAAGGTGATAAACAATTATTCATTTTCAATAATACTGTACATAAATAAGGACATGGAGTTTGAAAGTACTGTTTCACAAGAACCGCCCCCCCCCCCTGAACAAAAACTTAACCTCATTGTCAGGGAACAATGGTACTTTGACGAAAGAATCTCTGAAACGAACCACAGAATTCAGTTGGTGAAGTGAAACCGTTTCCACCCACACCACCAACTGGATCTCTACAACCTCCTCCAACGCTTTCAGTACACAGCACCCTTCGCGACAACACACAGTTGGAAGAGCGGTCCGTTTTCAAGTTGAACACCCTGTATTTTACATTGGAAGTACTCTTGCACGTACAGAAAAACACCTAAATAAATCATAATTTTTTTTTCTCCCTGTTACTGTTGGCCTATCCAGACATAAAGTCGAGGGAAGCATATTACCAAACATAAAGAATAAAAAATCCGTGTTAATAATCTTATTTCAATTTTTTTTGCAAGGTGTACACAAATAATCTAGTTGACATAAATTAAAATTCACGTAAAACGAAATAATTTTTGAAGTTTACTTAACTTGTAAAGTGCTGCTTTGGATGAAATATTATTAACTTAAAGGTAGCAGTATTTTAGTAAGTAATTATAAATTAATGGGAAATTAATTTCTAAAATATTAAAAATTAAGAGAATGAGACATCTCTTGGTAAAAACTGGAAATTGTACATAATCGAAAATCAGTGTTAATTATCGTATACTGACTGATTCTGTGCGCCAGACATGAACTGTACCATCGCTGTGCGTCAGACGTGCTTATTATGTTTTATCTAAT
Source organism: Lepisma saccharinum (assembly GCF_977018435.1). Classification (NCBI taxonomy): domain Eukaryota; kingdom Metazoa; phylum Arthropoda; class Insecta; order Zygentoma; family Lepismatidae; genus Lepisma; species Lepisma saccharinum. The sequence goes on along the minus strand of NC_139241.1, from coordinate 46,382,578 downwards.
TTAGTGTTGTGAATTACACACTTTTGCTTACGTCTTCTATCGAGGTGTAGTTTTACTTCCGAGCTCTGTGATACTGAAGAACCCGCACTCAACATTAATTGACGTATATCGGATAATTTTGTTCCTTGTGTAAGGCATTTACGTTAATTAAATCGTTTAGATGCATCAAACTGTTTTTTTTTTTTAAATTTCAATCTCGTTTCTTCAGACTTTCGTCTGGTAGTATTTAACTTGTCATGGCTACAAAGATTATTTTTTCTAAATTTTTAATTTCATTCACTGAATTTCACTCTCTGTCTCTTTCCCCTTTCGCTGACTTCATAGATTATCCTTTTCTCCGCCTTTCTTTTAATATCTTTCTCTGTCCAGTTTGTCTATTTTTTTTTAATTCTTTTCTTATTCATTCACTATACCTACTGTAGATAATTTTCTTTCTCTTCATCTTCTCCCTTTCATTTCATTTCCCTTATTATCTATTCTCTCTGTCATTTAATTTCGCTTCTTCTCTCGTACACTCTCCTAATTTAATTTTCCTTCATCCTTTTCCTTACTCTCATTTCATTTTCATTCCTTTTCTTCTGGTTTCAATTCATTTCCCTTTTTCTTTTCTGTCTCTCATTTCATTCTTCTTAATTTCTTTTCTGTCACTCATTTCATTCTTCCTAATCTCGTTCCTGTCTCTCATTTCCTTCCCTTAATATCTTTCCTGTCTTTCATTTCATGTCTCCTTCATCTCTTTTCTGTCTCTCATTTCATTCTCCTTCATCTCTTTCCTGTCTCTCATTTTATTCTTCTAAATCTCTTTCCTGTCTTTCATTTCATTTCTCCTTCATCTATTTTCTGTCTCTCATTTTATTCTTCTAAATCTCTTTCCTGTCTTTCATTTCATTTCTCCTTCATCTATTTTCTGTCTCTCATTTTATTCTTCTAAATCTCTTTCCTGTCTTTCATTTCATTTCTCCTTCATCTATTTTCTGTCTCTCATTTTATTCTTCTAAATCTCTTTCCTGTCTTTCATTTCATTTCTCCTTCATCTATTTTCTGTCTCTCATTTTATTCTTCTAAATCTCTTTCCTGTCTTTCATTTCATTTCTCCTTCATCTATTTTCTGTCTCTCATTTCATTCTCCTTCATCTCTTGTCTGTCTCTTATTCCATTCTCCTTCAGCTCTTTCCTGTCTCTCATTTCCTTCTCTTTTATCTCTCTTCTGTCTCTCATTTTCTTCTGCTTAATATCTTCCTTGCCTTCATCCCTCTTCCTTTTTTTCTGCCCCCGATTCCCTGTATCTCAAATTCTCAATGCCGACACCTCCGATTGATTCACACGAACCATTTCAAATGAACAAAGCTCTCACGTTTAACTGCGTCAATAGACGAACAGAAAGTACACCAAACTCGCTCTGATCGTCTTGGAAGTTCTGTATTTTCATCCTAAGATCGTCATACATCAAAATATGAATTTCAGTGGAGTTAAAAACGACCACGTAAACATTTCTCTTTTCCCCTCCTTTTTGGTACTTTCATCCTTCATCCCTTCCTCTTCCTTCCATTTTGTTCGCGAAGCAGGGCCGAGTCTTCGTCCGCCTCCCTCCACCCACACCATCCATTCCCTCATCTGCATCTCACGTCACTTAGTAAAGTTGTGTTTCATATGCGAGTTAATGCTACCAATTTCCCCGGGATAATTGAGCCGACTCGTGGAAAATCCTAAGGATTTAGCTCTCTAAGCTTGAATAGCCTGGCTTTGTCTTTCGCGATAGTCAAACTTTGAAATAACTTGTTAGGCTTAATTAACCCTTAATTAACAAAACAGTGGCGCATACGTAACTACAGACTGAGCTGGTGATTTCATTGGCATTCACCCAACTCCTTAACAAACAACCCCCACCCCCACCCCCCCCACTACCTCATCCCACTTCTTCTCTTTAGGTGTTCGCTCCTTCAAAAAGCTTTCACCCCCTTCTTCAGAATCTCCTAAGGATCCAGGGATTCCCTCACCGCCCCCCCCGCCCCCTTCCACTCATATACTCCGAATTCACGAAATCCCCCGGTTATTAGATTTTCATGACAGATTGTGTCTACAGAAAGAGTAATAGTCTGATTTGCATGAATTTAGCTTAATTGCAAATCGCTGTAACAAGACGCAAGGGGCTCCGAGTCTGTGAATGAGTTTCAGAAATAAGACTTTTGATAACGTTAATTAAGACTTGTAAGCTAATGAAGCACTCAATCGATATAATCCCCGCCTTTATGGAAACGAAGAGAAGGGAAATTGGAAGGATTAGAGGCGGACTCCTTCTCTGCTGGTGGGGGTGCCAAGCGCGACACACACACACACACATCGCTTGAGATCCAGAAATAAATTTCCAAGCGCAATTGTATTCTTATCGAATGAAATAGAAACTAATTTGCCTGTGTGTTTCCGAAGCCTTGCCACGTTACAAAGGAATGCACAGTTCGGCGGTTGGAAAACTGCACCTAAACAAGGGGGAGAATAGGTAACATTCCGAAGCAAGGGTGGACCTAACTTTTCTTAGCAAACTAAGATCTGAACGAGTTATTCTCCGTTCCGGGAATCTCTGGAGCAAGTGAACGAAAGCAAGTAGTGACTCGAGAGGGCTCGACCAATGAACATGTGCGAGGGAACGGGATTACGTGGAAGGGGAAAAGCGACTGCAGTTAACCAGGTTTTCCAGCAGCGCACACTGCTTTGCTCTGCACATTCGCTTTCTCCTTATGCACGGCCTTGCTCCAGAGATTCCCGATACAGAGTAGCTTGTTTGGACAACAGCTTAAGGAGGGATGATGTGTAAGGGCAAGAATTGTTAGGACTTTTTTGTTCTTTTAAGTACCGATGCTGTGAAGTACGATGCAGACAGTACAATGACGCTGTAAGAAGAGTGTTTCCTCACAATTCGAGGTCATGTGGGGTTTACCGAGCACCTGCCACGCGAAATACAACCCACCGTGTTGCCTCTATAGTTCTTTAGAAGCACCACACCTCATACTGTGTATAAATCTGTCACTGGCATCGCCATGGCATCTGCACATACCGCCAATTTAGGAACCTTTCCCATATTGTGTGAATATGTGCAAGTCGGCCTTCCGCCTCATCTTCGTCATCTTGAAAACATACCCTAACATCATGATGATAATAGTTTTTCACCGATGGCACATTACTGCACCTAAGTATGTCCTCATGTTGAAGTCCACGCGCCATTTTTCACATGATATGAATGTTACCTTGACAAACATAAAGGCATTTGCGAACCAGCAAACATAACCAAGAAACATTTGCAACTTTTCTACAGGTACTGTGGCTAAATTTAACATGAATTAAGTATCGTCCATCATCTGGTTGGCCCCTAGACATTGTATGAGGACGGCGAATTTGAAACGTCAAAGTTCCTGAAGATCGGAACAGTTGATGTTTTCTTCACTAGTTTATTGAAAATGTTTATTACATTCATTACACAAATTTTGTTGGCATTCTCCGATATCAGGATTTGCTTTGTTATGAACAGTGTTTGTTATATTTCAATTTCTCTATAATTGATATTTGAGTATTCTTATATTCTTAAATTATTTGTGTTTGACACAAAATGAGTGTCTGAGAGTGATCTTGTCAATTCATAAATATGGTAGGAAATTGTATTGATAATTACAACTATGTTCATGCAGATTTCTTGGGTCATCCACGAATGGCACAGCTCTCTAGTGTGAAAAATAGTCCATGCCTTCTGAACTCCATTCTCTATATGCAATTGGTCTTCATCATTCTCAGGTAACACATTTCTAAAGCGTACATATTTCAGCCCCTGTCCATGTTTCATATCCATATGGCACTGTCTTCCAGATGAATGCCTTTAGAGACCTCTAATTTGTACCCACACCCAAGTACCTGGTTGCCAATAATAGTTTCTTCTCTTATAAGAAGTTCTTTGACTGTGGTGATTTTTCTTTCATAATCCTGTAGTGTACTCCAAGGATATTAACATTATTCCTTCTTTTCATATGCTATTATACTAATGATTTATTTCCTCCATCTTCAGTAATTCCGTATTGTACTACAAAGATATCAACATTCTTCCTCCTTTTCTTGTGATTCCCTCCTAGTGATTTATTTCCTCGATCTTCAGTTATTCCGTATCGTACTCCAAAAGCATTAACGTTCTTCCTTCATTACTTGAGATATCGTACTAGTAATTTCTTTGCTCCATCTTCCATAATTCCGTATTGTACTCCAAAGATAGCAAATTGTTTATACTTTATGTATTGTATTCTGGCATATGTCCAAAAAAGCATAGGATATAATCGAAGTACGAGTGCTAACCAGTAGATGGTGCCTTCATTAACACGGATTGGCATATTTCGCTTCTACGTGGAAAATAACACCAAAGGCATATTAACTCCAAGCCTGAAATTCGGAACTGCCAACCTTCAAAGAAAATTATCAAGTTTCCTCTTCAGATCCAGCGCACCACAAACTCGACGTTCCGTCAAAATCCAGCCAACGTCTTCAACGAAATCATCCTCCGAAAGCGAGATCTTTTGTGTTTATAAAACGAGTTTGGAATAATTACCACCAGGAGGCTCTGAGGTCTTCCAGAGAACTTAAATAAGTAAGATCCACGAAACGAGTTCTTCGAGAAACCTTGTTAGATCTAGCAGTTTCTTCTACTTGATGTCGTCACGAGGAGGAGTGGCTGGTTCGTGACGTCACGCTTCGTTGCGAGTGAAATTTGCCGAGGCAGAAGTTCCGTCGGGGGTTAAAAATCATTAAGGGAAGTAGGGATGGGACGGCACTTGGCAAGAAGTTGCTTTAGTGTCTTCTCTGCTTGCCTAAGCGGGAAGGTAATTCGTTAAACTTTGTCCCTAATGCGCTCATTTCCATATCCTCTCGGAATCTCTCACTGTTTCGCGAAATCCAATTTTATCTCTCCTTAGAGAGGCGCCATCTTTTGGCCATTACTTTTACAATTGTCGTACGTTTTAGAATTCGAAGTGGAAACTTTTCTATAAGCATTGAGTTGGTCTCGGTCTCGTTTCGAAATTCGAAACGAGAACGAGACCAAATGAGTCAAGACTTGTCGAAGTCAGACCGGAACTTATTATCGGAAAACCTAGACCAGTTCAAAGTGGGATTTGACCTACTGTGCTGACACAAGTGTTGAGAAGAAGAAGTAGTAAATGTGATTTTGATTTTTTGATTTGAATTTAAAATTTTGGGTGCGTCAGCACTAAGACTATTTTGCACCCGTCACATTATACGGGGTCCAGCCCCTTATCGTTACAAATAACAACTCTAACGTTGCATAACTAAAATCATAAAATATTAAATTCTTCTGACTTTCGTTAAAAGCCGAGGCTGTAAAGGAGCACTCAGCACAAATAAGGAAAAACACAGGACAACACAAACAAAATTATACTGGCCATGGGACCAGTCGCCAGAGCCTCGTTAGTCTGCAGTCCAGGGTGTAGGCTACTACATGGAAGTGAGGTTGACTATTGGGTGCACTACGTGGAAGGAGCACCCCTTACACCCCTAGTAAATGTGAATATACTGTGTTGATGTAGATTGTGTTTCGTCATTGAACATGTTGATTCTAAGGTTCAGTTCAAGGGTGCCCACAGGGGAGGGAATTATGGCGCAGGTTGCGCTATCAAAATTTTGGGGGGGATTTTTTCTCTTAAAATAATATAAAATTCAACATTTATATTTTTCAATTGCAATAAAATTTTAGCAAACATTTCCTTTCTTTGCACAATTAATACATTATGTTATGTAGGACTTTCACAGAACATATAATTTGCCTGTATTATAAATAGAATTACTAATGACAATCACTTTGGACTCTTTGATAAATACCTTACAGTTAATTCTGCCATCTACGCTGGGACTTGCAACATAGAGTTCAATGAATGTTAAACCACGAGTGTACTACAGGGCTTCCCACTTACAATGGCACACTCACAATTTACAACTACAACTTTAGACACAATGAGATACAAACGGGACATGTAAAATACGTCATTCATTACGTTTGAAAACCACATCAACTGAAGTGCACACGTTCCTCATGACAATGTGTCACTAACCATCATACATTTCACTGAGAAACTGAACACAACTCATCCTCAAACTTCGTGTATGGCTGCAGAATAGTGTAACCTGGGGGGGGGGGGGGTCTCGGAGTCCTAAGGATTACGGCCCGTTTCGCCTTATTGCGTTTTCATCTCCCCCAATACAATTTCGCGTGATTTATGTGACACGAACTTTCTAAGGCGAAACGGGACATCCCATTTCGCCTTATCCTGTTTCGCCTTACACACACAAAATTTCACACCAGGGATTATTATCGACATGAAGGGTCATTATTAGGGAACGGAACTTTAGGTAAATAAATGTTTCTTCTGCGATAAGATAGAGGCCCTCGTTTTTGCCAAAATTCTGATCATAGCCTTATATGTCAACACAGCAAATTTTATTTTACATAAAAACACATATTTTCCAGTTTTCTGTATGTAAATACATATTTTGCGAATTTTCATTTTAAATACATGAAGAGCTCATTTACTTCAGCTACCTCGAAATCCTCGAAGGAAAAATGTTTATTCTCCGCATTTCTTTCATATCGAGAGTGCTAGGTTTGTTTTGTCTTTGAATACGCTCGCTGGTAGACTTCTGGCGCCTCGCCTACGATCCTATTGGGGGGAAAATATTACCCCCACTGGATCTAACCCTGAAGTATTAATGTGTAAATGTACAGACATTTTTGGGAAAAATCAAGGTTTTCAAACTTTGTGCCAAATTGCACGTGTTTTGGAAGGTGAAGTAGAAGAAGAGGAAGCTTTGGAAAACTTCAGCTTAGTGGCATTTCGTGCTTCAATTATGCAAGAATTGTTTGTTGTGACGTGGAGCGATCTTTCTCGCAATATAAGATGCTTTTTAGAGATAATCGTTACAGATTTACAATGGAGAATTTGGAAAGACTATGGTGATTCACTGAAACTCTTCCAAAAAATAGCTCGCTAAGAGGTAAGCATTTAGAAACTGATTTCAGGTGTTTAAAATGCATGTAATATTTTGTTTGTTACCAAATGTTCTTTTTTTATTTTTGTCACATATTTTCCTGTTTTTATCACATATTTTCAACATTTATGACACATAAAAAATAAATATTTCTGAGTTTTTTAGCACATAAAGTTCCGTTCCCTAGTCATTATTATTAATGTATTATTAGCCTAACCTACAGGACAAAAGGAGGAAAGGTAGGCAACATCACAATCTCTGCTCTCCCATTATGAATTACCCTTCAGATCGATAATATTCCCAGGTGGGAAATTTTATGTGTGTAAGGCGAAGCAGGATAAGGCGAACTGGGATGTCCCGTTTCGCCTTAGAAAGTGCGTGTCACAAAAATCATTTGAAATTCTATTGGGGGAGGTGAAAATGCAATAAGGCGAAACGGGAGGACACGATACGGAGTATAGCCGAAATTTCAGTCGCTCGCCTAGATTTTTGGGTTGTGTTTTAGCGCTGCTCAACACAGGGGTGCCCATCCCCCCCAACGCCAATGGCGCAATCCCCCAAAATCTTCTCATGTATCCCCCAAATCATGTCATTTGCCCCCCTCAAATCACATAATGCGTCCCCCCAGGCCCCGAATCATGACATTCGTCCCCTCAAACCATGTTATAATCTCTATAAAGTATTAAATTACGACAGCGTGTCTACTGACAGTAACTTTTTTTAAATCTTTACTGAACATTATAATTTATCTGTCCCTGCTCTCTAAACAGGGATGCCCATCATCCCCAAGATCATGAATTCAAAACCCCCCATGCAACGTCCATCTAGTGCACTTCTTAAAATAAACTTATACCACGGCTACAGATATATCTTAATCTCAGGGAATAGGTTCTTTATTCGAGAATTCCAAATAAGAAAGCGTTTTATAGCCAAAAGGATATAGTTAAATGCGGATCTATATTCTGAAAACTGTACACAATACAGAGAAAATATACAGCGAAGCTTGTATATATATATATATATATATATATATATATATATATATATATATAGCCTATATATATGCTGATTTCAAATTTACGTCGATTATATTCTTCTTATAAATATATGTATAATTAAAAGGAAATCTTCTTCTTCTTTCCTTCTCACAATTTTGGGAAAAAGGCTTCTTCTTCTTTTCTTCCTTCTATTTTTGGAAAATGCTTACTCTTCCTTTCTCTCTTCTAATTTATTGGCTTTCCTTTTAAAGCGTAATCTTATTTATTACATATATGCGCTCGCTTTCCCCGCTTCTTTGGCATTATACAAACGACACAAGCTATACTTATAGAAAGATTAGGGGCTTCTAAACTGGCAGTAGCGCCACCTCCTATTAACGACCAAAAGGGGAATAGCCCAGGATCGCTAACAGCAAGCGCTGCCTATGGCCCAGTGCGTATAATAAGGAGCGCAACCGTTACGCTATGTCCAACGTGGATACGGGCAGCGTGGTGCGTACGGTGTGATGCGAGCGCCGCACCGCAGATATGTGCGTGAACGCCGGGAGTGTCCAACGTTACTGCGTGCGATTGTGATGAGCAGTTGCGACGAGCATGGCTTCCAGTTCGGTGCTTTTGGCCGTTGTTGATGCAAGGTACAGATTTTTAATGATCGATGTGGGTGCATATGGCAAAGAAAGTGATGCTGGTGTATATTCTAACTCAGCACTTTATCAAAATGTCGAAAATGGTTTCTTACCAAAAGATTTGCAGCTGTCCAACTTCCATCAAAAAGACCCATTTGTGTTTGTAGGAGACGAAGCATTTCCATTGCGAACATATCTTATGAGACCATATTCTAAAAGAAGAGTTCAAATAATGCAGCCGCGTCATATTTCAATTATCGTTTATCGCGTGCTCGAATGACAGTGGAGTGTGCTTTCGGCATAAGTTCTGCGAAATTATGATCCTATTGAAACCAATTGAAAGTAGTGTACAGCATGCTGTTCATATTGTTAAAGCAATTCGCATTCTGCATAATGTTATAATTGACATAGAAAAAGATTCTCTTGTAAACGTCTTGGACGAAAATGTGATGGACAGGAACTACAGCTCTCGAAGGCAAACAACCGCGCTTCGAGAGCAGCAGAAAATGTATGAACCGTATTCTGTGATTCCTTCTCAGTGAATACAATTTGATGTTTTTGTTCATCCACTCACGACTTTCAAATACTTAAAACGTGAAAACTGTTACGGAATCCCACTCCTTATCAACAATTAAACGATCTTTGTAACGAGGGTTTGTTTTATCCCACAACACATTTCTTCTTTGCACTTCTGCAATAAGCCCTTCCATCTTTCTCGGCGACTCGCCACCGGACGGCAAATGCGATACAAAACAAACCTGTTTGAAAATCAAACGTTGCGTGCGTTGCGAGCGGACGAATCGCACGCGTAACGTGTCCACGTAGGACGGGCTCATTGCTGACTACAGGTTTGATCGGATACGACTGCCGCGTTGCTCGCATCGCACCGCACGCACCGCGCTGCCCGTATCCACGTTGGACATAGCGTAAGTGCTTCAGGGCGTCTAATTGACCACAGCGCCACCGAGGGACGGACAAACACAAAAGCTGACGATGTTCTCCTAGTCAGAGGTATTAAGTCAAATTTTGATCACTAAAATCAAAAAGGAGATAAATTTCTGAATTCATTTGCTTACTTATTAACTCTCCGAATTGTTTCATATATGAGCATATTCTTAATTATCTTAATTGGCTATTTACAACATTTTATTCACTCCTTCTATAATTTTTATACTTTTCCTTTATGTATTTTGTATTTACTATAATATATATAATCACTCTTCTTCGCTCCTAGTTTCTACAAGAACTCCGCTCTTCTTTATATGGTGTGCTGCCATCTATCGTCGCTCTCGGGAAACATTTCTTCCTTGTGTTTTTCATTGTACGTCGGAACTGGCACATGACACCCTCCACCTTAATTCATTCATCAAAATCACCCACAATAGTTTGGATGAATACGTAATAGTTGATGTTCTTTTGAATGCAATAACATGTTGAACTGTCCATATTTTATTAATTGTTCACTTCTCAAAATAACGGAGAGCTAGCACATTGATTGCTTAAATGTAATAAATTAAATTATATAAATATGCATTTAAACAGTGTTTGTGAATAGAGGCCAGCATAGTCTGCCTTTTACCTACCCACTGCCCGCTTGCCCGCGAGGACAGGTATACCTGCTCGCCTGCCCACGGCAACGACTCGACTTGCGCCTTTACCCGGGTTCTTGATCTTCAAGGCGCTCTGCGCTTACAAGGTACCTGGGCATTCAACAAGACCCGGGCCTCTGCAAAACCTGCTGGAAGGAAACAGCCCTCCGGCAGCGTGTCGCTCCAGGTGTTTCATCACCACGTGGACGGCTGCAGCCAGTGTTGCCTACTTACGTGCTACTAAATCCTACGAAGTCCTAGGAGGAGCTTCTCCTCCAAGGAGAATTTATATACTTAGCGATTTCAGTTCAGCGTAAGCAGTTTTTATCTTATTGCCAGGAAATGCACGCAATATTACAGCTTCATTTATTTAAATGAATGATCGAGCAAACAAAAATTTCCTCACTGAAAACTAATTGTTTTTCATTGCATGGTGCCTTAACCAGGCACGCAGTGGCGCAACCAGAGGGGGCAGGGTGCATTACTCACAACCTTGGACGGAAATTAAGTCTAGCGGAGGGGTCATGGTGGGGGTCAAACATTAAAGTACAAGAAAAAACAGGCTAGCAGAATTTAAGAGTAGCAGGGCTAAAGGGTACTCAAGATGGAATTAATTTTCTTATTTTTCTTGCATTTTCATTCCAGACGGCCAAGGGCACCTGCAGAGGGGGAATGGAGGGGTAATTGCAACCCCTTGATTTCAAATTTTATGAAAGTAGAAATATATCATAAAATATTATACAGTCTCATCAAGTTCAATGCCGTAGCAAAGTTTTAAAAAAGAGAATGCTATGGCGGCCCGTGATATTATTTGCTATTAATGTTGGTTTGTTACGAGTTGGATTACTTGATTATGTAATACGTCGCTCCATGTGAAAAGAAAATATTGTAGATGGAAATTTTACATGCCATATGTATGTACATTCGGAATGCATTTATCATGCACTTTCTTTCTTTCAAAAATAGTTTGTGTGCTTGTTTTCCATTATTAGCTAATGTGAAATTGACGTGTTGAAAAAAATATTTCTATTCCTCTGTTTCAACACAAATGCGTGAGAACCGTCTTCTACCCCCTTTTGGCGTGATTTATGAGGATAATAATGCCTTTCATGCTACTTTATTACTATTATTGTGATTGTTGTTGTTGTTATGTTTATCAAAGTACTTGCCTCCCCTCCCCCAAACGAGGGTAACGGCAATGCCCCTGGTTGGCTACGGCCCTGGTGTTCGCAGTAGAACAGTGTGTTGTTCGACTCGCGACCTCAGCGTCGAACGTGACATGTTTCAGTCCTGCCCTATATCACTATATATACGTATATTGGTTATTTACGACATATACTTATGGATCCTGTGCCACGGAAAACCTATTTCAATGTGTGTGTGTGGGGGGGGGGGGGTAGCAACATTCGTAAATCTAATTTCATTGGTGATGTGGCTTACGAAGCTTTGAGTTCCCTTTTTTAAGTAGTGAAAATCTATTGCAGTTGGCAACACTGCAGAACGGTGTGGGCCTGGTGCAGTTTCTACTCGAAGCAACTACGTCATGCAGAGGGAGGGGTCTGCAGTTGATGGAAAGAACGAACTGAGACCTACTAGGTATGGTAAGACTGCGGGTACCCGGCGGATCTACAATGCCTGCCAAGAACGATCTGGGCAGGTGGGCATACAAGCTGCTCAAGCGAGGATGTTGCGTAGGTTGCATGGCATTTCAGGAGCGATGTCTCGCGAACGGGTCTGCTCCAAAACCCCCCTCAAAATGTCAAGATGAGGACAAATTGAAATGAGGATCTGACCCCTGTGTCCCTCAATATATCCATGAAACTTGGCAGGTGTATAGTGGCGCCCAATGGAAGAAATACGTGTTTTTTTGATTCAGCTAAAAAACGGCTTTAGGGGGCAAAACCCTCTCAAATGTCAAGATGCGGACAAATTGAAGTGAGAATCTGACCCCTGTGTCCCCCTCCGATTTGCATGAAACTTGGCAGGCGTATAGTGGGGCCGAAAGGAAGAAATACGTGTTTTTTTTGTTTCAGCTAAAAGACGGTTTTAGGGGTCAAAACCCCCCTCAAATGTCAAGATGAGGACAAATTGAAGTGAGGATCTGACCCCTGTGTCCCTCCGATTTCCATGAAACTTGGCAGGTGTATAGTGGCGCCCAATGGAAGAAATACGTGTCTTTTTGATTCAGCTAAAAAACGGCTTTAGGGGGTAAAACCCTCTCAAATGTCAAGATGCGGACAAATTGAAGTGAGGATCTGACCCCTGTGTCCCCCTCCGATTTCCATGATACTTGGCAGGCGTGTGCATAAACGGGCCTAAAGAAGAAATACGTGTTTTTTTTGTTTCAGATAAAAAACGGTTTTAAAGAGCAAAACCCACTCAATTGTCAAGATGAGGACAAATTCAAGTGAGGATCTGACCCCTGTGTCCCCCTCCGATTTCCATGATACTTGGCAGGTGTATAGTGGCGTCCAATGGAAGAAATACGTGTTTTCTTGATTCAGCTAAAGAAACGGTTCTACAGGGCAAAACCCACTCGAATGTCAAGATGCGGACAAATTGAAATGAGGATCTGACCCCTGTGTCCCCCCGTTTTCCACGAAACTTGGCAGGTGTATAGTGGCGCCCAATGGAAGAAATACGTGTTTTTTTTTATTCAGCTAAAAAACGATTTTATTGGTCAAAATCCCTTCAAATGTCAAGAGCAGGACAAATTGAAGTGAGGATCTGACCCCTGTCTCCCCCTCCGAGTTCCATGATACTTGGCAGGCGTGTGTATAAACGGGCCCAAAGAAGAAATACGTGTTTTTTTTGTTTCAGCTAGAAAACTGTTTTACAGGGCTAAACCCACTCAATTGTCAAGATGAGGACAAATTGAAGTGAGGAACTGATCCCTGTGTCCCCTTCCGATTTCCATGAAACTTGGCAAGTGTATAGTGGCGCCCAATGGAAGAAATACGTGTTTTTTGATTCAGCAAAAAAACGGTTTTAGGGGGCAAAACCCTCTCAAATGTCAAGATGCGGACAAATTGAAGTGAGGATCTGACCCCTGTGTCCCTCCGATTTCCATGAAACTTGGCAGGTGTATAGTGGCTCCCAATGGAAGAAATACGTGTTTTTTTGATTCAACTAAAAAACGGTTTTAGGGGGCAAAATCCCCTCAAATGTCAAGATGCGGAGAAATTGAAGTGAGGATCTGACTCCTGTGTCCCTCCGATTTCCATGAAACTTGGCAAGTGTATAGTGGCGCCCAATGGAAGAAAAACGTGTTTTTTTGATTCAGCTAAAAAACGGTTTTAGGGGGCAAAACCCTCTCAAATGTCAAGATGCGGACAAATTGAAGTGAGGATCTGACCCCTGTGTCCCCCTCCGATTTCCATGAAACTTGGCAGGTGTATAGAGGCTCCCAATGGAAGAAATACGTGTTTTTTTGATTCAACTAAAAAACGGTTTTAGGGGGCAAAATCCCCTCAAATGTCAAGATGCGGAGCAATTGAAGTGAGGATCTGACCCTTGTGTCCCTCCGATTTCCATGAAACCTGGCAAGTGTATAGTGGCGCCCAATGGAAGAAATACGTGTTTTTTGATTCAACTAAAAAACGGTTTTAGGGGGCAAAATCCCCTCAAATATCAAGATGAGGACAAATTGAAGTGAGGATCTGACCCCTGTGTCCCTCCGATTTCCATGAAACTTGGCAAGTGTATAGTGGCGCCCAATGGAAGAAAAACGTGTTTTTTTGATTCAGCTAAAAAACGGTTTTAGGGGGCAAAACCCTCTCAAATGTCAAGATGCGGACAAATTGAAGTGAGGATCTGACCCCTGTGTCCCTCTCCGATTTCCATGAAACTTGGCAGGCGTATAGTGGGGCCGAAAGGAAGAAATACGTGTTTTTTTTCAGCTAAAAGACGGTTTTAGGGGTCAAAACCCACTAAAATTGTCAAGATGAGGACAAATTGAAGTGAGGATCTGACCCATGTGTCCCCCTCCGATATCCATGAAACTTGGCAGGTGTGTTTATAAACGTGCACAAATAAACAAATACGTGTTTTTTTGTTTCGGCTAAAAATCTGTTCTAGGGGGCAACCTCCCCTCAAATTTCAAGATGCGGAGAAATTGAAGTGAGGATCTGACCCCTGTGTCCCTCCGATTTCCATGAAACTTGGCAAGTGTATAGTGGCGCCCAACGGAAGAAATACGTGTTTTTTTGATTCAGCTAAAAAACGGTTTTAGGGGGCAAATACCCCTCAAATGTCAAGATGCGGAGAAATTGAAGTGAGGATCTGACCCCTGTGTCCCTCCGATTTCCGTGAAACTTGGCAGGTGTATAGTGGCACCCAATAGAAGAAATACGTGTTTTTTTGATTCAGCTAAAAAACGGTTTTAGGGGGCAAAACCCTCTCAAATGTCAAGATGCGGACAAATTGAAGTGAGGATCTGACCCCTGTGTCCCCCTCCGATTTGCATGAAACTTGGCAGGCGTATAGTGGAGCCGAAAGGAAGAAATACGTGTTTTTTTGTTTCAGCTAAAAGACGGTTTTAGGGGTCAAAACCCACTCAATTGTCAAGATGAGGACAAATTGAAGTGAGGATCTGACCCCTGTGTCCCTCTTCGATTTTCATGAAACTTCGCATCTGTATAGTGGGGCCAAAAGGAAGAAATACGTGTTTTTTTGTTTCAGCTAAAAAACGGTTTTACAGTGCAAAACCCACTCAATTGTCAAGTTGAGGACAAATTCAAGTGAGGATCTGACCCCTGTGTCCCCCTCCGATTTCCATGAAACGTGGCAGGTGTATAGTGGCTCCCAATGGAAGAAATACGTGTTTTTGCGTTTCAGCTAAAAACAGTTTTAGGGGGCAACCTCCCCTCAAATGTCAAGATGAGGACAAATTGAAGTGATTATCTGACCCGTGTGTTCCCCTCCGATTTCCATGAAACTTGGCAGGTGTATAGAGGGTCCCAAAGGAAGAAATACGTGTTTTTGTGTTTCAGCTAAAAACAGTTTTAGGGGGCAAAATCCCCTCAAATGTCAAGATGAGGACAAATTGAAGTGGGGATCTGACCCCTGTGTCCCCCTCCGATTTTCATGAAACTTGGCAGGTATATAGAGGGGCCCAAAAGAAGAAATACGTGTTTTTTTTGTTTCGGCTAAAAAACTGTTTTAGGGGCAAAATCCCCTCAAATATCAAGATAAGGACAAATTGAAGTTGGGATCTGACCCCTGTGTCCCCTCCGATTCCCATGGAATTTGACAGGTGTATAGAGAGGCCCTATGCCCCCTGTTTCTTCCTGTGCCATATTTACGTGGTTTCGGACTCAGATCCGCACTTCAATTTCTCCTCATCTTGAGATTTGAGGGGGGGGGGGGGGGCTCTATACACCTGCCAAGTTTCATGGAAATCTGAGGGCTAGACTTAGACCTCCTTTGTAAGTGTATTAATTAATTACAAATCGCGCACGCGTGCACACACACTATATACAGGGTGATTCTTTATGTAGTTTACAACTTCAATAAATTATAATTATTTATTGGTACCACATACAGACTTGGTTTATATGTCATTATGCAGCAAAACACTTAAAGTTTTGACTCACGTAGTGTGTAGTTGTGGAGTTGATCACATGCGGCGCCACCGGTCTATCCCAGACAAGTGGATAGGTCGTGGTGGACCAATTGCCTGGCCGCCACGGTCTCCAGATTACACTCCACACGACTTTTTTTGTGGGGGTTTGTGAAAGATAGGGTGTACACCCCTCCCCTACCTCATAATCTTCATGAACTTCAAGATCGCATCACAACAGCCATCGCTAATGTTACCCCTGAAATGTTGGTTAATGTTTGGCAGGAAATTGACTTTCGTGGGGATGTGTCCAGGATGACCAATGGTGCACACATTGAACCATAACAGAGTTCTAATAAAAAACTTGAAGTGTTTTGCTGCATAATGACATTTAAACCAAGTCTGTATGTGGTTCCAATAAATAATTATAAATTATTGAAGTTGTAAACTACATAAAGAATCACCCTGTATATATATGTGAATGTATGTATATTTTATATATATATATATGTATGTATATATGTATATTAGCATGTAACAATATGATATAAACACATTCTTACTTTCCAAAGAAGCGCATGTGGGATGGCAAAACGGATCCGGATCCGGATGCGAAAGTTCTGGATTCGGATCCGAAAGTTCTGGATTCGGATCCAAAAGTTCTGGATTCGGATCCGAAAGTTCTGGATCCGGATCCGAAAGTACCGGATCCGGATCTTGCCATCCCTAATCCCTACCCCTATATACTTTATTTTCTTCAGCTAATGGATTCTATACGGTGGATTTAAACTGTAAACGTTTCACATATATCTTAGAAAAACATATAAATGTTGAATTTTATATTATTTGAAGGTAGAAAAAAAAATCCCCCCCAAAAATCTCGATGGCCCAGTCTGCGCCATAATAACCCCTGTGAGCAGCCCTGGCTCAACACACACATCCGTGCCCTTCCACGGCTTCACACCGACTGACATGAACACTACAAAGATACAGCAACTGTCTGACCTCTACAGGCATTTCCACGAAACAGAGGAGGCTTGCGCGAAACTTGAGTGGTTTGCGGCTTAAACTGTCATTATTCGGTTTAAAAATATGCAAACTGTTTGTGGGACATTCTGTACATAATGTAATGGGTGGTGCACTCAAAACTTAGTATCATGAAGCATGTGGTAGTTATGTCGCGACAGACTTTACGGATACCAGTCTGACGAGATTGTAATTTTAAAAGGAAATCATCATCAACATTTTCACTCTTTTAGCTTATTTTTCACGATAGAAATAGTCACGTCTTTGTACTTAGAAAAGTGATTGTATACGGCAACATCAATAGTGTAAATTACAGTTCAAATAGAACTGGAAATTAGTAGAATTAGCTAATTAACATTAAAAAGAGGTGATATTTTAGTTCAAGAAAATGGCAACAGATGACGCTGAATTAAATTTATTTCATAAGAGAGCAACATAAACAGAACCCCATGAAAAAAGAAGTATTGTAATTGAAAAGCTAATAGAAAATAATTAAAGTCACGTAGTTATGATGCTAGAAAATAACTTTTGCTCCAAAGTATTATTACATTAACGACAGATATTAAAATCTCCAAGGCGTAATTTTAACTCGAAGCTCTGAAAAGATGGACGATTACAACAGGAGATCTTCCCTAGTGGGTAAAACAGATGCCACATCTTTTCCGCTCCCTAACTTGCTGCAATAACAATATCAATAATATAAAATAAAATCGAGAAAGATAAAAACAAATGAGATTTGCGACCGGAGTCAACTGCATAAAAAAAGAATCTTCAAGCCCTGGAAAGAGGCAGTTCAGTTTCAAATTGCTTGGAACACCTGGGAAGATACGACTCCACGGTTCAAACCAACTTAATTGTATGTGCCGGGACGTCACCCTACGTCAGGAATCTTCCGAGAAATTAAGCTTGAAGCAAGAATGAGAGATTTCATGGCGCTTGGAACGACGCCTTTTAAGATTCACATTTCCATCCGAGATGAACGAATGGAGGCAAAAATTAACGCAAGTCTGAGCTCACTGGATTCACCCAGGGCAGATGTTCCATTCGATGAAAGGAGCTTCCGTTGAATATGTCTTGTAAGGGGAGTTTGTGGGTAAGATAGCTGAGCTTCGTTTTGAATTACTGGCATTTGAGGAAGTCCTTCTATCTATCGTATATGTATTATTTTAAATTAAATATATGGATTCATATTTTTTTATATATAAACTTCTTCAACATACAAAAAGTCAAGAAGTTACATTGACAACAATATACAATTTGAAATTTGGCTGCGTAATAAACTTCATATTACATTGATTGATTTGCTTTATTTAATTCGCTTTTTGTGCCACTTTTGGTTAATTTGCGAAGATTGGCATGAGTAATGGATGATATGATGAAATTGATGAATGGACACTCACAAACATCCATGACCACGCCGGGATTCGAATCCAAGACCACTGGCTTCGTAGCGCGATGTGCTAACCAATCCAACACGGGGTCCGGTGGGTTTTTTTTCGGGACTTTTCTAGCCCAACATCATTTTTTATTTTTGACTGGAATTTACAATGTTTGATTTTTACATGGTCCATTTTCTTCACAGGTTTTACAGAAACCTTCGCCATGTTGCGACGAATTTTATTTGTCGTTTTCAAGGAAATATCCACCACTTAGCGTTCGTTACATCTGACAAACTGAACGTCTGTCTTAAATCACGAATCTCTGTGTTCGTATCTTCCTCCCGCCCGCTTAAGTTCCGTGTGCTTACAAGAACTGGCCTCAATCATGGCTGCTCGAAGCCACAATGCAACAGTTTGTGACGTAGGTGAATCACACCTACAATACAGTATCGCTGCTACTCAGCTCAGGAATGACAAAGGATTGAAAGGTGAAACCTGCAACAGGTACACATTTTTTTTTTTTTTTTTTTTTGAAAAGGTGTGTAGAGTTTCTAACAGGTCAAAGTTTTAATGCAAATTTGTTATGTATAAACAATGTTTTGTACAAGCATTTTTCATTTTGTCTACACTGCGGATAGCGTGTTAGTAATTGTGCCATTGCTATAAACATTTTCGGATCTTTTACGGTTAAGAAATTCCAAGAGAAACGGTGTGCTTGGAGAATTGTTATCACTATGTCTACTAGACATTGTCTACACTCTGTCCCGGCAATCTCTGGAGCAAGCTAGGGAAAACAAATCTCTCGAGGTTTCTCGACCAGAGAACGCGCGTGAGAGGGGGAAATGAGTGTATTGCCGAGGGGGACGCGGGTGCAGCTACCAGAGGTTTGCAGCAGCGCGCACAATTTGTTACCTCTCTCCTTGTCCTGTTATGAGCGACCTGTCTCCACATGTTCCAGAGACAGTGTGTAATCTTATGTGACTGTGATATGAATGACAATATTTCCATGTTTTTTTTCTTTACGTTTTTAATAATGTCTTAAAAATAATTTACCAGCTTTAGACATTTAATTACTTCCATATTTTTGTACTTATTCTTGTCTTTCAATGTACATTGAACTGATATTTGCATTGTATTTGTAGGAAAGTGGGAGTGATTATTTTGCCAAACTTCCTGGATATGGAGAATTCAGAATTACTTGTTTCTGTAATATAAGTTTCATAAGTTTATAAGTAACTTTCACAGATCCCAGTGATTTGTGAAAAAGGATTTTTTTTAAATGATACTATTATTAAATGTGGATGTGGTTGATCCATTGTCACTAGACATAGACATGGGACGTAATTGATCATCACGTTATTTTCAGAAGTGTTTTCAAACTTATGAAAACTTTTTAATTTTATATCTTGACTAAACCTTTCTGCCATGTCCCCTATTGGCATAGAGGGACTGATGGACAACTCCCCTCTTACAGTGCCACCTAGGAGCAGCTTTGGTAAAATCAGCGAACACCGGACGTGACGTCATTTGTTTTGAAGAATAAACCGCATCCTTCAAGCAGGATCAGTTCACCAACATCAACCGCGGCGTCGTATATCATAATTATCTACGATCTCCCACTGCGGCTCTTCTGAAAAAAAAGGGCGATTTTTTCACCGCCTGTTTACCCCTTCCAGAATAGCATTGCGCAAATTGGCGCGAACGCCGAGCGATTAAGTTCCTAACGTTTGCAAGACAGCCATTTTGAACGTCAGGCAGGTTCCCGGCTTCGTTGAAAGGCATGCACAAACCTTGATTCTCCTGGAAGGGGGTAAAAGAGAAAAAAAATCTCCAGCATTCACATCTCTGAATGCATAATGAACCGCTCCTCTTTTAAACCGTGGAAAAACTTGAAAAATTTGCAAAGTTAATGATCCGTGGAGATCTCATTTTTCACAAGCCTCGTATATTCCTGCATGACACGGAAATCCGCACACTAACAAACATCGTCCAAAGAATTTAACAACCTTGGTTTTTAAGACTAATGCGCCCGACTAGTTAATGAACATAGCTGATTGAACATCCTGTTATTTGTTTTCTCATCATTACGTCTGCACGGCCAACTACGAGGGTCACTATTTATATTTTGAGCCTAACAATGAAAAAACAGAAATTTGACATTGAAAACTGCTTTATTGTTTTTCGAAGTATTCTCCTTCATGGTCAATACACTTTTGCATTCGTTCGAACCATTTGTCAAAGCAGTTTTTCAAATCATCTTGAGACACCTCCAGAATATGGTTTTTGAACGCATGAACGGCGTCTTCCGCCGACGAAAATCGTTGTCCACGCAATTTATTCTTGACATTCGGGAACAAGAAGAAGTCATTGGGTGCCAAATCAGGACTGTACGGCGGATGACCCATCAATTCGATTTTTTGACTGTTCATAAAGTCGGTTGTTAGACGATGTGTGTGACAGCTGGCATTGTCTTGATGAAGAATGATCCGACGGCGTTTGTTTGTTTTCCGTATTTGACCGAAGACCTCTGGCAAACAAATTGTTGTGTACCATTCAGAGTTGACCGTTCTACGTTCCTCTAAAGGCACAGTTGCCACATGACCAGTTTTCCCGAAAAAACAGGCGACCATTTGTTTCGATGTGCTTCGAGCGCGAACAACTTTTGTTGGATTGGGTTATTCTTGAAACACCCATACAGTCGACTGCTGTTTACGTTCCGGCTCATATGCATATATCCATGATTCGTCACCTGTTACAATCTTATATACGTCTTTTGAAGCACCACGCTTGTATTTATTGAGCATTTGTTTGCACCAATTGACGCGAGCGTCTTTTTGAGTTTTTGTCAAATTGAGTGGGATCCAACGAGAACATACCTTTCTCACAGCTAAATGATCATGTAATATTTTATATATGCTGGTGGAACTAATGCCTATGGTTGCCTCAATCTCACAGTATTATGGCACATGACGATCTTGCAGTATTAGGTTTTGCACAGCATCAATGTTTTCTTGAACAACAACTGATTTTGAACG
Source organism: Lepisma saccharinum (assembly GCF_977018435.1). Lineage (NCBI taxonomy): Eukaryota > Metazoa > Arthropoda > Insecta > Zygentoma > Lepismatidae > Lepisma > Lepisma saccharinum. The sequence goes on along the minus strand of NC_139241.1, from coordinate 46,361,333 downwards.
ACCTTCGCGAATCTCGTCGGTGAGCGAATGGCGGCCACAATTAAATTCGTTATACCAGCGTTTCACGGTGGCAAAGGATGGGGCTTCATCGTCAAATGTGGAAGTAAGTTTATCGATGCACTCTTGTCTTGATAATCCACGTCGAAAATCGTAAAAAATCATCGCACGAAAATGTTCACGAGTTAATTCCATTTTATTGTTGTCGCGCAATCTCCAAGGCAACATAAACAACACAAATGAAGCTATTGACAAAACATTTGAAGTACGTTATGGTCAATAATGCCAGACGATTCCGTGCAAAATTTAAATCGCGCCTAACATCAATCAGTGTTGCCAAGGCTCAAAATATAAATAGTGACCCTCGTATGAGTCTATTTCAGTAGTAGAAATTACCGCCCACTCGACTGCATCTCCCTGTCCGCTCGATTGGAGACCCCGCCCGGTCGATTGGAGTCTCCGCCCGCTCGATTGGAGTCCCCGCCCGTTCGATTGGAGTCTCCGCCCGCTCGATTGGAGTCCCCACCCGCTCGATTGGAGTCCCCACCCGCTCGATTGTAGTTCCCGACGGCTGGATTAAAACTCCCGCCCGAACTTTCAAGTCAATCTTCAAGTTGTTTGATTTAGCTGTTTCCTAGACATTTGTAATTAAAATAGTTTTATAGTACCACTAGAGACAACAACACTGTAACGGATGGATTTTTCAACCATTCTTTACGACGGACCAAATTAATAAAATATATTTTATCTTTATTGAAATATTTTTGCTCATGGGTATTGACTTGGCGCTAGTCTCAACAATACTGGAAGTCTACCTTATTTTACGCATATCAGTATACGGTCCCTGTCTCTTTGCGAACCAGCAGCATGGGAAACGGATAAGGTCCAATACATTGGTAAGGCCAGTGTTGGAAAAAGGAGGAGTGACGAGCCCATAAGAGGGTGAACTATTAGTAAACAACTTCAAGGTTCTCTGAAACAAGGAAAACAGTGATCTTGTGATTTCCCAAATATGGATAATTGCTCTAAATATGGGAATCTGATGATTACCCATCATGAGCAAATTGAGGAAGTGAACTTATGTACAAAGAGCCACTAAGATCGGAATGACTTTGAAAGATCACTTGTAGGCAAAGGGACAAGAAGACAGACACCTTGCTATATATATGGGACAGTATCCCAGTCCAGGGTAATTGCTGCTGGACGCCAGACTGCACCAGTCATACCATCTGAGTAAGGTAAATGCACTTCTCTTTTATTTACTTATAATAAATCTTGAATTGTCTCCTATAGAGATATTAGAAATTAGCTCGTTTAGAGTAGGAACTTAGAAACGCTCTATGTAAGAGCTTTGATAAAAAAACTGTAAGTAATATGATACAGTGACTTGTTTCTTTTTAAATGTCTAATGATCTGAGCTACATACCTCATGTAACGTCTCTGTCCCCCGAAGAGCGTTACAACACAATCGATCTGAATTCTCTAGAAGGAGTTCTACACAGATATAATTTGTCTGCATTGTAACATCGCAGCACTTTTTAGGAAGAAGAAGTGTCCATACGCAAGGCAATGTGAATGAAGCTGTGAACTGGTGTTCAGTCTGCCACTTGCTACTCCCAGGGTGGCATTTGAGGGGGAAATGAAGTATAAATCTCCCCTCTGGTTTCTATATCCTGCTTTGGTTGCTAATGTTTGGTTCTTAGTGGGGGATTACATATACATATAGTCTGTGGCGATGGACGTGTGAAGTGAAGTGGCTTTGGTGCTCCGACATTTTGTGTAAATTTATCTAGTTTGAAGTGAGTGATGGCAACAAAAGTAAGACACGGAGAACAGTAAGTATTACTAATGCACACTGAATATAAATTATTCATTATAATGATGAGTTAAGCCAGCAATTCAGTTAATATTTGCCTTGCGGTAAGATACGCAGAAAGTAAACAAACAGTATTGCCAGTCACAAAAAAGATTTACGTGGAGCGAAGTCACTAGTCGTTCGAGATATCGCAATGAGTTCCTGTGTCGAATGTACCAAAGCTGTGTCAAGACAGGAAGTGAAAGTTCAATGTATTGACTGTGTGAAATTATGTCACTTAAAATGCGCTCAATTAAATGAAACTGATGTCGAATACATGAAATCTACAGGGCAAACATGGCGTTGTAAACCTTGTAGCAAAAAAAGAAGAGGAAGTCAACACCTAGAAACTGTGCAGACAGACTTGCCAACTCTCGACGATAATTACAAACTGATCCGAGATTTGAAGGAAGAAGTTATGAACTTAAAGAAAACAAATATTGATACCGAACGTGAACTTGGTAAATCGTTAGATAATGTTCATCAGAAATTAGACGAGAACTTAGAATTAATGAAGAAACAAGATGAGAAACTTAATATGTGTGTTTCTAAAATTGAACAATTAACACAAGAAAATATCACATTAAGGAAACAACTTCAAGAAACCAAGATGGATCTGGATGAACTGGACCAGTATGGACGGCGAAATACCATAGAAATTCAAGGTGTTCCTGAACAACCAAATGAAAATACCTTTGACGTTGTAGCAAATGTAGGGACAGCCTTAGATCTAAATATTACAAAGGACATGATAGATGTTTGTCACAGGCTAAAAAAATTCCCACATCAAAAGTCAAGTGGGATAGTTGTCAAATTTGTTCGTCGTATTGACAAAGATATGTTTATTCAGAAGAGAAAAGTAAAAAGAAATTTAAATACTTCTCACTTGGGTTACTCAAGTAATGACATGGTGTATATTAATCAATCTTTAACTCCCTATAGAAAGCGTATATTCAGTCAGGCCAGACAAATTAGAAATGCTAAGAATTATGCTTATTTATGGGTTGATTATTCAGGAAATATCAAACTAAAGAAAAGTCAAGATGATCAAAATATAATATTACTGAAAACAATTGAAGACGTGGAGAAGTTAATGTAATGGCGAATTCTGAGAATGTCACAATTTACTATCAAAATGTAAGGGGGCTCAACACAAAGATACAACAATTCTATGTAAATAACATTGCAAATGAATATGATATAATTATTATTACTGAAACTTGGCTACATAAAGGTGTATATAGCAATGAGTTATTTACTGATAATTATAGAATTTATCGTCATGATAGATTAGATAGGAATAGAGGTGGTGGAGTACTTATAGCAATTAAGCAAAATATTATGTCTAAGAATATTTTTCTGCACGATAATTTTGATTCTTTATGTGTCGAAGTAAATCTAAAAAATGTAGTTTATTATATAGTTACCGTATATTTCACACCAAACAGTGGTATTGATAAATACACAGCATTTTACGATTTCTTTGAAAATAACGAAGAATTGCAAGGTAGTAATGTAATAATTGCTGGGGATTTCAATCTCCCATTAATAATTGATTCTTCATACGAACTTCAAAAAGGGGGGCCTTGTTATAAAACATTAGAAAATTTTTTGAATTTGTACTCCTTACACTCTATTAATGATGTTCGAAATGTTAACAATAGAACATTAGACTTAGTACTAACTAATGATGATAGTACTATGGTAGTAAGTAAAGAGGATCTACCCCTTGTTAAAGAAGATCTACACCATCCAGCTCTAATTATGAAATTAAATCTAAGAAAAAGAGGAAATAATACAAAAAATGAAGTGGTATTGGATTATAATTTTTGTAAGGCTAATTTCCCAAAATTGTATGAAATGCTGCGCGATACAGATTGGAATTCTCTATATAAATTAAAGGATGTGGAAACAGCTATTAATTTATTTTATGATAGAATAAATTTTGTATTTGACTCAACTATACCAAAAAGAAAATTTTACAGGAATAATAAATATCCCTGTTGGTTTACAAAAGAGATTATAGAAACATTAAAATTAAAAGAGTATTATAGGAAATGTATAAAAGACACTGGGAAATCCATGAAATGCATTGAAGAAAATAACATGTTATATAAAGAAACAAGAAAAATAGTTAAAACAATGGTACGAAGGGCTTATTCTAGGTATGTTAAAGAAACCGAAGAAAATATTAAAAATAATACAAGATCTTTCTGGAACTTTATACAAAATAAAAGAGGGAGATATAACTGTACTAAACAGACTATGGTTTTTGAAAATAGAAAATTGGAAACAAGTCAAAGTGTAGCAAATAGTTTTGCGTCTTTTTTCAAATCTGTATATGCGAAAGGTATAAGCTCATATGATATTCATGATGATGTTAAAATGAATGTATCATATTCTATATCAAATCATATAATTACTGATAAAGAATATTTTGATGCTCTAAAGAAATTGAAACCTAAGAGAACTAGTGGTCCTGATAAAATTCCACCCTATTTATTAAAGGCATGTGCAGATATACTAAAGAAGCCACTCTGTTTTATATACAATTTAGTTCTAAAATATCAAACTTTTCCGAATATCTGGAAAACAACTCGAGTTTGCCCAAATTTTAAGTCAGGAGACAACTGTAAAATAGAAAATTATAGACCTGTAGTAATTCTCTGTGCGCCCGCCAAAATATTAGAGCAAGTATTGTACACAAGAATCTGGAATCACAGTAAATGTTACATAAATGAAAATCAACATGGTTTCATTCCTGGAAGGTCAACAACAACAAATTTAATTAATTTTGTTCAAGATGTTCATGCAGCATTTCAAAATCGATTACCTATACATACGATCTATCTTGATTTTGCTAAGGCTTTTGATTCAATTAATCACAATATTTTATTACGCAAACTTTCAAGTTTCGGGTTGACTAGTGATTTTCTGGCTCTCATGGCCTCATATCTTAATGGTCGAAAACAATATGTAACCTATAGACAATCGAAGTCGTTTGAATATATTGTGAAGTCAGGTGTACCACAAGGATCGAATCTTGGTCCACTACTTTTTGTATTGTTTATAAATGACCTACCATTACAAATTGAATATTCTAAATGTCTCATGTATGCTGATGACATAAAGATTTATAAACAAATTAATAATAATGGAGACATTAGGAAACTTCAAAGAGATTTAGATATGGTGTATGAGTGGAGTATAAACAATGACCTTAATTTTAATATCAAGAAGTGTTCTTTTATGGAGTTATCAAGTAAAATAAATACCTCTAAAATCTCCTATTTTATGTGTGGAGAAGAGCTTGAAAGAATAAATTTTATTAAGGACCTAGGCATTATTATGGATCGTAATATGATGTTTAACAAACATGTATCATACATGGTAAACAATGCATTTAGATCATTAGGTTTTCTTATAAGAAATACGAGGAATCTAACTAATGTAGACAGTATTTCTCTCTTGTATAATGCATTAGTTAGAAGTAAGCTTGAATATGGTTCTAATGTTTGGTTTACATATTATAAATCCCAGGAGTTGGTAATTGAAAGAATTCAAAAACGATTTTTAAGATATTTGTATTACAAAGAGTATAATGTACCATCATACTATAATAACTTATCATACAATGACCTACTTAATGAGTTTAATTATGAAAGTCTTATTAATAGAAGGGAAATAACACAACAAATATTTCTGTACAAAACAATGACTGGCATCACAGATAACCCTACTTTTCTCCAAAAGATATGTTTCAATGGAAAGAAATGTGGCTTAAGGCTGCGGCAATTGATGTCTTATGATATTCCTAAAAGAGAAAGATTCAAGAATTCGCCATTATTTAGAATGTCCTTTGCATACAACAAAATATCTATATTGCAGTCTAATCTTGATTTTAGTATCTCAATCAATGAGTACAAAAAAATATTAAGACAAGTGTTTATAACATAAATTATATTGGATGAAGCGCTTCTAAATTGCTAATTGAGTGTTATATGATTCTATAGTATAGTTTAGTAATTTATATTACATTATATTTGCGTATGTGTTCTACCTGTCTTATGTCTCACTGTATTATATTATGTGTTTCTCTTGGTTATGTATTTCTATTTTTATTTGTATTTTTATTGGCTACCTTCTGTAAAAGGAGAAAATTTCTCTGTTTAAGGAAATAAATAAATAAATACAGGGTGATTCAAAAGTCCCAGGACACCCTTTTTTCTCTGAAACGGATGCGGTAATAGCAGATCCCACTTCACCTGGGTACATCGGGGTAAGGGGACCATGTGTGAGGTTGCTTCCGGGACATGGCTGCCATCTTGAAGTCCGCCATATTGGATCGAGGTTAAATTTTTCAAATGGCAAAGGGGTCATGTGGGTTATCAAAACACATTAGAAGTTTGCAAGAAATGCAGTGCTGTAATTAGTTTTGTGATTTCTGTAACGGTACAAAAGTTATTGACACTAAAAGATGGCAACCACGTGCTGCGGTACACACCGGTATGTCCTAGAGGATGTGCTCAGTATGGTTCCCATCGTGCCGAACACACTCTTCGAGGCGTGGGATCCACTCTGTATGTGGTATTTGATCCCAGTCCAGCATAAGGTAGCGAAAGTTGTGTGAGTCGTGGATTTTCCTTACTCCCGCGTGGAGGGGAGGAGCAGAGTGGAGCATGCTTTCTTATGGCCGAGCTGAACGGAGGAAGGGAATGCTGCGCGGAGACTTTTCGTCGAAGGTTCATTTGTTTGTGGTTGCTCTATAACATAAAACTCAAGAATTCTTCCTGCAGTGCGAATTAAAGTAGTTTCCTGTGAACTTTAATGACTATTATTTTGAGCAAAGAAACTTAACACGAACATTTCGTAAAAATATTATCTGAAAATTTAGTTTCTTCTTAACCATTAGCATGATTATTTCAAGATTCATACATATCCTCATCTGTTAAAAATTAGTGTAGAAATTATATGTAATTATCTTTTTCGCCAGAAATTCTAAAGATTGTTTTTACCATTGCAGGTATTTGAAACAGTGAACAATAGATGGCAGAGTGTTATTTTCTCTGAATTACGGTAAGTAAACAAGAAAAATTAAGTAAATAGTAAATCTAACGAAACATTTAATTGTGATGTTATAAATAATGGTACTTATCCGATAAGTCCCGAACACCTCTCACTCGTTTATTTCGTTAATTTTAGCATTGATACTTACCTATTCTGCATTGCGGAAGATTCTTTAAGGTGAAGTTATGCCTTTTTCCATAAAATAGTGTCAACTTTTCATATTACGAGTCATTATTTGTCTTCCTTGTTATGCTTGGGTAACAGACAATATGGCGTGCACTCGTCATGGATCATCGCGCGTCCTGCTTGTGTTTTGTCGATTTGGAGTGAGTATGCAGTATTTCAACCTTCTTAACCGAAAAATACCTACTTTCGTGTTCATTATGTCATCACAAACCATTGACGGATAGGCCCAAAAACATTCACGATAGCACCAAAAACCATTTACGATAGCCCCAAAAACCATCCACGATAGCCCCACGAACCATTGACGGATTGCCCCAAAACCATTCACGATAGCCCCACGGACCATTTCCGGCAAGGTTAGGTTAGGTTGGGTTAGGTTAGGTAAGCATAGTTAAAAAAAAAATTCTCGTAAAAAAGAAAGGCACGTTTGTAAACACTGGCGAAACCGCTTGACTTTCGACGCTCGCGCCATCTGCACGTACATAATGGAAACAACGACCTAATGTTACAGAAGATGCAAGTTCCTTACGTAACAAGTGATTATTTCTTGTTCTGCAGCATTCTATGGTGAAGTTTTCAGTTTCCACTAAAGAAAATACCTTCAAGAACGTCGACAATGCTATAGAAAGTGATTTCAGTAAGTAGTTTCCCCTGTAAATTTGAAGAAATCCGTTCGGGCGATATCGGATAGTTACCTAAATAATTATAAAAATTTGAAACAATTTTCTCTCAAAGCTGGTTTGCCGTTAATTATTAATGTTAAATATGGAAAGGTCTTCATGTAAATCATAGCCTATACGTGTTTTCCACGAAATAACAGCAAGAAAGTATTAGGTAAAATGTTATAGTCTACGGTCTGGAATTGTCTCAGAATAAATACGCTAACCCAAATTGCACATTTCTACACGATGTCTCGTGAATCTGTGGAGCAAGGCCGCGCATTACGATATAGAAAGGGAAAAAACGAGTGGCTGGAGCATAGCAGTGCTCGTTGTTGCAAAAGGCTGATAGCTGCAACCGTGTTTCTCCTCCAGTCATTCGCTATCCCTCTCATGCGTTCATTGGTTGAATCCTCTGGAGTCATTACTTGCGCATAGACTTATTTTTCGTTTGCTTGCTCAAGAGATTCAACGGACAGAGTGTAGTCGAATCTGGCAAGGCAATCGTTCCTTTCGTTGACCTGCGCATACTTGTGTTAAGCTTCAGAGGTTTGCAGAGAACCTTTACATCTTACTAATTACTGACATAGCCTGAACCGAAAGAACAATACCAGGGGTGTACCCAAAAGTAGGTTTCACTGATTACAACCTCAAGTTCAGAAAGAACAATACCAGAGGTGTAGCCAAAAGTAGGTTTCACTGATTACAACATCAAGTTCAGAAAGAACAATACCAGAGGTGTAGCCAAAAGTAGGTTTCACTGATTACAACATCAAGTTCAGAAAGAACAATACCAGAGGTGTAGCCAAAAGTAGGTTTCACTGATTACAACCTCAAGTTCAGAAAGAACAATACCAGGGGTGTACCCAAAAGTAGGTTTCACTGATTACAACCTCAAGTTCAGAAAGAACAATACCAGAGGTGTAGCCAAAAGTAGGTTTCACTGATTACAACCTCAAGTTCAGAAAGAACAATACCAGAGGTGTAGCCAAAAGTAGGTTTCACTGATTACAACCTCAAGTTCCGAAAGAACAATACCAGAGGTGTAGCCAAAAGTAGGTTTCACTGATTACAACCTCAAGTTCCGAAAGAACAATACCAGAGGTGTACCCAAAAGTAGGTTTCACTGATTACAACCTCAAGTTCAGAAAGAACAATACCAGAGGTGTAGCCAAAAGTAGGTTTCACTGATTACAACATCAAGTTCAGAAAGAACAATACCAGAGGTGTAGCCAAAAGTAGGTTTCACTGATTACAACATCAAGTTCAGAAAGAACAATACCAGAGGTGTAGCCAAAAGTAGGTTTCACTGATTACAACCTCAAGTTCAGAAAGAACAATACCAGAGGTGTAGCCAAAAGTAGGTTTCACTGATTACAACCTCAAGTTCAGAAAGAACAATACCAGAGGTGTACCCAAAAGTAGGTTTCACTGATTACAACCTCAAGTTCAGAAAGAACAATACCAGAGGTGTAGCCAAAAGTAGGTTTCACTGATTACAACCTCAAGTTCAGAAAGAACAATACCAGAGGTGTAGCCAAAAGTAGGTTTCACTGATTACAACCTCAAGTTCAGAAAGAACAATACCAGAGGTGTAGCCAAAAGTAGGTTTCACTGATTACAACCTCAAGTTCCGAAAGAACAATACCAGAGGTGTAGCCAAAAGTAGGTTTCACTGATTACAACCTCAAGTTCCGAAAGAACAATACCAGAGGTGTACCCAAAAGTAGGTTTCACTGATTACAACCTCAAGTTCAGAAAGAACAATACCAGAGGTGTAGCCAAAAGTAGGTTTCACTGATTACAACATCAAGTTCAGAAAGAACAATACCAGAGGTGTAGCCAAAAGTAGGTTTCACTGATTACAACATCAAGTTCCGAAAGAACAATACCAGAGGTGTAGCCAAAAGTAGGTTTCACTGATTACAACATCAAGTTCAGAAAGAACAATACCAGAGGTGTAGCCAAAAGTAGGTTTCACTGATTACAACCTCAAGTTCAGAAAGAACAATACCAGGGGTGTACCCAAAAGTAGGTTTCACTGATTACAACCTCAAGTTCAGAAAGAACAATACCAGAGGTGTAGCCAAAAGTAGGTTTCACTGATTACAACCTCAAGTTCAGAAAGAACAATACCAGAGGTGTACCCAAAAGTAGGTTTCACTGATTACAACCTCAAGTTCAGAAAGAACAATACCAGAGGTGTAGCCAAAAGTAGGTTTCACTGATTACAACCTCAAGTTCAGAAAGAACAATACCAGAGGTGTAGCCAAAAGTAGGTTTCACTGATTACAACCTCAAGTTCAGAAAGAACAATACCAGAGGTTTAGCCAAAAGTAGGTTTCACTGATTACAACCTCAAGTTCAGAAAGAACAATACCAGAGGTGTAGCCAAAAGTAGGTTTCACTGATTACAACCTCAAGTTCCGAAAGAACAATACCAGAGGTGTACCCAAAAGTAGGTTTCACTGATTACAACCTCAAGTTCAGAAAGAACAATACCAGAGGTGTAGCCAAAAGTAGGTTTCACTGATTACAACCTCAAGTTCAGAAAGAACAATACCAGAGGTGTAGCCAAAAGTAGGTTTCACTGATTTCAACATCAAGTTCAGAAAGAACAATACCAGAGGTGTAGCCAAAAGTAGGTTTCACTGATTACAACATCAAGTTCAGAAAGAACAATACCAGAGGTGTAGCCAAAAGTAGGTTTCACTGATTACAACCTCAAGTTCAGAAAGAACAATACCAGGGGTGTACCCAAAAGTAGGTTTCACTGATTACAACCTCAAGTTCAGAAAGAACAATACCAGAGGTGTAGCCAAAAGTAGGTTTCACTGATTACAACCTCAAGTTCAGAAAGAACAATACCAGAGGTGTAGCCAAAAGTAGGTTTCACTGATTACAACATCAAGTTCAGAAAGAACAATACCAGAGGTGTAGCCAAAAGTAGGTTTCACTGATTACAACATCAAGTTCAGAGTTTAAAATATTATTGGTGTTAATATTTAGAGAAACAGTCACTTTAGCCCATCTTCAAACTGTGGATTCGACCCCACAACTCCTTTCCGCGCACAAGAGGGTTTGAAACAAATTTGAAAAACTTTGAAACGTGTAAGTGGCCCGTTGGACAGGTTGGGGGGCGGGTTACCCTGACTTTTTGATGCACCCTCGTATATCTTGACACCTTATCTAACTTGCACAGCGACGCGATGCGACGCTTTCTGACAAGGCCTAGAGAAGCTGGAGAGACGGTACCAGCATTCTCAAAGAGTTAATTAAACCCGCGAATATGGGGCAATAAAATCTCGAGAAAGAGAAACATTGAAAATCATTTCACATGAGTCCTACAATAGTCCCCAGACTCAAGGCGAGGCAATTAGGCAAGATTTAATTCTTGCAGATGGAGTTGGGGGATCAGGCTCCCGGATCCTAATTTATCTTAATCCAGAGGGGAGGGCGTAAATTTCCATTTTCCAGAAGCAGATGTGATGGAGGAAAAAAAAGGAAAGGAAGTTTTAAAACAGGGTTTTATGAGGCGATAAAAAGTCAACTGCTACATTGGCGGGTGTTGAACATGGAGGATGCATTATCAATGTCAAATCGAGTGAAGGATTCCCAGGGGCGGGCGAACAATTTCACTGCTAACTGTAGCCTTGGGAGATGAGGGGAAGGGGGAGGCATTCGGATTTAACGGCCGGAAAAATTAAACTAAAGTCTTCAGCTGTTTTCTTCTCCTCTTTGTTTTTCTTCCTTGAATATTCTTGTTTTTACTTTTCTTCTGTTTGGGAATTAGAAGAACTGTGTGTTAAGTCTGTATTGCACGCATCTTGTTGCAGCGCTACTTTCTGTTCTGCGAGCTATGGTCACTCTGTATGAGGTTGGGAACATTTCTCCTGACGACCGTGACACAGTTCTGTCACATCAGTTGCGAGCTTCCTTGATTAATTACGTACATATCTCAACGGCAAATATAATAGTAGGCAAATTATTCATCACTATTTGAATTCCCTTCTATATCTATTGTCAATGGCGGCGATTGGGGGGGGGAGTTGCCCTCCACTTTTTGCCACTTTTACTAAACCTTACATATCAAGGGAAAGTAAACTGTTCTTGGCTCTCCTGTTTAGGCACCTTGTCCCCCAAATCGCCGCCACTGTCTATTGTTGTTTTAAGGTATGGAATTTTCAGGTTGCATGGCAAATGTCCTCTGTTTATTGACGTTATTATTTCAACTCATGATCAGCAGATTGTGGAGAACAGACCGAATGAAAATTGTGGTGGACAATTCGCCTACTATTTATTTTGCTTTTGGGTGTACATACCGCTATGGTTGTTGTTGTTTCTCGTGGGCGTATAGGGGTGCAAACTGAAAACACCTGGGTTGCATTTTTGCAGATTAACGAGGCTGTGGCGTCTGAACTTACTGGACATGATCACAGTTTTCTAACATAGTGTTCACCGTACTTTCGTCTTCTGCTAACAACTCAATGTCGTCTGTAAATCTTATACATTTTATTCTACTACCCCCCTCATATTCTGGAAACAGTTCTCTACTAATTCTTCTAAGTAAATGTTAATTAATGTAGGTTAGAGGCAGCATCCTTGTCGTGAAACTATCAAATTTACTTTGCAAGGTCATTGCTATTCCTACTTTCACTTAGCTCATTGTTTCAAGTACAGAGTGCTTAAGTGTCTCCTTTCTTATCAGTCTACACTAATCCTTTGCAACATCTCTGCAAGTTTCATCCAATTCACTCTATCAAATGCTTTCTTCAGATACGCAAATGCTATAAATACTTCCTTTCCTTTTGTCCAAAGTTATTCAATTACATATATCTTGAACCTTTTGGCTTCCTGAAGTGAAACACACACATTCGGTTATTTTGAAAGCTGAATGGTCACCGCTCTCACCTTTCGTGAGAATGATCCCAGGGTTAATCCCGGTGGAAGCTACAAATGCTTGGGGTTGTGAGTACCGAAAGGGGATCTACTTGGTAAGGAGTAGTAGTGGTGGTGTGCGTCCATACTACCTATGCATTGCTATCCTTTCACAAAATATACATTTCTAATTTTGTGGTATTATTTTTAATATTTCGTCTGGCGTCCGGTGCAATGCCCTGGGGCGCCAAGATACACATTTTGAGAAACGTTTCTCAAGACCATCTTCGAGAAAGGAAGACTCAATCATGAACTTCGGACGTTCGGAAATGTTCGGCTGTACTCGTGCTTGCCGGCAATTGGAGAAAGTTTCCTCCAATTAGCGACGAGCGATAGTCTTGGAGCGCAATTTAAATCACCACACTATTTATGAGCCATTTTTTAAATTTCTATCCTTCTTGCCGTTAAACAGATTTTCTTGGGATATTCAACGAGTTCGAATTATTATAAAGAAAGATTAGCAAATCGGAAAATACCGTTAATGGGATTCTAGAGAGAATAAATAAAAAATGCACTTTAATTTAATTCAGCGAATTCTCTTTCTCCTTGCTAGTATGAGCGTGCACGGAGAGTTATGGCATAGGGCTTCAAGAGGATGAAGATAGGGCCGACTTGTTTGCTCCGTAAATCAGATAGATTATTAAGGTTTACCGCCAGGATCCGTTTAACAGCGCCGATGAAAAATTGTGGGGTTTGTTTCGAAGCCGAAATCTGGTCCCAGGGATTTCGATAGCAAAGGGAAAAGTTGTTAGTTTTACAGGATTGCAGGAAAAAGGGGGGGGGCTACTTTTTTTTCGTGTTCTAAACCCACTCAGATAAATGGCTCGCTTTGAATGATATTCGGCGACTGAAATCCCTACAAATTGATGGCGAGCCTTCTTCAAGCCTTCTGCCATTTAATATCCTGGAAAAAAAAAGTTGGGGAAGGGGGTTGTGTACCTCGCGCGAGCAGGTGAAAAACGTCCGCTTCTCGCGGGGGGTTAGGGGAGGGGGGGCATGCTTTTTCCGTAGAGGGAGAAAGCCTGCTTTTGTGGCACACGCAGATCAAGAGTGATTATGGAATATGAACGCGATCGCTAAATCTCTATTAAAACTACCCATTTCCAGGACCGGAGGTGTTTAATACCAGTTTAAGTCGGCCCCCACAACGGTGGGCTTTATGGAAAAGTCTGATGTACTGCTGGCCCATCAGTGGTAATCCCTTTGAGATTTGGCTCAAACCTCCAGGACCGCATTTCTCCCGAGCTCTTAGTCGGGGAGTGGGAGATAGTGTCTGGAGCAAGGGGGGAGGGAAAGCCAGCTCCGTACGTGTGCGCGACGTTGTCCGGGATAGGGAAGGAGTTATGGAATATCTTTGCGTCGAGATCTGCTAATCTGTCTTCCCCCTTCATCCCACGGGATTAGCGGATAACTAGGCACTTGTTCAAAGTCCTTCCCGATATCTTTCTGACAATTTATCTATCGGGGTTCGCCGTTCGGATATTCCTCTTTAGAGGAGCAGCATCTTCAGAACTTCAATGGCCGGAAAGACGAAGCTAGATTCTACGGAGCTCATCTTTCTCCAATGCTGTTAACCCAGCTCCAACCCAAGAGTTATTTTTATGGCATTGTTAAGCCGAAGTTTTATTGCAAAATCGCAAGAACCTTTCCTACACCGAGCAAGGTTATCCCATGCCAAATCAACACAGATATGTGCAATTTTCAACCCGAACATATCCGATTTTCATGAAACTTTGGGAGTTCAAACTATGCATGCAACTTAGTAACCGTGAAAATTTCGAGTCTCTTTTGTCTTGTAATTGCAAAATCATTCAAGGCCAGAATTCGCAATAATTGCCCCTTCTGACCTCTTTTAGCCATACTAAATGTGCCTGACATTTCTGGTGAAATTCTAACCTAATTTGATATACATCACCTCCTTTCCATTGAAAATGTGCGAGTTGAATTCAATATGGTGACCAACAGTATGACAGACCTCTGCTTGACACACACAACTATGTTCTCCCTGGGCCAAACATGTTTCTATCATGATTAATTGTACCCAGTATAATTCCATTACATTTTATATGAGGTGTTAAGGGTCTTTTGACACCCTAGTACATTGTAATGAGGCCTTTATCAGTCACATAGCTACACATATTATTTTGTATGTTCTGATCCAATTGGAGTCCCAGTTTGATTTTTTCATATATTTTAGAGTATAGCATGATGAGCCAAATATATTTTTTTCAAGATTTTTGGCGATGACATGTTTTGAGATTTTCAAGGTCAAAGGTCAAGATCGTGTGACAAAATTTTATTTTTATCCACAGGTAGGCTTGTTATATATAATTGGAAAGCTTCCTAGTAAAAAGAGGAGCAGAGTTACAGCACATTTAGTATAGCTATACGAGCTCAGAAGGGGCAATTTCTGCGAACTTCGACCTTGAATAATTTTACAATCACAAGGCAAACGAGACTCAAAATTTTCACAGTTACTCTGTTCCATGCATAGTTTTAACTCACAAAATTTCATGAAAATCGGAGATGGTCAGGTTGTGATGTATTGATTTCGCATGGAATGACTCCTTGCAGGCTTTCCTGAGAGTGCGGGTAAGACCAAGGTCTTCAGAATATGGCTGGAAAGGATCTTTGTTCAGGGCATGTAAACTACGTGTATTGCGCAAACTCAACTCCAACTCGTAGCTAATGAATTCTGTGGCATCCCTAAACCCGAAGTATTATTGCTGAATCGACAAATGTTTTCCCATGGGCAAGAACAGTCTTGGCTGGAACTCTTCATTTGCTTTGCTTTGCTTTGAGTTGCTGTTTTAAGTCCACTTTATGCACAGTATGGCTAATCGGGACTGGACCTACAGTTTAAAGTGGGATCCGAACCACTTGTGCCTCCAGCGGGTATCGAACCCGGGACCCCTTGATTACAAGGCAATGACGCTACCACTGCGCCATCAGGGAGGTCCGTGGAACTCTTCATAATTTAATTATTCTCACACAGGCGATGAAGATCAGCGTTATGCAATCTTCTCCACTCACCTGTTGTTTTACCTTCTTCGAGCCAAATTGTGTGTGTGTGTGTATTTTACGTTGTACTAGATTATTTGATACGAGAAGACAAGGTAACGCACAGTGGCGGCGATTGGGTTCCAAAACCAGGGGGGGCAAGGTACCAAAACTATGGGGGCAAATATAGTGCATTTCCCATTTGTAGATAAGATTTAGCACAGTGCGGGGCCAAAGTGGCAACCCGTTTAATCTCCGGCACTGGTGACAGTATATTACCTAGTAGAAATGAAACATTTTCGTATACGTTACCAACAAGTCATGCCATCGCGGAGTTAAATTCATGGCTACAATTTCACGAGAAGAATGAAAATGTGCTTATTGATTATAACAAGTAAGGATGGGAAAATAATAATCAAACGCCTGGTGAATAATATAGGAAAGAAATGAAACATTTTCGTATACGTTACCAACAAGTCATGTCATCGCGGAGTTAAATTCATTTTATTATGTAGAGTATTAAAAAAAAATGGCTAGAATTTCACAAGAATGAAAATGTTCTTATATTAATATAACTTTAGTCATTATGTTGTGTGAACGACAATTTTTTTCGACTTAAATTTTTGAGCAGTTTCATTTCTAAGCCATTATCAATGCGTTGTTGTCATTGCTACAAATGATGACTTAGAATGTCGACAAAAGATGTAGTTTTGCAACCCTATAAGGTAATTTAATGATGAAGTATTTTGTTGTGCCTGTGCTGCCATCTAATTTTGCTTTTATAAGTGGATTACTATTGTTTTGCGGACATCCTGGTAATTTTGATCATATTTAAGTACCTGTTAATTTTTAAGCACCTGTTTTGCAATTTGCAAATACTATAAATTTTAGGATTGAGATTGAAGTTTGTTAAAGCAATGCTCCAGACTTGCTTAGCATGTAGAATCGCTCATTTATTACTATTGTAGTGTAGAATTGCTCATTAAAGAAAAGAGGGGTGCGATTCCTTACTGAAATCCACCTCACACGAAACAAGAAGAAAGAGGGGAAATCTCACAGAAAGAAGCAGTGTAGATGAAGCCAACAGAAACACATCTCTCAAAGCAAAGGCTTCTGTTTTATTCATAATCCTTCCTTTTCCCGTAGACGTGCGTAGCTGAAGATGTATCACTAGGCCATTAATCCATTATTGAAGCCGATCGTGTTTTGTTCCGTTCTCAGAAGCACCTGCTCTCGAAATTGCGACAGCGGCAAAGGAGAGAGTGTAATGGAGAAGAGATCAACATTCCGTGTCATTTTTTTCGTACGTAAATATTTTAACTTGGCCATCTCGTTCCACGGTATCATGTTTTCCCATGACGTTCAATTTTTAAACTCGGATGCTCAGTAGCTTACTTTTCCTTGAAAATCCACCACTTTGGCACCATACTTTTAGGACATACTATACTTTAATTTGCTATATTTTCCCCTACATATATACATCGTCAATATTAGGGATGATATCAGAACGAGAAATTTTGTTTCTCCTCGAATTTAAAGACGAGACCGAAGACAACATCTCGACCGTCCGAGATACAGGGGCGGCACCAGAAATTTTCGACAGGGTGGGCAAAAGCTGTATATTCATAAATTAGGGTGGGCAGTATAAATGTAAGACCTTATATGAGTTTTACATGCACTCATGCCCCCCCTCCAACATATACAGAGTGTCCTGAAACAACTTCAACAACGGTTGGATGCTGGTATATATTGTAAGAACAAGCAACTTTTCCTCATACACACAACCTTGAAAGTGCTTAGTTTCCGATCTATGAGCGCCGAAAATCTAACCTGTATGTATGTAACCCAACTCACCAAACGATCGCTCTGACGGAACTTCCTGGGACGAGTAGCAACGTTGCCACTTGAATCGAAAACAACAGCATGGGTGTCTTATCTGGCAAAATACAAAAGGATATTTATACTTGCGATGTTATTAGCATATGTGTGCGCAGACTAATTAATTCTAACTAGGACCAAAAAGGATAAATTTCTGAATTTATTTGCTCACTTATTAACTTTCCTAATCCAATATATATATAGCCCCAATCCCACCACTCACTGACATAAATGTTCTCCATGAAGGAAGCCCCGACGGCCAAAAATGCCCGATTACGACCCCCCATGAAATCGTCCCAAAAGGCCGAGAAAATTAAAAAATCGCTCAATCGGCCCTTCCTTAAGGGTGAAAATGCCCTTTTCTCACGTCCTTAGCAACCGTTGCCACGGGCATTTCTTTTGCACACATTGTTTCCTTCAATTCTTAATTGTCGAGATACATTATATTTCTCACAGATCTACAACACACAGATGAATCAACTCATGACTTTGAAAAGGTGCCTGAAACAAGGGTGACATCTACATAATAAGGAGTTTCAGCCCAGATACAATTACGTATATATTGTTATACTCAATGCGTAAATATCTACATCGTGCTTGTTTTAACTAAATGTTTAGGGGGTATAATGACATGCAATTCCTTAGAGCTTGCCGTGCCTGTTGTTGTCCATGGAAACGGACGTTGCTAGGGAACTTAAAGAAAGTTTATTTTCACCCCGGAAACTACTGTAAGGGGATTATGCTAGACTTTTCGAATTTCAAAATACGAGCATCAGAATTTATTACAGAGGCAAGGTAGGAATTTGAGGGGAATGACGGAAAACAGGTATTATCCAATTACGTTCAAAAATGTGAAAATAACAAAATACGTAAATATTGCATTTTCAATTTAGTCGCTTTTCAATTCGTTTAAGCAAAACATCCAACTAGTCATCTTGAAACGGTTATTACTTACACAGTTTATTATTAAGAAAATAGACAATAATAGTTTGAATATTTGTACTTTATTAGAGCCCATACACACACAAAGTTACTTTCTAAACTTTTCAAATTATCGAACTTGTACACATGTTCCCATCATCCAATACAACATGCAGACATTTTCAAAGTCATTAAGATCATTGAGGAACCCCATCTAAAACATGATTGCGATCACAACGTGGCCGAAGGTCACGCATGCGAGCGTACAAGACGTGGCCAAAGGCCACGTCGAAAGTACGCGAGTCCAATATATATAAAGCCCCAATCCCACCACTCACTCACTCACTGACATAAATGTTCTCCATGAAGGAAGCCCCGGAGGCGAAAAACGCCCGATTACGACCCCCCATGAAATCGTCCCAAAAGTCCAAGAAAATTCAAAAATCGCTCAATCGGCCCTTCCTTAAGGGTGAAAATGCCCTTTTCTCACGTCCTTAGCAACCGTTGCCACGGGCATTTCTTTTGCACACATTGTTTCCTTCAATTCTTAATTGTCCAGCTACATTATATTTCTCACAGATAAGTAACACACAGATGAATCAACTCCTGGTTTTGAAAAGGTGCCTGAAACAAGGGTGACATCTACATGATAAGGAGTTTCAGCCCAGATACAATTACGTATATATTGTTATACTGAATGCGTAAATATCTACATCGTGCTTGTTTTAACTAAATGTTTAGGGGGTATAATGACATGCAATTCCTTAGAGCTTGCCGTGCCTGTTGTTGTCCATGGAAACGGACGTTGCTAGGGAACTTAAAGAATGTTTATTTTCACCCCGAAAACTACTGTAAGGGAATTATGCTAGACTCTTCGAATTTCAAAATACGAGCATCAGAATTTTATTACAGAGGCAAGGTAGGAATTTTAGGGGAATGACGGAAAACAGTTATTATCCAATTACTTTCAAAAATGTGAAAATAACAAAATACGTAAATATTGCATTTTCAATTTAGTCGCTATTCAATTCGTTGATGCAAAACATCCAACTAATTATCTTGAAACGGTTATTACTTACTCAGTTCATTATGAAGAAAATAGACAATAATAGTTTGAATATTTGTACCTTATTAGAGCCCATACACACATAAAGTTACTTTCTAAACATTTCAAAATTATACATATGTTCCCCATCATCCAATACAACATGCAGACATTTTCAAAGTCATTAAGATCATTGAGGAACCCCATCTATAACGGGATTGCATTCAGAACGTGGCCGAAGGTCAAGCATGCGAGCGTACAAGACGTGGCCAAAGGCCACGTCGAAAGTACGCGAGTTGTTTCATATATGAGCACATTCCTAACTATCTTCATTGGCTATTTACAACATTTTATTCACTCCTTCTTTAATTTTTATACTCTTCCTTTATATATTTTGCATTTACTATAATATATATAATCACTCTTCTCCGCTCCTAGTTTCTACAATTAACTCTGCTCCTCTTTATATAGCGCGCTGCCATCTATCGTCGCTCTCGGGAAACATTTCTTCCTTGCATCTCTCATTGTGTCGTCGGAACTAGCACGTGACATGCCTTAAGTGAAGTTTCAGTTACCTATCTGGACAAGGCTAGCCTAATTGTCGTAACTTCATGTTCCTTTTCACAGAAACTATTAGGTATATGAACATGAAATGTTAACATTATAGAATGAGTATTTGTTATCACTTTATCACAGGTTTCACTATCACTGTGTCGATATTTTAAGTAATGAAAGTAAACAATTGAAAATGATAAATTCAAGGCTATATCTCTACACGTACTATCACCTGAATCACGCTCACGAAATACATCTGTAGGTTCAGTTTTACCATGTTATATAATACACATTACTTCATAAAATATATTGCTGTGCCTGTTCACTCGATAGTTAATGCCATGTGTTCATGGGCGTATATATAGTTCACGAAAGGGGGGGGGGGTTCAACTTTTGGTATGATAAGGGTTGCTATATTTCATAAGTGAAAATCCGGGACACAGCTGACCTGAAGCTTGTTGGGGAGCGGGGTGGGGTGCTGGACCTGACAAAGTTGTGTGTATATTGTACAAATCCATTGTCATATTCTTTACACTTCTTAAAAAGGAACAGAAATCTATTTCGAAGTATATCATTGACATAGGCGTGCGCAGACCCTCTGATTAGGGGGGGGGGACAAAAGCCTTGATGAAAGAACAGTCTGAAAAGGAAAACCTAATTTTATCTCACTCTTTTAGTTTTATTGCATTGAGGGTGTGTGTATATATATATAATATTTTATATATATATTATACAGATTTTTTAGATACATTACATAATCAATTCATCCTCCCCGTAACAAATCAACAGCAAAAATGATATAAATTGGCTCTGAAATGTGCGTGCAACTTTACCTCCGAACAATTGATTGATTTGTTTTATTTTACTTCGCTTTGTGTGTCACTTTTGGCTCATTTGCGAAGATGGGAATGAGTCATGATATGATTAAATTGATGAATGGACACTCACAACATCCATGCCCAGGCCAGGATTCGAACCCGGGACCCCTGGCGTCGTAGCTTGATATGCTAACCACTTCTCCATTGGGGCCGGCCTCCGAACAATTCTTCCTGGATTTAAGACAAAACTGTTTAGCAGCAACAGTCGGAAGTTCTTTGTTGTTATTATTTCTCTCTCTCTCTCTCTTCCTAGTAAAATTTACAATGCTTTACAGAAAAGAAGTAAAATGCGAGCGAAGCGAGGAAGAAAAATTTCTGATCCAAATTTTTGCAAACTGAGAACAATACTGATTTAATAGGGCACAAAAAATTTCATGGGGCACCATAGCACTCTCCTTACATTTTTTTATTTAGATTGTTTGGCGCCGAAGGCCAACTCCCGATAAAATTTTAAATTGAGTGGGCAATTACCCCTCTGTGCCCACTGCAGGTTCTCTTGGCCGTCTGGAAGAAATAATGCAAGAAAGACGTAAAACCTAATACCATCTTGAGTGTCCTTTTGTCCTGCTACTCTTAGATTCGGTTAGCATTGCTTTCTTTTCCTTAAATGTTTGCCCCCCCAATTGATTTCCGTCCACTGCACCCCCTTACCTTGTAGTTGCTTCGAACTTTCATCAGCTTGAAAATATAATATCGTTTAATAAGGGCAATAAGATTCCTCTACACTAAATTTCTAGGTGAAAGTATAATACAGGGGAATGGACATCTGGAAGGGGCACAAGAATGTCCACACACCCGCCTTAGAAATCGAACGTCAATCTAAAAGTATATATTTCACACGTATAATTTGATTTCAGTTATAGTAATTTACATTAATTATTATAATGGAGATACGGGAATGTGATAATTTCAAATTCAAATGGTGTTTTTTGAGGGAGCAACACTATTATCGGGGTAATATACCCATGGAAAAATACCTTGCTTGTCCCTCCGTGGAAAAAAATCTGCGGACGTCGATGATTAGGGAAGGGGGAATTTTTTTTTAATATCTCGTTTAGAATACTGACATGTTCACAGTACTCGTTTTGAGGTGCGCAACATAATCTTGCACTGCATGAAAACAATTTGGTTAGAACAAGTGAAGATGTTTCAATCTCCCCACAGATTACACGGTGAAGAAACTGAAGAGCTTGCTGAAATATTTCTCTTCTACTAGTAAATTGTAACGTCCGTAACTTTTATAATTAGAAAATACAATTCCACAAGTCATAATACTTAGTATTGATGCTTTTCTGTTCATCTTGTGTCAACAACTTGAGAATGTTACGGTGTTCCCGTGGTTTTCTTGCACTGCGTTTTTAAAAACCAATTTCCTTGAAGGAAAATAAATATAACTGATTTTACAGTCTCAATGCAGTTTCTTATCGCAGAAATTCCGAAACAATCAGGAATTTGGAGACATTTGGTCTGCAGTCCCATCTAGTGTGTGAAATTACGTAATTTTCTTCCCATCCGTATCCCGTCCTATACGTCTCGAATTTACTAGAATAAAATAAGTCCGAAGAAATTTTTATGAACAAGCGGATAGAATAGGTAATCTGGTAAATTTATTGAACCATTCAGGTGGTTTGGACCCGTTGAACCCTTCCCCTTAAATACGCCCATGCATGTGTTATATATCATTTTAAATCGTAGAATTCAGATGCAAGCAAAAATCTGAAAATTGATACACTTGTCATTGAAAGAGAAGGGAAAGAGAGCATTCATGAAAGTCTTATTGGAAATGTTGGAAGGTTGCATTTATCAAACAAGTCGGTCCTCGGAAAAGAATAAGTATGGGCCGATATGTGAAGGGGTTCTGCGACTTATAAAGGAAAATATAATGTCCTTACTACGTGATTACTGATTACTATAGTAAAGGAATATCACATTGTTTTGTGGAGAGGGAGAGACTCAGAGAGAGAGAGAGAGAGAGGGAGAGAGAGCGTGCTCGTCATCTCAAATGAAACGAAATTCCTTACCTTTTTTTTTTACGAAGGATATTATTTTCATTATTTTAATGGTTGTTCAAGAAGACATTTGGGGTAGCCAGGTTCCTACCTACCTTTGGCACCCCCGTGCGCACACCTACGGCTGTAAGAAATATTTACAGCATTTACAAGCTGGCCAAGACAAAGAATTTCCAACAAATGCGGACTGAAATTCAAGACACTTCATTCTAAAATGTCCCCAACGTGCCCATAATCCTGTTCTAATCATGATCACATTATGCACAATTTTGCTCCTCCCATAATGTCCTTTAAGCCTACTGGCTGCTTAAGCATACAAGTGGGCATTAGATCACAGTTTTTGTTTCAAAAACTTTGGAAATTCCTTTCGCTTTCCAATGATAAAGTTAAGGAAGTTGAAAGAAAAGCTTAAATTAATTCCATTCAACTTATTATTTACTCTGACTTTTGTAAACCTATTCACTAAATCAGTGTTTCGGCAAAGGACAACAAAGCTTTTTATTGAATGATAATATGTGAACTTGTCTGCAATATAGATAATATTCGTAAATGAAATATACATGGAGTGAACACCATAATAAACTTATTTATTGAACCATTCGCATTTTCCCAAGTGCATATAGTTATTGAATTTGATTGGATGGGCAATCGGGTGGGCACAGCAATTTTTGGGTGGACAAATGCCCAACGTGAACGTGATAAATATGGCATGACTCGTTGCTCGAAGCCGGAAGGAGAAATAGTAGAAAGCATAACACTAGATTTATCTTACATCACAAGTAATAAGTGAGATGTTAGGAATATAACAAACTCTCCAACTGAATAGACGAATGCAATGTGAGCCAAGAAATGTCTCCAGGCAAAAAAGTGTACAAACTCTCATGTATTATCTTAACGCATAAAGAGTACGTATCCCCCACTCACAAACATTTTTGCAGTTTACAGGCCCTGTTATTTCTCAAAACTCATCTTCAGTTTCCTTTCCCGATTTTTGTATTCTCTTACATTATTTTTCGCAAATTTTGTATTCTCTTACTTTATTTTTTGCAACTTTTGTATGGTCTTACTATAGATTTTGCAATTTATGTATTCTTCTACTTTATTTTCGTAATTTTTGTTTTCTCTTGTATTATTTTTCTTAATTCTTGTATTCTCTTACTTTATTTTCTCAATTTTTGTAATCTCCTACATTATTTTTAGCAATTTTTGTATTCCCTTTATTTTTCGCAATTTTTGTATTCTCTTACTTACACTAATTTTCTTTCCATGGCCCCAAAATTTTAACTGTTCTACTTACAAGGATTCTAATTTTAATATAAAGGATGATTTAATTTCATTTGCATTTTAAAGTGAGAAAACATTACTAAAATTTTTAAAAAATCATTAATTGGTGTACATTGAAAATGTGGTAATCATTGTTTCAGACATGTAAACAATACACAAATTACTCGTAAGCGTGCCAGTGGCAGATGAAGCTAATAGTGTACGATCATCAATCCATAGATGAATTACCCAATAAAAGTGGACATCCGAACACGAACATACCAGTTAACACTGAAAAATTGTTCGGAACAAAATATGGCAACTATTAGATAATAGGGAAGAAACTTTTAATAAGACATCCATTTACAACACTGAATTCATTTGTTTTTGTTCTATAGTGAAATGCACTCTAGCTTAAGATATAGCCACGTTATTTTCCCTCATGACATGGAAGTAGTAGTCGATTAAGTGGGAACAGTTTTCTAAGCCAATCAGCATTGCGAGCAGCTTTCCAGTTATGTATACGTAGAGTTCAATGGTGGCAATTGTGAGCTTGTGTTGCATGGTTGCATGTAAAGTCAGGATAAACATTTAATTTTTATCGAGGGTTCTTGACGTCGAGATGAGGCGTCGTCAAACAGATAGGCTTCGGTTTTTATTTTTCCCGTAATGATAGCATCCCTATCAAGGTTTCTAACCTGCTGTATCGAATTGCACGTGTAATAAACAACTTCTTTTAATTCTCGTAAAGTTGTAGCTTGCTTGTTTGATGCAAGTATTCGATTTTTTTCAAAGTATTTTGACATACAAGTAGAAACCAATTCAAACTGTGCCATTAGATTAACAATAGCAGAAAAGTGCATTACATAAAGTTTATTAAGTCGACCTCTGTTACCATACCGGGCTGCGATGTCAGGGTGCCGTGTTGAAATCTGGGCCTGAGCATGAGTGAGTGTTCCTTCATGAATTATGAATTTCATCACTCATTCTCATCGTCGCGATTAGCCAAAAGTGGCACAAAAGCGTATAAAATAAACCAAATCAAATCAAAATCAAATCAAATAATCTCTTCCTGTTGATTCTGGAAGAATTGACCGCAGGTCAGCGATTCAGATGGTGACCCTGAAGGAATCTCAATAGAACCGTAAATAAAATCACATTGATGGAATTTTCCGAAAATACTCAATATTTTTTCGCATACGGTGTCCCAAAAGTCTGGTATCGTAGCGAGTTCTGTAACGAGCAGTTTCTGCGAGTTACATAACAGGGTTACTTTACTAAAAAAGGTTTCCGACAAGTTAACCTACAGGAAGTTGTTGTGGCTTAGTGTAAACAAGGCCAGAACCTTCGCCATGAATATTCTGGGAATAACCCTGGCGATAACAATCGAAGGTGTACTGACCACAAACCTTCGCCATGGTCAGCAATGCGAATTCTCTCCCCTAGAATGGACAGTCACGAAAATAGCCAGAAGGTTGGTAGCTTTTGGGAAGCATAGTTTACAGAATCGTGCACGCTTGTAAGCAAATTGATCCTACCATCATCAACATACTAGATCTGCGTCGCGAATAAAGGCAGTAATTTCGAACAGCTTCTGTAAAACTCCATATGATTCCTGACTCTTGTGACACCCTGTACATATTTTGTTTTACATATTGTTTACATTAAGTTGTAATACTGAAAACTGTCGATCAGTAACAACAAATTACAATGAAGATTTTTACAAGAGGAAGAAATTTTCTTTCACGTTTTGGGATGAATTGAGAAACAGAGCTTAGAAAAAACAATTCAGATGGGGTAGTTTGACGGTCTAAAGCTAAACTAATTGCAAACATCAGTAGCGACTTTTTGGTATAAGGATCTATAAAGATAAAATAATCATCAATATCGGTAAATAAAATCTTTACAATTTGACAACCTCATAAATGCCTAGATTAGGTTGATAAATTAGTTGATGTAACATACTGAATATGTTTCAAAAGTTACTAATATTTCAAGAGTAAAGAAAGGTAGAATAGTAGTGGATAGTCGTAATCAGTATTGAAATTCCGTGTGCAGTTTTGTAAGAGTAAGATATTGGTTTAATTTCTATATCTTACGTTACTTACAGAATGCTGACAGGAGCCATATTGGGAATAGGGAGGCAAAAGACTAAATTTTGGACTTTAAAAGAAAACGTATAAAATATATTTTTAGAGAAACAGTAAATTTCAATTGGTATTGTTACAGATGATTACAATTTAAATTTCCGATACAGAAAAATGGCAAAATGACTTCTGTTGCACTGACATATTCAACCCCCACTCATCATTCAAACTACTTCTCTTGTCTTACTAATATTCTTCAGGATTTTACACATAATTTTAGGGTACTGTTAATAACGTCAAACTTCAGGAAAGGTGTCGGTAAATGAATTCGAACCGATTCTTGCGATACCGATAACGACCCAAGTTTTAAGTTCACTTATGCACAGATAGGCTACTCGGGACTGCACCCACAGTATAAAATTGGATCCGAAGCACTATGTACCTTCACGGGGTATCGAGCCCATCACACCTTGATTGCAAGGAGTCGACGTTGCCACAACGCCATCTGGACGACTCTGTATTTTATATCGTGTGGTTGTACGGAATGATCTCTGTAGACACTCAAATGTAAACTTCTCTTGTTCTTGGTTGCATATATGCATGCTATCAATGCTCCGGCCCCTGCACCTACAGTCAATATAATCTTCTGTGATTCGTTCCGTTCATATGTGTTTATGATTGTCTCATCATCAATCTAATTTTATCACCATTCATCATCATCGTTGCGATTAGTCAAATGTGGCAGAATATCGATGCAAAAAACAAAATCAGTTTTATAATGTAATTTATGTTCGAGTTTGTTCTACATGTCCGACGACAAATGTAATGGTAGGCAAATTGATTGAAAGATTTGGTTTATTTAAGTTCGTTTTTCTGCTACTCTTTTGGCTAATCGCGATGATGAGGATGGATGATGAAATTGATGAAGTAACTCGTCAAAGATCACCTAAGGCCAGTCTGGGATTCAAGCCCGAGACCCTCTGGCGTCATGGTGCGCTGTGTAGCTCACTCCCTGGTGGGCAAATTGTCCACCACTATGTTCATTCACTCTGCAACGTTTTACAGTTGCAAAGAAATATCCAACAAAATCGGCTGCTTGAAAATCAGTCTAATTTCTTCTTTTAGAAACACAAGCTAGGAGAATCAAGCCAGCAATGGACAATTTGCCTCATACTCAAACTAGCAATTGACATTTTGCCTCATACTCAAACTAGCAATGGACAATTTGCTTCTTACTCAAACTAGCAATGGACAATTTGCCTCGTACTCAAACTAGCAATGGATCATTTTCCTCGTACTCAAACTAGCAATGGTCAATTTGACACCTACCTTTGGACGCTCAGTTTCTTTTTATTGATTTTACAAATTGCCACAGACAGGAGGAAAATAAATCTCGAAACCAAAAGCCCACACTCTAACACCGCTAAGGGCACTGAGGTAACTAAATTAACTTTTGATTCTTCTCTCTTCCAGTTGTTGATCATTCCTCTCTTTGTTGTGGTTCCTTCCCTACCGTATTTTACCTGCAGCTGTAAGCTAAGAAGATTTCTTCTCTTCTTTATTCTCACTGCCCCCCCCCCCAAACCCCTCCCATGCCGCTTTCTTAAGTTATCTTAATAATTAAGACGTAGCCTTGAGTCTGCATTCTTGTTGAAAAAAAATATCTATATGGGGGAGAGAAGGAAACGTTAAAAGGATGAACCGCTTGCTCGCTGCCAAGGAATTTTTCGATAATTGCACCCAAGATTTTTCTTTCCAATTTATTTTTCTCTCCCTCTTTTTTACTGATACCTGATTAACTTTGCGGATTTGTTGGTTCTTAAAGCCCCATTTTCCCCTTGTTTTTCTTTTTCTTAATGTGCCAATACCATTTCTTTAATAATTACATTCAACCAATTCTGGTCGGGAGCGGGCCACTAAAAGAATGCGGAGAGGGATAATTATAATTATCTCCGCCCCCACCCGCCCCAAAGGCCCCGCATTGGTTAAATATATTAGGTGTCTGCTGCATGGAATTTTCTTTCTCAACACGTTCCAGAAGTGATCATTTGATGTTAGACGATCTGATGAATGTGCTTGAGGTTAATTTTGTGCTTTGTGTCAGCCAAGTTATAAGACTTGCTGTTTCGTGTTCTTTGCCTATTTAAAGTTGAATTAAGTTTACGTAATCATAATAAATACGACATCGTGAATAAGAGAGAATAGAAACATAGAGACGTGAGCATGTCGAAGTATTGAAAGGCTGAAATGTAAAATTGTCGAAATATCCTAAGGCTGAAATGTGAAGATGTCGAAGTATCCTAAGGCTGAATTGTGAAGATGTCGAAGTATCCTAAGGCTGAAATTTGTAGATGTCGAAACACCCTAATGCTGAAATGTGAAGATGTCAAAGTATCCTAAGGCTGAAATGTGAAGATGTCGAAGTATCCTAAGGCTGAATTGTGAAGATGTCGAAGTATCCTAAGGCTGAATTGTGAAGATGTCGAAGTATCCTAAGGCTGAATTGTGAAGATGTCGAAGTATCCTAAGGCTGAAATATGAAGATGTCGAAGTATCCTAAGGCTGAAATGTGAAGATGTCGAAGTATCCTAAGGCTGAAATGTGAAGATGTCGAAGTATCCTAAGGCTGGAATGTGAAGATGTCAAAGTATAATAAGGATGGAATGTGAAGATGTCGAAGTATCCTAAAGATGGAATGTGAAGATGTCGAAGTATCCTAAGGCTGAAATGTAAAGATGTCGAAGTATCCTAAGGCTGAAATGTAAAGATGTCGAAGTATCCTAAGGCTGAAA
Organism: Lepisma saccharinum; assembly: GCF_977018435.1. Taxonomy (NCBI): domain Eukaryota; kingdom Metazoa; phylum Arthropoda; class Insecta; order Zygentoma; family Lepismatidae; genus Lepisma; species Lepisma saccharinum. The sequence goes on along the minus strand of NC_139241.1, from coordinate 46,332,203 downwards.
TGTGAAAATGTCGAAGAACCTAAAGGCTCAAATGTGAAAATGTCGATGTATCCTAAAGCTGAAATGTGAAAATGTAGAAGTATCCTAAGGCTGAAATGTGAAAATGTAGAAGTACCGAAAGACTGAAATGTGAAAATGTCGAGGTACCCAAAGGCTAAAATGTGAAAATTTCTAAGTGTAGTAGGGCTGAATTATGACATTGTCGAACAATCCTAAGGATGAATTGTAAAAATGACAAAGTATGGAAACGCTGAAAAGTAAAAATGACCAAGTAGGCTATAAAAACTATGAAATGTGAAAACGATGAAGTATCTATTTTAATATCCGTTAAGTTCCAATTCTAATTCTGTTAACCGCGACGATGATGATATAATTATCAACAGATGAAAGAGATAATGGGACAATTATACATCCTTGCCTAGACGAGGGATCCAACCTGGAACCACGCAGAGCGTTGAAATGCCGAAGTATTAAAACGCTTGAATATGAAAATGTCGAAACATTGAAAGATGGAAATAAAAAGTAGTGGAAATAAATAGTGAAATCGCGACCATGAGAATAAGTTATGATGTCGTGAAATTGATGAAAGGACACTCACGAACAACAGCCACGCCGGGATTCGAACAGAGGACCCCTGGCGTCGTAGGGCGCCGTGATAACTACTCTGCCACGGAGGTCGGAGGAGATCCCTATCTAATCCTTTCAAAAAGTGTCTTCGTCTTTTTATGCTTCTTTCCCGCGCTTAAAATAGCTCTCGGTGTCATTTTTACTTAACTCGTCTCCCGTTCTCACACCGTTTTTTTATTCTTCACCCCCTCTAACCCCCCTTCGGGTCTCAATCCAGTTTGCAAGGCTAAGGTCCTTATATACTCCCATCTCTCTCTCTCCTTCTCCTTCCCTTCTCTCCGCAGCCTCTTGTCATTATCGTCAGGGGCGTGGCGGAGCGGTGTATGCTGGGTAATTGGTGCCGGGGAGAGTAGTTAAGGGCAGAGAAATGGAATCAGATCAAAGAACGCTGAGCTAGGTCCCGCGGGAACGGGTAAAACATTCGGAGGAACAAGACCAGAACTCTTATTGGGTTGTTTTAGCCCCTCCAGGATTTACGCCATCAATTTTCTTAATGCCCTTCCGCAAACCCCCCCCCCCAAACCCCTCCTCCTTTTCGCCGTCTTCCTGGCGGTTTCGGTTCTCCGAGAGTCGTTGGAGATTAATTCTCGGTCGGGAGTGTGTTTTCGCAACAGGCAGTGTCTCCACCAAGAAGCACTTGGAATTATCGCATTTACACCACCTCGGTCCTCAGATTCGAACCTAGGACCCTTGGATCAATGATCCAGTGCGATGACATATGATTCATACAGCCTCTAAAGACATCTGCTATACCATTCTGCTTAGATTAAGGTAACATTTTATTTTTCACTAAATCACCATGTTAAAGAGATATAAGGATGTACTGAGCAGGTCTAAAAATTGGATTGATTGATTGCTTGAAATGATATTGTGTTTGCGTCAACACTTTGGTTATTGCCCCCAAAATCTGCCTCCGAGGACTGAAATGTTCTTACCTAGTTAAAGTTGAGGCCGCAAAGAGGCACTCAGCACATAAGGACAATACACAGAACAAGACATAGCCCTACAGACGATTATACTGGCCGTAGACCCAGACGCCAGAGCTTCGTTGGCCTTCAAGTCCAGAATTTGCACATGGTTTGAAATTACGACAATATTTTCCTATGCGTCGAAGCCCTCCCACAAAATCTTACGGCTTTCAAGGTGCTTCAAGAGTACTGTCATGCTGTGGGTAATCGCTGCAGCTGATAGCGGCGTCTTTAAAGCTGTGGGTAGTAGCTGCAGCTAACAAATGCGACTCTCAGGCTGTGAGTAGTCGCTGCAGCTGAAAACTGAGACTCTCAGGCTGTGGGTAGTCGCTGCAGCTGAAAACTGAGACTCTCAGGGCGTGGGTAGTCGCTGCAGCTGAAAACTGAGACTCTCAGACTGCGGGTAGTCGCTGCAGCTAAAATCCGAGACTCTCAGGCTATGGGTAGTCGCTGCAGCTGAAAACTGAGACTCTCAGGCTGTGGGTAGTCGTTGCAGCTGAAAACTGAGACTCTCAGACTGTGGGTAGTCGCTGCAGCTGAAAACCGAGACTCTAAGGCTGTGTGTAGTCGCTGCAGCTGATAGCGGCGTCTTTAAAGCTGTGAGTAGTAGCTGCATCTGATATCTGCGACTCGCAGGCTGTGGGTAATAGCTGCAGCTGAAAACTGAGACTCTCAGGCTGTGGGTAGTTGCTGCAGCTAAAAACTGCGACTCTCAGGCTGTGGGTAGTCGCTGCAGCTGAAAACTGAGACTCTCAGGCTGTGGGTAGTCGCTGCAGCTGAAAACTGAGACTGTCAGGGTGTGGGTAGTCGCTGCAGCTGAAAACTGAGACTCTCAGACTGTGGGTAGTCGCTGCAGCTGAAAACCGAGACTCTCAGGCTATGGGTAGTCGCTGCAGCTAAAAACTGAAACTCTCAGGCTGTGGGTAGTCGCTGCAGCTGAAAACTGAGACTCTCAGGGCGTGGGTAGTCGCTGCAGCTGAAAACTGAGACACTCAGGCTGTGGGTAGTCGCTGCAGCTGAAAACTAAGACTCTCAGGCTGTGTGTAGTCGCTGCAGCTGCAAACCGAGACTCTAAGGCTGTGGGTAGTTGCTGCAGCTGAAAACTGCGAATCTCAGGCTGTGGGTAGTCGCTGCAGCTGATAGCGGCTTCTTTAAAGCTGTGAGTAGTCGCTGCATCTGATATCTACGACTCGCAGGCTGTGGGTAATAGCTGCAGTCGGTAGCGCCGTCGTTCAAGCGGTGGGTAGTTGCTGCAACTGGTGGCGGTGACTGTCAGGCTGTGAGAACTCGCAGTAGCTAGTAGCAGCAAAGACAATCGCCTCGTGTACCAACAGTTTTACAAAAGCTGTGCCGTAAGTCGTCGGCTGATCGACATGTAACTGAACACCACAAGAACAACGAAACCTGATGAGTAGCCTGTCCTTCCTGAAATCAGGACAGAACCTACATATTGCTTCGGAACGCACTAGCTATGTCGAACTGAGGGGGAGAGCTATGCGGTGGCTTTCCGTAGGACATCATAGCAACAAGCAGCGAAGCGTGGAATGAAGGAACATTTGATACCCTCCCTCCTCTTACATACCCTCATATACATTTCTTCCTTTTCATTTCTTCCTGCATCACGGTTTCTCGTAGAATTTCATTTCCTCTTCCGTCCATTCTTCTCTAGTCCCTCCCCCTACCTTTCTACATCTCAATACTTCACTGACCAGTGGTCAACAATGGAAATTTGCAACGGATTCCCCCCCTCCCCGCCCCATCTTTCATTTCGTTCTCGGATTCCTTTTTTCCTACTCGAGAATTTCATTTCCAATATTGCATCCAAGAAAATATAACGGTATGGAGTGCAAAAAAAGAATAGTGTATTCAGCAAATATGAGTAGGTAGGTGTATTGAGGAGTGGAGAAAATTGAGTTTTATTGCCAGGTATTTAAAGTTATATTTAAAGAATGAAATGAAGGAATGTCTCTGTGAGAGTTCTTCCGAAAGCAGAGTTATGTGGGGGTGTGATAGCTCGTTCAAGAGAGATGTTAGCGAATCCAGCAATATATTGGCTATGGTGATGTTAATTATGTATTCATCCTTCCTTATTTCGCGTCATGGTACGCCCTGAACTGTATTACTGCAGACTAACGAGGCTATGGCGACTGGGCTCACAGTATAATCCTCTGTGGGGCTTCAATGGCGTTCTGCCCATGTCCTTCCTTCACTTTCATTTGGGTCCCGTGTTCGCATCCTGGCCTGGGGATGGGTGTTGTTTCCGAGTGTTCTTTGATCAATTTCATTATCATATGCCCCGCACCTCCACCACGTATCATACCCTTAGGTATGTGGGATCGAACTGGGTTGATGTAGCTCACTGATCATTCATCCTTGATGGTAAGGAGCGAGAGGCAACAACTATACGCTTAAATGGCAAAACAAAACACTTGAGTTTAAGCCCCTACAGACTGGATCAGCATGGTGTATGGAAATACCTGTCTCTCACTGTGGAAGTGCTCCCTCGAGGTGTCGAATCACGGATATGGTTTAAACGAGGTGTCCGTTTTTAGAGCAAGTCTGGAAGCCCAGACTTCACCCCCTTCTTCTAGACTTTTAGGTTGTACTTCTGCACCTCTGACTGATAGTTTAGAACTGACCACTAACCTCTCTCTCCCCAGATATTTTTTCAGATGGATTTTGCTAAACAAAAGGAGAGTCAGACCTGTAGTCTCTTCCTTGATTGCGAATGTTTATACCTGTTTGCAACGACCGGAAATGTCTGACAAGACATTCCTTAAATGGTTCTAGCAATTTCCTGTTTGGAAAGGTTATGTATACATGTCTGGGGTTGTAGAGTTCGTTGTACAATACATTTCAAAGATTCTATAGATTGTTACGATGTGATCACTCACCATCATCTTCACGATTAGCCAAAATTGGCAGAGGAGCGAAGTAAAGTAAGATAAATCAATCAATTATTTGACATTACTTTTCTGTCTCCAAGTAAGTCGCGACGATGATGATGAGACATCAACTAATGAAGGATTGATTTGTTTTTCTTATTTAGCGTCCTTTTTTCCACTATTGGCTAATCGCGACGATGAGGATGGGTGTTGATGTGAAGAAATTGATGAAGGGACACTCACAAGGAACACCCATGACGAGATTTGAACCCAGCCCCCCCCCCCCTGCGCTGTGGCAGCAGACGTCAGCGAAATAACGAAGGAGATGATGAGACAAAACAAATGACCCATTCATGCCTTGCGCCAACCTCCATGGTTGAGTGGTTATTGTTGGCAAAGCCGCTGGAGGGGCACACTAAAGCGGTGGATTTCATACCGCAGTACACAAGCAAGATTTTGTACACAGTAAATTTGTAATATTAAAAAGGTACGAATTTCTGAAAAGGTGGGGGGGGGGGGCGGACGAAAGTTTCCACAAAAACCAACGATCTCAAATTCAGCACACAAAATTTCTGTATGATTAAACTTATTTTTGTGCGTGCAAAGAATAAAATTTAATATGAAACGCTGCTGGCATTGTAACTGAGAAAAAAATCACCCAATGGGTTCATATTTGTTCGTCTAGTGCCAAGAAACGTTTTAACCAATAAAAATGATGGTATTCTAACAATGTACAATATTTTGAAAAATGACCTGCGTAAAATTATTTCTATATTATTCTTTGCAGTGTAGATAAGATATATAACCATGTTTTTACCACGAATAGTAATAATATTTTACTTATTCACATTCTAAAAAATTACATGCTATAAACCAGTGGTTTGAAGTAAATAGTTACTCGTGATGCAGTTCCAGATAACATTTAATTTTTGAGAAACTAACTATAAGTAGCTATTTCTAAAAGTAAGTAACAGTAACAGGGATATGTTTTTGCGAAAGAAATAACATTACTAAGAGTTACTTTACGACAGTTTGATTGTTAACTTGAATATTTGTAACGTGAGGAAACAAATAAAACCTGGCAACCCTGTTGCCAACTGTGTGCCTTCTTTGGATGCTAAGGTGAAAGGATTTTCGTGGAAACAACTGTGAATTGGTCAGGAAGGTAGACTTCGTTGCATGCTATATTTGGAACATCCACGTAATTTGTTCACAATAAAAATTCCAACAGCAAAATTAATTTACAGTTGTTTTTCAATTTCCGGTAAGTTTCCAAAAACTGCTGGAAACTAGCAGGAAATGAAGTGATTTTCGATTTATACTGGGTCTTTCTTAAAGATTTGAAAGACCCTGTGAAATTATAAGACGCAAAATGACAGTCGTTTTACTTCTGGTCAGCCTGCCACCTGGCGGGAGAATTATGAACTATCGGGCCTAAATAAATTGGAGGATTGCGTATTCGAATGCATTCACTGGATATTCTACCGCTGGCAATATTATATTCCTTACGGAACGTTTTGTTTTCGTTCAGATCATTTTGAAATGCCCTGTTCATTTCTGCTGTGGGGTCGAAGCCAGTATCACCGCCACTGATTCTAGTTGCACTGCCTGTGTACGGAATGGGAGCTTCGTTACGCGTGCCCCTTCAATTATTAGACTATTTCATCAAAGTCGCCATTCTACTTTGGCGAGAGGCTATCCTGAGAATTTTGTCTCTTCCATCATATACTCTACTCTGCATAACTGCTTTGGAACACTGTTGAAAAGTCATGCACGTTTCCAGCGTGAGCAATATAGCATAGATTGCCTCTACACGCACAACGGTAGTGAAGGGGAGAAAGCGAGTGGGCAGAGGAAAGCAGTAATTTTATACAAAGTCTTTCCTCTACAGCGATTTTTACTGAATTGTATATTACGCGGGTGGGATTCAAGATCTTTTAATAATGTGGCCAACAGATGGCACTAACGTTTCGTAATTTATTGCATGCTGAGTGAAGAAGAACTGAAAAACGTGAATATATAAACACACACTAGCAATTTGCTGAAATTTTTAGGTTAATATGTTATTCAACAGTATTCATGACATAACACATTCGTTATGATAAATAAGAATCAATGTTGTTACTCGAATGTTTAGGAGATTCAAAATATATTGTTAACCTGTAACCTGCAATGTATGATACAATGCATTTTAAATATTCATCATACGGGATGCCATTAATAGTGATAGACTTCTTAGCAGTGGTTGAGAATGTGGATTGTAGTCTAGTCTTCTAGGTTAGGAGGTTCGTTCGGAATTGTAATTAACCAGTTTCGAATCCCCAAATATATAGAGAGCATTATATGAAACGTCTCCCTGCAGAAACGTTTGCACCGTATAGAGATGTTTAAGGGGTACAACTTTTCATAATAACGATTTTCGACTTGACTTGTTATTTCGACCCACGAACTATCGAAAACCTGTTAATTTATCCTGAAAGTATGCAATAAGATTGTATACAATAGTAGGTACATGTGACCTATCTATGAGTAACCTGGTAGATAACTGCTTGATATATCTACCAGAAGTAGCATAGTAAAGTAAGCTTGGTTAATGTAGACGTTCAAGTATAATACTTTACAATTTGTCCCAGTGTCCAACAAGATCATGATTTTTAAACGTGTCTGGTGTCGGTAAGTCTAGAACGGTCTTGACTGTATCGTTGTTGGCTCGGGTTTTAACGCTAGAACAGCGGGAGGAATCAAAATGACCCCTACCTTCACCGTTTCTTTAATAACTATCCCTTTTTTCATATTTTTTTCCTCGAAATGATTCGACTTTTCGTAATTCCTTTTCCTTTTTAAGATGCTATATTGGAATCTACAAAATAGATATAATTCATTTCTATGAAATATCCTGTTATACACTAGAATAGCGGGAGGGGTCAATTTGACCCCTGTAAAGTTTCATTTATGCGTGTTACAATATCAGCGTTAGGTTGTGGTTCCTGTATGAACCTGTCTTCAGCATGTTCCCACTTGTCACACTTTACATGTCGTCATGTAGGTAATGTTCTTGGATCGGGAAGGACGTCTCTGAACATATCGCATCAAGTAGCAGTTTCTTCTCGTGGTGAAAGGTTGTGTATTCTGGAATGTTCAATTGTTGTTGATGATTATAATTTTTATTTGTAATCAAAATATATCACACACTACCTAAACACTTTGATTCTAGGACATAAAATAATATAAATAATACGTTCCAATTCTAAAATAATTAGAGTTTTTAAATGCATTTCTTATGAGGGGTCAAAATGACCCCTTTCTGCTGTTCTAGGGGGATCCTTCGCCATTCTATTGTTAAAATACCGTCTTGGCATAATCTGTGTAAGCAAAGCAGAGTTGGGTTTCCCTAGATTCATTGTGAATTGTAAGATGAGAATCCATTACAGAACTTAGTGTACGTATTCCTAAATGATCTTTGACATTGTTTAAATTAACACGTTCTCCAGAATCTACGAACAATAAACACGTGTGGTTCAACTGAGTTCATGTTTGTGACACACGCTATCACTCTACACTGAGACAATCTGGTCTCAAGATCACGGGCTCAGTCCATTTCGTTGAGGGGTGTGATGGTTCTGTTTTAATGTACGTAAGATTCGTCCACAGGGAACCATACAAAGTTATTTAGGAATCCTTGGGTTTCCTAGCGAGAGAATCGCTCTGTATAAGTTCCAGTGGTTAAGAAGAGCATTCTAAAGGATATCGATAACTCACTTATGTCGAACTATCGAAGACACTTCGAGATAAATCGAGGAGAGCCGTTATTCTTGTTACAGTGCTTATGGTTCCACGTATGAGGGCTTATCGAACTCAGCGAACAGAAAAGAAAAAAGAAGATCGGACAGCGTCCGGTTTTCGTGCAAAAGGAGCCCTCTTTGATAAAATTGCAGATTTGAAATTCATAGAATTCGGGATATTCCTCCGCATATGTACACAGAGGCATTTCTGCCTGACTGCAAACATCCGAAATGGAGTTGGCCCATCGCTCCTATATCCCCCTTCTGGAATCGCTCTCAGCTTACACCCCTCATCTCCAAATTTCAATGTTTTCCACTGCATTTCCTTAAAGCCTGGAAGGAATACGTCTCCTCCATTATACTGTGCACACTGACAAGGACGGTGGGAAATTTATCGGTATTTTTCAAGACGTTGACACGTTCGACAAACAATCGAGCATTGCGGATATTCGCATGGCTACATTCTTCGAAATGGCGGTCGAAGGGACTAGTAATTTTTCATGGGTAAACAAAAACGATAGATTTGAGCAAAATTCAATAAATGGATTCTACTCTTCTGGGATTTCTGTGAATTCTTGAAGCTGTAAATGAGACATGTGTTCGCGTGTTTTTGTAACATTTTGCCCCTTGTGGCTTTAGTTTCGAAGCCACAAACTGCCTCTCCAGTGACGTAGTGGCAATGTCGTCGCCATGCAACCAAGGAGTCCTGGGTTCGATATCCGGCGGCGGCACATAGTGGTTGGGATCCCGCTTTTAACTGTAGATCCATTCGCGGTTAGCCTTCCTGTGTGTAAAGGGGACTTAGAAACGCAAACTTGTAGCCACAAACATTCGAAAAAACTGAATTTTCTAAGCAAACAAAGCATACTAATTCATCGTTGTCACACTCGTACTAACCTGGGATACTTAACCTCCCTGTCTTCTTGTATAACAAAATCCAACTCTTTTATTTCATCTCCGCATTGGTTCAATAACATAGCCAGGCATCGGGTAGACCTGGTACTGCCTTCTGACACGACCAATGTTGCCAGTACATCTCCGAATAATTGACCTAATAATATTGCCTGTAATGCATAAAATAACTAAGAATTTATCAGTTCGATAAATACCCACACAGACCATCGATCGATACACATCGAAAACTTTTGCAAGTGGTCGAACAGTTGTCCTTTATCCATGACGTTCAAAATCTCGATTGGTTGACTTTCCAGACACTGTAAAAGTTATGCTGGTTTCTTGTGTGAGAGCAGGGCAATCTAACTAGACACTGTAAAAGTTATGCTGGTTTCAGTGTGTGAGAACAGGGAAATCGAAATACCATCTAAAATCTTTAATTTTAATAGAAAGATACTTCCTATTAGTTCCTATGATGCACGTACATTCCATAGGATCTTTTCGGGGTAAATAAATATAACCACGCTCTGCTTCGTTGAGGAAATGAAAATTAACCCATTTGATTGTTTTCTGCAGACCATGCGTTATGTATACGCAGACGTAGGATGTAAATTGGGTGCAAGGTGGACTGTATATTGTATATGAAACAGAGATGGCAGTACGTGTGCACTGTAGCGAAATATTGACCGATATCTGCAAATCTACAAGGAAAGAAATCGTAAATTTCTGTAACGTTCGGTATTAAATCAAAGTGCATTGTTATCAAGTTAATTCTTACTCTTTGCCGTTAAGTTTCAATCCCGTATGCTAGCATTCACTTAGGTTTTAATATAAAATATTATCATTTTCATATTTTCACTTTCTAGTGTGCAAGTTGACCAATCATTCCCTTTTTATAATACAAGAGTTTTGCAAAATGGAAATACTTTTGATTAATTTGGCTTATTTTACTTCGCTTTTTTGCCACTTTTGGCTAATCGCGAAGATGGGGATGAATGATGGTATGATAAAATTGATGAACCCACACTCGCATAGAACGCTGCAGTTTACACGTCTTCTTTTGCCGGCTGGACAGAGGGCCAATTTGTTTTACGTAGGCCATGGGTTCCCAAACGTTTTTGTTTCACGCGCCCTTAGTGTCTGAAGATCTTTCCGCGGCGCCCAAGTCAGAGTGTAGGCCTGTCTAACACTTGCAACTCACAGTTATTTTGGTTGCTTGCCATAAGTTAAAAAATAAACATATTTCAAATTCAGAAACATTTTACATGTAAAAAGTACTAAATAAGCTCATATTTGGAACAATCCAGTCAATATCCAATATTTCACGCCGCCCTTGTAAGCACATTTTGAGAACAACTGGCGTAGGCAACTGCTTCGCCAACTCTACAGTTCTTTTCCAGTCTTACGGCGGGCGCTATATATGATGGCAAGGAAAGTGGAGAGCGGGGAGACAACGAATCCAGTGCGATAAGAAACGCAGCAGCCTGTAGAACGAGTTTCTCCCCTCGACGTCGTAACTCTCGGCGCCACCGCTGTTGTCTGGTTGGTTCGCTGCGTATTTCTCGCTCCCCACTTCCCTTGCCAGCATGTAGAGCGCTGGCCGTAAGAGTAGAAAATACCTATAGTAGCGTTCATTTTCTTTTGTTTGCACTCTATTGACATAACGGAAGGATCATAGCAGGCTATAGTTACGTCCATAGCTCGCTACGATCCTCCCAGTCTCTGCAGTTTCGTCCTCACAAATACGGGTTTCTGTGCTCGCGTAACTTCAAAATTCTCCGCTAGAGGCGCTCGACCCCAACTGGTCCTGAGCGGACTTTTGAATGTGCATATGTGTGCATTTACGCTGATAGTGTGGATATTTAATTGTTATGTTGTGTACAGGCACGTATCTAGAAATATATTTGGGACGGGTCCGAAGCGAGTGTCCCAATAATAATAATAATGTTTAAATTAAAACAATTGAATTACAATTAAATTAAATATTAATTAAAATATGTAAATGTATTAATATTGCATTTTTATCATTACATGAATACTTATAAAAATGGTATAATATAACAGCATATATTTATTATCTACTTTGCTTGTATAAAAGGAAGGAAATTATTGACAAATAGATAAAGGATTGAATATTTATTGAATAAAAAAAGGATGTTCCTGATAAATATTTACGCATATTTTCAGAAGCAGTAATGGGCATAAATCTTCCTTGGGACTGTCCTTCCAAGCAGTATGAGCCCAATATACTAATCCTTGTCTTCCAAGTTAAGAGGAAATGAATAACAATCGATTGTATTACAACAAATGCCAGAAAGTACATTTTCATTATTTTATTTTAGTACTTTGTAACTCTTGGGAGGGGGCGGACCCACTGGACAACCCCCCCCTTAAATACACCCTTGGTAATACAAGTTAAAACAAGAACATCCGTAAATATAAGCTATTTAGAAACAGTGGTTTATCTTCCAAATTAGCGGCAAAACGTGGTAAAGCGCATGCTCTTATGAATAAATAGCAATGCTAACCTGGGATTTGTTCAAAATGAAACTTCGAATATTTTTAAACAACTTTGCCGCTGGAAGTTGACTAGTGTTTTCATAGCATGCCGAAAACAACTTGGAAAGTTTTTGACGCTCACATTCTGCTATTATCGGGTATTCTTTTAAAAGTAATGGAAATCTTTCGCTTTGTTAACGTTTTGTAAGGAGTCAACTATGACGTAACATACCGTGCTGTCTAAAGTGACAAAATTGTAATATTTTTTCACAAATTTCCCTACGTGAAATTGATGTTTTAGACGGTTTGTGTCTAGCATTTCTTGTTACCACCCCTCGGAGTCCACTCTGCTCTTTAATTTCAGATATAAGCAATGAATGTCAATTTTTCTACGAGAGCAGCCATTGTATCCCTCGTATTCCTGGAATTTCTCTATGGTAGCCAGGTGCTGCCATCTGTAGTTCATATTGTAATTGCCAGTCTCAACCATTTCCCCGCTGTACCCAAGGTTTGCGTATACATAACACATTGGCTGCAGAAACTAATCAAATTGAGCTCTCTTTCATTTCCTTGGCTTCTGACGGAACAGAGCGTGGTTGTTTTTACTTCCGGCGGAAAAGATCGAATCCGAAAGAATGCTCCGGTGTTATTCTTTGCTCGGGAACACAAACACGCGAGGATACAAAGGAACTGAACGAAATACAAAAAAAGGGGGGACAAAGGTCGGTCGGAAAGGAAACAACAGAAAAACGATTGACAAAGCAGAATGTAAATTAGGTTGAAAAAAAAGAATGAGAGTAATCAAATAAAAGGTCCCCAGTTTGGGAAAAGAGACGGGTTTTGAGAGAGGGGGGGGATGTGTAACGTTTGAAATTGTCACCTTGGTACGTTCCTTTTCCGACTCGCATTCAGCCGTTATCAAAAGAGCAATGGAAGTTTGATTGAATTGTTTGACTCAATTACTGCCCGTCTTTGTTCTGGTAAACGAATGTGGGATCACGAGGAGGCTTTTTTTTTAAGGTAAATGCAAATCGAATGATGAACGAGGAGTGTGTTTGTGCAGGGGTCTGCGTGAACACACACACATGAAGGTAGGAAACTGAGGCGTATTTGAAGAGATCCATTTACTGTAGCAGGTATATCAAAGCAAACTCGTTTCCTAACTAGGCCTATTTGGTTATCAAGTCAAAATTCTGCCAACGTTGCATCTTCCACACAAATGTTTCATTACTATTACTAACAGAAGGAGGGTGGTCACATTGTGAATTGGACATTTTTTTGTCTACTCTACGTGAAAAGTAAAAAAGTGTCATGCGTACTCCTATTTCTAAGGAAGTGTTCGTCTCTGCTTTAGTCTGTATAGGAAACTAGTTAAACTTGCATTAGTAGGTGGATTTTATTCTATAAATAATAACTTGTTTTAATTTTACAATTCGTAATGTCCTAACAATCTTTATCTGTTGAATTTCTAGAAATATGATTGATTTAATGAAAAAATGAAAATTACAGACTTAAAACGTGTCCTGCTTCCAATTGTTTAGTCGTGATGCAGTGTGGAATTCGATGTATATCACTTATCGCACCAAACTAAAACACCTTCTTGGTCAAGCGCAGTATTTCGTCATCTGACGTCCGCCTAAATACTTTCGTTGTTAGGCTAAATGCTGTGTATTCATGCCATAGGTATTTTCTACTCTTTCGGCGGGCGCCCTATATGCTGGCAAGGGAAGTGCGGAGACGTCGAGGGGAGGAACTACTACGTGCACATCGTTCTACAGGCTACTTAGTTTCTTATCGCGCTGGATTGGTCACTTCGCCGCTTCCTTTGCCAGCATATAGAGCGCCAGCCGTAAGACTGGAAAATAGCTATATGAGATTTAAACCTAACCTAACCTAGCCACAAAAGCATTCCGCGCTTACGTCAGAAGATGAAATACAGCATTACCCAAGTGGGTGTTTCAATTCGGTGCAATGAGCCAGGGTAGAACTGATCTCACATTCTTACCACTGTCGCAATAAGGATATGAAAAGACGTCAACTCGAATATCATAAATTAGCAATTGTGTTCACTCAACTTCCATATTTAAAATAATATTAAAATATTGGCTGCGTAAACTGTATTTATGATCAAAATTTTTCATTACTTGGAAACTATTTGTAACAAATTATCTTTCTAGTTTCTGGTAGTAATTTTTGTTTATTTATTATAAATGGGAAAAAAATGAGGTTTCGTTCCTAAAACGCTGTTGTATTATTTGTATATTACTGATCTGCTGGTGCTGCCATCTCGTATCAATTTTCTATCCACATCTAACGACGTAATGCGTCTAGTGAGAAATGGTTGAATGAGGTACATAATAACTTGTCCTTCCTCTACAACTTCTCGCCACGAGAAGGAAGAAGCATGGAAGAAAAGAAAAATGAAAACAACCTCTTCAAAGCACCCACCCACTTCCTTAATACCACTTCAATCTCCGCGGTCGTAATTATCGTCTCGGGCGCCCCCTTTCGTTGAAAATCTCTACACGAGTCACATTTATCATTCCCTTCATATACAGTAATATTGCCTCTGTAGCTTTCAAGGCCCCTTTGACTCTCTTATTCTCGATAATTATTCTTGCCTGACAATTGCGCGTTTATTTGAATTACCCGTCTCAGCCTCTCCCCTCCCCCCCCGAAAAAACTCTCTGAAAATGGGGAATAATGGCTGCCACCGTTTTTCCCCCTTCGAAGGGATTTAATTACTTCCTGTGTTGCCCGGCCGCACGGTCACGCGCGCCTCCTGGTGGCTAATATTAGAAAACTTCGGGCAAGCCTCGTGTCGGACCTAACTACAGTGTCCCCACCTACAGGCGGAACTGTGAAAACTTCAGTTTTTTTCCCTCCCACTATGCCCTTTTAATGAAATATGCCAGAAGGATGGATATGAGAGTTTTTGAATATGGAAAAAACATAAAGGCTTTCGCGTTTGGGGTTGTAACTTTGTTTGACATTATTTCGCGGCAGGGGAGACAAGTGAAAATTAGAACCGTTTTACATGTCTCTAAGGATATATCGACACTGTACTGTTCTAAAACTATGACATGGGGGGAAAAGAGTTATCATGGCAAAGCAGCTTATGAGATGCATACAACGTGCTTGGAAAGAGGCTGGGAGCTGGTAAATCACTTTTATGCCACAGATGACACTATTATGCAGATGCACAATTTCTACTCCCTATTTCGTCTAACACTGTTTCTAGAGAGCACCACTTCTCTCATATACAGATGAACAATTTCCATTCCCTATACCATCTAAAATTATTTCTAGAGAGCACCTCTTCTGTCATCTACAGATGAACAATTTATACTCTCTATATCATCTAACACTGTTCCTGGAGAAGACCTCTTCTCTCATTTACAGATGAACAATTTCTATTCCCTATATCAACTAACAATGTTCCTGGAGAGCACCTTCTCTCTCTCTCTCATCTACAGATGAACAATTTTTACTCCCTATATCATCAAACACTGTTTCTAGAGAGCATCTCTTCTCTCATCTACAGATAAACAATTTCTACTCCCAATATCTAACACTGTTCCTAGAGGGCACCTCTTCTCTAATCTCCGGGTGAACAATTTCAACTCCTTACATCAACTAACATTGTTCCTGGAGAGCACCTCTTCTCTCATCTAAGGATGAACAATTTCAACTCCTAATATCCAATATCATCTAACACTGTTCATAGAGAGCAAACTCTTCTCTCATCTACGGATGAACAATTTCAACTGCTATATCCAATATCATCTAACACTGTTCCTAGAGAGCACCTCTTCTCTCATCTACGGATGAACAATTTCTACTCCCTATATCATCTAACACTGCTCCTGGAAAACACCTCCTCTCTCATCTAAGTTTGAACAATTTATACTCCCAATATCCCATATCATGTAACACTGTTCCTAGAGAGCACCTTTTCTCTCATCTATGGATGAACAATTTCTACTCCCTATATCATCTAACACTGTTCCTGTAGAACACCCCCTTTCTCATTTACGGAAGAGCAATTTCTACTCCCTATATACAATGTCATCTAACACTGTTCCTAGAAAGCACCTCTTCTCTCATCTAAGGATGAACAATTTCTACTCCCTATATACAATATCATCTAACACTGTTCCTAGAAAGCACCTCTTCTCTCATCTAAGGATGAACAATTTCTACTCCCTATATACAATATCATCTAACACTGCTCCTGGAAAACATCTCCTCTCTCATCTAAGGATTAACAATTTATACTCCCAGTATCCAATATCATCTAACACTGTTCCTAGAGAGCACCTCTTCTCTCATCTACGGATGAACAATTTCTACTCCCTATATCATCTAACACTGTCCCTGTAGAACACCTCCTCTCTCATTTACGGAAGAGCAATTTCTACTCCCTATATCATCTAACACATTTCGTGACAAGTACCTCTCCTCTCATCTACAGATGAACAATTTCTACTCCCTATATTCAATATCATCTAACACTGTTCCTAGAGAGCACCTCTTCTCTCATCTACGGATGAACAATTTCTACTCCCTATATCATGTAACACTGTTCCTGGAAAACACCTCCTCTCTCATTTAAGGATCAACAATTTCTACTCTCTATATCCAATATCATCTAACACTGTTCCTAGGAAACACCTCTTCTGTCATCTACAGATGAACAATTTATATTTTGCCGGTTGTCCGGACCGTAATCTGTTGCTATCTTTGAGTGTGGCATGATGACTAATATCCTCGTATATGTTATCACTGGAGCAAGCGAGCGAAAACAAATCTCTGCGCGAGATGGTTCCTCCAATAAACACGTGAGAGGAAATGAGGTTGCGTGGAGGTGGGGAGCAACTACAGTTACCAGCATTCGCAGCAGCATATGCTACTTCGCTCTGCTCACTTGATTTCCCTCCCTTGTCTGCCGCTCAACGCTGCCTTGCTCCAGAGGGATCTAAAATTTTATCCTGCGGGCGAGCCATTGGCAACTTTCTTACGCCACTGTTAGTGACAGTTGTTATTTATTAGAACGTAGTGTTAATTATCTGTTGTTTAGTGCCTGCGGTAGTTAACATACCTGTTTTGTTATAAAAATACAGGTCAATAATACCTTTGATGACAACCACCGGCAATATTTAGTTCACCTGAAAGCGAGAGCGTAGCGTTGGAAGAGATGTAATTAGTTGAAGTACTAGACAACGGATAAAGTCAAATTGACCCCTAACTACTATGAACGGTCTGTCAGACCGCTCCGAATTATCTATTACTTTCTTTCTCTCACCCCTCTAATCACAAGTGGGTCCTTCTCCTTTCAGTTGGGATGCTGGCTTCACGCTCTTAAGATAACTAAGGCTTGTCTTTGTTCAAATCTTATTGAGTTAAATTTTCGGCGTGCGGTCTGACAGACGTACCTTAGTAGTTACGTGTGGTTTTCGATACGTTGTGTATCAAATGGCTCATAATTCATTTTTAATTTCAACAAAATGTTATGTTTTACTTTGATGATCTACCTCCCTTCTGACAACATAAAAAAAAAAAAGGATTTGGAATTATAAAAGAATAAAAAATCGATTGTTGAAATCTTTGCCTGATTTTCTTCCTTTTTGCTTGAAAATGCTTTAAAGTATTCTTCTGTAACCATGTTAAGTCACGTGAAACGCGTCAGAAATTGAAAATAGCAAAACAGCTATACCTTGTCCCAGCTAACTGAGTAGCAAGGCAGCGCAAAGCGTCAGAGAAGCGAAAGCAATCTACTGGCCAGAGCGAAGCAGAAGACACTGATGGGAAGGCTGGTAACTTCAATCGCTTTCCCCCACTCCACGCAATTCTGTTCCTCTCGCGTGTTCATTGGTGGAGCCGTCTCGCGTCACTACTTGCGCAGATACATGATTTCGTTTGCCTGCTCCACAGTTAGATTAGACAGAGTATAGTTCACAGTATAAAATTAAAACAGCTGTCTGACAGACTTCTCCATAATAGTTGTGGGATTGTCAACATTCATAGTGGTTGAGGGTTAGCCCTAGCTTACTCCAAGGGGGAAAGGAGGGGGCACAGGCCCATAGCCTCTTGTTTCTCTATTTTTCAGCTACGAATATTTTGTTACAACAATGAAAATGAATTATATTCTTAACTAGTAATAATAACAACGCGTGGCTCTACAGCCCTGAAAGGTCCTTGGCATATCTCCCGACTGGCAGTCTCCCTCCCACAATCCTACCTAGAGTTGTGGACTTCTTCAACCCGTAATGGGGTGACGTGGGGTCAGCACTTCGAACCCTCAGCCGTTATAGGAGATTTCCGAGACTGGATTACGCTACTCGCTCGTAGCTCACCAATTACCTCACGATGGTAGGTTGCCACCGGTCCTATACACAGGTCGAAAACCCAGAGACTGAACCCATACCCTCCAAAGCACTTTAGTCGCAGCCAGTGATGTGTGTCTACGCGTAAACAATGATAGTCTACATTCTTCACATAGACTATGTTATACACGTAGATTAGGTAATCTATGTAAACAACATGGCGAAAGGTGATAACTTAACAAAGGGCGCCGTGGAATTGAAAGAAAATTATACTGCCTATCAGTTACTGATGTGTGAAAAGAACTTTTCATACTCCTTCTTCCAAATTCGAAAAATTTCTCACGTAGGAAGAAACCTAACATAGGAAATATTCTAGTGTTTCATGGGAAAAAGACCACTCGTGCCTCACGACTGCCATCTGTTGTTGTTTTTTGCATACTATTTATCTTCTTCCATAGATGATGATAGAAGAGAAGAGAAATTTTGTTGTAAATAGGATTCTTTCATTTCGTTAGAAACCAATATAGTTTAAAATGTCACTTTTCTTTCATGAAAGCCTTGAAAATTAATTTTAATGCACTTTAGATTGTCTACGTAGTCTATGTAAACTACAACCCAATGTAATATACGCGTAGATTACGTGTAGACAACGCATGTAGACGTAAACTTATAGTCTACGGCGCATCACTGGTCGCAGCCCAAAGCACAGCGCCTTCGACCGCACGGCCACGGAGGACATATTCTTAACTAGGATGCCTAATTTTCCTGTATTACTTTGTTTATAAAATCATAAAGGTAACGTCCATAAAAGACAGAATTAAAGTGGTTGGCTTATAGCTTAATAAACATTCTGCTGCTCCCCGCCCCAAAATAGGCAATAACAAGGCTGGATAGTTCAGTGAACTAACCGATCTCTAACTACGCACTTAGTTCTTTCCAAATGCACAAGGGTCCTCCCCGATGGCGTAATGGTAACGTCGACGCCTTTTAATCAAGGGGTCCCGGGTTCGATACCCGGTGGAGGTACAGTCACGGACACTGCTGGGTTGTAACGACCTTATTGAAGAAGCACTGAAGCAAGCCATCCATGTCTGACCACCAAGCGCCTTGTGACTAGACAACCCAACCAGCAATGCAATTCTGCGGCTTGTATACCAGTCACGGGTACACATCTCTGTAAATTGAGTAGTGATGCTAAAGAGAAATACGAGATGAAGATTGTCGATCGTAATGTCTAGTGTTCTCGACATGGAATAATACTCGGTCCACGTTACGTTCCATTATTTAATGTTGTTTGGGAAAAAAACCTGACGGACGGGGTTTATATTTTCACTCCTTGCATTACAGTAAATTCCATATTTTATAATTATATTAATGCTTTGAACGAAAATAATGCCCAGAAAAACATCGAACACACGGTCACATCATTCTTCTCACACACATGCACGTGAAAACAAACACACAAAGCTAAGTTTTAACTTCCAAGTGAATGTCCAAGTAACAGTAAATGGAAAAGCACGATGTGCGAAACATGAGATTTTTCACAGAAAGAATGCGTCTATTTGTGACATACGTGGTTTCTATTAATAGACAATGAAACAATTATGAGAGAAATTAACATGCATTTTCGTCTTCAGGTTTTGAGGAAGGAAACAGACTGACTGGAAAAAAGAAAACATGGTGCTATTGATAGAGTGTTGGTTAGCGTACAGAGCTTTCATCAGTGAGGTTTAGGTTCGATCCCCACCAAGGACAATTTTTATATTCTTTTCTATTAGTGAAGAAGTATGTAATATTTTTTTCTAGGCATTTTGACGAAAGGATACACATCAAATTTGTTCGTTTAATTTGTATTTTTATTCTTCTAATAAGTTTTCTATCGCAAGGGGATATAGAGATTCTCTATCTAGGCGATGGATATCTTCTCAATGGTTACGTAGCTACGATTCTCCAATCCCTTCCACCCAATTGTCTTATTTATTTACTTCATTTCATATCTAACGAAAACACACAGATATAGTTAGAACAAGAAACACACTTCGCGTCGAAGGTTCCAGACTCGAGTTCTGGCTTTTTTTTTGTGCGAGGGTGATTATTCTTGTGTGTCTGTTTATCATCTTTGTCAAAAAAATATTCCTCATTATTGCCGTGATTAACCTAGGGAGAGACAAAGCGACTGAAATAACAAAAGTACAGATAATGCAAGACACATCTGCCTAGGCATGTTATACCTTGGGAATTAGCAATCTGAAAATGAACTTGTGGTTCAGTCGACTTCTTGCGAAAGAGTTTCGTGTTGTCTCGTTTGGAGTGTTGGTTATTGTGTCGGACTAGTATGCGGGCAACACAAGTTCGAGCTCAACGGAAGTAAAGTTTTTTTTTTGTCTAATTTTATCCAACCTTATTTATAAAACTGAGGTTTCTGCAAAACCTTTTCAATTGCATACCACTTCGTATGTTGGTAATCTGAAAGCAGCAAAGATGAAAATTTGATGTTCCGAAGCGACGTTGTATTTGTGTATGTGTTGAAAAACCGCAGTTACTTATTAGCGAAAAACATGCAGCCACGTGATCATTGACAACGCTTCCTAGTTGTCAGTGCTAATATGGCAGTAGCTACAGTCTGTCAACACACACCAACTTTCACGTTTCCCGTAAAATGATTACCTTTCCACGTTTCATAATCATGAGTGCTGTCTAAAGCAATACTTTGATACTTGCGTTTGCATGTTCGAATCTAAAGTAATACGAAACTTTTTTCCCAACAAATGACATTGAAACCATTAATAACTGTTTGCAATGTGATATTGATATCATATATGGAAAGAATGGAAATAGAGAATTTCGCTTAAAACAATTTATAAATAGGGAGCGGAAGTTGATGAAATGTCATCTTTTTTCTGACATCTCGGACACGATGCCCATTAAATATACACAATATTACACTTCATCTAGAACCCAAAAAATGTAATTTTAAAGTGCATTTTTTTTTGCAGTTGTTGCCATTTGTCAGGTTTTAGGTCATTTTCCCCGATTTTCGGCATTTTCCCGTCATTTTTTGCAATATTCGGTATATTGTTTCATCAAATTTTGTCACTTCTTTAATTTTGGTAATATTCTTGAATCTTTTCACCAAGGTGAATATATGCCTATATATATATCTCGCAGGATTGGAATTTACGAGCAAAAGAAAACTGAACTGGAGACAGTCTTTGTTGTGTCGGGGGAAACCACCAGGTGCCTGTCTGGGGCAAACTCAGATTTAAGATCAGATAAGGAGAGGCTGGAAATACCATAGCTAGACCCTGTTTGCACTGAAAATCCTCGTTGCATATTTTAATTCAATGTGCATGTGCTATCATTTGGTGCCCTTTTTTTTAAAGCAAGATTGCATTTTGTTTAATTTAATTTTCATTTCAATTTTTAAACTGAACCTAACAAATTCAATGGTCATTTTTTGCATTTTACGCCAATTTTTTTCCATTTTTTAATATATTCTATAGTCATATACGTATATTTTTTAGGTCATCAACTTCCGCTCCCTACTTATAAATATATTAAATTATGTGGATACCTGATGTGAAAAGTACGATGCACGATCAGAGAGCCTGAATGTTGCATTGAAAACTGCAGAGAACAATGACTGACTTATGAACAGTGAAAGGTTTTTCCATGCTCCAATGCGATTTTATTTATAACTATAAATGAACAAGGGAGAAGGACACAGGTTGGTATGATGAACTAAATTGGAAACTAAAAGTTTTAATTGAAGAAACAAAACACGTTCGTGGTTAAAAATAGGGCATTCAATTTCAGGCACATTACACTAACTGAAAGAGTATTTTCAAAATTAATAGTATCCTCGTTCTTCGCCTTTTTCTCAGTTGTCACACATGTCAATTTCCTCTATATTCGCTGTATTCCCATTGGGACAAACACCCACATCCATGCCCGAACCGAGTATTGGTAATATCGCACGCTAGCCAACAATTCCCGAGGAAAAGTTTGATACGTGGTTTAGGCACAAGTGGTTGGAATCCCACTTTAAACTATAGATCGAGTTTTCTCACTGTGCATAAATTGGACTTAAAAAGAAGGAAAAAAACGAGGAAAAGCGCTTGAAGGTTTCGATGAGTTCCAAGTGCCTTGATGAGGCGAAGCTATTACATGATTTTCAAGTGGTCAAGTTTCCCCGTGGTAGCGGATAAGTTTCACGTAAAGAAGGCTTTGAGTTCGATTCCCGTTCTATTGCCCTATTTTTTTATAACTCGAGCAACTAATTATTGCATTTTATTTAATAATTTATTGGAGTAAAAGTTAAATACATTTTTAATTTATTTTTGGGTGGAAATCTTTACTTTACCGTTTTAAATTTTATTTGTGAAAATGATTTTTTACGGTAGTTTTTTTTTCACATTTCTCATCATTTTACAAACATATTCAATAAAATGTTATGCCTGGCGAAAAGTATACATTTTTTCGAGAAAATGATCCAGAAATACATATAATACTATTCACAAGAAATTATCGTAATCGTTTGGAAAACAAAATTCAACAATTCGCACAACAAATAAAATGAGAATGTTCGCAATAAATAAATTGAAATATATAGTCGCTCGAGTTAAGAAAAAAATTGGAGGCAAGCAAATGAGAATTGAACCCAGTACCTCCTGCGTGTCAAACTATCACGCTACCACCCCACCACCTGGTCTTCTGTCAGTCGGACAATCTAATCGTCTTATGAGTAACGCTTGCCAAGTTTCTAATCTATGAAGCGCTTCTAATTGTTGTTGTGTGTCACGGAGTTATGTTTACTGCAACATTTGAGCACACAATCCCAACATACGTAAATTTTATACACAGAAAACATGGGTTTTCTGCACATAATTACGGAGCATGCGCTCCGTCAAGGACTAGAAGGAACCTCGCAAAAGTTACTGAAGCTTCTCTGTGGTGCTGACAGTTGGCCCCAGAGTCACGTGGTACCTGCTTATCAGTCGACATGACCTTGTGCCTGCAGAACCAGCACACTGAAGTGAACGAAGGTATTTTACGTGATTTGTAAGCTGGAAGAAAACATGCCACGCGTTACAACAGAGAGACGTTTGTCTTCAGCTTTGAGACAGACAAAACACACTAGGCATACAGACAGAGTATAATGTAAGATAAAAGGAAATTATTTCTCCGTCTCCTCACACAGACAATTTTATTGCCTTTTTTGGAGTTATTTGACCGCAGACACGGAATTACATTATTGAAGTCTTATCTCGTATGATGGCTTGGTTCAGTATGCTGATCAGATTTTCTGACAAAAGCAGGACGACCTACCCAAGAACAGTAATTGTGTATCTTTTATATCTGCTTCCTTCATCATCCGGTATAAGGCAGACAATAACATACCACAAATATGTAAGAGAACTATTGCTAATTTGGTAACTTGTCTTGCAATTGAATTTCTGTCATGAACAGCTGCAAAGAAACAAAGGCTTTCCTTTTTAAATATTACACTGAATAATTGTTATTTGATTAGAAAACTACACTGACTTCAGTATTCCCATGCAGCACACAAGAGATTCTAAACACACACTAAAACATACTACTGTTTGTTTCAACGTATTATTTCAACAATCAAGACACAAAATAAAGGGCATGCTCAAGAAAAATTATGTTCCTTTGATTATCAAGTGCATTACGTGGTTAACATCAAGTTTTTATTTGCGGTTATCCAAATATTATTAATTTTGAAAATAGTCTTTCAGTTAGTGTGATGTGACTGAAATTGAATGCCCTATTTTTAACCGCGAACGTGAGTAGTGTAATCGGATTCCTTCAAAGTCATACTTGGTACGAGGCCTATTATTTTTATTAATTTTAGCACAGTGGATTTTGTCGATTTTAGACTATTGCAAATCTGTGATTTTTCATCTCATACTTCGTACGAGTGTCATAATTTCTTTCGACTTAAAGTACGTAATACCCATGCACACCCATGCACACCTACGCACACCTACACCTACACCCACGCACACCTACACCCACGTACACCTACCTACACCCACGCACACCCACGCTATGCAACAAGTTATTACGCAATGTTTACGCAGCAAGTTATTACGCAGACCCGTATCTAGCGTGTTGTTGGTTATGACGTAATGGGTGTCTTCTGATTGACTTACTGTTTCGGATGTTTTCATCCGCGGTTAGGTTACTTAAAGGGTTTTCGCATTACAGATCAGTCAGTATCGTGAGCGTGTTTTGAAGAGTACGGATGTGTTGTTGCAGTGTTAAAAGTTAAGCATTTAATTTATTTTAAAGCTACATACTATTTATTATTTTTAAGTTTAAAAAAGTGTATCAAGTGATTTTTCATAGTAATTTCGATCAGCTTGAGTTTTGGTATACTTATTAATTTTTTTATCCTTAGTACAAAGATATATTTTATATATAATAAAAGATAGCTAATATATAATAAAACGTCATGAATATTTTTGGGTTTAAAAAGCAACAACATAATCAGCCTGTAGAGAGAATTCCAGTAAACATGGATGTATTTAGAGAAATTTATCATCAATTGAAAGGGTTACTTCTTGTTCACTTGAACAGTATTTGGTCTCATGTTAACGAGGATACTGGAAAGCACTTATTTGAATTTAATAATAACTTATCATCATATAAGTTACCTGTTAGTGGGAAAATTCAAATAAACGTTTCTCCACCGAATGCGACAGTTTTGCACATAGGTCGAAATTTGTATAGAATTAAACATAGTACATTACTTCCTGATACGTCTTATGATGTGGAAGCTGGTTAATTTTTGTATGCTGAGATAAGTGGATAGTATAATAAATTGATTCCTCTGTTTATCGAAATAACAATAATCTATCCTCTTATTAATATATAAAATACCTAAAAACAAAAAAAATGGATATATTTTTTAATAGAAGGCGGAAGGAGATTCCATATAATTCCAGCGAGATTGCTAGTTTAGATGCACGTCTAAAGAAACTGAAATCAGATTTACTCATATTACAGAATTCGCTAAATCTAAATATTCAAGCAGAGATTACAAATCTTCAAACTCAACTGATTGATCTTATAGTAAAAATTGATGGAGAACTAAAATCTTTGCTTGAGAAATAAACTAATTTAGCTTCAATAGATACTCTTCAGAACTTAGAAGAGAATATTGCCAACTTGAAAAAAGAACTTGATAAATTTAGACAAATCCAGAGAACGAATACCAAACAGCTGAAACAGCAATTAAATGACCAGGCAAATAGTATTCGTACCGAACTGCAAACCATCATCCAGAATATCAAAACTCAAGAAGAATATGAGCAGGTAAATGCCAGTATTGCTAAATTGCAAGAACAGTTTCAATCTTTCGAAGTTTCTACATTGCAAAGTATCAAATCTGAATTACAGATAGATGAACTGCATACAGCTATAACAGAAGTTGAATCGAAACTACAGACATTGGAAGATTTTATCAATAATTTACCTTCATCTTCTGAATTAAATGCTATTGCTCGGAGCGTTGCCGGCATCAAATTACAGTTGGAGACTTATGAAGATTTTGGGAATAAACAAGGTACCATAGAAGAAACTATGGCAACTATGTGAAATGAGATAACAAGTGTACAGGAAACTCTGGAATCTAAACTGCCTGGCATTACTGATATTCTAGCTATAGTTCAACAGCAAGTTACTAAGCTTGAATGCTGAATCAGAATTATCGCATTTCCATCATCTTATTGACGACATTCAGAGTAAATTAGAGACACTGCAACAGTCTACACCTACGCAGGATGACATAACGCAACTGCAAGAAATTTTGAAAAATGCAGCTGATGCAACAGAACTCGATGTTTTAAAATTAGCTCTTACCACACTTCAGAATACTGTAGCTGCTTTGCCTACGTCTCAGGAAATCAGAGCTATGAGGAGAGCAGTACATCGAATTTTAAAATCTGAGGATATCAAAAACATTCAAGCAGAAATTGCGCAAATCGGAGAAACTGTTGCTAGTCTCCCCAACAATAAAATAATTAACGAACAACATGCATTATTTACAGAAATCGGAAGTCAAGTACACGATCTTGCTACCCAGAGTTCTAAATTGAAACTTGTAGAAAATTTACAGGAGATTATTTCTAATATTACGTTACAAATTACTACTCTTGAAGCAAGTCAAGAATCTGCTTTATCAGGTTTTGCTACTCAACTTCACGATCTCAAAGAGGAATATAAACAACTGTATGTTGATATAAAAATCAAAACTAGCTACGATGAGTTGGTTCGTACTATCAACGAATACTTGGAACCGGTATTAAGCAGACTAGATGATGTAGATACTCGTCAATTTTATTCTATGGAAATTATTAGGTTACAAAGTGTTCCGAATGCTCGAGGGCACTGGACGTACGCCAATGCTGGCATTGTTTACAAATTATATCCGTACACTCAGGCACATGAATTTTTTGTTGATGGTAGTTTACGATTTCTGAAGTTTAGTTTTCTAAAACATGGAAAACATATTGAAGTTCCTCAGTTTACTATAGTGCGAAAAGATGGTATACACAAGGCAGTTCAAATACTTAGTGCATACTGGGATGAGTCTACCAATAAATATAAAGTACATGACGACGAACAATTATCAGTTTTTGATATTGAAATTTGTGACAAGCTAGTATTTGACATAAAGCGGTTATACCCTGAGGACAATCCATTTTATGCGATATTCTCACTTCGAACTCGATGTCAAGACAAGATATAGTTCATGAATTACACAAACCAGCCCGTCGCAATTACAAGCGATTAAGTGTAGTAACAAAAGGTATAAATGAATTCTTCCAGGCTGATCTGATTGAGATGGCTCCTCCAAGAGGGACTTTAAAAAATTTGGATAAGATAAATCATGGTTACAAATATATGCTTACAGTTATTGATACCTTTAGCAAATATGCATGGGCTGTTCCCTTAAAATCCAAGACTGGTACCTGTGTTACCGAAGCTTTTAAGTCGATATTTAGTGAGGGAAGGATACCAAAATATTTACACACAGATAGAGGGAAAGAATTTTACAATTCTACATTTGCTAAGTTAATGCAACAACATAATATTAAACATTATTCTACATACACTGATCTGAAAGCCAGTATAGTGGAACGATTCAACAGAACATTAAAAAATCGCATGTGGAGACAATTCACTCTATAGGGTAATTATAAGTGGGTGCAAATTTTACGCGAGCTAGTTCATGATTACAACAATACAGTACACAGTACTATTCACATGAAACCTGCTGAGGTAACCAAATCTGATGAGCAAAAATTGATTTCTACTGTTTGTCAAAAGTATAAATATACTACCAAAAAGCCAAAGTTTAAAATAGGGGATCAGGTAAGGGTTAGTAAATATAAACAGTTATTCGAGAAGGGTTTTCCTAGAAATTGGAGTACAGAGTTATTCTCAGTGGTTCAAGTTTTACCACTGAATAGAAATACATATATAATAAAAGATAATCATAACAAAATATTGAAAGGGAGATTATATGAAGAAGAACTTAGTAAAACAAAATATCGAGATACATATCTAATCGAGAAAATATTGAAGAAGAAAAATAATAAATTGTATGTGAAATGGTTAGGTCTGCCAGACAAAAGTTGGATAGAAGCAAACCAGGTGATTTTTTGACACCAACACGGAATGTGGTACAGCGTTTACCAGATGTAGTGGAAACTAATAAAAAAAATGGAGAGTTGTTACCTGATAACATAAGATGCCTTATTGCAGGCCCATCAGGTTGTGGAAAAACCACTTTGCTGGTTGATAATTTCTTGCTTGCCCCCAATTGGCTAGATTGGAAAAATAGACACTTGTATGTATTCTCAAAAAGTTTAGAACAACCGAAATACCAACAACTCATGAATCTGTACGAGGGACTGGGCATAGCTACATTTGCATCAACAATAAAACCTCTCGACCAATGTTTGAAAAATACTGTTGTGGTATTCGATTATGTTATTCTGGAAAATCAGAATGAAATAGAATTTTTTTTACACAGGGTCGTCACAAAGAAATAGACTGCTTTTATTTAGCTCAAACTTATTCCAAAATTCCCAAACAATTACTACGAGATAATACAAACTTAATCTGTTTGTTTCGTCAAGATCATACTAATTTGAAACATGTATACGATGATTATGTGGGAGGAGACTTAAATTACAATCAATTTTCAAAATTCTGTTCATCTTGTTGGGACAGCGACGATTTTGCATTTGTTACTATCGACATGACTCGGAAACCTAACAATGGTAAATTCAGAAATAAAATCAACGACTTTTTAAACGTTGGAACGATATAAAATAACCATTAATAAAAAAAATATGACGAAACACAAAATTGAAGATAATTCGAAATTACGAGAGTACTAGTCCAAACGTTTCAAAGTTTGGAAATCAGATAATCGAGGTTTTTACGAACAACACAAGCGTCAAGACCAACCTATTATCGATGCAATCAGTGGTCTCGATAAAGAGATTAAGAGTGTTACAGAACGAAATAAAAACCTCATCAATGAATTGGTACCTCTTACTGCTAAAAATTATGCAGATTTTCCACCTACCCCTTTATCCAGCATCCACACTCCCCTGGCACTTAAGGAACCACCTGCCAAAGCAGCTATAGAAGAATCAGAGAAAATCGAGTTGGGTCCCCTGGCAAGGGATCACCTGAGTACAGGAAAATTCGAAAAAGATGAAGTATTTGGTTCGTATCCAACTATGGAGGGAAATGAAGGTGTGGTATGGAAAATTGGCAAGTCTAAAGTTACATTCGAAGGGGATAACATAACATTTAATTTGGGTGGGAGAAACAGCTGGTCCAGATATCCTGGTACCGTAGGGCTATGGGAGCTTATTACCAAAAAACAACCAAAAAATTTTACAGAAGATGATTATCAAAGTTACTCTGAAATTTTGACACTCTCTGATGCTTTGTACCAAAATAACGATGCCAGTCAAAAGCGTTGAAATCGAGCAGTGGGGATAAATACAAAAATCTGATTAAACCTATCTGGAATCAACTCAAAACCGGTAGTGGTATAAAACAATACAATACTCTACCTAAGGAATTTGTATGGCCAAACGATGTGAGAAAACTTATAGATAGGTTGCTGGTTATAGCAGGGGAGGAAAATGCTGGGAACAATAATTTCCATAATGAGAAAATGGGTATTGTAAACATGATTAGTGACAAATTAGCTAATTTTATTGTAAACGATCCTAAAGGTATAGGGTACTTAATTAAAATTATCAATACTTTACCTCCTAAATTCTGGAATATATCAGAGGGTCTAGGTTTAGTGAATGATATTATTACTAAACTTCCGTTCGAGTTACACGTACCTCGTTACCAATTTTGTGGTCCTGGTACAAAACTTGAGAAACGAATAAAAAGAGGGGACAGGGGTATTAATCCTCTGGATGCAGCTTGTAAAGAACATGATATTGCATACAACACATACAAAGATCTGAATGATCGTCATGTGGCTGATCAAAAACTGGAAGAGGCAGCTTTTGGAAGATTAACAAGCAGAGATGCATCATTGGGTGAAAAAATAACAGCGTTGGGTACAACCATTGCTATGAATACAAAACAAAAAATTAGGGTGGGGTTTGTAATATAAATACCCTGAAAAATAATAATAATAACAACAACAACATGAAACCAAAAGGAGTTTTATACCAAATACCATATCATGATGTTAAAAATTTAAAACTTAATTCGATTTTAACTAAAAAACAACAAGAAAAGAAGAGGCAATGTATAGCCAAAGGGAACGGAATGAAATTATTACTCAGTACGCCACAATTAAAACGATTGCAAAATGCAAGAAAGAAAACACACAGTGGAGGATTTGTATTCAGCATTCCAGCTATTCTGGCTGCATTGGGGGCAGTTGGGAGCCTAGCTGGGGGCAGTGCTGCTATAGCCAAAACTGTGATTGATTCGAAAAAAAACAAAAAAAAACTAGAAGAGCAAAAGCGTCATAATCTTGCCATGGAGAAAAAAATAGGCAAAGGTGTGAAATCTAGAGCACTCAGAAAATTAAAAAAAAGAAGAAGCTCTTACCAACTAAGACATTGTATCTTTAATTAAAATATTTTAAATTAAACACTTCAGGGGGGTTTTCATGTCTGATTCTCTTCCTAAAGGTAGTCCTCACTGTCGAGAATGTGGGGTGGTGAATTTGTACAAGTCCGAAAATTTGGTACCCACTGGATATGCTATTATAAACAAAATGACAATGATTTTATTTTCGATTCTTTCGGAGGGGTACCCCTTACAGAATTATTTCGTTACTTAAAACATGTTAAAATGTATTACAACGACGATCGTATTCAAGATTTCGATCAAATTTATGTGGCCATGTTTGCATTACGATGCTCAGAATTTTAAATAGAATACCAAACATCAAATTAAAAGATTTTCAAAAAGCTGTATTATATATTAAATATGGGAATTTTCATATCTCCAGCGAGACTTCGGTTTTGAAACTACATCTTCACAATGATATTATCTATCCAAAATCCATAGCTCTGAGAGCATTCTACAGGATGTATCTGATACCGAATGTAACTACCTACAACAATACTATATTAGTAGGTAATGAAAAAATAATTATTCCTCCTAACTAACTAACTAACTCTCTAGCCTTCTTAAACCCGAAGGTTCATGGCTGCAGCAACACAGGCCTTCCATCTGTCCCTATCTTGAGCAAGATCTATATACTCTTTTCCATCCCTACCGATTTCCCTTAGGTCCATCTCGACGTTGTCCTTCCATTTTCGTCTTGGCCTTCCTACTGGTCTCTTACCATCAGGTTTCCCAACAAGAATCCTGAAACCTCCTCTTTCCTCTCCCATTCGTGCCAAATGGCCTGCCCACCTAAGTCTTCTTGATTTAATTATTCTAATAATGTCTGGACATGAATACAAATTATGTAGTTCTAAATTATGTAACCTTCTCCACTCACCTGTCTCCTCATCCCTTTTAGGTCCAAAGATTTTCCTAAGGATCCTATTTTCAAATACTCTCAATTTATGTTCCTCTTTCAATGTAAGGGACCAAGTTTCACACCCATATAATACTACAGGCAAAATTACGGTTTTGTATATTTTAACTTTTAGATCCTTAAATATTAAACGAGAAGACAAAAGTTTATGAAGAGAGAAGTAACATGCATTTCCTGAATTAAGCCTACTTTTTATTTCCTCTTTAATATAATTTTCATTTGTTAATATTACTCCTAAGTATTTGAATTTGGTAACTGTTTCAAACGAGTTGTTATCAATAATTAGATTTTGATTATTACCTAACACTTGGTTTCGGCCTGTAAGCATATATTTAGTTTTCTCTTTGTTAACTTCCAAACCTATCTCTTTAGCAGTTTTGAAAAATAGTTTAGCATTATTCTTAATTGTATTCACATCATCCCCCAGTAAGTCTACATCATCTGCATATGCTAACAACTGAGTCACACCATTTAATGTTAGTCCTTCTTTAGTTTCGTTTACCTTCCTAACAGCATATTCTAAGGCAAAATTAAAGAGCAATGGAGATAATGCATCTCCTTGTTTTAACCCATCATGAATTGTAAATTTGTCAGACATATTAATACCCACACGAATTTTACTTTCTGTTTCACTGGTGCATATTTTTATCATACTAACAAGCTTCTTAGGTATTCCAAACTCTACTAATATATTATATAATTTATCTCTTTTGACCGAATCATATGCTTTTTTGAAATCAATGAATAGCTGATGGACATTTTGATTATATTCCCACTTTTTTTCAAGTGTCTGTCTGATGTGAAAAATTTGATCTGTAGTTGATCTGTTGCGTTTAAATCCACATTGATAATCACCTATAATTTCATTAGCATATGGGGTTAGTCTTGTTAAAAGAATGTTAGATAATATTTTATATGTTGTTGAGAGTAGAGAAATTCCACGGTAATTATTGCAGTTCATTTTATCACCTTTTTTAAACACAGGAACAATTATGGATTCTTTCCACTGTTGAGGGATTTCTTCTTTATTCCATATTAAACAAATTAATTTATGAATTTGACAAATTAATGAATTTCCACCATATTTAATTAACTCAGCTGGTATTAAATCAATGCCAGGTGCTTTGTTATTCTTTAGCCTTTTAATAGCATCTTTAACTTCAGTCAAGTTAGGTTCTGGAACTAAAGGTTCTGCTGTGTGTACTTCATTCACTTCTGATTTATCTCCTACATGGACATTTAAAAGGTCATTAAAGTAGTTCTTCCATCTATTTAGAATATCGCTTAGGTCAGCTAGAAAATCACCGTCTTTATCTTTTATCAAGTTTACTTTAGGTTGCCACCCCTTTCTAAACTCATTTACACCTTTAAATAAATCTCTGATATTTTTATTTTTGCTGTTTGTTTCAATTTCGTTAATTTTGCTTTTCAAGTAATCTCTTTTTTTACTTCTAAACGTGCGGTTAACTTCTCGCTTTATTCTATTATAATTGTTTAGATTTGTATCATCAGAGTTATTTAACCACCTAAGTCTAGCCTGATTTCTTATTTCTATTAGATTATGACATTCATTATCAAACCATGGCTTACTTTTTCTCGGTTTATGGTATCCTATACTTTCTTTAGCTGCTGATTCTATTGCATTACGTATGTGCTCCCAATTCTTATTTACGTCTGTTTCATTTATATTTTCATCATCATTTAAATCCTGCAAAACATCAAATCTATTTGACAGTTTAATTTGGTAATCTCTCTTCATTCTTTCATCAGTAAACTTTCCTGTATCAAATTTTAGAACTTTTAGATTTTGTTGCTTATGATTTATCACTGAGAGTCTTTCTCTTAATTTAGCAATTACTAAATAATGGTCACTGGCACAGTCAGCACCTCTATGTGTACGAACGTCAATTATACTAGTGTGCCTTCTCTTATCAATGAGAATATGATCTATCTGATTATGAGTTTTACCATCTGGAGAAGACCAGGTATATTTATGGATATCTTTATGTTTAAAAGTGGTACTTTTCACAATTAAATTCTTTGAGGTTGCAAAAGTAATCAATCTTATACCATTATCATTACTTAATTCATGAAGACTTTCTTTACCAATTGTGGGTTTAAATGTCTCTTCTTTCCCAATCTGTGCATTACAGTCACCTAACAGAATTTTCATATCATACTGAGAAAATTTATCAAAGACCTGTTCTAACTCTGTATAAAAATCATCTTTAGTATTATCATCTTTATCTTCCGTTGGTGCATGTATGTTTATTAAAATAATTTTACACCACCTACCCTGTAAAACTGCATATTATATCCTATCATTAATAAATTCTATTGTTTTAAGAGCCGAGATAATTCTATTATTTATGAAAAAGCCTGTTCCAAAATTATGATTTTCAGTACCACCATAGAAAAAAGTATAATTTTTAGTTTTACAATTCCCTTCTCCTGGCCACCTAACTTCCTGGACAGCTACTACATCTAATTTATACTTGACTAGCTCATTAACTGTACACAGAAATGCCCCAGGCCGGTAAAGGCTCAGAACATTCCAGGTGCCTAATTTAATATTTTTCTTATTCCTAACGTAGATCTTATCCTTAGTCCAGGGACCTCCCAAAGTAGTCCCCACCCGGAGATCCGAACGGGGGACTATTTTACCTCCGGAATATTTTACCTTTGGAACATCCATGGCCTTATATTGCTGATTCTTGACATGGCTTTTTACAGTGCAGAGTTGTCAGCTCTACGCCTAACCCCCAATATGAATGGAGGAACTACTACACAAGACAAACACAAACACATTAGACAGCACAACTACTACACAAGACACACACAAACACTTCACAACTATAACACAATATAAACACAAACACACCACAACTACTACACAAGACAAACACAAACAAATTAGACAGCACAACTACTACGCAAAACAAACCAACTAGACAGCACAACTACTACACAGACATACTAGACAGCACAACTACAACACAAGACACATACATACACACCACCGATACTACACAAGACAAATACAAATAATATCGGTTATCGGTATCGGTAAATTTTATATCGGCACTTTATCGGTATCGGCCAAAATTTCATATCGGCCCATTCCTAATTTAAACTGATATTATCCTATTCTGATGCCAATATCATTATGAATATTTG
Source organism: Lepisma saccharinum (assembly GCF_977018435.1). Lineage (NCBI taxonomy): Eukaryota > Metazoa > Arthropoda > Insecta > Zygentoma > Lepismatidae > Lepisma > Lepisma saccharinum. Next base: position 46,297,967 of record NC_139241.1, on the reverse strand, counting down.
TATTAGCTCAATTGAAATAAAAGTGTTAAACACGATACAAAATGTAAGTTACGTCACTTATATTGTCCAAATTCTAACCTGCTTGTTAATTTGGCGTGTCACAAAGTTATCTGCAACTGTTTGTTTTATACTGATTTTCCCTCCTGGTCTTTTAACTGACACAAAGCAATTCAACGATTAAACTAATTGTCGTTTCGCTTACCACATTTTTGCTTATCACTTCGGAATCCGAAACGAAGGTAAAACAAAAGAACCGGATAAATATGCATGAACGAAACACGAGCACACGCACATTCCTCCTGGACAGTATAACTTATCTACTTTACAATTTGAACTTCCAACCACTGTCTTGCTTTCTCAAAATTCTGTAACACACAGAGTTGAGATTGTAACTACCAATGAAACTGTGGACTTATCTACCATGGGATAACTTTTAGGATTTGAAAGCAATAGCAAATTAGAACCAGGTGTTAGGCACATAGGTAAATGTATACCAAAATTCTTAGCTATAGAGACATTAAATATTCACTGTAACATTGCCAAAGGTATGATTATCAAAGCAGAAGAAAATTCGATTGGCAGTCACAAGGAGACAGGTATGATTGCTACATTTAAACCGAATTCGGAATTTATGAAACCTATCTTCTATTCCCCAATTCCACCAGTCTATTTCCCTGTCTCTATTGATAAAGTTAATTACATAGAAATAACAATTACGAATGAGAAAAATGAAATCATCGATTTTGCCGGTGTTAATAGCACTGTGATAATAGAAATTAATATTTAAAATATATAAATAAATACCAAGATGGAAATTATTGAGAGTTATGAATTACAGTCCTTCCCTCCAAACAGGAGGACATTTGCAAATTTGAATCAGCCCAATAAAGAGATACAGTATGACATTACGTGGGGGATGCGTTTATTCATCCACATAGATCTGATCTGTATATAAAATTTGATATTGTAAAACAAAGTAAGGGAAAAGAATATCCCCTCCCCGGGGCTAATGTAAAACTTATAGATAATTTTGTTCCATTATTATTTTCTCAAATTGAAGTCAGGAAGCATGGTACAGTGATTGACAGAATTGATTGTCCTAGAATTATATCTACTACAGTGGGGACATTGAAACTGTCCAAATCAGAGAGTGCATATTATAAAGTTGGTGGGTTCGAAGCTGGAACAAAAATTCAAGCCAAAAGTCACACAGTAATGTTCCCCATGAGATTGCTATTTGGATTTTTCTCTGATTATAAAGAAATTATGTGGAAAGGTGGTTTGAGTGTCATATTTCGCAGAGCAGCCAATGATCATAATGCCATCATGTGATACAAAACTTTGAATGCATATGGAACAACTAATGAGGCTAGTTTACCCGAAGCTGCGAAATGTGTGATCCAGTCTATGGAGTTACGAATGCCTATAGTTGAATATGAATCAAATTATGCTCTCAAATGCAAAGTCAACATTTTGAAAAATCCTCAAATTCCGATTCAATTTTATACTTTACAATGCATACAGAGGTCAGTGGAGGGTAAATTGTTTGAATTTGACCTTACTAATCAGTTCCAATCTTTCCAATATGACATGCCAGAGTTTGTAGCTGTGCTGTTTGAGACAGGGAGAGATGACAATCAGGAAAAGGATAGCAGCCAGTTTGATAATTGTAAAGTTAAAAATGTGTATCTGAAGAATGGCAGAAATGAAATATTTCCTCGTGAAAATTACAATTTAAACATTACAGAACAAGATTATTTGAAATTATATGAAGCTTATAGTGCATTTAAAAGAGTAACTGAAGGTAACATAGACATGTATTATAATCCAGATGAGTTCATAATTCACAGACCAATGTTTTTAATAAATGCGTCAAAAAGAAAATTGGTAGTTATAAATTATCGAACTAATATTAAATTAGTATGTGAATTTCATGAAACTCTACCTGAAAATACAATATGCAGTGCAATTTTAATTGTGGAGAAATCATATATTTATGATGTAAAAAATGAACGAGTGTTAGAAAAATTTTAATAGGAGAGAATAATATATAAAAAATTAAACTACGTGTAGATTTTTTTTTGTTATTTTCAAAATTTTGGTTTGATGTTAGATTTATTTTTTTTCACATGTGTTGACTGCAATTATTATTAACTTCTAAACTAAAGTTCCTCCAAGGCAAAGTATGGATTCCACACTCGAGAATACACCTTTTGTTTTTTGTTTTATTTGTTGTAATCTCAATGTTTGAGCTTTGTATTCTATTATCCTCTCGAAGTATCCTCGACTGTGAAGATAGGCAATCAATATAATCCTGGAATGTTAGTTTGTTTTCCACGGTATCTTTGCACGTTCCTTTTGCTTTCTTCGTGACGCTGCTTTCTGTTCTGAATGTATACATCTTTGAACGCAAACCAGCAAACTCAACAATAATATCACCGTTACATTCATCTTTGAACTTACCGAGAACCTTCTTGTTGCAGGAAGGAATTCCAAATCTGTTAGGTTGAGGGTAGGAAGAAGTGTCGAAATACCCAAGCATGGAAGGATGTTTAATATCTTCGTAGATGTTAGGTGTTTGTATGTCATAAATAAAACTATCGGTGTCTATGTACAAAATTGACAGCTGTTTATTATAGGTTTCATAATACTATAATGAAATTCGTACATGTACAGTTTTGACAAGTCGAGAACTGTTGCACCAACGTAAATAGTTTTTTTTGAATTTTATTAATTTTATATCTAGATTAAAAAGTGTTAAATTCTCGTTGTAAATTTTTCGCGATTTGAATCTAGGATCAGATACTAATACCTCAATGAACAGACCAAATTCACGATCGTCGAAATGATTAATATCAATTGAAATAGGATCTATCCACTCAAATCCTCCATATGTAAGTTTTTGTATCATTGCGAAACCGTAAAGATTGTTTACATCAGCGTAAAATATGTAATTCGATGGTCGATTTGCATCGTATTGATTCCCAGACATGTGAATATTGTTTTCCTTTGCATGTCTCTGCGAGCACTGCACCATCCCACCACGTATCCCTCTTTCTATAAAAAGTAACATGTCCACATCCGATATCAATTCCAACTTGATCCTGGTCTGGAGCAACATTGCAGACCACGCCAAACCAGGAAGACTGTAGGAGTATGCTGGATCTAATTTATAAATATTTATTGCTGTTTTTCTAAATACCTGGAAAACATCAGCAAATATTGTTAGGTCTAATTTGATATATGCATCGTGATAATCGCCAAGAGTATTGCATCTTAATTCCTTCAATATTAATTTCGCATGTTCTTATTCTTCATTCGTAATTCCGTTCTTTTTTCAGTTGACTGAAGAATTCTTTTTGAGGTGGGAGAGTGTCATCGTCAAATGTAGATTCATCGGTTACATATTCGTAAGGATAAATGCCTTTACGTTTAATCAGTTCTACGTGTATGTTGGGAAAACTAGTTTTTGTAATTTAAAATTGTTCGTCAGTAAGTTTACTTGCTAAAGCATCGAGACTTGCCGATAGGAATCTAGAAGAATCTAGAAACCTCATCTCTATGATTTCATTCGTTCCTGGAATTTTAACTTTCTTACTTATAGAAATATAACGTTCTTCGTTTTGAGCAAGAATATCTATTTTTTGCATATCGTATCCAAGATTCTTAATTAAAAAATAGAAGTCGTAATTGGATTCATTGTGAAAAAATATTGGTACCAATTTAGGCTTCTGGATCTTGAGGTTGCAGGTGTTACAGATTCCACTAATGTAGTTTCCGGTGAAATGATTATGATGAAATATTTTCCGATTGTCATCTGTGAAATGTTGATCACACACCGGACACGTTTCAATGTTATTGTAAGATTGAAGTTCATCGCTGGATAATGGAAGAATTGACTTCGATTGGCATAAGAGGCTGCCAATTTTCTCAACCTCGGCCACTATCTTTTTAAAAAATAGTTCAATAACATTCGGTCCGCGATATATATATGGTTTATCTATCCTATCCTGCCAAACAACAACATATCCAAAACTATTTGGATCATGAAGCTGGTACGGTGTTGTGGAAGAAAATTCAGGATCCGGATCGCAATAGGAGAAAAGAGAAAGAGAAAAGCCTCAAAATCTGCAATGATAATGGCCGGACGTTCCAACAATGCCTTGTGCATTTTAAATTCTTCGAATTCATTTGCTTTGGGCATTAACATGCGAGCCGGTCTGTTGACTCCACAGTAGACTTTATGTTCAGCAAGTTTTTGTTTGGCAATTTCTTAATTTTTGGAAATCTTGGTAATTACGTCGGTCACGATCCTCGAATACGGTTAAACACCTTGGACAAACTTCGATGTGTGCATGAAACTTGTTTGTTTGGCTTCTGACCAAGCGGGAGAGTGAACGAATTAGCGTGTAATGATGAACATCATCGTCATCAATAAGAAGCAGATTAATTTCCACGGCTTCGTCATCAACAATATTAGTTATCCTAACAGGATGCACAAAATGCTTAACTGAAGCATACGAATATACATTTATAGCTAATCGTTTTCCTTCTCCATTTCGTGCCCTGTTTTCAAACTTTGTTATGTCAGAAATAGCAACAGGGTATTCGATGCCTGTCATAGCATATTCAATCTCATCGATATATTTCTTATAGTGACTAACCCGTTCCGGATTATCTATCCAATGAACCGGGTGAAGGGCTGCTAAAATACATCACATAAAACACTTATTATCAGTATTATGAATGTTCAGCACAGCTCTTTTATGCTGAATTTCTGCCGGAAGTGGAACGTAGCTCGAAGCAGAAAAAGGTATAAATTTGTTTACATAAGCGATTAATCTGTGAGGACTTCTACATAAAGACCAACCTGATCCCTTAGCCTCGAATTCATCATGTTTCCTAATCAATTCACTAGTGAGATTAGAATAAAAAACATTCAAATTATCAATGTCTGCCAAATAAAGAACTTGGTGTTTTGTTTTGTGAAAAAAATATTTCTTGTACCATCGGTTTTCTTATATTTACAGATTAGATCAACATATACTTTTATGGAGTTGTTTTCCAGTTTATTTTTCAAAATATTTATGATAGATGTTTTAATTTCACTCAAGAAACTAGAAATATCACAGTTTGGTTTCGAAGTAAAAAGAAAATCCAGGAGTTGCTTGTTGAATGCAGATCTAATCGGCTTTTGGTCATTAGATATCTTAATTTGTTTAGAAGTAGAAGCTTCAGTTTCAGGATGATCAATTTTTCTTTTCAATGTTCCATGTCCGGTTGATGCTTTGCACATTTTCATGTGTTTACTTAAATTAGGAATGCTAATTATTTTTCCACATTGAGTACAAGGCTTAGTAGGTAACGAACGATTTATTGTTGAACCTGTTTCGCTACATCTTGCCCTATGTTTGCTAATATTAGTTTTGGAGATGGATTTCCCACAAATAGCACATTCGATGAACTTGGTAGATGACATTTTTTTAATATGCTTTAAGTAAATAACAATAAGACGCACAATCAACTCAAAATTCAATAAGATTCTATTTACTAAAAAAACACTTTTAAACTTACGATAATTGATAGAATGTAACTTAAAAAAAAACCATAGTTATAATTATAATATTTTTTTCAGCTCTGGTATTTATATATCAATTTTCTCGGGAAAAAATACAAAATTCAATACAAATACAAATTTATAAAAATTCAATCTGCGTGAAAAACGACTTGAACCACCTTCAAAATAAAATAATTGTAGCTATTACGATAAAACTTTCAACTATGTTATTTATACAGAATTTCCGGAGACAACAAGTAACATCTGATCACATCAAAACTCAAGCTGATCGAAATTACTATGAAAAAATCACTTGATACACTTTTTTCAAACTTAAAAATAATAAATTGTATGTAGCTTTAAAATAAATTAAATGCGTAACTTTTAACACTGCAACAACACATCCGTACTCTTCAAAACACTCTCACGATACTGACTGATCTGTAATGCGAAAACCCTTTAAGTAACCTAAGCGCGGATGAAAACATCCGAAACAGTAAGTCAATCAGAAGACACCCATTACGTCATAACCAACAACACGCTAGATACGGGTCTGCGTAATAACTTGTTGCGTAAACATTGCGTAATAACTTGTTGCATAATGTGGGTGTGCGTGGGTGTGCGTGGGTGTGCGTGGGTTTAGGTAGGTGTAATTGGATGTAGGTGTGGGTGTGCGTGGGTGTGCGTAGGTGTAGGTGTGCATGGGTGTGCATGGGTGTTACGTACTTTAACTCGTAAGAAAGTATGACACTCGTACGAAGTATGAGATGAAAAATCACAGATTTGCAATAGTGTAAAATCAACAAAAACATCGTCAAAATAGGTTTATCATTGTTCTTAAATTAATGAAAACAATAGGCCTCGTACCAAGTACGGCTTTGAACTCCCAAAATATATGTACTTGTATACTTTAAAAAAACTGCAAAAACTCACAGGTGTCTGTCAAGCAGACCGGAAGTCGACCAGAAGTGGACCGGAAGTAGACCGGAAGTGGACCGGAAGTAAATAGGTGTAGATGGGTGTGGGTGTGTGTGGGTGTAGGTGTGCGTGGGTGTAGGCGTTACGTACTTTAACTCGAAAGAAATTATAACACTCGTACGAAATTCGAGATGAAAAATCACAGATTTGCTATAGTATAAAATCGACAAAAACATCATCAAAATAAGTTTTCCACTGTGCTAAAATTAATAAAAATAATAGGCCTCGTACCAAGTATGACTTTGAGGGATCCCGATTACACTACTAACGTGTTTTGTTTCTTCAATTAAAACTTTTAGTTTCCAATTTAGTTCATCATACCAACCTGTGTCCTTCTCCCTTTGTTCATTTATAGTTATAAATAAAATCGCATTGGAGCATGGAAAAACCTTTCACTGTTCATAAGTCAGTCATTGTTCTCTGCAGTTTTCAATGCAACATTCAGGCTCTCTGATCGTGCATCGTACTTTTCACATCAGGTATCCACATAATTTAATATATTTATAAGTAGGGAGCGGAAGTTGATGACCTAAAAAATATACGTATATGACTATAGAATATATTAAAAAATGGAAAAAAATTGGCGTAAAATGCAAAAAATGACCATTGAATTTGTTAGGTTCAGTTTAAAAATTGAAATGAAAATTAAATTAAACAAAATGCAATCTTGCTTTAAAAAAAAGGGCACCAAATGATAGCACATGCACATTGAATTAAAATATGCAACGAGGATTTTCAGTGCAAACAGGGTCTAGCTATGGTATTTCCAGCCTCTCCTTATCTGATCTTAAATCTGAGTTTGCCCCAGACAGGCACCTGGTGGTTTCCCCCGACACAACAAAGACTGTCTCCAGTTCAGTTTTCTTTTGCTCGTAAATTCCAATCCTGCGAGATATATATATAGGCATATATTCACCATGGTGAAAAGATTCAAGAATATTACCAAAATTAAAGAAGTGACAAAATTTGATGAAACAATATACCGAATATTGCAAAAAATGACGGGAAAATGCCGAAAATCGGGGAAAATGACCTAAAACCTGACAAATGGCAACAACTGCAAAAAAAAATGCACTTTAAAATTACATTTTTTGGGTTCTAGATGAAGTGTAATATTGTGTATATTTAATGGGCATCGTGTCCGAGATGTCAGAAAAAAGATGACATTTCATCAACTTCTCCCTATTTATAAGTTGTTTTAAGCGAAATTCTCCATTTTTATTCTTTCCATATATGATATCAATATCACATTGCAAACAGTTATTAATGGTTTCAATGTCCTTTGTTGGAAAAAAAACTTTCGAATTACTTTAGATTCGAACACGCAAACGCAAGTATCAAAGTAATCTTTAGACAGCACTCATGATTATGAAACGTGGAAAGGTAATCATTTTACGGGAAACGTGAAAGTTGGTGTGTGTTGACAGACTGTAGCTTCTGCCATATTAGCACTGACAACTAGGAAGCGTTCTCAATGATCACGTGGCTGCATGTTTTTCGCTAATAAATAACTGCGTTTTTTCAACACATACACAAATACAACGTCGCTTCGGAACATCAAATTTTCATCTTTGCTGCTTTCAGATTCCCAACATACGAAGTGGCATGAATAAGGTTGGATGAAATTAGACAAAAAAAATTTTCCTTCCGTTGGGCTCGAACTCGGTTTGCCCGCATGCTAGTCCGACACGATAACCAACACTCCAAACGAGACAACACGAAACTCTTTCGCAAGTAGTCGACTGAACCACAAGTTCATTTTCAGATTGCTAATTCCCAAGGTATAACATGCCTAGGCAGATGTGTCTTGCATTATCTGTACTTTTGTTATTTCAGTCGCTTTGTCTCTCCCTAGGTTAATCACGGCAATAATGAGGAATATTTTTTTGACAAAGATGATAAACAGACACACAAGAATAATCACCCTCGCACAAAAAAAAAGCCAGAACTCGAGTCTGGAACCTTCGACGCGAGGTGTGTTTCTTGTTCTAACTATATCTGTGTGTTTTCGTTAGATATGAAATGAAGTAAATAAATAAGACAATTGGGTGGAAGGGATTGGAGAATCGTAGCTACGTAACCATTGAGAAGATATCCATCGCCTAGATAGAGAATCTCTATATCCCCTTGCGATAGAGAACTTATTAGAAGAATGAAAATACAGATTAAACGAACAAATTTGATGTGTATCCTTTCGTCAAAATGCCTAGAAAAAAATATTACATACTTCTTCACTAATAGAAAAGAATATAAAAATTGTCCTTGGTGGGGATCGAACCTAGACCTCACTGATGAAAGCTCTGTACGCTAACCAACACTCTATCAATAGCACCATGTTTTCTTTTTTCCAGTCTGTTTCCTTCCTCAAAACCTGAAGACGAAAATGCATGTTAATTTCTCTCATAATTATTTCATTGTCTATTAATAGTAACCACGTATGTCACAAATAGACGCATTCTTTCTGTGAAAAATCTCATGTTTCGCACATCGTGCTTTTCCATTTACTGTTACTTGGACATTCACTTGGAAGTTAAAACTTAGCTTTGTGTGTTTGTTTTCACGTGCATGTGTGTGAGAAGAATGATGTGACCGTGTGTTCGATGTTTTTCTGGGCATTATTTTCGTTCAAAGCATTAATATAATTATAAAATATGGAATTTACTGTAATGCAAGGAGTGAAAATATAATCCCCGTCCGTCAGGTCCGTTCCAAAACGACATTAAATAATGGAACGTAACGTGGACCGAGTATTATTCCATGTCGAGAACACTAGACATTACGATCGACAATCTTCATCTCGTATTTCTCTTTAGCATCACTACTAAATTTACAGAGATGTGTACTCGTGACTGGTATACAAGCCGCAGAATTGCAATGCTGATTGGGTTGTCTAGTCACAAGGCGCTTGGTGGTCAGACATGGATGGCTTGCTTCAGTGCTTCTTCAATAAGGTCGTTACAACCCAGCAGTGTCCGTGACTGTACATAGTTGTTTGGATCCCACTTTAAACTGTAGATCCAGTCCCGATTACACAGACTTATTGTGCAAGAAGTGGACTTAAATACAAACTCAATCAACCAAATATTATGCACAAATTGCTATCAATGATCATATGTTCGTATAAGTTACGTTAACTTTTTTATGCTATTAGAGATACATTGTCACTGAGAGGGCTTACTTCAAATGCATAGTGAGAAAGACAAATCAAAAATGTTACCAAATTTTACTTCTCTGACACATCTGTTCGTTTAGTAAGTAATATAAGTAAAATTACACTTGAAGAGTTATAAGATGTCAAGGGCGTTTATAGGCAGAGAGCATACTAAGACAACTGCGCTATCTGAACTTCAAAATTTACATTAATAGTGTCACGGTTATATTTAAGATTGTTCTTTTGGTGTCCATGTACAAAACAATTTGTTAAGAGTGGCGCTAACTTATATGAGCCTGTGTGGCTCGAGCCCATCCAATAAACTGTCGTTATTTTGGAAATTGTATTTTGGTTATAAAGTTAAGACAATAAAACGTCTTATCATTATGCACTTAAAAATGCCCTACATTATTTACACTATGCGTAGTTTCATCGTTTTCGGGAAAAAAAAGGAGGGCCTATAACAGGATGAGTATGGATAGGCACTAAAAACTCTAAAATAAGCATGTAAAGGCAGAGAAAAATACAAATTAAGCACTGTAGTTGATGAACATCGAAAGACTTTTCATCATTTTTTCCGGATTATGTACTCAAAAAGTAGTTACCTTGGAAATAGGCACTTGTGACTTAAATAGGCAAAAAAATAGCGTCTAGAAAATTTATGTAGCTATGCCTCTCAGCAATGGCCTGAAACGGTATATAAACGTATAAGCCTACATTTTCTGACCAAAACCAAGAAATGGCATATCACGGAGAATTCAATAATGACATTATTGCGTCAAATTATAAAAACAAATTTCAGCGTTCAGCCTGCACAATGTTTTTTTCAAATCTTTGCGACACGGATTGAGAGACACAAGGCAGGAAACGATCATTGTTTTTCAACTAATGTTTTTAGGTTTTTGAGAAAAGCGGACTTCTTCCGCTGTCTGTGAGGAAGTTTTTCTTTTTAATAGCCTTACCATTTTAATGTGTTGTGAATGTCCTGTGCAGATCGCTTTACAACCTTGGACTCTTAACCTTTCTCGAAAGGTATTATACACCCTTTTTTTCTAACTTTCAGGTAAGGATTTTAAATAAGGGAGTTATTTCCCCGTTTTCATTGAAGGGAGCAAAATGGCCATATATGTCGACTCGCTGAACTATTCTCATTCATCTTCATTAAAGTCAAGTATAAGAGTACAAAATATCAATGCCCTGCTCGGAAATCGTTCTCAGGACCCGCAAAATTGCAAATTTTGAGGATTCCATTCATCTTGCACCTATATGTTGTTAAAAAAAAAAAATCGGCTCAGCCCTATGAGAGATATCAAAAGTACATTTCAGTGAGATTCAATGATTGGTTGATTGATTTGGTTTATTTGCCACATATAAATATACGAAGTATAACTTGCCAAACTTATTTACATGCTTATTTATGCTATTATATGCCTACGTGGATAGGTTAGGCAGGCCAGGTTTTGCATGTATTTCCCAAGGTGCTAATGCTGTCCCCAGCCGTTCGTATCCTTCCTATCCAAAGCTTTAAGAAGCTACCGTTAGATGTCACCGCAAGCTCAATATTCATTATTTGACCTGAGCCAGTGGCCGACCGTCTTCAATGAAAGCTCCATACTGAAGGTTCCAGGTTCGAGTCTCTGCTAGTTATCTAATTGTCATTCATTCTCATCCACAGGCGGGTTTAGCGGGAGAGACAGGGGGCAATACGGTTCTCCCGAAAGAAATTAATAAGTATTATGTAAAAAGTATTATAACGAACAAAAAATGTCACCGATATTGTAATGAAACGTCTTTTGTAAATGCTGCCAATTGATCTAATGCTATAATTCGTTCATTTATATGAAATCTACATGAAATTTGGCTGGTGGCAGATGTTCGCGCTCTTGCCACGTCGGAGCACAACCCCGTGTGTTCTGAGGTTTACGAGAATGAAAGATATGGTTGAAGAGTTGGTCCTTGTAATCCATGTGATACATACTGACAGTATTTGCTCGAGATCTCAAGGATGACACAAAAGTGCTCCGGAGAGAGGTCGGTCGGCAGCCCAGTTGACGTTGCCACACAGTGCGCGGGAACCAGCGACTTTTGTCCCGTTCTCGCTTTGCTCTTCCCATATGTGGCACCAGCGCAATTCTGCCCAGCCGCCTATTTTCATGACCGTGCGTTTGATCATGCAATCTGCGGAGATAACAGTTACGTTTTACATGAAGTATTATTATGTGTATGCGTGCATTCGCGACTGTGCTTGTGTATTGGTCTTTGACCCCCTGCATAAAAAAATCCTGTGGACATCCATGAATCGGGATTAGATATACTAAACAGTTTAATTGGTCGACACCGGAAATCGAATCTGCGGCTCTCTGTTTACAGGAAAATAAACATTAGGTGTTGAACTCATCTTCCAATTTTTGACACAGTTTCGTCTAAGAAAATGAATTCTCAAGCTTGACCCTTCCTGTAATCATTATTAATGCAAGTAACGTAGAACTACTTCTATTTCACGAAAAAATGAACTAATTATATCAGCTTGTAATCAAAGGAGACTTAGGATCGTATCCTAGTGGAGATACATTAAGGCTATACAATGGTTCGAAATTCAGCTTTGAAAGTCTACTCCCGATTAATTTACCTGACCACAAATTGAACCCTTGTAATTGTCTTGATGTGAATTTTGCTCTCTCTCTGTTTTTCTAAGCTCGGGGCTGTTTTTACTGTCAATAGATCAGCACAATATGTTACAATGTTAAATATTATCCTTACAGCATATTCTGTGATCCGCCCAGAAAAAAAAATAGATCCACTTGTATCCTTATCGTCGTGAATATTGAAAGGTTGCAGAAAAGCTACACAAAATTTGCAAAATACAAAAAATACCTTAGGGGTTCCGACCTGAAAATATCGATACATTGAATTATCTGGAATATCGAGATACCCCAATAATTATGTCGATATTTCTGTGATGTCAATATTAGCGATTCATTATTTCATTGGTAGCCCTAACACACAGAGATGCATACGTAGGAACGCTGTCCGTAAAATACGTAAAAAAAAACATTGTGTCCAAAAAGCATGTTCAATAAAAACCAGAAGCTTTTGCAATACTAGTGATCTAGTCATTTGGCTCATCAGATGTTTATGAGTATATCAATTATGTGCTTGAAACCTCGAGCAGGGGCCATTCTCAGGGAGTTAACACCAGAGCAGATTCAGGCACTTGCAGACCTGTTGGGTGTGAATGAGATGAACGGGTATACATGAACGTTTCTGTTCCTATCAAAATAGGTAACTAGGTTGATGGTCAAACTCCCCGATAGAAAAATAAAAAAGGAAAGAAAGAATGAAGGAATGAAGAAAGAGAAAGAAAGTAATGAAAGGTAGAAGGAATGAGAGAGAGAAATAATGAAAGAGGAAGAAAGAGGGAGATAAAGAAATAGGAACGTAACAGTTGGGCTGAAAAGTTCGTAGGCTGACTCATAGATGGCGTTACTAGAATTAAATCCATGTGATTTTTACTTAGTACTAACCTTCAAAAGATACGTGTATAAATTTCACAGCTGCCGGATAATTAGTTTGTGAGATATAGCATTGTGAGGGAAGCAGCTTTTGTCATTGTAAAAAAATGGATAAAAAAGAATTTCGTGTGTTAATAAAGCATTGATTTTTGGCGAAAAAAAATACTGTTGAAACCAAGGCTTGGCTTGATAAACATTATTCGGACTCTGCACCAGGAAAATCAACCGTTGAGAAGTGGTTTGCTAAATTTAAACGAGGCGAAATGAGCATCGAAGACGATGCACGCAGTGGACGCCCCAAAGAGGCTGTTACCGACGAAAACATCAAAAAGTCCACAAAATAATTTTAAATGATCGTAAAGTGAAGTTGATCGAAATAGCTGAGACTTTAAAAATATCAAAGGAACGTGTTGGACATATTGTGCATGAATATTTGAACATGCGAAAGCTGTGTGCAAAATGGGTGCCGCGCGTGCTCACAATCGATCAAAAGCAACAACGTTTTGATGATTCGGAGCAATGTTTAGCGATATTCAACCGTAATAAAATTGCTTCCCCATCCACCATATTCTCCAGATCTGGCCCCCAGTGACTTTTTCCTGTTTGCAGACTTTAAAAGAATGCTCGCTGGAAAGAAATTTAGCACTGATGAAGAGGTAATCGCCGAAACTGAGGCCTATTTTGAGGCTAAAGAGAAATGGTACTATAAAAATGGCATCGAAAAATTGTATGACCGCTATAATCGTTGTATCGCCCTCGAAGGCAACTATATTGAATAATAAAATCGAATTTTGTCAAAAAAATATTTTTTACTATGTTAGCCTACGAACTTTTCAGCCCAACTGTTATGTAGCTTCCCGAATGTCAATCCATCTTCCCCAATCTAATAACACGTATTTAGGTAGGAATATATCTGTAAAATGTAGAATATGCAATCAAAAATTTGGTTATATCTATATTTTACTTGATCTAAAAAAGTTCGAAAGTTCCTAGATTTTAGTGCTTTTTCCTAAATGTAAGGAATAATGTATAACTTATATTATAAGTGTGGGGCGTTACCCCCACACCCCCAATACGCCTTCATGGCGTGGTGCTAAGCACAGGGGAACACTTTACCTTTTTTTTATAATCGTTAATATACAATTATCATCTAATATTAAATGCTGCCATCTGTTGGCAAATTATTCCCCGATAAGGTAAATGCTCACGTGGCTAAAACTGACGTCATTGGTTATGATACGGCTTGACGGAATATGTAATTTCATTAGTGACTCACTTCGAGCTTAGATCGTGTTTGCCGATGACATGTAAATGAAGACCAAGATAGGGGGGGTTGTTTTCTAATTTGCATCGCCCGACCCTGTGGCCGAGTGGTTAGCACATCGCGCTGCGACGCCAAGGGTCCCGGGTTCGAATCCCGGTCGGGCTTGATTGTTTGTGAATGTCCATTCATCAATTTCATCATTTCATCACTCATCCCCATCTTCGCAAATTAGCCAAGAGGCACAAAACGCGAAGTAAAATAAACTAAATCAATCAATCAATCAATCAATCTAATTTGCATCGTCTTGACTTGTTCGTTTCAGGACATTGTTTGGCGGGGTGGCGAGTTGTATTATGGAATCGTCTATCTTAATTTTTCTTCCAACTGAGCTACCAAAAGACCCTGGGTTCATGTGATTTTTCGCTGTTGCTATTTTACTTGTCATATGTCGATGAAATCACAACGGGATCTATTGCTGATGACGTCGAAGGTGTCTAGCTTCTCTCAGCATGGAACTGTATGTGCCAATTCATAAGGTCTTTAATTTTCCATTGCCTAGAATTTTTGCGTTTTCGCACTTGAATTTGCTGAGTTACGGAAGGACGAAGGATTCGCGGCGAGTTAATGAATTCCGAGAATGAATGGTGGATTTCTCTTCATGCGTGTAGTACGGTTCAATGTGAATCGGTCAGTGTCAGTGGATTCCTCCTGCAAGCGACCACCGTTCATTTCAATTTCTTGTTAAAAATAAAGTAAAAAGGATGTTGAATTAGGATATTTTATGTACTTTTCTGCCGCTTTTGGTTAATCGCGATGAGGATGAGTGATGATATGATGAAATTGATCAAAGGACACTCACACGAAGGACACCAATGCCGAAGACGAAACTCCGCCATTTTTTTACCTATATACTGTCTACATACACACACACACACACACACACACACAAATATAGGGTGTCGCAAAACATCTTCAACGACGCTTGGGTGCTGGTAGACGCCATAAAATCAAGTAAATTTCCCTGATAAACATTACTTCGATAGCCCTTAGTTTCTACGTTATAAGCGCTTCAAACTATCGCTCTGACATAACTTCCAGGAAAGTGCGTGGCAGGGTTGCCTCTAGCGTCACTTGTTCAGAGAAATAACTTGAAAACAACAACTTGGGAGCAGTGATGTGCCGTAGACTATAAGTTTACGTCTACATACGTTGTTTACACGTAATCTACGCGTAGATTACATTGGGTTGTAGTTTACATAGACTACATAGACAATCCAAAGTGCATTAAAATTAATTTTCAAGGGTTTTATGAAAGGAAAGTGACATTTCAACTACATTGGTTCCTAACGAAATGAAAAGAATCCTATATACAACAAAATTTCTCTTCTCTTCTATTATTATCAACTATGGAAGAAGATAAATAGTATGCAAAAAAAAAACAACAGATGGCAGTCGTGAGGAAGGAGTGGTCTCTTTCCCATGAAACACTAGAATATTTCCTATATTAGGTTTCTTCCTAGGTGAGAAATTGTTCGAATTTGGAAGGAAGAGTATGAAGAGTTTTTCTCACACATCAGAAACTGATACGTAGTATAATTTTCTTTTAATTCCACGGCGCCCTTTGCTAAGTTATAACCTTTCGCCATGTTGTTTACATAGATTACGTAATCTGCGTGTATAAAATAGTCTACGTGTAGAATGTAAACTATCGATGTTTACGCGTAGACGCACATCTCTGCTTGGGAGTCTTACTTGAGCAAAAATACTTGAGGACAAATACAAATGAATAGGGATACCCATTATTTTTATGATATCTACCAGCACCGAACCGTTGTTGAAGTTGTTTTGCGTCATCCTATATATATGTACCGTGCGTCCATTTCGATCTTCAGCCGAGAGATCGGGAAAAGCGTGGCGGGCGGCGCTGACGGAGATGCCGACATTTGCGGCCTGTAATGTCCGCTTATTTTTATGGACATATGCAGACATTTATATAAATATTGCAAAACGAGCACTAACCTATGTTATAACACGCAAAAGTTCTTCTGTAATTCATGCAAGTTCTGCCCTTATATACAGAAATAAATACGCTTTAGAAACGATGTTAAGAGCCACAGATAATAAAACATTTTAATCATAGTTTTGACCAGTAACGTCCTGCTTAAGTTTATATCCTTGAAAGAGTTTTTGTGTCGATGGGAATTGTTTGGAGGTTTCGAATGTGCAACACTGTATCAAGATTGCGCTGCAGACGAAACCGTTAAAAGTCAATGGTTTTCGTGAGCTTCCTTGTAATCCGAAATCTCCGAACTCGAGTTGTTTGTTCCTTCGCTACTAGATGAAGACAGAGTTGTGAATATAGTGGCGAGCAATGTAAACCAAGAGCGTGTTAATTTCGTACTGTGCGAAATAGTGTTATTCTTGGTTACTTGCAGTTACTTGTTTGTGTTATTGCAGTGTGTATGTGTGTTGTGTCAATGAGACGATTGGAATGCCAGCCGCAAGGTTCACGTTAGAACATTTTTTTTATGTATGACACGTACGTGAAAACAGACTCTTGTCGAGACGTGTGTAGGCAATTTGTACAGAAATTCCCAGGCGTTTCAACTCCACACAGAGATACGGTTAGACATCTTGTCCTTAAATTACGAGAAACTGGATCGTTAAATTTTAAAACACCTAAGCAAAAACGACGGATTCTAACCGAAGCAAAACTCGATGAAATTGGTGCAGCGTTAGAACGTTCTCCAAACAAACCTCTACGCCGTGTTTCACAGGAGATGGGCTTGTCAAAACATCAGCACATACAGCCACTTAGCTACTGAAATTAAAACCGTACTCTTAAAACACAGGTTAGTGCTCGTCTTGCAATATTTATATAAATATCTGCATATATCCATAAAAATAAGCGGGCATTACAGGCCGCAAATGTCGGCATCTCCGTCAGCGTCGCCCGCCACGCTTCTCCCGATCTCTCGGCTGAAGATCGAAATGGACGCACTGTATTATAGGGCCAAAATGCAGTAGCAATTAGCAAAAAATTAAAATATTTAATACTCGGGGATATTATTTGTAAGAGGAAATTAATTTGAAGTTTCTTTATTATTCAAAAGTTTTCTTCCAATATGGCAATTCCCTGCCGCCATCTTCTCAGAAATAGCAAGAGTTTAATTCCCACACTGTTGCCAAGATACACAATTCAGTAGCACCAGCTCCTGCCCTTTCTTTCCCATACCGCGACACCAGTGCCATCTAGGCAGAGCTACGGAGAGATGCAACGCGAAGGAACAGTGAACAATTCATGATGAAGAGATATCATCCGTTTCCTGTCCTGTTGCACCTTGCATGCCCAATTGACTGACGACCCATAAGTCATTAATATTTAATGCCCTTCCGGCTTCCCTTGCAGCGTCAAATTCTCGCGATTCTTCGCTCTCGTGAATTTCAAAACGTTTCTTTCTTATTCCCCTCCAAAGAACGGTGCAATCTGATCGAGCTGGATCTGTCAAATGTGCTTCCTGCTTGAAACCTCTTTGGATCATGTGGGCATTAAAAGAACTAAGAGGAAGGAGCGTCGTCACCTTGGGGCAAGGGTGGGCTCTGCCCCAATATGTAAAACATTGTAGTACTACCTTTTGCTCACTCGAATTGACTACCTGGAACATTTTCTAACAAAATAGAAATATTTAAAGAAAAGAGGGAAATGGAAGATAAAGATAGAACGGGAAAAGAAATAAGGAAGGAATGCGAGGGAGAACGAAAGAATTAAAAAAGAGAAAGAAACAGGAAAGAAAATGAGGACATTTCTAAAAAGAAAAAAGATAAGAAAAAGATGAATAGAAATGGGAAAAGATCGAAAGAGGAATGCGAGATAGAGGGAAAAAGAACAAGAATGAGAGAAATGAAAGACTGGGCGATAGGAGATAATAGGAATGGGAAGGGAATGAATGAGAAGATGTAAGGAAAGAGAAAGAGAAGATATAATGAGATAGAGAGAGAAAGGGAAATAAAATAAAATGAGACAGGAAGAACAAAAGCAATGAGAAGATAGAGAAATAGAATTTCACGATTCAGAGTCCAGAGAGGGGAGAAAATTTCCCAAGCATTCATATTGACTGTGGTGGGGATGTATGTACAATTGAAAGTAAGGTTAGGTTTTCTAAGAGCCAAGCCCGATATCACGTTTAATTCTCTCCCAACAGATGGAACCAGAGAACGATATTAATGCGTAATACAAGTAATTAGAATTGTGCCAACAGATCTGATTGATAGTATAGTTTATTATTGTATTGTTAATGTGATTGTGAAAGAAACCGCTAATCAGAAATATACGAGGTGTGAACCATAACGTGACAACTACTGACATTTGTGCAGTCCACTGTAAATTTCTAGGCTTTTACCGGTTTTCCTACAGTTTATAGCCATCAGTTCTTGAACATTAGATTATGAGTAGACGTCGGATTTTACGTTTTTAACCTATTTTTTCCTTTACAGTTATGCAAGAAATAATAAGTCATGTCAGCGTTTCGTTAAAAAAACGCAACAACTGATGGAGTTTTATAGTGCCTAAAGATACCTATTTTGCTTGTTAGGACCTATTTTAGGTTTATGCGCCTAAATCAAACCTTTTTTTAGGTTTTTATATATTTCAAAGGTTTTACAGGATTTTTATGTCACACAGAGGCACTTGCTTTGTTTGATCACGACAAAATTCAATGACGAACGTGTTTGAAACATTCTCTCTGTCGATTTCCCTTCGTCCAAGTCCATTGTCATTTTTCCAAGCTCTAAACAAAGGAACTTTTCTGGTGCCACTGTTACCTGTACAGTCCAAAGTGCAAACTTTAGATATGTGTGGTGTTGTTCACTTTCACTTCACTTCGGTGCTTTGTGGAATTCACGCCTTGCAAACTAACATTTCAGCATTGAGGTTTGCACCATTGAATATGTTTCTGCTGAAAGATTATTCTCAGCATATAAGATGATCCTCACAGACAAAATTGCGGAGTTTGACTGTGGATAACATGAAAAACGACTGTTGCCTAACTATACGGAGAAGAGTGGAATTTCCAATTGTAATTCTGCCATCGCCGTAGGGTTAGGCAACACACTTAACATTATGCAAGATAGTGCGTATTTCAGGATAGAGGTTGTAAACGCCCTCCCTTACCCGGGAAAACACGTACTACCACTACCTAGATAGAGGCGGCAAATTCTCCCTCTGACAAGTGAAAGTGCTTATCGGTCCAGGCTGAGTTCGTGTATAGGGACGGTGACCAACAGTGCATAGCGATAAGCCATATATAAAAAAAAACACATATACTTTCAATTACCAGACTTTTACCTGTAGCCGGGAAGCGGCTAGCTGCAGACCTGAAAATCACGGGTAGCGACATACGTAGGAAATGATATTGCCCAAATTAACATAAAAATAAAAAGTATATTCTATTCATAACAAAAAATCCATTCAGTACAGGTCCCCCTCTTGCATTCACACACATTCACTCACAGATCCAGCCTACGGGGCGCATCAACAAAAATATTAGAAAAAATACACAGGTTTTTGACGACGAGCCTTAATTATTGCATTCGCATTTACTTTTACATTGACTTTTGTTTAATCAGGTCATTTGTGAATTTGCTCCAGTGCTACTTCAAATCACTAGCCAGCCCTTAATTAAGTTTACCTTTAAAAATAGGTCGGTGCGGTGACAATACATTATTTGTCCAGAATAAACAAAGCGTCTCAACAGCAATTACTCTCACGTGGGCGGACGTTTTCCCTTTAACTAGTCTTTTACCGGTTTTCGTACAGTTTATAGCCATCAGTTCTTGAACATAACAATAACCTCCGTTTAGTGACGCAAACATATACTCTCTAGCGGGAGGGACTTCAACACTTCGTCGCGACGAGCAATTAATATTACCAGGCAAATACTCTAACAATAATCACATACGCGACATGACGTAGCTAGCAGCGACACAGCGCTGACACATACTAAAAGGAACAAACCTGAAATAGATTGAACAATTAAGCGGGCGGCGCTTTACTCTAGCAGTACACACTTCAATAAATACAAATGGAGCACAAACAACAGTGAATTTAAGAACATTAAAAATCACAAGAAATGAGTAAAATTGACCTGAGACAATTAAATACAAATATTAAGCGCAACGGGAGTCTGATACGAAGTGTCGAGTTGCGGACGTTTTCAAAACATCGACGAATTTCAAGGGCATTTTCTAAATATCAGTCGAGCCGGTACGTGTTGACATTCATACAGATGAATACGTTACCATCTCTCTGGTTCCACGGCGCATCCTGGTGTCTTTGAGGGCGATTGAAATCACTTAGTATGCACACGAAAGGTTTTCATATTCTTCCTCGATCGCGACGACGAGAAGGTGAAAAGCGTTCATGCATCTGGTTCCTCGGCGGATCAGTGACGATGGGTCGTCGGCGTCGCTCGGGGAACGTCAAGGGTCTCGGCGTCTCTTCCTCTCGAGGTCGGTGAGCATCTCTGTGGTGAGTCGTGATTCGGACGTCGCATCTGGGTGGTAGTTCATGGGTCGTCGGCGTCTTCTCCATCACCGTCGGACGGTCTCAAGCGTCGGGACGTCGATATGGCAGCGTTCGACATCTCTCTCCCTCTATGTGGCGGCTGGTAGGCATCAGGCGGCGTAGCTCGGGGTTTCAGCATGACGTAGGCATTCGTCGTGTTGTCTCGTCTGGCATCGAAGCGGACCGAGGGTGGCCCCCCTCCTCTCTTCTACAGTCAACCGGCCATCCTTATGCGCGTTTCACTCCACAAAAAGGACAAAATCTCGCTTACAGCCACTTCTCACAAACTCGCTCGGACGACTACAGTAGGCTGGCGCACTTCCGCTCGTCCTCACACCAAAAAGGTAACAACACACGACGAGTCGGCACAATAGTAGTCTCAACGTTGGGAGCGCGTGGATGTGTTCTCCTTGGAACTAGCGGTAAAACTATGTGTCGAAATGGCAGGTCCTTTCGTTTTATGCGGATTTCGAAAAAGAACGCTTGACGGTCGTTGAAGGTACGCTTCCCAAGAAGTCATTCCTCTTCGCTCCATTGTCTCCCAGCCTGGACAGAGCGTGCTTCTGGTACGGTACGTTAGGATTAAGTGCGGTCAGGCTGGCGCCGACAGCTCAACTGCAATCTGTGTCCATAAACTGATCGATTATAACCAATTCGATCTGGCATCCGTAATTCTTGCTTGATTGCGACGAGTCTCCACACATCAGTCCTTGCATACATGTTGCTGCGCTGGTAAAAGTTTCACTTCAGTCCGGCTGCTGGAACCCGAGATATTTGAATGGCTGTCGTTAAGGTCGAATTTCCTAAGTTTCAGACGAAAAACGTGACCTTTCTGGTGCTCGCCCGTCAGACTCGCGAACGTGTGTTGATCATAGAGGGCGACACAGTACTGCCATCTACTTCGTGGAGCACATAGTCAGCGAACTCGGTAGTCTGCAGACAGTGTGAGAAAGAAGTATGGGATGGTCTGAGGAACTCACAGACTTTCAACGTGGTCAGTTGGTTGGGTGCCACTTGTGAAGGAAGAATGTGTGTGAGATTTCCACCCTCCTAAACATCCCTCTGTCCACTGTTTCCGATGTTATAGTGAAGGGATGTGTACAACCCAAAAGCGTGCCGGCCAACCTCCCATGTTGGCCTCCAGAGACCATCGAGTGTTGAAGAGGGTCGTACAGCATTATCATCAATCATCTATCGCCACCATCACACAGGAATTCCGAACTGCATCAGGATCTACTCCAAGCACCATTACTGTTTGGCGCAAGGTGCGGCAACTTGGTTTCCATGGCCGAGCAGCTGCCCATAAGTCAAACTTCATACAGTCAAATGCCAAACGCCGCCTCATGTGGTGCAAGGAGACTGGACCATAGAACAGTGGAAAACCGTTGTGTGGAGTGATGAATCACAGTACACAATGTGGCAATCCGATAGTAGGGTGTGGGTGTGGCGAATGCCTGGTGAACGACATCTACCAGCCTGTATAGTGCCGACAGTGAAATTCGGAGGTGGCGGGGTTACAGTGCGGTCATGTTTCTCCTGGAGGGGGCTTGGTCCCCTTGTTGCTTTACATGGCAATGTCACGGCACAAGCTTACGTTGACATTTTAACAGTTTTTATGCTGCCTACCGTCGAAGACCAGTTCGGGGATGACCATTCAACACGACCGAGCACTCGTCCATACTGCAGGGCTTGTGGGGGAGAGGTTTGACGACAAAGACGTCCCACTAATGGATTGGTGTGCGCAGAGTCCTGATTTGAATCCCATAGAACATCTCTGGGATGTTTTGGAATGCGGACTTCATTCTATACCACACCGATCCACATCAATACCTCGTCTCATTTTGGCCCTCTGCGAGAAATGGGCTGCCATTCCTCAGGAAACCTTCCGGCACCTGATTAAAAGTATGCCTGTGAAAGTGAACCCTGTCATCAAGGCTAAGGGTGGGCCAACACTGTATTGACTGCCAGTGTTCCCGATGGAGGGTTGCCCAAACTTGTACTTTATTTTCAGGTGGGTGTCCGGATACTTCTGATCACATAGAGTATATACATACAAATAAAAACACTCAACACCTTGATTAAACACATTTTTCACGGCTAATGATTAGAATAATAATAATGAGGCAGGTCGACGATAAGTCTGACTGTGACAAGGTGTCCCATTTTCATTGCCTGTGACTATACCTAATCAGTATTTTTCAGGAATTTTGAACTATTTTAAGTTTTCTTGAACCTACTTCAGGGTTTTTCGAACCTAACTTAAGATTTTCTAGGACCTATTTTAGGATTTTTAGAACCTATTTTAGGGTTTTTAGAGCCTATTATAGAAACCTAAAAGCACACTTTTTAGATTCTAAAAATCCGAGGACTAGTTATTAGATACTTTGTTGTTGCTAGCCCCCCAGGACGTAATATTTAAAATCCTAGAGTGTGCCTAATATTATAATTGCTGATCACGGGTATGTTATCAAAATTGTACAATACCTGAGCATCAGTGGCGGCGATTAGGGGGTAGGTGCCCCCACTTTTCCCCTCTTTTGCCTTCGTACTATGCAAAAACTTATATACAAATGGAAATAAACTGTCTTTGCCCCCCCCCCCAGGTTTTGCATCTTGTCCCCCCGGTTTTGGAACCCAATCACCGCCACTGCTGAGCATAATTTTTTGCAATGCTCATATTATGTTGTGATCATAAAGCCTAGTATTACTTAATGAGATGCCCAGCATCGAATTTCACTTAGAGTTAATGCCAACCGCAAGCGCGATGCGACGCCATGACATCGGGTTCGAATCCAAGCCTGGCCATTAGTGCTATTTTTGAGTGTCCCTTAATCAATTTCATCACATCATCAATCATCCTCATCTTCGATTAACCAAATATGGCAGAAAAGCAAAGTAAAAGCATCAATCAGTAATATAAATTGTTATTCTGAGTTCAGACTATGCGTTTACCAAACAGGCCTGAATATCGTAGTAGTTATGAGGTAGCCTTGTAATCAAGGGGTCCCGAGTTTGCTCACGTTGCACCAGGCTCGTAACGAGAGGTAGGCTAAGGGAGCTGAAACCTAGAGCGCCATGCACAGAGGGCGCCATTGAGAGTTTTTTTTTTTTAAAAAATAAAGAAAACCTAGTCAGAATATGCGACGGAAAAAACTACACTTGGGAAAGGTATATTCTGGCACCACTAGAGGAGAAGGTCTAAATATGGGCGAAGGTTTAAATATGGGTTTTGGAGTTATCAGCGCTCCCGGGTGCTGCAAACTGGCAGAGGCTATTGGAACTGGTTATCTGTCAAGGACAAAGGTTGCGGCGCCAATTCGCAAGAGTAAGTGGTGGTTAGTTTCGGCCTTGGACGCTGTTGTAGAATTGGGACCTCCGAAAACTCTTTGCAGATATGTTTTAACTCAGCGTTTTCTGAATTCTCATCTGCTTTGTATAGGTTATGATATTAGAGGTACATAAAACAAATGTGGGCTTTTATAATGCCATGATTTATTTGTGAAATATGTACCACAGAGAGCGAAAATAAATTGGAGAAGAAAAATAGCGTGATGGTCTAAATATGGGCTATGACATGAGGTCTAATGTTGAGATAACATTTTCAACAAATATTTGGATGTTTTTCTTAATTTCGATTTTTCAAATTCCGTGTGGTTTTCAAAACAACAAATTATTCATAAATATGAATTCTATAATCCTTTAGCGATAAATGACTGTTTGTAAAAATTTTGATTGTTTTTGTGACATTGCCACTAGTAGCCCATATTTAGGCCACAATTTTGAAATAGGTACATCATTTTACCATTTTTGGAAATTGCTTTGTCTTTTCTTAAAAAGGGAGACCTTCTATACTTTAGCATGCTATTACATTTAAGTATATATTTCATAGATATGCATTTTAAAGGCAAGTGCTTGATATATTAATATTTTTCCTCCGAATATGACTACATAAAAATGGGGCCCATATTTAGACCTTTTCCTCTACTGGAAATTTGTTTCCCAAAATAATAGTAGTAATAGTACGTTTTTAAAGATGATCTTTAGTCAATAAGACTGAAATAATCTTAAATATAGCACACTTACTTAATCAGAAATTCAAGCTACGAATCTTTAAATATAAAGCTATATTATGTTTAATGGCTTTTCTTTTTCTCCAAATTTCAAAATTTGTAGTATGTAAATATCACAAACCATGGCATAAGAAGAAAATATCGAAGGACCCACAAGAAATGTTGGTGTTTGGTAGTGCGGTGGTGTGTGTGTGTGTGGGGGGGTGTAAACCACAATCAAAATATCTAGCTACGGTGCTGCGACTTTCTTTACCTAATGGTTTCTATACTTATTCTTTTGAGAACAGAGAGCAAGAAACGATTTTTCACACAAGTACGTAGGCATTAATAAAGTCCTCTTCAATAATTCAGGCAAATGTTCTTGAAAAAAAGCACAAAAATTCGAAAGGAACTTTTCCATGGCGATCTGTATACCCTGTCTCAGTTAACTGTGGAGCAAGGCAGAGCATACCGTCAAAGAAGCGAAGGAAATCTAGTGGCCTGAGCAAAGCAGTACACGCTGCTGGGAAGGCTGGTAACTGCAGTCGCTTTCCTCCCTCCATGCAGTCCCGTTCCCTCTCACGTGCCCATTAGTGGAGCCGTCTCGCGTCACTACTTGCGCAGAGACTTGTTCTCGTTTGCCTTTTCCACAGTTAGCTGGGACAGAGTATAGAAATCGTGAATTTTTCTTATTATGTTTTTATGTGTAAAAATAATATAATTTCATTGTATGACAACGCGTTATCATCCAATTTATTTTCGTCGAACCTTCAATACAATAGCTCGCAAACTTTCCTGGATGACAGGTTATAAGATACTATAACATATATTTTGACAAAGCTTTTAAAGATTAAGAAAACTCCTAAACATTCAAACTATAGGTATTTTCTACTCTTACGGCGGCCGATCCTCGTTCTGCCAAGGGAAGTGGGGAGCGGGGATTTACGCCGCAGACCAATCAGACAACAGCGGTAGCGCCGATAGTCAGGACGCGGCGGTTGGATGTACTACTTGCACCTCGTTCTACAGGCGGCTGCATTTCTTATCGCGCTGGATTGGTCGCTTCCCCGCTCTCAGCATATATAGCGGCAGCCGTAAGACTAGAAAATACCAATAACTACTTATTGATTTACAGATGGTTAATAGAGGTTAGGTTTTGTTCACGTTTAACTCATCGACAACAGATGGCAGCAGGAAACTATTAATTACAAGGTCCAAATAAGCTAAAGTGGAGAAAGTTTTATGTACTAGTAAGTAATAGTTAAAATTTAGTTATTAAAGTCTAATTGATTTGTAGAAAACATATTTTGTTATTGATTCGTAATTTGATTATGAAAGAAGAATTCAAATTTAACTTTAGTAAATGGATATGAATGCATTATTTAGGACTTGGAGCGGATTCGTGGATCAACACAAATCTTGATCTTGCATAATTCCGAATTTATTATTGATTCGCAATGTGATTATAAGAGAGGAATTTGTATTGAACTTTAGTAAATGGACATGAAAATATTATTTAATATGTAGTTTAAAGGATATGAATACAAAAAGCTACTGTGCACAACGATTACGTTAGTATTATTTTCCAATACCAAACATTAGATATGTGATACTTGTCATTATGTATCGACAAACAAACAATTTTCCTTTGTTCAGAACAGAACAAAGTGGGATCTGAAATGCTGTACAAAGTACATCCAATAGCAAACAAGCCCAAATACCTTTTGATTATAAAGTGATAGAATGAGCAGACTTTTGAGAAATACTAAACCCTCGTTAACACGAATCCCAAGGAACCGAAAAATCAAGATTTCGTGTTAAAAAAATTCGTGCTAACCGGGGACTCAAATTTTATTGTTGTAATAAATACACATTAATCATTTACAATACGTATTATGTATTTAAGTATTGTAGATAATGTAAATTTGGCAATTCCATACTGTTCAGCAATTGTCGTTTTGTTCAATGCACCACGGTCTACTTCCTCTAGGATTCTCAGTTTTGTTTGCAGGTCTATGCCTGTCTGCATCCTCTTGGCAATGACTCCCATCTTACTGCTTGCAACTTGATGTTACTCGTACTGGCTACGTTTTAAAGAATAGAAAAACACATTTGAACACATTGTTGATCTGAATCTGTTGGTTACAATACTGTATAAGTTGATTGTTGACAAGATGATAGAGATTGTTGAGCGATTTCTTACATACCTAGCAGAGGAAGGACAGAAAAAAATATGAACAACTTTGAAAGTTCGTGTTAAATAAGATATAATGACGCAACGGTCTAAAAGAACAGTTCGTAATCTCTAATATAATAGCGGAATGGGTTGGGTATGGGAAGAGGGAGGAAGGGGGGGCATCTCAACAGAAAATCAAATCAGGGACAGGTTACTCGACATAGACAGACAAGAAATACAAGGGTCGTTCAACGTTGACCGGGATTTTCGTACATAAAACATCGATGAATAGCCGGATCATGATGAAACGTGCGGGTGACATAATGTATTCCTTCGCGAGTAACTAGCGCCCGGCATAACGTATTTCGCGCATGCGCAGCAGTTGCAGCGAACATGGAGGCAAGCAGTGTGTCTGTGACTGTGGAGCAGCAGTGTGTAATCAAATTTCTCGTGAAGGAGAAAGTGAAACCAGCTGAGATTTTCAGACGATTGCAAGCACAGTATGGTGAACAAACGATGTCGCGGACAAGAGTGTACGAATGGTGTGAGCAGTTTCGCGAAGGACGGGAGCTGGTGACAAATGAAGCGCATGGACACATTCGCCCGACTGCAGTCACACCAGTGAATATCGCACGTGTTGAGCAAATGATTCTTGAGAACCGGGGAGTAACAGTGCGGGATATTGCTGCCGAGGTGAATATCAGTGTCGGGAGTGTTGAGACAATCATTCACGACCACTTACGCTTCCGCAAAATCTGTGCAAAGTGGGTTCCCCGCCAGCTGACATTCGATCAGAAGTGGACACGCAGGACAGTCTGTGAACAGCTTCTGAATCGGTTTCGAGCAGAAGGTGATGAAATGTTGCAATCCATCATCATGTGTGATGAAACATGGTTGCTCAATTCAACCCCAGAGACCAAAAGATGCAGCATGGAGTGGCGGCATAAAGATTCCCCGCCCCCCAAGAAAAGCAAAACGCAGCCGTCCGCTGGAAAGATCATGGCAAGTGTCTTCTGGAACATGAAGGGCGTTATCCATGTGGATTTTCTGGACAAAGGGAGCACGATTAATGCCCAGTATTACTCCACATTGTTGAGTGGTGCTGTACGAAAGTCCATTCGCAAGAAAAGACCTGGGATGTTGTCTGGAAATGTCATGCTTCTCCATGACAATGCCCGCCCTCACACGGCCAATGTGACAACAACAACTCTGGCCCACATGCGCTGGGAAGTTCTGCCCCATCCCCCCTACAGTCCGGATTTAGCCCCCAGTGATTATCATTTGTTTGCACCCCTTAAAGACCATCTGGGAGTGAAGAAATTCACGACAGACGAAGCACTGCGGAGCGATGTCCTCCAGTGGCTACGACAACAACCGAGTTCTTTCTACGCCAAAGGAATTCGGGAGCTGCCAGAACGATGGCAACGGTGCCTCGGCGCGCACGGAGAATACTTTGAAAACCTGACATAGTTTGGTGTTTCTTCTGCTACCTATTTCCTCTGCAGAAATAAAAGTCCCGGTCAACCTTGAACGACCCTTGTAATAGCAGACTGCCAAACAAAGACCTCAATCAGGGAACAGCTAAGAGTAAGAGAATGGGGGAAAGCGAAATATATCCAGGTGGTGGAAAAAAATGAAAGAGGCGCGCTGGCATGGTTCAGATTAGGGGGATGGAAACAACTAAGAAAGATAAACGAAGCAGGGGAAACGATATGTCCTTTGTGCGATGGGGAGGAGACGGACAAGCATATCCTACTGAACTGCCCTTCTACACGTGACCTAAGGGACAAATGGATGAAAAACTTAACAGGTAGGGAGGTGATAGAAGTGATAGACGACAGAATAAAGATAAAGGAAGCGGGGCAGCAAGTGGGGAAATACCTGGGGGAAGTAAGAGAACGGCGGGGGAAAGCTATTAGAGAAGGCAACGAAATGAGTGATCATGCTCCAGACGAGCCATCTTTATAGTGTAAGTGTGTGTAAAGCAAAATGTATTCGTGTTTTGGTGAGAGTGCAGGAAAAGAGAAGTGAGGAGAAAGACTGGAAGAAGAACTGCCGAGGGAGGGGAAGAATGTGTATATAGGGGACAAAGTAAGAGACAGCTTAAACGAAAACTAAATGTAACAAAATAGTGTAGAAAAATAAAAAATATGTAGTGCGTACAGCCTATGGCTCGCACAAAAAGAAAATAAATCTAATATCTAATTCATGGTAACCGAAATTCACATTAACCGATAAAACTTTCTATAAGATATTATAATACATCCCTGCCTGGACCAACATTTTGTTCATGTTAACCGAGTGTTCGTCTTAAGCGAGTTTGTGCTAACGAGGGTTTACTGTAGTTTGTTATTTGTATCAACGATGATCACAGAAAGGAGTAAGCTAAAGAATTTATGCGAAAATGTCACAAACATTGAAAGGAAAGAAAATAGAATGAAATCTTTCTTGATCTAAATTTGTAGGCCAAACACCGACCGACTTTTCTGTATTTTAAATATTTTTGTTATGTGTGTGTTCATGCTGTACGTGCATTTTTTACGTTTCTTACAGCATATACGTGTATTTTTGTGTTTTTTCTTCTCTTTTTGTGTTTTTTTTTCTTTGGTATTTTGATGTTTTATATTTCGCAAACTGTTAGATATTTCAACTAAATTTGTAAAATGTGAAGTAGAGATGGTTAAGTGTAAGAAAAGGCTTGTGCCTTAACTTCACCATCCAAAAGAAGAAGTAAATAAAATAAATAAATAAATAAATATTTTATGATAAATTCCCTCGTTTCGTGTCCATCAGCTAACGTTATTGCCCAGGATTCGATTTACAGTGCCAACTTATAGAGGGTGTTTCACTCGCTTTCGGCCCCTGATTATCGCTTATAAAAATCAAACTAACTTGCTACGGACATACCTTGATGTACGAGAAGCATGGTGTTGGAAGAGGTCGCCATTACCATCAATTCATGCCTGGAGACACCTCTCTATGTTACAAAAGGTAGCCACGAACACATCAGGAGTCACAGCGTCAATTTCCCGCAGAATGCCGTCTTGCAGTTCCATGAGTGTCGGTGGCTTGTTGCGATATATGTTTCTTTTTCCTATACTTATAACACCATTAAGCCTTCTTTCCATGATATGAAAAACTCAATATGCTGACCAAGGCAGAAATTTATTTTATTATAAAACATAAACTAAACTTAACGTTTCAACCTTCTAGCAAGACTTCTTCAGACTCTACACCAAGTACAAATGTAACAAGGTCCACAAACATTCTAGCAGGTGGCTTTCCCTTGTCAGTTGTACTTTCACCTGAAAGGCTAAACATATTTTCTTCCATCTGGAATGTGGTGGGACTCTTTATCTCACGCTCTTTTTCCTTCATTCTTCTTCCTTCTTCTCTCCTCTTTCTCTCTTCTCCTTTCCACTCTTTCTAACACCTTCTTCCATCATTTGTTTATCTTCAGTCCCCCATTCCAGTTCATTGTGTCTTCTTTACCTTTCTTCTCTATTTCCTTGGACTGCTTCCATTTTCTCACTAGCATTCTCTTCTCCCTTCCTATCTGCTTAGCCTCATCCCACTCTATGTCATGTCCTGTTTCTGTCGTGGGTTTAAATATCGCATTTCTCTCTCTCTTAAGTCGTACATCATCCCTATGTTGTTTCAACCTGTCTTTCAGCCTGTTTTTCGTTTATCCTATGTACACACTCTGACATTCTTTACATTTCACTTCGTAGATAATCCCTTCCTCTTCCTCTTCTCTGTTTTCCTTTTTCTTGTTTGCATTCTTCGCTATTCTTAAGATGCTTCTCCCTCCCTTCCTGTAAGTTTTAATGCCCGCTTTCCTAAGCACTTTGCATATTTTTTCTGTGGTCTTCCCCATACTCCTTATTCCAAACCTCCATTTTTTTTCTTTCTCGTCCTCTTTTTCTTTCTCTTCCAATTTTCCAAATTTTCAAATGGTCTGGAGGGGAGTAATTTTTGTGTATATATATCGTCCTGTTTTGTACCTTGTTACATTTGTACTTGGTACAGAGACTGAAGAAGACCTTTCTAGAAGGTTGAAACGTTACGTTTAGTTTGTTTTATAATAAAATAGATGTCTGCCTTGGTCAGCATATTGAGTTTTTCCTTTTCCTGTACGTCCGAACGATAAACACACGCTGTTCCACTGAGAAGCCTACCATCTCATATCTATACCGCTTCGTTACTGTTCTCTAATCACGATCCACTGATTGAAAGCATGAACTTTCAACCGAACCCGAGCAAACACGAACCACTATCAGGTGCGTCACAACAGCAGGGTCAAGAACTCAGACTGAGAGCACACGTCCGTACGATTGGCATTCAACGGCAGAATCGTCCAGACGCACGCGCATGCTCACGCAAGAACTAGAGAGACTGTGGCGCCATCTCCAATGACGTCACCATTCTTCTCATACATTGTGACCAATAGTTCGACTTTTTATAAGCGAAAATGAGAGGCCGGGAACGAGTGAAACAACCTGTATAAATGTCTGGTGAATCGAGTTTTGTTTAATGTATTTGTGCAAGAGTGTGTTTGGTAAATTTATCGTATCGGACAAACGGATGAGATTTCCTAGTTCATTTACTTTGGATATTTGTACTTACGTATTCTGCATTGAGAAACATTCCTGAAGGTGGCATTTCGCTTATTTCACGCCGGCCCCCGTGGCGGAGTGGTTAGCAAATTGTGCTTCGACGCCAGGGGTCCCGGGTTCGAATCCTGGCTTGGGCATGGACGTTTATGATGTCTATTCATCAATTTCATTATATCATCACTCATCCCCATCTTCGCAAATTAGCCAAAAGTGGCACAAGAAGCGAAGTAAAATAAATCAAATCAAATCAAATCGCTTATTTCACGGAAATAAGCTCTATTTGCGACATATCGAGTAAGTTTTTTCTTCGTTTCTTTTTGCCTTCGGGAACACGCAAAATGGCAGTCACAGTTTCACTATCGTACTCGGCATGCAGTGTTTCTACCCCACTGCACCCAAAAATACCTACGTAGCCCCACAAACCATTGACGCATAGCCCCACGAACCATTTCCGGTAAGATTAGGTTAGGTAGGGTTACGTATAGGTTCCAATAGTTAAAAATTGGTTTCGAAAAAAATATGCGTAGCCCCACACACCATTCTCGCATAGCCCCACGAACCATTGATACATAGCCCCACGAACCATTGACACATAGCCCCACGAACCATTGACACCTAGCCCCATGAACCATTGACACCTAGCCCCACGAACCATTGACACCTAGCCCCACGAACCATTTGCGGAAACGTACCTTCTTCAGTTACAAAAACATGTGTTTGGAAGCACTGACCGGGATTGACCGGGATTACGTCTTCACACACAGGCTACATCCACCTGGAAGTAAATGGATGCAAGAGCTTTCGTGCATCGGTCACACATTTATATCGAAAAATAGATGATTTACCGCCAAAATTCAATGAACGATGCGAGAAAACATTTCCCCCTAACTTCCACAACTATAAAGAAACTGCATTCGGTAAGTATTTTCTCCTGTAAATTTGAAGAAATCCTTTTGTCCGATACGAGAAATTTACCGTGTGTTTTTTTCTTTTACTAGCTGTAAGAGGATTGCTGTAACAATTTCTGTTCGTTAGAGTATACTGCTCTCACTAACTTTTATAATACTTGCTCATCGCTTTGGGGAGGGGCACGTGACTAGTGTCCTTCCCGTTAAATGGGCGGGCTTGTTCTTTGTGAGGGTCCCTTTATTGGTTTCATCATCTCACTCATCATCATCCTTGCGATTAGCCGAAAATAGTAGAAAATCAACTTGGACTACAGGAATGGAATTAAATTTCCTAGATACTCAAACAATTCATTCCAGTATTTATTGGAATTAATTTAATATTCGCTAATAAAAAAAATCAATCAAGCAATCTGCGTACTATATTTATCTCCCACTTCTCTCTCTCTACTTTATTCATCTTGCAATCCCCTTCTCTCTCTATTTCTTTCTCGTTCTTCCCCTCTCTCTCTCTGTGTATCTATCTTTCCCTCCTGTCGCTTTTTGTAACTTTTCTCCTATTCTTGTATTCACTCTTCTTCAAATCGTTTCTTCCTTCCTATGACTAGACCTCAGATTTTACGTTTTTAACCTATTTTTTTCCATTACAGGTGTGTAAGAAATAATAAGTTATGTCAGCGTTTTGTTAAAAAACGCAACAACTGGTGATGTTTGATAGTGCCTAAATAAAAGACTATTTTGTTTTTTAGAACTTATTTTAGGTTTATGCGCCTGAATCAAGTCTTTTTTTATGGTTTTATATATTTTTAAAGGTTTTACATAATTTTTGTGTCACGCAGAGGCATTTATTGTATATGGTCACGAAGAAATTCAATGACGAACGGGTTCGAAATGTACTCTCTGTCGATTTCCCTTTCCTCCAAGTCCATGGATATTTTTCAGAGCTCTAAACAAATCAAAATGTCTGGTGCCACTGTTACCTGTATACAATCCAAAGTGGTCTGATCTGTGTTGTCTTGCTCACTTTCTCGTCACTTTGGTGCTTTGTGGCATTCACGCCTTGCAAACTAACATTTCAGCATTGACGTTTGCACCACTCACTATGTTTTCGTTGAAAGATTATTTTCATCACAAGATGATCCTCACAGACAAAATTGCGGAGTTTGGCTGTGGATAACATGAAAAACGATTGCTGCCTAACTATACGGCGAAGAGTGGATTTTATTAGCAAATTTCCAATGGTAAGTTCTGCCATCGCAAGATATGCAAGATAGCGTGTATTTCAGGATATAGGTGTCCCATTTTCATTGCCGGCGACTATACCTAATCAGTAATTTTTCAGGAATTTCGAAATATTTAAATTTTTTTAACCTACTTCAGGATTTTTAGAACCTAACTTAAGAGTTTTAGGACTTTTAGAATCTATTTTAGGAACCTTAAAGCACACTTTTTAGAACCTAAATATCCGAGGGCTACCTATGACGTCATAGCTAGCATGACGTCATACATTCCATTTACACCGCTCTGTCCGAGGAGTTTGCGGAGCAAGCGAACGAAAACAAGTTACCTGCGCAAGTACTGATACGAGAGGGTTCAATGAATTCTTGAGAGGGGAAGTGAGTGCATGGGGTAAACGCGGCTGCGGCTACCAGTCGTTTTGAAGCAGCGCGTACTGATTCGCTCCACCCACTCGCTTCCTTTCCTTCTCTACCGTTATGCGCGGCCTTAAGCAAAAACCATAATTCGCACAGTGATTAAACTTTTTGAATTATATGTACTGTACACCCTTGTTCACATAAAGTTTCACATATTTCAACTGTTCAATCCATAAAATGTGCTTGTGTTGATAAGGGTGGGCGTAGACTATACCTTATTGTCCTTTTATGAGAAGCATCCAATCACCTGGTGAAGACACATAGCACAGTGGTTCGGATCCCACATTAATCTGTAGGTCCAGTCCCGATTAGCCAATATGCGCATAAAGAGTACTTAAACAAAAACTGATAGTGACGGCGCCAGCGAGATGTAAGGGGTGACTTTCCAATAAGCACTTAAATGTTAACATTACTTCCACGTATACTTTGTCCCAGCTAAATGTGGAGCAAATCCGCACATAGCGTCAGAGAAGCGAGGGTAATCTATTGGTCAGAGCGAAGCAGAAGACACTGACGGAAAGGCTGATAACTTCAGTCGCTTTCCCCCACTCCACGCAATTCTGTTCCTCTCGCGTGTTCATTGGTGGAGCCGTCTCGCGTCACTACTTGCGCACAGACTTGTTCTCGTCTGCCTGCTCCACAGTTAGCTGGGACGGAGTATAGTACACCCTGGACTTCATGCCGCAGATTAGCGAGGCTCTGTGGGATTGTCGTTTCATCAATTTCATGTTATCTTCATTCATCCTCATCGCTGCAACCAAAAGTTGCAGAAAAGCGACGAAAAATAATTCAATCAATCAAAACATGCCACCAAGCATCAGATGAACTTTCTTCTTCACAATTTGCAAAACCATTTATGCACAAACGCAACTGCAAAGTAGTTTATATAATACAAACATTATGCCAAATTCTTTTATTATACTTTGTACATAACATCAACATATTTATAATTTATGTAATAGGGTCTTATTTTCAGTGGATAGGGACACGATACTTGCTCTCCTATTGCTTCTACTGTACAAAGTTCTTTGGCGAATTTATTTAGTAACAAAGAAAGGCGAAACGACAAAAGATCGCTTCACTATCAACACAACGCCCGTTTTTAAAATTCTGATAATCACAATACGATTTACAAAAAATCATATTAACGAACTTGAATATTCACAATTAATGACTAGACAACATGTTCCTAAAGATCTATTTACATCTGTATAAGATATAATTTTATATATATGTATATCACTTCATCTTCTTCTACCTCAGGTCACACGAAATATTTTATTTTCTTCGTTAATGTCCTTACACATTCCAACGTCTTTTTGTGGCTTGGCGAGTCAGTTCATACGTCGCCAAATATAGTAACCTTCACTTGGCTTCGAAGGACAAACCATCTGGTGTCGAGAATCCATTGCTGACCGATGGAACCTCGCCATTCGCTGCCCGACGCTCGACGTCACTCAGACTTCCGTTTCCCATGGTGCACAGCGGCGGCAATGAGCCAGCTCCGGCCGGTAGGGTGGGTCTCAGGGTCTGGCCGGCGAGATGGCTGACTGACGAGGGCTGCAAAGAGACAATTATCGTTAGGGAATGGAAGTAGAACTTCACGTATATCAAAGATTACGAACTGATGTAAACAGTAGCGTGACTAATGATTTTGGGGCAGTCTGCTCGTTAATTGATCAGTTTGACATTACATTACAGTGTAACCTTGATAACTCGAACTTCAACATCTAGAATTCCCATTCCTTAATAAGTCGATTTTTTTGTAATCCCCGTGAATTGTCCATAACACAATACTAATTTTACCTCAAAATCTCGAATAAAACCTTGAACCGCTATGTGCCTCCACCGGGTAACGAACCCGGGACCCCTTGATTACAAGGCGACGAAGTACCACTGCGCCATCGGGGAGGCCTCGAAGTGTAGGGTGCGTACGTACAATTAGGTGATCAACAATCGTTCAAAAGGGTCAGTAAACTTTAGACCTCGATAACTCGAAGTCGACGATTTTGACCCTCAAATACTAGAACCTTGGTAAGTTGAAATCCTTGATATCTCGATTCTTTCTTTTCCCCCTCAAGTTCGAGTTATCAATGTTTCACTGTATTAGATTTCCTCATAAGATTAAACAGTTTATTTGTCTTTCTTCATTGGTAGTAAGGTTAATCTATGCACCAATTTTTCTGCGACTTTTGGCTCAGCGTGAAGGAGGATGAATGATAATATGATGAAATTGATAAAGGGACTTTGACAAAGAACATCCATTCCTGTGTCTGGATTCGAACCCGAAACTTCGTAGCGCGCTATGCTAACCACTACGCCACAGAGGTCGGCAACAAATTTATAATATTAAAATGTCATAATATGCAATTACTTTCCTAGTTAACAATTAATAACTCGTTTATAACATTATTTTGGACTTGAAACATTTTGTGAAACTGAGGATAAAAAATAAGTAACTATACTCTATTCCGGTAATCTCTGGAGCAAGGCCGCGCATGATTGTAGAGAAGGGGAGAGAGCGAATGGGTGGAGCATAGCAGTACACGCTGCTGCAAATGCCGGTAGCTGCAGTCGCTTTCTCCACCTCCACGCAATCCCGTTCCATCCGCACGTGTTCACTGGTCGAGCCTTCTAGCGTCACTACTTGAGCAGATACTTGTTTTCGTTCGCTTGCTCTAGAGATTCCCGGAATATAGTATAGACAAGGTTGTGTCAGTGGCGTTTGATAACCACTATTGCATAAATCTCAGTTAAAGCAGTGTACCCACCAGAAAATCAAGGAAATTAGTCAAAAATGAACACGATTGCTTTAACACAGAACATATACATGTTGTGACTCTAATTAGAAAAAGTGCAGTGCACGTAGCGCCACTTGGTTGACACACGGTATTGTTTGGAAACTTTTGCATACTAGTTACCTTTAACTCGCCTTTATAAAATCATGTCTTTACTTGTAGCGCTTACCGCTTGTCTCAATTTCCCCTCTATCTAATTTTATACACTTTTGGTCAAAACTGCTAATTAATTGCAATTTAGCACCTGCAAATGATACGTAATTATCACTTTCATATGCCCATAACTTCCTTATCATTAAAGTTTTCATAAATCTGACTTCACTACTGAATTCCTGGTGAAATTCTAGCCCAAAACCATACCCCACATGCCCCGCTTCCCATTTAAAGAAATGAGGTTGGATCCAAGATGGCGGTCACCAAGATGGCGGACGTTGTCATGACATGCACCAAAAAGTTTCCTCCTAGGCCTAACTTATTACTACCATGACCAATTGCTGCAGTCTACACTCCCTTTCATTTTATAAGGGGTGATCACGGACTTTCGACTCACCCTGTACTATCTTAAGACCTCAATGCAGATAAGAGAAAATCATGGCTCTGAATTTCACTATATAGTAATAAAATATTCAGTGAACTCCTGCACACTTCTCTTCCTTTCCTCCCATTTGGTTCCATGGATATGCTGACGATCTTTGTTATCATTATTGAAGAATGATTATAACTAAATCCTTTGTCTTCAACAGTGAAAGGTGTTATAACTCTATAGAAGCCTTCATCTTATTCGCTGCTACCACGTGACAATTTATCGGTTCTGCTAGAGAGAAGTGGGTCCTGTCTGAAAACGTCCTTGACATATAAATGTGACACATACAGTACACCGCGTGAGGCACCTAAAAGTACCACCTGAAATAGCGAAGAAACCAGAAACAGTAGCGATGTGATGTTTGCAGGAAACAATAATATCAAATGGGGCTCGTAAATCGGAGGTATGGGGTGGGTCGAAAAATATCGACAAATGGGGCATCTGGAGCAAAGTCATATTTTTTTTAAAATGGAACGATATACAATAACATGCATAATATAAAAGAGCACACGTAGAGAAACACAACGCCGTTGGTCTCATGCATCTACTGCACATAGGAACGAAGATATGGCCATGTGAAAACTAACAAGTGGCCCACTTGACCGTCAGTACCACGGCATGTACAAGTATGAGATGTCGGAAGCCATTGGACAAGATGAAGACAGAACGTGTTAAAGGAAGAAAAAATACAGTAGACATCGTCAGCACCATGTATTTGACAGTGTTACAGCATAATGAAAATGACCATGACAGTATGTCGAAGAACCACTGCGTAAGAAGCGAAAACCTGTCAAAGTGTGTGTTCAAAGTGGTGGCCGTCAGCTGCGATACAGGCAACGAGGCGCCCACGCAAAGATCGTTGCACAGAATGTAGCATCTCGTAGGGAATGTCCCTACAGGTCGCAGTAATGCGGTGTTGCATATCCTATGGAGTTGTTGGCACATCCCGGTAGACAATGTCCTTCAGCTTTCCCCACAGGAAAAAGTCTAACGGTGTCAAATCTGGGGAACGAGCCGGCCATTTGACAGGCCCTCCACGTCCAATCCAACGATATGGAAATGTATTTTCCACACATGCTGTAGCACGTCTTGCACTGTTAACTGGGCACCCGTCATGTTGGTACCACATGTCCCTCTTTGTCTGAAGTGATATGTCCTCCAATAGTACAGGCAGTTCATGTTGTAAAAACTGTATGTATCGGTCAGCATTCAGTGTCCCTTGTATAAAAAAAGGGCCAATGAGATGTTCACCCACTATACCACACCACACGTTCACACTCCATGGGCGCTGGCGTTCTACTTGGCGAAGCCAATGTGGATTTGTCACCGACCAATAGTGCATGTTCCTTAGGTTGACATTTCCATGATTGGTAAAAGTTGCCTCGTCAGTGAAGAGGATACGTGACAAATCGGGTGTGTCGTGTCGTAACAACCATGTGCAAAACCGAACACGGTCCACAAAATCATTCCTGTGAAGTTCCTGATGGAGGGAGATATGATATGGGTGAAACTTGTGTGTGTGCAGAATGCGCAATACACTTCGCTGACTCATCCCAGCATCCCTGGCAATTTCACGGGAGCTAACGTGCGGATTCACAGCAACAGCGGCGAGAATATTTGTTGCACCTGCCTCACCTGTAGTTGGCTTGTTCCGCACACGTGCTCGTGGTGTTACACTTCCGGTGTCTCATAATTTAATAAATAACTTACCAAACAGACGTCGAGATGGCTGTCGTCTGCCCGGATATCTCTCTGCGTACACACGGTAGGCTTCTGAGGCATTCTTTCGGCATTCCCCATAAATCAGGATCATGTCCGCTTTTTCTATGTTTGTGAACACCATAATCTTCGCTCTTACCACTACGACTGCTTGCTATGAACTAACACGATCTCGTGGACCTGCTATCAAAACTTGCTCTGCATAAAGGCAGTTCTGTCAGGCACCTGAGAAGTCTTACATGCCGTGGTACTGACGGTCAAGTGGGCCACTTATTAGTTTGTTTACATATTTTCACATGGCCATATGTTCGTTCCTATGTGCAGTAGATGCTTGAGACCAACGGCGTTGTGTTTCTCTACGTGTGCTCTTTTATATTATGCATGTTATTGTATATCGTTCCATTAAAAAAAATATGACTTTGCTCCAGATGCCCCATTTGTCGATATTTTTCGACCCACCCCATACCTCCGATTTACGAGCCCCATTTGATATTATTGTTTCCCGCAAACCTCACATCGCTACTGTTTCTGGTTTCTTCGCTATTTCAGGTGGTACTTTTAGGTGCCTCACCCGGTATACAGATATATTTACAGATTTGATACCTCCCAAAACCCGTTGACCAATATAGTTTTTTCTAATGTATTGTATACAGTATTAGAGAAGTCAGACGACACTGTGTGATTCAACATCAGTGAGCGAGGTATTACCAAAATGACCCGGATGAGTAAGAAGCAAGTAACAAGGACTTCAAGCCTAAAACCTCAATTCCGATGAAAATGCACCTATGGTTTCTACACCTATACTGCAGTCTCGGTCTCACCGTGTGCCTACTATTAATATTTGAGGAAACACAACAGTTAGGCAATCAAATGCTAGCAAGCCTGTTAACAACATACTACAAGGTTGGACAAACAGGCGGGCTACTGATCTCGCATCCACTGTTAATATCTAGGCAAATAAAACAGTTTCAAAGATGAAAATTCGTACGTAAATTAAGGAGTCAAATACCACGTTGTTGGCGTTCTTGTACATTGACCTATCAATGTGTTCATTATTGTACACACTACTGATATAATTTAAAAGATAACAAGATACAGTCGATACTACAAATGTTGTTCTTGCAAGTACAATTTCTGTCATCCTCCTAAACGACATTGCATTTTTATGATCATTTTGGAGACTCCACTAGTCGTCATCTCGGTAGATATCAGCCATAACAACCATGTATAAGACTTACTGAATCTCTAAGGATATCTACGATTGCCAATACAATTATTTGAATCATTCACTAATAGAGATCCTGCGTTATGCAGCACTAGGGAGACACTTTTAAGTCGGAAACTAGAGTATTATTTAGGTTTTTTTTCACAATCACACTACCTAAGTACGTATTTCTAACTTTCTCAACACAATTTTTTTCCAAACCAGTAGTAGAGCCATACTCTGAAAGTGCATGAAATATGTTATTAATCTGTTTAATAATCAGCAATCAAGGCTCTGTGTTTATTTTGTACTTCACTGTCATATTCCGCTGATTTCGAACTTCGGGAATGGTGACGACCGGAAAGGAATTTCCAAAATAAGTCACACTCGAACCTGAAAATAATACCACATGAATGAAGAAAATGATCGAAGACTAAGAAAAATATTTCCTTACTTTAATAGATCTATATATTTTTTTACATGTACATTACGGCTTTGTCTACATATTTCGCAAAGTTAAGCTACATGAAAATCCGGACCTTACTCATCAGAATCCTGCTACTTAACACTTCTCCAACAGTTGAGAGGTTTGGAAGCACCCAGCCCCATTCTTTTGTCAAATGTTCAAGTACGAAAACGACAAATTGGCCAATGCAGTTTTCAGCACAGTGGGTTGCAACCAGAAGTGCCCTCTTTTAGGTTGAAGTGTGGATAGCGAGACATCCAGTGGAGCAGTGTCTTATGTAATCATTTCACACGCGTGGGAATCGAAACAAAGGCCTTGGAAAATAGCATATTTTCTCTTCCCTGTTAAGTAGGTTAGATAAAGACCTCGTGTGGTACACGTGGTGTATTCTCAAACGTTAGATGGCGCCTCAAACGATGCGTCCAAAGTCAGACAAATGACAGGGGATTTAGGAGCAGAGAAGGGAAAAAAGAGTAACCTTAAAGCGAAAA
The DNA here is from genome assembly GCF_977018435.1 of Lepisma saccharinum. NCBI lineage: Eukaryota > Metazoa > Arthropoda > Insecta > Zygentoma > Lepismatidae > Lepisma > Lepisma saccharinum. The sequence continues at coordinate 46,256,281 of NC_139241.1, read as the reverse complement.
GGAAGCCCGGAAAGAAGGGAGGGAGAAGAGAGGTGGAGAGATCACGTCAATCCTTCTCCTCCCCAAAAACTCTCACATCCCACGGAGACCAAACTGTGGTGTATTCCCTGCTAGTTTATTTGGAGAGAAGATTAGAGCCCGGGTCCGTAGTTAATGAAAACCACGTGCTCCTTTCCCACTCAATTTGTTCCCAGCTAGAAAAGTGGTGTTCCGTTTTTTCTCTCTTTTCTTCCTGTTCCCAGGCAGTCTCTCTCTTCCTGCTTGTTCGATCATCATTGAGCCTTCTTTGTATGTATTTCTGTTCCGTTCCTTCCGCCAGGAACATGAAAGGAACGGCCCGACGGTCAATTACAGCCAACTTTAAGAGACTCATTACACAGGGATCATAAACACTTTGTGTCTCGATTTGAAGATCTAATCTGAGGCAGTGCACCACATTATGATATCAAATGCTATCTTCTGGCGCCTTCTTCAATTTATAACCACCGAAAATTTTCTTGTCATTCTGTTGGGTGCTCTACTTCTTGTCTCGCTTCTCTCTTGGCGGAATGATTCAGTAGTTAATGTCGAGGGATGAACAAGTAGTTCGCGGAATGATGCAATTACTGTACCTGCCACTAGAGGCGCTTTAGTCTCTTCTGGGTTCGTATTGTTCCGGAGCGTCCTCCGAATTCTGGAAGTACCTTTCAGTAGGCCATTATATATAGTTAGTGAAAAGTTAGCAACCACTCAAATAGTTTTGTTTGATTGATTGATTTGGCGTTTTAAGTCCACTTTACGCACAGTAAGGCTAATTGGGACTGGACCTACAGTTTAAAGTGGGATCCGAACCACTGTGTGCCCCCACCGGGTAAGCCCGGGACCCCTTGATTACAAGGCGACGACGCTACCACGGTGCCAACGGGGAGGCCCACCACTCAAATAGTGGTGGTGACTATATCCATCATAGAGGTAGCTTATGGTATAAGTATTATCACTATAATAAATTTGTGGAGAATATGTGCAACTTCTTTTTCTAAAAACAAAACAAAAAACTAAAGGAATGTATTTTCTGTTACCTATAAAAATGGAATGGTCTCTGGTTGTCAATAAATGATTTCTACTAGGTAGGACATAAAGCTTTTAAGAAATCAAAATAAAAATAAAATAAAATTCTGAAGTTTCTTCATCTAATCAATTCGAATGTAACCTAGAATTGACATGAAATATTTCAGTTTCTAAAAATGTTTAGCTTATTTGATGCATTATTATCAATGACACAACTCTAGTTGTCAACTCGATCGTGATCCACTGAGTCCAAAATGGAAGAAATATTAAAACAGCCTTGGAAAATATAAGCACCCGTTAAAGGTGATTGAGACGGACGCTTTCTTTATCATACACGTATAATAAAAGGGTGGAGGGAGTAGCTATAATGGCTATAAACACTTTACCCTCTCTCCTTTCCCACACATAAAAAGGTTGAAACAAAGACCGAAAAAAAATGGCTGTCCTTTCAAAAGAACCGTAAACACAAAATGGATTACTTAAGTATTCATACTTTAAGAACTAACTTACATAACATCATGGAATACAGAAACTAATATATTATTTCTCATAACTGATTACTACAATAAGAAGAATGTGTTTATAATTACTCTAAAATAATATTAAATTGTATTTACGTGTATAAAGAGTAGTTTTGACAAAATAGGTCGCACAACAGATAGTTTTTTTTTTATGTGTAACTTCTGATGCCATCTATTGAATGAAAAATAAATCATTTCTTTCTCTGTCAGCAAACTGCAATCCGTCTTAAAGGGAATTCCCCGTCTGGATTACGGACAAAATAAAAGCGTTCTTTAGTTACAGTAATCTCCCCGCTAGAAGAGGTCGTTACTGTCGTTTGAATGCGTTTGGGCTGCATTCCGCGTAACTTAGCGAGCATAATATATACGTCGATTTACGTAATTGAATCCACCGCTTAGAAGTCTCTCAAGGTAATGAGGGGAAGGGATGAAGACACAAACACTCCTTTTACCTCTGAAGAAAACTGCTTTTCTATCTTTTACCCGCAGCAACTTCATTCTAATTTAAGACGCACTGAAGTCGGCAGTGTTTTGTTTTCAGGCCGGTCGTTAACGTCGACGGTGGCGCCAATAAAAGATCGGTAACGACTTGCGGTACTAACCGCTCCGTTAGGTGGGGGTTAAAAGGAGACGGTGGGGAGAATGACTGAACACCCGTATTGCACTTCCTTTGATTGTATCTTGGAGCTGTTGCAATGCCTCAAGTGTGTTCTTTATCCTATTAAGTTTGTGCCGAAATGGCACGTTTTATGTTGGGAGTTAATCGCCTGCCGCTATGGGAACTTGTAAACGTAATTACGTGCCTAATCAGACGGCAGTTTCCTGTCCCGATAACCACATCAACATCGTCTGCATCGGAGATTATGTTTCTGCAATGAATTCTTGTCTTCTGTTCGCGAAAGATGCCGCTTCGCGGGCTGACCGGCCTGAGTCTCAGAGGCGGGATTCCAGTGGGGGAGGGGGAAACTTTGGTAAAGATGCCCATGCTAAATCGCTGTAAGATGGAACGTAGCAGTGCCTTGGTAAATGAATAGTCTCATTCATTAGTACTCTAAACTACTGTTAACCACTTCGTTAGTGTTTCATTGGAGCAAGAGTAATTTATAAAAAAAAAAATGTTCCACGTTGCCCTCCCCCATAGAGTACTGTCGAATCTAATAGTGTTGCCATTCTTTAGTGCTCTAAACCAGTGTTGAAGATTTCGTTAGTGCTTCATTAGAGCAAGAGTAATTACAAAAATAACTGTTAGAGGCCCAAGTCCCCCACATAGAGCATCGACGAATCTAAGAGTGTCATTGGTTAGTGCTTCGTTAGTGCTCTGAATTACTGTTAACCATTTCGTAAGTGATTCATTGGAACAAGAGAAATTTAAAAAGAATACTACGTTTACGTTGTCCCCACATAGAGCATTAACGTATCTAATAGTGCAATTCGTTAGTGTTTCATTAGAGTAATAATAATTACAGAGAAACTGTTGGGGGGGAGTCCACGTTACTCCCCTATACATAAAACACTGACGAATCTGATAGTGTCGTTCGTTAGTGCTCTAAACTACTCTAATTATTTCGTTAGAGCTTTCTAAGAGCTACAGAAATTTAAAAAAACGCTGTTGTGAGAGCTAAGTTCACGTTGGTCTCCCACATAGAGAGCACTAACGAAGCACTAACGAATTGACTATTAAACTCGTTAGTGCTCCATGTAGCTGGAAGGAGGGGGGAACCTCCTAGATGCCTTGTGTCCATTCGCTGTATGCTAAAATAGATGAAAGTATGCAGTGCCTTGGTCGGCAGTGCTGCAAATTCATTATGATATGTGTTACGTTCAAATGCACTACTAGTGCTGCCACCTGGGATAGGCTCAAGAATGGCTGAAATATCTAGGGAGATCAGATTCAGTGCTTATAGCTGCTGATATTAGACCTTCTTTTCTTAATCTTCTTCGTCATTTTCTCTGTGTCACTCTTTTTCTCCTCCGATTCTCTTTTTCACTGTGTTGTCTTTTCCTTTCTCTTTCAGCTTCCCTCTCCTCCTATATATCTTTCTCGTTTTCTCTCCATGCCTCTGCCGACCTCCGTGGCTGAGTGGTTAGCACAGCGCCCGGTGACACCAGGGTTTCATCATATCATCACTGATCCTCATAATAGTATAATTTCTCTATTTCTTTCTATTACTCTGTTCTTTCTCCCTCTCTCCCTTGTTTCTTAGTCTAATTATATTTCTTTGCATTTTTCCTAGTTCCCTCCCCATTTCCATGTATATTTTCTTTATCATTCATTATTCATTTTCTGTCTTCCTTGCTCTGTTTACGTTCTTCTCTTTTTCGTGCTCCCCTTTTATTTCTTCGTCTATTTGTTTATCTTTGTATTTTTCTTTCCTCTCGACCTCTTCTATATTTCTTTGCCCTTCTCTCTCCTTGTCCGTGTATTTCCCATTTCATTCATTCAGTCATTTTTGCTTTTCCTGTTTTATTTATTTCTTTATCCTTTCCTTGTTATCATTCTCTTTCTTTTCTTCGTCTGTTTCTTTCTCTGTAGCTATTTCTATGTATTTTTATTTCCTCTCAACTTGTCCCAATTTTTTTTCCTCCTCTCCTTTTCCTTTCTTTAATTATTGCTTTGATTCTCTTCCATTCTTTACAAGTGTCTTTCTCGTTCTTTCACCTCTCTCTCTTCCTGACTTCTTTCTAAATTTCTGTTCCTTTATAAGACTATTTCACGTTGGGCTTGAGCCCACCTGGTAGCGACGCTCCTACGCGACGCTCCTACGCACGAGTAAAGAGTTGCCTCCGTCGGCTTATCTTGCCTCAAAATAAATAGGAGAAAAGGGTTCAACACAACGTAATTAGATTTCTGCATATCCTCGAGCCTCCCTTACAACACTCCCCTTTTCATCGTCGGCTTCATTAGCGAAGTGGGAGAGACTGTCAGACGAAGAGAGAGAGAGAAGATGGTTTCAGGGAAGCCTTGGCTATTGACTCTCCTATTTTGGAGAAGTCTGGCTCAACCGGAGATGAGTGGAGCCCCTTATCTACAGAATACATCTCTTATAACAGCGTTGTATTGTGGGTAGGCGATCGCCGTTATCGTAGCCATTTTGGGGGAAAGGGGGGAAATCTGGCGTCGTTTCAGAACCTCTCGGGGGTGTGTGTGTTGTTCCAAATGACAAGGAGGGTGGAAATTTTGGAGGCGTTCATTTTCCGGCTCAGCATCCCTAAGGGAAGTGATCTTCGTGATCTCATCTGCGGAGCTTTCCTCTTAAATTGATTGAGAGTCTCTCTCTCTCTCTCCCACACACACATCAAGGCTTTTCAGTACTGAGTTCTAGCTACAGGAAATGACGTTTTAGTCCAAAGACAAGTGTGGAAGATTAATTCATTAGCAAGGCAGCGGCAGTATCTGTGACAGGCATCTTCAAAGCTTCTGGTGAAGAAAGGATAAGTGGAAAACCGTGCACTAATCCTGAAGAAGCGTTTGCGCAAACAATAAGGGAAAATGAGGATTCATCTTATCCTTGAATGTATGCAATCCACGTCAACCCTGCTCGACGGGTTGCAGCATTGTACAGGATACACCATTCTTTAAATGAAGACTAATTCCAAATAGAATCTCGGGCCTCTCCGATGGCATAATGTTTGCGTCATCGCCTTGTAAACAAGGGGTCCCGGGTTCGATACCCGGAGGAGGCACATAGTGGTTTGAATCCCACTTTAAACTGTAGCTTCAGTTCCGATTAGCCTCCTGTGTATAAGAAATTGAAGCCAAATGACATTTTGCTTCGTTTTTTTGCCACTTTGGGTCAATTACGAAGATAAGAATGAATGGTTATAAAATGATTTCAGTTCCAGGCTCCAGAACCTCGTCCAGGGTGTACTACGTTGAAGAGGTTGACATTTGGCGTCTTGTGAAAGATTCACCCCACACACCCCTTATGTTATATTCCTTGGTGGCCGAGTGATTGATCCTCCAGGATGTGGATAACTGAGTTAATTTATCAAGATTTTGTGTTTACCTCTTTTCCGCCTTCCCTTGCTTATACAACAATGGCAGTAAACAAGAAGTGACAATAGCGACGTGAAGAAACAAGCCCTGTGTGCCTTGCAGCGGGTGGCAATCTCAGTTGCGAAACGGACGTTATTTTACTGCGAGCTCCTGGGGATGCGCTACCAACAGAGGAAACTATATACCTCGAAAGGTGCGGCTCCCGCCACTCGGCGGTCTGCCATATGCTGGAAAGCCTTGACAGACATCACGTGACACATTCCACCCACTGACAGGAGCGCTGGAGTATCACGTGCTTTGTTCTCTGCCAATCAGAGCTCACCGTTCCATTTGGGAGGGAAATTTGAACACTTGATTGCCACATACACAGCGGAGGGGAGGGGAGGGTGTTTGGAGGGTGAAAGGAAAAGAATTTGCCTTATAAGGGCTAGGGTATCACATTTATATTATTTGATTGTCCTTTGGAAGGACTCGTGCAACAGCACGGTTAGTCGTTATGTTTGCACGAATCGTAAGTTTGGCAACAGTGTCCCGCAGACGACGGATCATTTCTTGGCGCGAGCTGTACCATGATAAACCTTCTGGTATAAGCACTTCCAATACGTGTGTTTCATGTACGTCACGAACTCTTGCATTGTGGCTTCAAGCAGCAATGATTGTTTTTGTAGGCTTACGGAACTCAGGCGGACGGGTGGGAGATACTTTCACACACATTCGTGATTTAAAACAAACGTGCAGTTATTGCAGATGAAATGAATGCTACGTGGTAGATATTTCCTTGCAAACGAAAATTAAAATTGGCCGTGCGCATTCTGACGTCACATGAAACCCACCTATAGGATTGGTTACATAGGATGTCTCCGATGCTCATTTGTTAGATCCCGCAAATGTCGTACGTCACCTTGAGACACGAAAATAAACGATATTAGCCCGAACGCAATCGATCAAATTGCTTTCCAGCAGCCAGTGCAAAATGGAATCAGCATGCATCCACCCTACTCTCCTGACACTGCGCTCCATAACTTTGTAACTTTGGTCAGTAATGAGGGCAAAACCTTTACACAATTTCCACATTAACCACCACAAATTCTGCTGAATTCCTCGCCCATATTTCGCTCCGCATCTAAGACTTACAGTTCGCAGAAGTTCGCCAGACTTACAATACCGGTCTCAGGCAGAAGAATATACGATTTCTCTCATTAAGACTTTGAATGGCCTGTGAAACGAATTTTCACAAACGAGGGCCTAATTAATATTTGCTAAATCCTCCCAGTATCCTAAAGGTAAGGCGAAGATATTTCATAATTACATAAAAGTATTCGGATTAGTACGTTTCACAGAAAGGGGGACCTATTTAAAGTTGGGAATTTCGAAAGTTTATTTCCTGCAAAATTCCTACCCCACTTTTTTTTTCTCTCAATGAAGGAAATCAATGAAAGGAGGAAACGGGTTGGGAAGGGAGGAAATGTAAAAAAAAGAGAAAGGCTTTGACGGTGAGTAATTAAAACTTGTTAGGTGTTGCACGATCTTGGTTTGTTTCAATTATCCCCCCCTTAACTCATTTCTAAATGTGGATTTAATTTCCATTTTATAGGGGATCTTTGTTAGTGTTATTTTCTTGACGTACGCTGTAAGTTTTCTGTTAGGGTATGGGGTAGTACCATTCTTACTTTTGTTTTCAATAAGGAAAGGTATTCTTGAAATGAAAGTAGGAAGAATGATGGGGCTCAGAATAGGACGTAAAAAGACAGAGATGAAGGAAAAGAGAAGAGTCAGAGAGAGAAGGAAACAAAGGAAACAGAGGGCATAGGAGAAAGCTGGAAAGGAGAGAAATATAGAAATTGAAATATAAAGCAAAGAAAAAATATAGGGAAAAGAAAGAAAAGAGATATGAGAAAGAGAGGAAAAGAAAGAGAATGGACAGCATGAGAAAAGAGATGAGAAAGAGAGGAAAGAAAAAGAATGGAATGTAGGAGAAGCAGAGATAATATAAAGATAAGGGAATGGGAACGGGTGAGAAAAGGAAAAAATGAAGAATGAGAAAGAGAAAATGAAGAGAGGAGAAAGCGAGAGGGAACTGAGAAAATTGAAGGAAGAGGAAAGGAATAGAGATTGGACAATAGAAATAGGAAAAACGAAATGAAGGTATGAGATAAGAAAGTAAGGGAAGAGGGAAAATGGATGAGAAAGAGAGAAAAGTAAAGAGAGGGGAAATAATTAGAAAGAATGAGATAAGGAGTAAGGAAAGGAGAAAACCAGAAAGAGGCAAACGGAAAGATCAAAAAGGGGGAAATAAAAGAGAAATGGAAAACAAAAAAGGGCTGAGAGAGGGAGGGTAAGGGATGAGAAAGAGATGAAACTAGAATAAGATAAGGAGAGGGAGATGGAAAGAGACTCACGGTCCCGTGTTCGAGACCTAGCGTGGGCATCATTGTTGTTTCATCAATTTAATCTAATGGGCCATCCCAATCGTCACGATGAGCATAAAGGGGCAGAAAAGCGACGTAAAGAAATAATACAAATACAACAAAACAGCTTATCTTGGCTGTCTGGCGCCATAGTATCGTTAGACTGAAGGAGTGCATTTTCTATGGTTTCCAACACCCATACAAACTCCATATGATGGTCATGTGTCCAAGAATATATGGATACGGTGCTAGTCCGTAAGATTCAACAATTGGATTAGACGGCCTTTGGATATCCAGAATCGCATATCCGAAACTGGACATCTAAGGGATATTCAGTTGACATCCAGACATTAATATCTAAACTGGATATCTAATTAATATCCAATGGATATCCACAAATGGACATAGAGACATGGATGTCAAATACTGGGTATCTAATGGACATCTAATCGATATCAATAATTTACACGAATACGATTTTGAAATTGCGTACATCCAATGGACGTCCCTTGTAAATTTGTGCAGTATGGATTGCGCCGTAACGGTACTAACAATGCTCTTAACAGCAGACGCTAAACACCTGAACAATGACGTCCTATCTCCAGATGAATGCTGAGTCATGAAGTTTCGCAACAACCAGCGCTCCAGGAACGAGGCACTCCATCGCAGATACTCTCCACACAGTGATCGAAGTCTGCTGAAGATCACAGCATCCCCCCTCCACTCTCTCCCCTGAGGAGAGCCGATTAGCGGACCACCAGGGGCAGTCGGTACATGAGAGAATAAGCAGGCCACTTCCATCATCTTCCGGAATAATCCCTCCCCTCCCCCCACTTCTGAAGGAGGAATTAGAGACCCTGCAACATAATTGCAACACTGTTGTCTTAGAGAGGGCCGTTAAATTGGGTCCAACGACAAGGGAACTCTATTTGCATAGTAAGGGCCGTAAGGACGTCGATGGAAGCTTCGTTCCTTCAGGAATTCTCAACCATGTCGTTTTTTTTGCATGCTTTCAGGGGCGCGACAGTGTTGCCAACTAACTCATTGTAGAACCAAATCTTTGATAATTGCCGGAGGATTGATTCTAGGTACTATTCGTGATGTTTGGTTATTGTTTGGACTTGTTAATGGTTTTCTCGTTCTTGTCTAGACTTGTTAGTGGTTTTCTCGTTCTCGTCTAGACTTGTTATGGTTTTCCTGTTCTCGTTTAGACTTGTTCATGGTTTTCCTGTTCTCCTCTAGACTTGTTACTGGTTTTCCTGTTCTCGTCTAGACTTGTTAATGGTTCTCTCGTCCTCGTCTAGACTTGTTAATGGTTCTCTCGTCCTCGTCTAGACTTGCTAATGGTTTGCTAGTTCTCGTCTAGACTTGTTAATGTTTTTTCGTTCTCGTTTAGACTTCTCAATGGTTTTCTCGTTCTCGTGTAGACAGATAAATGGTTTTCCTGTTCTCGTCTAGACTTGTCAATAGTTTTCCTGTTCTCGTCTAGACTTGCTAATGTTTTTCTCGTCCTCGTCTAGACTTGTTAATGGTTTTCTCGTCCTCGTCTAGACTTGTTAATGGTTTTCTCGTCCTCGTCTAGACTTGTTAATAATGGTTTGCTTGTCTTGATCTAGACTTGTTAATGGTTTTTTCGTTCTCGTTTAGACTTCTTAATGGTTTTTCTGTTCTTGTGTAGACAGATCAATGGTTTTCCTGTTCTCCTCTAGACAGATTAATGGTTTTCTCGTTCTCGTCTAGACTTGTTAATGATTGATCATTTTTGTCTCAGTCAGATTCAGAGTCTCGATACAAAGCTATCCCCGCGCATTGCTTGTGTGTGTTTGTTTTCAAGTGCTTATCCTGCACAGATACAATTTGAAGTGCCTGCCCAACATACTATGTGCCTCCACCGGGTATCGAACGTGGAATCCCTTAGTCACTATTCGGTGCCGTTAGCACTACGCCGTCGGGAGCCCCCTACGCATTGCAACATGTCATGAAGGAACATAGGGGTTAAGAGGTAGGTCCCCACACTGTCAAGATCTTGTGGAGTTGATGTGATCAACACCGCCTTTACCCACCAGATTTGCCCCAGATGCCCATTTAATAGAAGTAAAATATTGCCACATGATAACACCGGAAATCTAACCCCAAATGGAAGTCAGACCAGACCGTACGACCAAGTCTTCCGAATCTCGATAGAGTCACTCAGGGGAATATGTCCATCGAGGTTAAATGCCCACCCCCTCGTATCTCGGGCAGCGTCAATGTTATGGCAACTCTGCGACTCTTGTTTGAAAGCGCCCTCCGTGGTGAGACGAGGCAGCAGGTTTGGAGCTTGTGAGAAGAATCTGAAGCCATTCAGGGTTAATTTAATGAGGTAAGAAGACAATTTTTGAGGTAATATTTTTTTGGACGTTGCTGTATTAACAGTGTGCAATAATATTCCCAAGAGAGAAAGAAACTGAATTATATTTGGTGTAAAGATCAAGAGTGAGGTAAACATATCTGCAGAGTGAAACTGACGCATGGTGCTCAGAGTTGCCAACCCAGTGATTCAATTCTGTGCTTGTAGCTGTGGGGTGATATGCCCACAGAAATTAAGTACAATATGCCCATGGGCATTATTATGAGAAGAAAGGACCACAACGTGACTGGATCCCGTGTATTCGTTGTAGTATGTGGATGCATGAAATATGTATCAAATTCACGTCCATGTGTCAAAAGTGAAATGCAATTTCTCACAAATGTAAACAGTAAAAGAGGCTATGGTAAATTCAAAATAAATGTTGTTAGGAACGCTATGCTTGTATGTACAAATCAGGTTCTGTTTACGAAACAAACGTTAATAATCTTCCAGTTAATGCTGTGTATTATTTTCCTTTAAATATGCCATGTCAAGTATTACAACAATTGTTTCGTGTATTGGGTATTTTACCCCTAATGGGTCGTGGGCATTTTACCCTGAACACGGGGTGATTTGCCCAAATTGACGTTCATCTGTTTATTTTGGTTCTTTTACAGGAATAAAACTTATAGGTAACAATAACGAAACATGTAGCTTTCATTTGACATCCTTTTTATTGCGACACTCCTTCATTTATCGAAGCTATAAACCGCCAAAAAAAAGTTGGGCGTATTCCCCCGAGTGACTCTATACTTTGTACAAAAATGAACCTACGAGAACCTGGCTTGTCTATGCTAATCGAAACTAATTAATTCTGTTCATTGTTCAGGATGTATAAGTACAGCTCGCGCATTTAACATAAACACCTATACATTTTAAAACTTTGTCCCTAGGTTCAAAACATGCAGTATCTGAAGATCTGTGGATATAACTATTGGCAATACACAGGTATTTCTTCAAATCATAATATAATGTGAAAAGAGCAAGTGTGTGTATTAGATGAAAGAAAGTTCACATAGTAGGAAAGAATACTCGCCCAGCCGCTCCCGTTAGAGAAGAAGATACATCGCAATACTCCGCCAAACATCTGAGCTCCACTGGATAATAAACCTTATTGAGCAGGCCTCATCTCCAGGAAAATATCAACTCGGGCCAAGCCCTTGCACCTATTAAGCTGTTGGGTGAGATGAGTCAAGGCAAAATGGATAATAAACTTTTTCCTGCTCCCTCAAAAATAGGCAATAGTTAGGCTGCTCCCTTCCTATTTATAGGCCCCGCTAATGACCTAACCCGTTACTGGAAACTTTCCGCTGTCCAGCGACACCTACCTACCCCAACGTCCAAGAATTCCAACGTACAGGAATACACAGACATACACAAGAGTTGCACACTAACATTACCAAAACACATGAAACTAAAAACCGACCGACCCAATTCAATTAATTATTAATTAATAAACATTAATTAACATATAAAATAAAAAGGATCAAGTAATGATCGCATCATAACATGTAAAGAAATGGCATGTATTCTTGTAATTCAAATCTGCATTTATTAAAATTGATAATATTAACAGAATTTACATAAAAATGCTATTATAAATGTAGTAAAACTAATATAGCTAATATTAAAACGATTATTATGTGTGTAGGAGTTTTACTATATGCAGCTTTTATAAATACCATTTACAGAAGCTTCCCAAAATTTCCTTCAAATAAGCTATTCAGGTGCAAATATCAAGTTGCTTTGACGATAAACTTAACACCATCTATGATTTTCTTTTTAACAAAATTGAAGCTCTCTTATTTTTAGTAGGAGGGCGCAGCTGTGGCGAAGTGCAGTGCAGGCAGGGTATATGGAATGCAAACGTAAATACAATAGCACCGGTTGGATGGACAAGCAATGACAAGAATTTCGACAGATTGTAGATCCCGACAGTTAGTAATGTACATGGTTAATTTGGAGTTCCCAGCAAAATGTATCCACACGTTTCATACATCTGTACCCTTTCAGCATCTCGATAGCTTAGTGGGAATTATGCCCCACTATATCTGGCGGAAGTACATTCCACAGTGTCGAATTCTTCTTTTAACTATAGTTCCAGTACCGATTAACCTAGCTGTGCATAAAGTTGACCTTAACGAAACTTCAGCTCTGACCTTGTTATCAACATGAAATAAAGAAAATGAAGAGAAAAGAGTCGAAGAGAGGAAAGAAAGAATAAAGAAGATAAGCAATGAAAGAGCAAGTAAAGGGAAACAGTGATGAGAAGCAAAGAGAAAAAGAGAGAAAGATGAACTGAGAGAAAGATAAATATGAAGGGATAGAAGGAGGCTTGTTTAAGGTTCAGGAACCATAAATGCTAATGGGTTGGAGCTTGGACCTTATTGAAACCGACCCAGAAAATATGTCCCTGGACCGTATTTAAATTGATCGAGAAAAAAGGTTCCTGGACCGAATTGAAATGCTTTACAGATACAAAGATTCTTTACGGTCCAGAACCTATTTACGCTTGCTGATTTTATCTTCTGGACCGGAATTGAATTTATCTAAAATTCCTGGACTTTTAACAACCCTCGTTAGAAGTAGCAAGAGAGAAAGTACATTGTAAGATAAGCAGATAATGGTATAGAAAGAATGATAGAAATAAACAGAGGAAGCAAGGAAAAGTGGAATAGAGAGAAGGAAAGAAAGAAAGAGGCAGGGATAGAGAGAGGAAACAATGAAAGTGAGAGGCAAATATAAAAAAAGAGAGAGAGGGAGAGAACTAAAATTTGTCCATAAAGAGCGCACATGCCTTGCGCTAGAACGAGAAACGAGATTGCAACACTGCTGAACCAGCTACCAACTTCTCCCCACCACGAGTGAATCCTGAGAGACGTACAACACAAGATCCGATCCGAGTTCGGGCCTAAGTGGATGGGCGTTGGTTTGATCGGACCAAATAAATGCGAACTTGGGAAACGAAGGGGAGGGGAGGGGGTAGGAGGCATCCAGAGATCGAGTGACTAAAAGCTGAGTGGGTGACTGAGCGGGTTGTTACATTAAGGGTTAAATACCCCTGACGAAGTGTGGACTTCTTCCTGAAAGGGTTGCTCTGTTTCTGGTTGGATCATGTCTCTTCTTTGGAAGTGAGCCGCGCCGATTCTCCAAGAAATGGCGTCGACGAATCAATTACCTCGATGTAGGTGAGAACACTGACTCAGCGCACGTCGGCGCTGCATATGCAACACTCTTCTTTTAATGGCGGCAACGATAAACGATGATGGTGAAAATGCTGACTCAGAGTACTCCGCGTTGTACGTCCTTTACTCTTATTTCAATGACAACGAATCAGTTCTCTCGATGAAGACGAGAATGCTGACTCAGTGTACCTCGGCGCTGTATGTGTAATTCAATTTTTGAATGTCAAAGAATCAATTCTCTCGATGCAGGTGAGAATGTTGACTCACCGTACCTCGGCGCTGTAAGTATATTCATCTTATTTATATGGTAGCAAGGATGAATTATCTCGATGAAGGTTAAAATGCTGACTCATCGTACCTCGGCGCTGTAAAGTATTGTCTTATTTACGTCACTTTTCTACCACTCTTGGCCGATTCCAACTGTGATGATCAAAATAATTTGATGAGACAAACGCAAAGGAACACCCATGCCGAAGTCAGGATTCGAATCTGGAATCTTCGATGGTGATACGTTACAGAATCTCTGAACCGAGTTGGCTACAATGCCATTCATTATTGGCTTCAACTTTACCATAGGTGTGCGAATTTTGCTTTCTCGTTAACAAAGAATATAGCTAGCCATTGCATAAGACACGATTTCTACAATTTTGCGAGGCTCGTCCTGTGTTTCATCGTTGTCAAAGGTCGGAAATACAGACCGACTACCTCAGATGTGACGGTCCACGGAAGTGCGCATGCGCGAACTGGACGAGTCAACTGGCCAAATAGGGGTGAAGGCTTCAGGTGGAACGCGAACGTGCAAGCAGGTTCAACCTTGTCTTTATTACGAGTTGTAACAGCCATCACAATCGCAAACAAAAAAATTTAGCAAAGAAATCTGGCCCAACAGTAGCCGAAACACCGAAGCAATTATAATCGTAATTTCAATCAGTTTATTAAAATCTCTTCAGCCTTCTATAGGAGAATTGAAATCGTGCATTCTGCAAATACTCCACAGAGGATATAGATAATTTCAATGTATACAAAAGTGGTGGAAATAAATTGGAAAGATAAATACTAAGGTTACCGGCAAGTGTGTCGTCTGTCGCTTGATGTGTGCGATGCTGGGTGGGTTGTACGCCATGTTGGCAAATACCATTCTCTCCTCGTAGTCATATTCGCAGAGAATCTTGTTTTCGCACAAGTAGAACCTGTCCCCTACGCAGAACCTGTAACGAGAGAAGAGAAAGTAATTAATGATTTATGTTTCATTTCTAACAAGTTAATAAAAGTACAGGAAAATACATTATTTTCTAATTAGTATAAGTTCTTCAGATATTACATTATCATATGATTTTTCTGTACACTCAATATGGTTATGTGAAATATCTCTCATAGAGCGATATAAGAATGGAATGAACTGTCCCCACCACTGACGTCAGGAGAGTCACCACTCGCTGTAACACACAAATATAACCTAATAAAGAATTTACTATGCAAACAACAGCCTTTGTATTTACTATAATGTACAGTCGCGGACACTGCCGTCTTGTAATGAATGCATTGACTTTCAATGGAATCGTTACAAGCCGGCACTGTCCGTGACTGTACAAGAATGACATATTGGTTTTAGTTTTGACCCTGTGTTGATAGCACATTAATTATGATCATAGTTTTAACTCTGTGTCAATGGCACATTAACTGTGGTCTTTGTTTTAACTCTGTATCAATAGTAGGGCCTCCTCTATGGCGCAGTGGTAGCGACCTCGCCTTGTAATCAAGGGGTCCCAGGTTCGATACCCGGTGGAGGCACATAGTGGTTCGGATCCCACTTTAAACTGTAGGCCCAGTTCCGGTTAGCCTTTCTATGCATAAAGTGGACTTAAAACAACATTTCATACTATGTATCAATAGTACATAACAGGGGCCATAGTTGTAACTCTTGTGTTCACAGCATATAGTTTTAACTATGTGTGAATGGTACATTAACTGCTGTCATAGTTTTAACTCTTCAGGTGATAACCAAAAAATAATTCCGCGCCCTCTCTGCCTGCCGACACTTCTCTTCTGGCGCCCTTAATGGTGCATTGGAAACTATAAAATGCTTCGCTTCTCGCTCCAGAAGCGACCAGTGCTTATTTCGTAAACTCGCCAACAAAGCGCGACAGTTTCTGATGAATCCTTGCTTTTTCATTAGTGTGACAGAAAAACTAGCGAGGGTGACGTTTCTAACTGGAGGAATGGCGATTCCGCTAACCATTGAAGCTCACCCGTGCCACCCTGGGACAGGAGGGAGGGACCAGTAACATGCAATATCGCGCCCATCAAATCAACCGTTACCATAAAGCGTTATTTGCAACTTAACCTGCAACCGTTACGGATCTTCTAATCAAAACTGGCATTTTTTTGTGTGTGTGTGTGAACCCTGCCCCCCATGCCCCCCTCCTCACATACCCATCGGAGTCGGGGATCACTGATGGGAACGCCATTTTTCCCCATTAATTGCCTAACGCAGCGCTCTAATAACAACTGCCTGCGGGGTACCATTGATCGCTGGGAAAGATTGCACAACCCCGTCCGCATTTACCTATTTACAGAATCCCCGATATCGAAAGGGCCGCATTTTACATCATAAAAATTATTTACTTCCATTATCTTCATGACGCAATAACATTATGACAGCTATTTTACACTAATTGATATATCTATCCTGCGGCGGTAGGCAACAACGGAAACAGATGTGCGTCGCGGGCCGACCGTAGCGCCAGGATATAATGGTGGCTGTAAATTGAATCGGCGCCCCTCTCCCTCCCGCGTTCATCTGGAACATCGGCAACAATGAAAACCGGGCAATGGCTCCATTCTGAATAGTCCTTCGCCATTGTTGAGGCGTCTGTAATGCAATGTTTACTGGTTTCCGTCGACAGGTGGCGCTAGTTGTTCCCGTGTGTGACACCCAAATTACAACTCTCATCTCGCCATGTTCCAATAGCCACAGTGACGTCATTGTAATCACGTGGGAGGGAGAGCGTCGGGTTTTTGGTTTGTTGGAAGGGTGGGGGGAAGGGGGTGTCTAATTTTACTTGATTTCAATTCATCGTATCACACCCTATTAATCAGTTGGGTGTGGTTCGGTTGTCACAAAATTGCTATCGTTCGGATTTAATTTTCGTAGCTGGGCCACCAGCCTCCCTTTCCCCCCTCGCAAAACGAGCGTTTACATCTATTGTTATTCCCACAACACGACCTCGTCGATGTATCGGACGGGTTGTTTTGTTTCATAGAGAAGTCAACTCTTGTATTGTATGCGTGCGTATGTGTTTGTTTGTGTACACAGCCTTTATCGTTTTGATAATATATAATGTCAACCTCCCCCTCCTCCCTTCATCTTCGCTGGACACTGTTATGTCCTGTTTTCAGACCGGACTGCTCATTTCATTGTTGCAAACAATGGCATAGCTGTGAATACATTGACGTGCAAAGCGAAAGAACTGATTCATTTTTTGTATGTAGAATCGTTCAGGGTTTTAACTTCATTATGTTAGTTACATTATTTCCAATATACGAGTTCTGATGATAGAGGAACCATAGTTTACATTTAGACACTCGTTTAACAGTCATTCAGAAATAGCGAAACTGACAATTTGGTGGTCAAACATCAAAGCTTATATTTTTACCTCACAGATGGCGAAATATACAACTAATTCTGACTTTTTAGCCATGGGAATATAGGATACCCGTAATATCTTCGCAGACAAGAGTATTATTAGTAATTATTAATTACTCATTTAAGTAATAAAAATCCATCTGTAAATTAATACAGTAATGATAATTTACAATGAGAGTACAACTTTACACGAACTAAATTCATTATATATTCTTGAATAACCATGCCATTTTATCAAATAGGTATTTTCATCTTTGTAAGGGAGCCTACAGAACAAAGCTATTTTGCTAAGAATGTGGTGTGTGTTTGTTAGCATGTGGAAGCAGGTACTTTACCATGGCGAAAACACGAAAATCAGAAAAGCATTTTAATAAGTATTTCTGTGGCGTGTTGCAAGTTTCCGACCTAGGAGCTAAGCTAACATCACTATTATCTGCACTAAAAGAGCATAGGAGAGCCTGGAGTGTCGGCTGTAGATGGCGGGCCAGTCGTGCGGAACGTCTTCTCTGCAGTCCGCGTTCTTGATTACACTATGAGGCCTGAAGACTAGAATGACGTTAGTTCACACCAGCTTAGAAACCCTTCCAGAACTCACATGGTCGATATATCAAGAAAATCTCATCATTCGTCGCCAGGAAAACACATTTCTCCGTGAAGAATGTGAGCGGAATAGGCAGCGGCAGAATATTCCAGTGTATGTTGCTTAAAAAGAACCATTTCTATAGCGAAATATAAAATTGTTATTATCGTCTTTGGTAACACGGGAACTACTTGTAAGAACTTAGTAGTATTCTTGTTTATACAGCCGACGTGGTGTAGTCGGTAGGGTGATTTGGCTTTCGCACAGGATACTCGGGTTCGATTTCATGGGAAGTCTCCAGCAATGCCTCTACATGATGCGGCCCTATGGTACCCAGCCTGTAAGAATAAATACTTGGAGGCAGGCGTCAGATTTAAAGGCAGCTGGAGCGGAGTGTTAATCACATCACCTCATATGCCTTCACGTCATGTAGAAATCCAAGAGTAAAGTAACACTTATGCTTAATGATTATTTATACATACGAGGGGCGTTCAGTATGCTCTAATACTCGCCTCCTTCCCCCTCATGTAGAATCACAATTTTAACATTTGTAGAAAGTAGACATCTTGTGATGACTTTATGCCGAAATGCAAGATGTTTTACCATGTTCTTTTTCCTTGGCCGGTGTTGGCAGTAGAGAATCATGCGAAGATGCCCATGAAGGCCGAGGAAAACATTGAGAAGATCCTTGACATGGTTATGGCAGACGGACGAGTCACCATCAGGTATTTAGCAGAGAACAGGGTTGTCAACCGGCACAGTTCATAACATCTTAACCAATCATTTGTGTAAGAATAAAGTTTCGGCACGATGGGTCCCGCGAAACCTGAATGCTGATCAGAAGAGAAGCAGAGTGACATGTCCAAGGCAACTTTTGGGCATGTTTCGTGCAGATTCAGAGGACTTTATAGCAAGATTTGTGACAGTGGACGAAAGTAGGTCTACCACTTTGACCCCGAATCCAAACAAAGCTTCATGCAATGGAAGCACACCAGCTCCCCAACCCCGAAGAAATTTCGTGTTATGACAACTGTATTCTGGGATGCCAAGGGCATACTGCTGTTGGATTATCTGGAACATGGAACCACCATTATGGGCCAGTATCATGCTGACCTTATGCCAAAATTGCGAGCTGCAATAAAGAGCAAGAAACGAGGAACGTTGACAAGTGGAGTGTTGCTGCAGCAGGACAATGCTCCCGTTCACAAGTCCGGTGTTGCCATGGCTGCAATTCATACAGCTGGAGTTGAATTGGTGCCTCATCCACCCTATTCACTTGACCTAGTCCCAAGTGACTTCCACTTGTTTCCACATTTGAAGCAGCGTCTCCGTGGGCAGGTTTTTCGGTATGACAGTGCCGTCATGGATGCTGTGAATGCATGGTTGCAGGAGCAAGAGGACATCTTCTTCCAACAGGGTATAGAAGCTTTGGAGCAGTGATGGACAAAGTGCATTGAAAGAAATAACCATATTTTCATTTCTGTTATATTTTGTTTTCTTGGTGAGTATTAGAGCATACTGAACGCCTCATGTATCTTATGACTATTGATTGTTTGTGCATAATTTATAACTATTTATTAGGTCTATTTTGCTTCAGTTTTGGCTAATCTCGACGGTGAGGATGAGTGATGATAGGATGAAATTGATGAAGGAACACTCACAAAGAACACCCATGTCCAAGCCGGGTTTCAAACCCAGGACTCATGGATTCGTAGCGGGGCGTGCTAACTATTCCGCTGCGGAAAACAAGGCAGAAAAAATGTAAAATAACAAAAGTAGAAATGGATATTTATCTTTGGAAAGAAGCAGCGAAGGACACCTGGATTACATATGTCGTCTCTTGAATGCAGAAGCTTGTCTTAACCTCAAGTACATCTATACTGAAGTAATTTTCTAAAGTCTAGGACAAGGTAGAATTTTCGGAGTCTACGACTCGTTCTCGTGTTGATTTTGAAAAACGTGGTTTTGGCACCATACCAAACTAGATCCTTGTGATGACCTCAGAACGTTACTCCCTTCATATAGGCTCATATAGAACCGAGTGGTGCTGAGGGTATTAAAAGTTTCGTGCGAGCTCTTGTCAGCTCCTTTCGGATGCTGTGCAGAAATCGCTTATCTCCCTGCAATATCCTTACTCTTCATCCACACCGTGCAAACAATCCTGTGTTGCAAGATGTGTCTATTAAACCGTGCGGCAATGAGAGCGACATTTCCCGGCATGCCTTGAGCAAGAGTGATGAGCATACTCTGGAGAGATATCACCTTGGCGGCGTCGAAGGGGAGGGGAGAGAGCGACCACTGACAGTGATGCACCCGGGAGACATCGCGAGACCACAAGATGCCCCGGAAGTTTGAGAGATTTCTCAATGTCTTCATGGAAAGATGAAAGCTCCTTAGGGATGCTGCGCTAGAGAAGAGTGGATAGGGAGATGTCACTGAAGGAGAAGTGTGTTTAGCAAAGTGAATCTCCTTCAATATTTCTGCCAGCAATAGAGGCAGATAAGGGCCTTATCAGAAGGGGCCTTTCAGGCCTCCGATGACTGAACAATACACTCGGTGAAAGACAAGAAGCGCCACCTCGCGGAACGGGATTATGTCGCGCATCCAACTCTTGTCTTTTGTCACGGCTATAGACGTCTCTTTTGCCTTCAGATTAAACAAGAACCGATTCGTTCCAGACTCCCCCCTACTTGTCACCATTGAGATAAGTTCTTTACCCCACCATGATATCGCACAGAGCCTGTCCCCAGACTTGGAGGAACATTGGACAATGCCTGATTCGACTGGTGAAATGAGGTGGCAAGCTTCACGCACTTAAAACGTCATCGGTGCGATGGCGTTTGTCTCTAGTCCTCTGTCTTCAGCTGTCTTATTGTGTCGAGAGTTCCTCTCTTTTGAATCGCCTGAGAATTGCAGCTGAGGACTGGCATTTATGACAGCGTTAAGCAATCTCAGGAACTCTTACTTTTAATCCCTTAGAGCCTCTTAGCGAAGGAGGCTGCTTCAAAACAGGAAATTAGAGAAGGTTGAGTGTGGAAAGTGACGAGCTAGTTGCTTTCACTTCTCGTAGGAAATACTGAGACGTGATTTTCGCCTATTTTATTCCTTTGTAGTAACACATAAACTGTAATGTTTTAAATTCGTCAAGATTAAAGATGGCTAAATAAGAAACGAGGCCAGATTTGAACTAACAGGTTTATATTCTGTGACTTTCTTAATATGATCTGAAGCAATGGTGGATATGTTATATACTTTCCAAATGCAAAATTAAACCACGTGTCCTTCAATAAATGAAATAACGTCACAAGATCGTAAAACTCAATTGATTACTTTGACAGTTCCTTTTCAAAAATAGCAATGTGTTACAAGTATACAACATGTACACCATGGCTTTACAAATCAGATCAACAAAGTCACAGAATATAAACCTGCATGTTCAATTCTGGTCTTGCTTCCTAGACTATTTAGCCATCTTCAATCTTGACACTTTCGTGCCTGATAGGGCTCTGAAACTGATGACCTAAAAAGTATATTTAAAAAGATCTTAAAATTATAAGCAAAGTGACATGTCCTCCTTAGGACTCACTTGTGCTTGCACCTAAGATCGTAAGCAAATTCTCTTTTCCACTATGGAATAATGTGAACAGTGTTTAAATAGCGTAAGAAGTTTGCCTTTGCAGTGCTGAATCACTGTGCTAGTACCGTATTCGGGTGTGACTAGAAATACTTGTAAAATTTTAGCTGAATCTGCGGTGTGGACCTCAAAAGATTTTGTGTTTTCGCCGCGGAATCGTGTGTATAATTTCGCTAGCAATGAAAAGACAAAATAACATTTCTAGACACACAAAAACATGTGTTAATTCTTCAGCATGATTTACGTTCTGATTTTCCTCTAAATTTCAACTTATTTCCATATTTCACTTACGTAAGCATGTGGAGGTACAGCCCATCCTTTTATGTATTAATCTTGTTCATGACGTCATGTCTTTTCATAGCTTTATGATAAACTATTGCATTATTTAAATAATTTTTTTCTGCTAAATTCATTGCTTAAATTCGTGCTATTAGTTATGCTAGTGAGGAACCACCACGCAGCCTGGAGAGCCCAAGTGTAGCAACGGATGTTTCCACACACTTTTTCGTCTGCTTCGAAGTTCCGAGCTGGTAATTGACAATAATCAGTATTATTGAAATTTGATTTGTTTTTATCATTAAGCAGTTACCTCATCATCCCTCAGTTTTTCCATTCCAGCGTTATATATCGTCGTTTTACCCTAAGTAGAAGGAAGAAGAAGGGTAACAGGATTATACTGAGCGTAACATTGACTTCCACCATTTGATATTTTATAAAATTTTCTATGTGGAGTAAACTTATAATACATTGAAAAACATCACAATGGATGAGGCTGTATAATGCAAAAAACCCGGTGTCAATATCTCTTACGGTTTTCATGTTACAAGCGATCAAAGTTTAGGTTATGCGACTTTTGAAACACCCTGTTCTAAATTATGTCCTTTACCATAGTTAAGTCACGGTATTACCATTACAAGCATAGAAGATGTAATTTACGTCTGATATTTACTTCACTTCATTCTGGACGTCGATATCTTTAGTATAGTATTAGGTACATTTCAAGAATTAAGTAGCTAAATCTCTGGCACTTATAAACCCGAAGAAGTTTATTCCCGCAGGAGCATATGTTTTCTGAGCAAAATCGATCCACTCTTGACCATCCTGACCAGTTTTCTTCAGCTCTATTGATTAAGTTGGTGTTTTAAGTCCATTTAATGCACAGTAAGGCTAATCGGGACTGGACCTACAGTTTAAAGTGGAATCCGAACCACAGTGTGACTCCACCGGGAATTGTACCCGGGACCCCTTTATTACAAGGCGACGACGGTACCACTGCGTCATCTTGATATTGTCCTTCCAATTTGTCTTTGCCTTCCCATCGGACCGTTACCATTAGGCTTCCGAACAAGAACCCATGCGTGCTACGTGGCTTGCCCGACGAAGACATCTTGGCCATATTTTCCGCAAATGGTCAAGATGACCAAATCTGTCTTACCCTTGGTCGGTGTGTTGATTAATGAAAATTACGGCACCCCCCTCTGAATGGTTACCACCCCCTTCAACTGTTGGTATTTTCAATCAGCCATAACTGCTGACGAGATTAATATCATCGCTAACGTCACGGTAAGCACGTGATACCTCAATTAATTACGCACTTTTGATTACACATAATTACCATCCTCGCCTCGACCTGAATCTGATTGAGAAGCTGGCCGATCCAGTTTTCAGATGTCGCCTCGAGCGCCGAGGTCACCGACTAGATAAAAACTGGCGACTCCAGGGGTCCTTGATTCGAACCTTGGGCTGGTCGTGGTTGTTCCTGGTTAGTGTTCATTGAGTTTCATCATTATCTAAAAACGGCAGAAAAGCGACGCTAAATATCAAAGATGAAAGCAAATTGACAAAAACTGAGGCAGTACGTGCGAAAACGGGGAGAATGAATAGCGATATAATACTATACGCTGTCTCGGGTATCTCTGGAGGAAGCGAACGAAAACAAGTCTCTGCGCAAGTACAGTCGGGTCGCGATAAGAAGCGGTGTGCAATCAGAACGGCAGAACGTGACCAAATTCTGTCTCCTCGTTGGCTGCCATGTGGCTGGGGGTTTTCTACGTTGCCACGTTCGCACAAACACACGGACAGGCTAGTCAGCTGTTGGCAAGCTCCGGAAAAAATAAAATGTCACGTGAAATTAAGCACGTACGTAGTAGTATGCTAATATATGTTATTTTCGTCGTTAAGTGATAAATTAACGAATCTAGAAGTTTGAATCTGAAGTTTCTTGTAGGTTAACGTTAACTTCCCGTGTGAATTTTTACATTCTGGCAAGCATGCTGCTCTACACAGCAACCGAAAACCTTCACTGAAAGAACCTCTGTTGTGTTTTTATTATGGTACATTGCAAGCATCAGCTACCGGCATCTTTTTACTTGTGTTGTATCGTATCATAATTACCTACAATAGAAAATGCGTCTTGTGTTGTGGCAAATCGTTCTCCTTTGATTTCATGCCGCCTCTCTTCGTCTTCTTTGTCACACCGCGACTTTCGTCTTTTTCGCAACTCAATACCGACCGCAGCTATGCCCGCCTATTGTTTTTGTATACGAAACTCGCCCTTTGTTTTTTAACGACATGGAATTTATATTTCTGTGACATAGTTGAAGCTTCAGAACGTACAAATTAAATGTATTTCTTGAAAATTAGGGCGAATTACGTATAAACTAATTACGTACAACTTGGTTTCGTTAACACTTTTTTAAATTATAAGTATTTTGCGGAACCTACAAAAATTTACCTTTTATACAGAATTTCACAGAACTGAGTTACTGTATTACAGAGAAGAATTTATCAAGAACAAATCAATTGTGTGTGAATTGATTGATTGATTGATTGAGTTTTTGTTTTAAAGTCCACTTTATGCACACTACGGCTAATCTGGAATGGACCTACAGTTGGAAGTAGAATCCGAACTACTATGTGCCTCGACAGGGTTTCGAACCCAGCACTACTTGATTACAAGGTGACGACGATTACCCGACCACTGTACCATCGGGGAGGCACATGTGGGTGTGTGAAGTGAGATAATTTGGGAAGCTACAGGATAATACAGGCTCTGGCAATATAGAGTTCAATGAATTACAACGAAACGCTTGGCAATTGCTCGATTTCCTTAACATTAATGATACATTTGGTACATGTGTTATTAATGCTTTGAGCTACCTGTATGTAAAAACATAAAAAATGAATGAAAGAACAGAAATAGTAGTTAAAGAATCAGTTGTTTTTGTTGAGAATGAGAACAATGGAAGTGTCCCGTTTTTGACTGTGTAAAAAGATGTTTAATCCTATACGTGTTTCTGTGGGCTCGCGAAAATCCTGAAGTAGGTCAATCTGGCAACAGCGCGTCGCTACCAGAGCGGGTGGTTCCACGCCGGTTGCTAGCGCGTCCCGACTTTAGAGACGCGAGACGGGTCCACAAATGGGGCCGTGAGAGAGAACGGGACTGCGTGGATGGGGGAAAGCGACTGCGGTTACCAGCCTTCCCAGCAGCGTGTACTGCTTCACTCAGCTCACTCGATCCCCCCCCCCCCTTCTTTCGCTGACGCTATGCGCGGCCTTGCTCCACAGATTCCGGGTATAGGGTATAAGTCTATATTTATGCCCAAATTTTTGCACTTAAATTTCGACTTGGCGGTCACTTTTTACAGTTAAATTTAGACTCGGCGGTCACTTTTTAAAGGCAAATTTCGACTCGGCGGTCACTTTTTACAGTCAATTTTTTTTCGGCGGTCACTTATTGCAGCCAACCTTTGTTTCCGTAGTAAATATTCACCGGTTATTTTTGAGATTTCACTTTACAGTAATTTTCAACCGCGGAACTTTGACTACACGATCATTTTCTCCCGCAGTAAGAATTTACTTTTGCACCTCAGCAAGCAGTTGGATTGCTAATGAGGACGCGCACCGTCAGGGTGAAAGAACTCGCGCGCCCGGCACGGACCATGTAGCCGGTATCGTGGTTTCCTGTTCCTCCTCACGGAAGAATTGAAATTCGAGCAGTGTTGCCAGAAACCTTCCTTAGCGTGACCAAAACGGTCTTCCTCCAAAGAGGAATTTCTGCGGAGGTGAAACCCGAGCAGGTCGCGTGCGGGAATTTCCGTCTGCGAGATGATAAAAAGAAGTAACTCCCCTCGCGTCGCGAATATCATTTTCTTTCTTAACGTTCCGCGGTAAATAACGCGAACGAATTTGCACAGATTTTTTTCCCCTCTCTTATAAGCCGAAAGCGGGAAGATACATAAATGAATAACTTCCACCAGCACGCTAGAGCATGATGGGTGCCATGTTTTGAACTTGAACGGATAGGAAATTGCGTGGTCGCCCACATTTGGACTCTTAATTTGCCTAAAAAGCGTCTTTGATGCGGAATATATGACCGTCGTAAATAATATTTATCTCTGCTTATCATTATATACGACACGGCCTGCTGAAATTTAAGCAATTGTGTCGCATGTACGCCAGTGCACTGTTTTTTCCCCTAATACCTCAATAAGTACATTCCTGAATAAAATTGCGGAAGTTATACTGCAAGGTTATGCAATGTGGGGCGCACGTTGGCTGTGCGTGGAAGCATAACTTCTAAGTTTTAATGCTTCCTTTATGTATTAAAGCTAATCGTGACTGATTCAGAACTTTGACAAGGGATACGAGGCGCTGCATAACGTGGTGAAACTGAGAACTAGTCATTCAATAACTGAAATTAAACTCATTATAAGTTTCCGGCTTGTTTCCTTCAAGTATTGTCGGGGTAGTCATTTGACAGAAGACTATTTCTTACAGGATTCCACTTTAGTTATCTAAACTGAATTTCATCTGAATATATCGGCCAATGTACAATAGCCCTGTTGAGAGAAATGCAAGCCAAATTCACAGTTTCTGTAAAAAATGCAACGAGAATACCTTTACCAAAAGTAAGACACTCCAAATAGATTCTGAAAAAAAAATGTCAAATCCTTACAACCTGGTACGAATACTCATAATGAATAGTCTATTTCGGTTTAAAACAAAGAACAAAAAATAAACGCTATAATCATGTACGATAACAACTTTACTGAACTTTGTACACATTTTTCTAAGCCGCTAATAATAAAATTCTTGTCATTATATAATTCGCATTTATCTAAAGTGTGTATGTCATCAATAAAACATCTATTGTGATAAGGATATTGTATACAAGTAGAAGATGTTATCTTTAAACAGTCGATTTATCTATCAGTGTGTTACTAATAGGGAACTACTTGAATTCCTGGAATGTGCGAGAGTTCTTGGTTCTTTAAATTAAACATGAAAACACCATTAATCCCTGCTGCCATGGTGCTAAGGAAAGCGGACATTAAAACTTACAGGAAGGGAGGACGAAGCATCTTAATAATAGCAAAGAATGCAAACAAGAAAACAGAGAAGAGGGAGAGGAAGGGATTATCTACGAAGTGAAGTATAAAGAATGTCAGAGTGTGTACATAGGAGAAACAGAAGAGAGGCTTAAAGACACGTTGAAAGAACATAAGGATAATTTACGACTTAAGAGAGACAGAGAATACTGCGATATTTAAGCACACGAGAGAAACAGGACATGGCATACAGTGGAATGAGGCTATACAGATAGGAAGGGAGAAGAGAATACTAGTGAGAAAATGGAAGGAGGCCAAGGAAACAGAGAAGAAAGGTGAAGAAGACACAATTAACTTGAATAGGGGACTGAAGATAGACAAAGAATGGAAGAAGGTGTTAGAAAGAGTGGAAAGGACAAGAGGGAAGGAATAGAGAAGAAGGAAGAGGAATGAAGAAAGAAAGGATAAGGAAAAAGAGCGTGAGATAAGGAGTCCAACCACGTTCCAGATGAAAGGAAATGTTTATCTAAATCGCTTGTCAGGTGAAACAACATTTGACAGGAGAAGGCCATCTGTTGGAACACCTGGAAAGGAAAGTTCCAGATAAACAACTTTCTAATAGTCTGGAGGGGAGTGATTTTTGTGTATATATATATCTTGTCCTGTAACTTATTTCATTTGTATTTGGTACAGAGTCTGAAGAAGACCTTGCTAGAAGGTTGAAACGTTACGTTTAGTTTTATGTTTTAAAATAAAATAAATTCTGCCTTGGTCAGCATATTGAGTTTTTGGTTAAACATGAATTCTTCTCATTTTGTAAGACGTGACGTAAGTCGGTAACGCGTCTGACTACCTTGCTAAAGGTACCGGGGTTCAATCCCCGGCCGGTTCAAATCCGGGAACTTTTCTAACGTTGGAAGCGTCCACGGCGCCCACCCAGCGTCGAATGACATGGGTACCTGGGGAAAACCCTGGGGGGTAAAGGCGGTCAGGGGTGTGATGCTGATCACATCACCCCCACTCACGACCGGATCAAGTAAGTGTGGGACGTTACCCCCACACCCCCTATACGCCTGCATGGCGTAGTGCTAAGCACAGGGAAGCACTTTACCTTTTTTGTTCTGAACAAGCTATTGCTACGATCGAGGAGATTACAGGAAATGACGTCATAACATATCAACAATTTATTGTGGACGGTAAACATTCCTTGGCAGCTTCAATACATTCCTAACTAATTACAAGAAACAGAAAATTTTTAAGGAAGGATATTCAGTTCACTCAGCTCCTTTATGAGTTCCCCTTCATCAACTTTCTGTATATTTAATTTCATCCTCATCGTTGCGATTAGCTAAAGTCGAAGTCACCGAAAAGCGACGTAAATTTAGAGAAATACATGTAAACATTTAAACAATTGCAATGCCCCACGTTGGGCGCCACAAAATGCAATGCAACGTGCCACCACTCGTAAGTAACTCCAGGGTATGGAGATCCGAATTGGCAACACACCGCTCCTTGCTCCGGCTGGTCAGTTGGGAGCACCAGTTCTCACCCAGGGATCGGGATTAAGACGATCCACCCTTCCTCCAGGAAGGAAACCACCGAATTGCGACACGTGACAGTAAATAAAATTCCAAATACTTTATAATTAAAATGTCCAAAATCTTCAATCACGAATCGCGCGCGTACATACTGATTCGCACAAGTTAAAATTATATTTTGTTGGGTCATATACGCTCGTAGGCAGTAATAAGCAACATATTTAACACGAGAGTCCGCGCACCGCCTTCACAGTTAATAGCAAGACCTCAACTGCCTACCTCAAGCGCGAGGCGCAGCATAACAGATTGTTCTAACTTACAATACAAACTCATAACATAAAATAACACAAGAAAAACTGATAATTTTTATGACACATCAATGTTAATTAGCGATAGTAAGCTAAAGTTAGAGTTGGCAACAATTAAAAATGCCAACGTGGAAGTTTTTACATCGCCAAGAACACGAACCGTGGTTCCCCCACTCCTAACATAAACAGCCAATAGGAAGACGATATTTTATTGAAAACGAGGGAGAAATACTTTGCTATAATATTACAATGTTAAACTATATAGAAATAACTAAACTGATTTTATCAAATAAATCATATTTGCCCTTGTACATAAAAATGATTAAATAAAGATTTAGTTTATAACGAAGACAAATTACTTCAATCTTGTACATTGTTGAACAAAAATCGATATTAAGAAGAGATGTATTTAACTTGTGCTTAAACAATGAAAACGTTGCATATATTATTTGGGATAATTATTAGCCTATGAATTCTGAATAAATGTTGCAAAAATACGCGAATAATATTATAACATAAGATAAAACGTAAATATATACATGAATTATAAAAACAATTAAGTATAAATAATTTAATCCAGGTTCTTAACTTGAAAGTATACGAATAAGATAAATGCCAATATACAACTTAAATCTGCCTAACATGGCGGTCGTTATACAATACATTTGCTCTTCTTTCTCCAAAATCACTTTCACGAAGCTATTTTTTATAAAACTGTTCAAGTGAAAACTTTTTTCAGCAAGGAATTTAGATAAGATGTGATGCTACATTAGTAGAAAAAGTTTACAAGGAATACTAAGTGTCATGTGCACGAAGAGCACGATTACAAAATTAAAGTAACAATTATATAATTCCGTGTGACAACCTGAATTTTAAAGGTTTTAAATATAAATTTCTTATTACATATCTGCAATTTCATTTGTTTTCCTGTTACTTTCTAAATACGATAATTCGTGATTGTGTTTATCTTTTATAGATATGTTAAATAATATTTATCATCATTCTTTTCTTCTACATAACAATTACATGATGAACAAGTATGGAGCACCTCGCAAGTGTTATTTCAGGTGAGTGAACAATGATGCCCGTTCTTGTTATTGTTGTGAGTAAATTTTATCGCCTGAAATTGTCCCAACAATCAACAATGCATGGGTTCCTCGTCGCGAAATTTAAACCGTACATTAACAATTTGTCTGGTTATATTGTGTCTATTAAGTACTAACATTTTACTTGTTTAGATCTCTTAACTTTCGATGATTTTCATATCAAATATTTATTTTATTTATTTAAAACAAATTTTGAAATGTGGAAGGTAACCGCCATAAAACCCCACCTGCGGATGCCACTGTTGACGTGTGATGATTTGATTTCAGATGTTAGATATGAGTTTTAAGAAGTGTAAGTTTATCATTGCATTTCTCAGAATGCTTTATGCTGTATTTATGAGTTTTTGTTAGATGATGGGTAATATTAATACTAACGTCCAAATCCAGTTGAAGACATGAGATTTGGATTGAAAACAGATTTGAAAGAAATGGAGTATAGCAACCCTGGTCCAATGAGTACCACCTGGCAACCTTGATCCCCATTGGGGCTTTGGCGATTGATTGAATCTCGCATTCTACAGCGAGACTCCGTTGAGTGAAGACGTGTCCGGTGCTTCTGGTGAAATACGAATAAAATGAGCTTCTAGCTTATTGAGGAATGTTGTCATTGGTTTTTGAGAGTTGGGCGTTTACAAATGATACAAGGAACAGAACGGCAGTCGTAGAGGTGTCACACCATGTCGACTTAGGGTCAAAACAGTTATTGCAACAGCCCACATTTGCCAAATCCTCGCTATCAATCACGATAAAGCCATTTCGGGACATTTTTAAACTCATCTTATACACTTACTGTAAAGTGTATTAGCAGTTCGGAACGTTTAAATCTGTCTGCGTGACTTTGCAAGAAAGTCCAAGAGATTAGCTGTAGTAGCAGAGCGCTGTCGAGATTCGTATCGCGGCGAAAAGTATAAAAAGAAGGCACCATCTTATATCTGACGCTACGAAACCTGCAGGTAAATGAAGTCCTGCATCGGGGCAAAGACGTTAAAGCATTATGCAATCAAACAACCAGGCTTCCTCAAGTCGAAAACCTTCCTGCTTTCTTTTCCTGAAGGCAGCTTCCGGAGTGTGCGCTTGAGCCTGTCCTAAATGGTCGACAGTCACGGAAGAACTCCCTGGGCTAGCGTGTTCTCTGGACAAGGTTGCGGGGGGAGGAGGAGGAGACAGCTTCTGTAGTGTGTGTGGCGGCGGAGGGGGTAGATCTGTATTGGTGTGGAGTCTCTGCGTACTTTTATCTGCGGGACTGATCACCCTTTTTCTCCTGGTTTTTCTTCAGGTCGTATCTCTACTCTACCCCTGATCTCTCTCTCTCTCTCTCTCTCTCTCTCTCTCTCTCTCTCTCTCTCTCTCTCTCTCTCTCCATAAACACATAGATAAATGAGAAAGCAAAGTTGGCAGACGAGAAGGAGTGAGAGAGAACTAAGTCTTGCTCCCCACCTTGCATGATTCATGCTATCTTTCCCACAACTTCCAAAGAAGATACGGCGTAATAGCTTTTGTTAGAAGTTCACACGAGTTAAGAGGTGCTTTTTTTCCAACACGGGACAGCCATTGGGATGGAGGGCGGGGGGGGGGGGGATGTAAACGGGAGTAGAGAGAGGAAAGTGCCGACGAGACTCCTTCAAATTAGATGAGCGGAAGTGACGTCACAAGTTTCCTTCTGAGGAACTGAACTTCTCGTAAGGTTACTAATCGCACTTCTTTTTTTTTACCTCCCCGAGCCCCGTCACTGCCTTCGCGGGACTACCGCTCTCCAGAAGTTAGTTCGCGTCCCGTCTCTGATTGACACTGGGTGAATCGGAGTCGAAATGGAAACTCGTGTTTGGGGATCCCCCGAGCCTCAGGTTGATGGAATCTTCCTGAAATGTTGAACAGCTTCACGTCCCTCCGTTTTACAACTTTAATTCCTCCTAACCCTCTCCCCTCGTTCACGATCAGCCGCAAAGCGTTCAAGCATTGAAGGGAGGAAGCCCTTGCACATCACTTTCTACATGTTGCAGACACTAAGTGTCTCCACTTTCTCACAGGGCACAGCTCGCTTCACAGGACTCGTCATAAAGATACCCTTCTTAAACTTCAGGAAAGAGCTTCAAAGAGCGTGTTCGGCAAACGTCAGACCTTTGGAATAACCTAACCTAACCGAATCTAACCTAATTCAAGGAGCTGCCATCTTCAACCTAATATAACCTAGCGTTCAGTGGAAATGCAGTTGCGGGACAGTCATAGTAAAATCTGAACCCCAGATCGGTAAATTTCTCGTAAGGGACAGACGGATTTCATCAAATTTACAGGAGAAATTACTTACCGAATGTAGTTTCTTTATACTTGTGGAAGTTCGGGGAAGTGTTTTCTCGCATCGTTCATTGAATTTTGCCGGTAAATCATCTATTTTTCGATATAAATGTGTGACTGATGCACGAAAGCTCTTGCATCCATTTACTTCCAGGTGGATGTAGCCTGTGAGTGATGACGTAATCCCGGTTAGTGTTTCCAAACATGTGTTTTTGTAACTGAACAAGGTACGTTTCCGCAAATGGTTTGTGGGGCTATGTGTCAATGTTTCGTGGGGCTATTCGAGAATGGTGTGTGGTGCTACACATATATTTTGCGAAACCAATTTTTAACTATTGTAGCCTATACGTGACCCTACCTAACCTAACCTTACCGAAAATGGTTCGTGGGGCAACGTAGGTATTTTTGGGTGCAGTGGGGTGGAAACACTGCATGCCGAGTACGGTAGTGAAACTGTGACTGCCATTTGGCGTGTTACCGAAGGCAAAAAGAAACGAAGAAAACTTACTCGATATGTCGCAAATAGAGCTTATTTCCGTGAAATAAGCGAAATGCCACCTTCAGCAATGTTTCTCAATGCAGAATACGTAAGTACGAATATTCAAATTCAATGAACTAGCAAATTTCAGCTGTCTGTCCATTACGAGAAATTTACCGCCTAGATCTTGTTATTCGCTTTCGAAGTATAGAACGTGAATACATATCTCATTTTTCGACAAAGTTTTGTCAAGTTAACAATTTTTAATATAAGTATAGCAGCAACACTCACCAATTTTAGGCGAACACTCTGAATATAAATTAATAATAAAAGTTTTAATATAGTTAAGGATGGACGTAATCTCGATTATTTCCTCATTACGGTTCCCATGTGTTTATATTAAGGTTGGTTCATATACTTTCCAACTGTTCTACAGAGGTGTGACGTCATCTGGGCTGGACATGACGTTGATTAATGTTGTGAAACATAGATAGACAGATTTCCAATCTGTAACTCCTTGTCTTTGAACAGTCTCATTTTTTTGTAATTGCATAAGGCATGTCTGTGCGAGAGAGAGAGAGAGAGAGAGTCAAACTAAAAATAAAAGACTATGGAATAGAATACTAAAAATATTTATGTAATGGTCGAAGTCACTATACGTTAGCTATCAAGCATTAATATAAGTAGCGAATACTTTTCCATTTTTAATCATGACCAGTACTGTACTGCCATTCTGAGTTTACTAATAGAAATGTAGTTTCAAAAAACATAAAAGTAGCGCCTATCGTGGAGCACGCACTAACTGCCATGACATTAATAGTCTTATGTTATACGAGCGCCAGAGGGCGGTCGAAACAGTAAAAGGGAAACAATTGGAACCTATTAAACATGACGCTGCCCTGAGAAAGTATTTGTATCTCGTTAATTATTAATATTGTCAGGTTTTAAAGAAATGAATCTAATAATTTCGTGCTCCGTTCGTTCGTAATCCAACTATTTCTATGCGCCATGTCAGGTTAATACTTATTGCCTAAAAATAGATATTACATACTATTTGTTTATGATCATTTGATATACTGTACATGATGTCGGAGGATCATCGATTATATGTTCAGGGATGTTTAATAAAGTGATTGTGAAGGTGTACCATCTCTGGTACCGCGCTGATTTTATCTTGTACTTTATACACGTATCTCACCCCCCCCCCCAACCACAAAAGTGATACCTCAGTTGGGGTGCTGGGCTACGGGTCTTGTTCCTTGTTGAAATCTTTTTGAATTCTATATTCGGCGAGCGGTCTGACAGTACCATAGCAGTTACGAGAGTACTGCATCGGACCATTTTCGCTCGCACAAATCGTTCGAATCTCCTACGCTCGAGCGTGCTATGCTCGACCGTACCGCACTCGTAGTGGAATGATTGGCATCGTCCCGTATTTCAGAGCCTACTAAGCAGCACTGTCAACCTAAAATCCATACAGGGATGGAAACCACTCTATGCAATCACAATTCTAAATAATAATTATTCAAGACTCAAATACATCACATATGAATGTACAGCTGACCGCTCAGGAGATGATCCACAACGGAAGTGCAGTGACGTAGCGACAGGCGAGTCTACTATTAGGGTTGGGGGACTGCACCCTGAGTGAGAAACATATGTGGGCTTGCTGTAACCGGTGCAGCGATACAAGTCGTTTAGGGTTACCAGACGACCTGTTTACCTGGGCTAATCCTATTTTTCGAGTCCTAAAAATGGTCCGGGCAGATTTTTTAGGTAAATTTGGAAATATTCTCTTTTCTGTTATTTGATAATAATTGTTAATATTCTTTCCGTCTTCAATTTCAAAGTAAAGAAATACTACACACTCAGTTACAAGCGCAAAGAAAAGAAATGTTTCTTCCAACAAAGAAAATTTGTTGAACTTTTGCGTCTCTTCTGCTGTCGCCGCTCGTCGCGTAAGGTTTTGATTTCAAAGCATTTCTGATATCTACCGCGGCTCGTGGTGGTCAGCAAGTTTCTAACAATAGGTAAGAATATGCGATACGCCGCGGCTTTCTTTCATTTGAGTTTCACAACATCAGAATTCAGAAATAAACAATAGTTTTTAACTGCTTAGTTGTTACATGTCAGTGGAGAAGTCAAGTTATGTGAATCAGCGATCTGAACCATGCCGAAACGCAAATGTGATTTTAGTAACGACTTACCTTACAAAAACGGTTTCCTGACTTTAGGCCTGGAAGAAACAACTCGAAGACAGAGTTTCACAACCGTATAATATTACGGGCATAGTGAATAAATATTAGAATATTCAGACATATGCCTATAATGATGCATATTATTAGTTATACAGAAACGGTGTGTGATCTATAAGCTCACCAAATGGCGTATATTCTTTTTTAAATTCTTTGAAATGCAGTCTAAATAATGCACAAGATAAGCAATACAAAAGTATTCTGGCCACTGAAAGAAAAGCAGCAAACTGTTGGCGCGGACACACGCACTGCGTGATTGACGTAATCAACTCCTACGCACTTCGAAAAGGACACTAGACCACAGCGGAAGGCTTTCGGCTACCCCTAAAATCTGCAAATGAACCGGTTATTCCATTCACCCCCGCTCCCTGTCTCCCCTCGTTTGGGGATCTTCTCGTGAGCGGTGAGCTGTATGCAATATCTACAGACCGAGACGTAAAATGGATACACATGGACAAATGGACAGACGTGCCTAAGCAATTACAAATATCGTATCACAGTGCAAGAAGTACGTGTACATCATTGTTCACTTACCGAAAAGGATAATAATATTCTGTGAAATAATAAAATGCAGTTATAACATTCAATCGAACATCATTTTAATGTGACAATAATCTTAGAAACATAAAATGCCAGCCTAAGCAGTTTCAGCCCATAATCATCTATTTCATTTTCACATATCTCGCTCGGTAAGATACAAAAAACTGCATTTTAACATTGAGATGCTATGTTCACTTAATTTTCAAGTTCACTTCGTCTTTTACTTCACGATCCATATTTGAGGGGCCACTAACATAGACAAATGACGGATATACGTGTACTAACAGAGTTCGAGTGTATTTCGCTCGTTCGATCGTTTCTCGCTCGAGCGGAAGAACTAGCAATTCTGTATGCCATCTAGCGTTGCCATGCGAACTATTTGCCGCTCGAGTGAAAATCGCTCATTGCAGTACTCTAGTAGTTACACTCTGTCCCAGCTAACTGTGGAGCAGCCGAACGAAACCAAGTCTCTGCGCAAGTAGTGGCGCGAGACGGGTCCCCCAATGAACACGTGAGAGGAACAGAATTGCGTGGAGTGGGGGAAAGCGACTGAAGTTATCAGCCTTTCCATCAGTGTCTTCTGCTTCGCTCTGGCCAATAGATTACCCTCGCTTCTCTGACGCTATGCGCTGCCTTGCTCCATAGTTAGCTTGGACAGGGTATAGTTCACAGTTGAAAATCAAAACAGCAATCTGACAGACCCCTTCATAGTAGTCGAGTGATTATCACCGTTCATAGTAGGTAAGGGATATATGGTAAATTACTCATTTGAGGGGAGAAAAAGGCTCCACTTAAGAAATCAAATCAATGTTCGTTGCAAACGAGCTCATTTGAGATAAACTAACTAACTAACCCTCTAGCCTTCTTAAACCCGAAGGTTTTTGGCTGTAGCAACACAGGCCTTCCATCTGTCTCAATCCTGAGCAAGATCTATACACTCTTTTCCATTCCTACCAATTTTCATCTCAATGTTATCTCTCCATCTAAGTCTTTGCCTTCCTACTGGCCTCTTACCAGACTTATGTTGAGATATTTTGGTATTGGTGACGTATGGGGTCCGGCGCCTGTTGTTTTCAACCGAAAAGGAAAGTCCAAGCCAGGGACATACACTCGCTTGACCTATAGGTCTTTTCTACTGTTACGGCGGGCGATCCTAATGCTGGCAAGGGAAGCGGGGAAGTGACCAATCCTGCACGATAAGAAACGCAGCAGCCAGTAGAACGAGGTACACGTAGTACTTCCCACCACCGCGTCGTAACTCTCGGCGCCACCGCTATTGTGTGTTTGGTCTGCGGCTTAATCCTCGTTCCCCACTTCCCTTGCCAGAACGAGGACCGGCCGCCGTAATAGTGGAAAAGACCTATAGTAGGGAGTAGTTCTTTAAGCAGGATTTCTATTCAATATCGGTCGAGAATCTATTCTCAGCCCGGACACAGAAATATACTGCGAGGGCTCTGGCCTATACGAGTCAGGTTAATAATAATAAAAACAAGTGCAAGTAGAATACTGGCGTGCCCCAGGGCAAGTGTTCATAGGCTTTATTCCTTATCCGCTCAGGTCCAGTCCAGCTTCCCTAAAGAAAACAATGTCAGATACGTGAGAAAGCGGTCAAATATGAAGAAAGATTGACTCCGCTCGTCCACATCCTTCCCCACAGTGCCCAGGATTTTCAAATGGGGGGTTACAATTCCTTTCAAGTACGTATGCGCCAAAATATACAGTACTGAAATGAAAAGATGATCAAAAGTATAAGACATGTTACAATATAGTGACTGGTCTATATGCAACCCAAATAACAATCGTGCCTTTTGGGTTGCATAACTGTCAGGAAACCTAAGATTAGGTTAGGGCATGTGGAGTGGACGATTGTCATTTGAGTTGCATGTAGACCAGTCACCTTTTTCAAACTCGGTCCACTTTCACGACCGCTTCCGTATGAGCGGAAATAATGCTCAACTATGAATACTTTTTCCTCCGTCGAGAGACCCATTTCCAACAACAACTGCACAACACAACTTCCTTTTCACTACTGCGAACACGTGCAGCTGGAGCTATGCCCCGTCGACAAATGCAACCACGTGTTCGAGATGCGCGAGTTTCAGTACTGTATATTTTGGCGCATACCGTAGTTAGCCCTTATTTTGCCATCTTTTCCTTTTATTGACGTTCTTTTATTTAGAAATACTGGTTCAAGGGGGGCGGGACGGTTATGACCCTCACCAACCCTCCCTCTTGGGCACGCCACTGCTTCCTCAGTCTGTCACTCAGCTTTTCATCCACACATTCTCATCGCACCACATACGTAAAGCTAAACGTCAACGGAGAAACATAGCAAGAACTATATCTGCTCGCGGACTCAGAAATCACACCAGAATTACCGCTTCTCTCCCCTTTAGAAGATAAACTATAAATATTGATAGACAAAAAAACATTCCCTCAAACACACTTGGGGACAGCGCGAACGGCTCGTTGTGATTGGATCCGTTTTCTTATTATTTAAAGCTACAATATGAACGCACTTCACGTCCGAACCCATAGTGGTCCCATTCAACGCAAAATTGGGGGGAAGAATGTAACGTTTCGTGCGAGAAATGGAAGTTAGCGCGGGATCACAGATGGCGTTGCGGTCGACGGAAGAAGGGATCCATAACAGTGTAAACTCCTCTCTCTCTTTTTTTGCCGGCACTAATCAAATTGCTACATCTCCATTCGGGACGTCTGTCAAAGGCGATGTTCGCCCCGAAGAGGCAATAGGAAGCCATAATGGAGATTGTAAACCGCGATGGAGGGGTTGGCCATTGTGGAAACCAATCACACATAGTCAATAAATTTCAATTAAAGCTTGGCGAAAGATCTTTTTTAGGTTTGTGTGTGTGGTCTCTGAGAAAGGGGACATTGGGAATGAAACGATTGGAAGTTGAGGGGAAGATGATCAAAACAAGCTGAAGGAAATTGCATTTGTCTCCACAGCTGGTATAGTGGTCTACCGGTTAGCGTGATGGACTGCGAAAGTACGGGCCTGAGAGTTGGAACCGGCGGCAGCGCCAGGATTAATCATCTAGGGGTGCTGAGGGGGTGCGGAATGAAATTTAGGGAGTGCGATGTTGAAATTATAGAAAGCATCAAACATACATGCAAGGGTGCTCTCAGGATTTTTCTCCGCGTGGGGGGGGGGGGTAGTAAGATTTCAAATCCTTCCAGGAACTTAGATTTTACCTTTATAGAAATTATAAAACTGAAATTGAATTGAAAATACTTTGGCGTTGATGCCAAGTTCAGTTGCCGAGTCCACTATTTAAATAGAAACTGGATTCACCTTATATCCTTTCCATAAACATCACGTACAAGAAATACGAAATCATGGAGTCAGTTTCATGTAATTATCAAACTGCTTCCCTAACATAGAAGTGTGGATAAACAACAACAACGATCTCGATACAACTCGCGTTAAATAATTTCCCTGACACAACCAGATGATCTACTGAGAGCAGTGCGATTTTGATAATAGAGTAGGAACAAGTATGCGAAAAAAACTGTTTTTTTTTTATCAACAATGCTAAACAAGCCCACACGGAGCTGTAGGCAACTGCACCGGAATAAACAAAAGTAGAAACCATTCTTAACAACAATGGTGACGAAAGCAAGACAACAGCAGCTGATATTTGTATAGATTTCTGCCACTACAGGAAAGTAAATGCGATTTCTATTTCAGGGCCAATAGGTTGGTTGCCTGTTGTGTACAATAATAGCGGTATCATTTCAATACCTAATATTCTACGCTCAAAGTGACGACATTGTTTTAATAGCATAACATAATATAGTATTTCATTAGGTTGAAAATTTGTTTGGAAAGGGGGGTACTGAAGGGGGTATGGCGCCGCCCCTGGTTGGAACGCAATTCTCAATTCATGTTGAGAAGATCATGGTCTCTATGCAGTGATGTGCCGTAGACTATAAGTTTACGTCTACATGCGTTGTCTACACGTAATCTCCGCGTAGATTACATTGGTTTGTAGTTTACATAGACTACGTAGACAATCTAAAGTGCATTAAGATTAATTCTCAAAGGTTTCATGAAAGGAAAGTGACATTTTCAACTATATTGGTTCCTAACGAAATCAAAAGAACCCTATTTACAACAAAATTTCTCGTCTCTTCTATTATCAACTATGGATGAAGATTAGTGTTGCCCACGAGACGAGACTTTGGCCTGTCTCGTCTCGTGGAGCCTCGTGGAAATGCTGTCTCGTCTCGAAAATATTCGTTTGACTTATGACACATGGTCAATCTCATCTCGAAAATATTCGTTTGTCTTATGACACATGGTCAATCTCGTCTCGTCTCGAATTTTTAAAAGCCTGTCCCGTCTCGTCCCGTGGGCAACACTAATGAAGATAAATTGTATGCAAAAAACAACAACATATGGCAGTCGTGAGGCAAGAGTGGTATTTTCCCCATAAAACACTAGAATATTTCTTATATTAGGTTTCATCCTAGGTGAGAAATTGTTCGAATTTGGAAGAAAGAGTATGAGAAGTTCTCTTCTTCACACATCAGTAACTGATACGTAGTATAATTTTCTTTTAATTCCACGGCACCCTTTGCTAAGTTATCACCTTTCCCCATGTTGTTTAAATAGATAACACGTAATCTACGTGTATAAAATAGTCTACGTGTAGAATGTAGACTATCGTTGTTTACGCGTAGATGCACATCACTGTCTCTATGTGCAGCGGTGTATCTAAGATTGGATCTTCCAAGCTTGAGCCCCTCCCCCTTTGCTCTATATTTTTCTAAGCATAAAAATATTAGTCGTCATTTTGTAAAGTACTACTACTTGCATAAGATACAGCACTTGTCCCTTTCTTTCTCTTCATAAAAGGACACGGAAGAAGAGCGGGAAAGATAAGGAGATTGAAAGGAAAAGAGAATGATATGAATGAATTATTTGCTTTACTTTACTTCGCTTTTGTGCCACTTTTGGCTAATTGCGAAGAGGAGGATGAGAGATGATATGAATGGACACTCACAAACATCCATGTCCAGGCCGGGATACGGAAGAAGAGCTCCAGATCATTTCGTTGTCGATTAAAGTCACAGTATACCTAGGTATACTTATGTTTGTATGCCTCCCCGATGGCGCAGTGGTAGCGTCGTCGCCTTGTAATCAAGGGGTCCCGGGTCCGATACCCAGTGGAGGCTCATAGTGGTTCGGATCCCACTTTAAACTGTAGGTCCAGTCCCGATTAGCATTACTGTGCATAAAGTGGTCTTAAAACACCAATTCAATCAATCAATTTTCTGTTTGCTTCCTCTTCTGTCTAATGAAATACTAAGAAAGCTAAAAATACAACTGTTTCATTGGTGCTTTTTCTTGCATATAATATTTTTAAAAAGGAATATTATTTGTTACTGCAAGAAAACTCACATTACGGAAAATTTCCTTGTATTAGAAATAAATATGGAATTATAGTGATTGGATTGGATAAAATACGAGAAATATGCTCGCTTAGAACGCTTTAAAGCAAATATAGGGTATAAACCATATATTTATTTCACCCATTTGCGCATTCTTTCGAAAATTTCATAACAACCACATGTCTATATTCTTGTCTTTCGAGTTTTCTGTTCGTAATAACCAATCATATTGCACCGTAGTTGAGGAAAACTCATCCAAAACAACTAATCAGATTAGATCCACTGAAAGGAAGATGATAGCTTTATTACTTCATCATGCATTAGAGAGAGCAACATATACTACGGATGCAGGACGTGTTGCTGTATCTAGGGGTGTTTAATGTACACTGTGCACCCAAAAAAATGTATTTTGTTTGTTCCCCATCCAGAAAATATAGGCTTTTGGGTTTTAAAAAATGTGTTTCAGGTAACTACTGAACAGAATACACGATTTAGTTTGGCTGTCTGTTGTAGCCTATTTCACTCATCAGTGCCTACTGCTTTTTGATTGCCTAATCCGTGAAAATGATGCAAAATCTGTCGATGCTCATCAATATTAGTGCCAATTTCGCATTCTTGGTGATGTTTGCCTGCCTATTTTGAGAGTTTTGAGCACCTATGAATCTCCACATTGGTTATAAGCCCTTATCCTACTTTACTTGACTAATAACGATGTGCCCGTGGATAGTGTGAATAATATAAAATACACTGAAAAAGTATCATATTTGAGATGTAACAAATTATTATGAAACATTTTTACAAAAGTCAGTAATTAATTTGTTAGGATTCTTTAAATGTATAATGAAAAATATTTTTTTAAAGCGCAATAACTTTTTCCCTTGAATAAGATATGACAATATGTGAATTATTGGGTGGGCTCGAGCCCCACAGGCCCATATAAGTTGCGCCACTGTTTTTACCTACTGCATAATTATATTCTTGTACTAAAGTCGGCTTTCAGATTAAAATGCTTCCGTCCAAAGAATGGACTTGAAATTCTATTTTTGTCTTTTCTGTCGAAAGTCAGGGATGTCACGTGAGCCGCTGAACCAATCGGCTTTGACCAGTTGCCTTGGTGAGGGGAAGTTCTCGTGGTATTTTGCGTTGCCAAGTGTATGCCTGACAGCAAAAGTTCGGGGTTAGTGTACGGTTTGTTTGTGTTTTTTTTTGTATCTGTGATTTTTATACTGAATTACAATGGATGAGCCTATCGCAAATACACCGGCGAAATCGAAAGAAAAAAAAGTTGTCGGGCGTGGTATTCCTCTGCGTGGCCAGACCCGTGAATTAGTATGTGCAGTGCGAGATTATTTTGAAAAAGAAAGAGAAAATAATGGCCCTTTGCTTCCTTTTAAAAAAGTGATTGGGAGAACAGCAGCGGCTCTGGGAATTAGCAGAACTACCGTGATGTCCATCAGGAAGGAAAAATCCCGCTTAATGGAGACAGACGTGGCAGCCACAATGTCCACTCCAGGCAAGAAACGACCACGGGACAAACCTGTCACCAAACTGGACGAACTATTTTGATGGAGAGGGAAGACATCGTTGCCTCCCGATGTCGTTTCTTGAGGGCAGTGCGAAATATAAATTTCGAAGACATTGTGTGGGTGTATGAAACCTGGGTTAACGCAGGTCATTCGACCCAGCGAGGGTGGACTGACGACACCACGAAAGGCACGATGCCAGCTCCTACAGGAAAAGGGGAAAGACTGATTTTGTGTCGTGCTGGCACTTGCGAGGGGTTCATTCCCAATTCTACATTATTGTTTAGATCTAAGAAATCGGGCGATTATCACGAAGACATGGACCACGCTCGGTTTTTCAAGTGGTTTGAGGAATCGCTCATCCCTAACTTAGCAAGGCCGTGTGTCATCGTGATGGATAATGCTCCGTACCATACGGTGCAAATAGATAAACCCCCAACAATGGCCACAAAAAATGATGAAATTATTCAGTGGCTTTTGCGCCATGACATCCCGGCTTCCCACGAATTGAAGAAAGAGGAACTGATCGAGCTTGTTAACATAAACAAGCCACGGTTCCCGCAATATTACGTGGATGAGCTTGCGAAAAGAAGTGGTCACCAAGTGTTAAGACTGCCACCCTATCATTGCCACTTTAATGCGATCGAACTCATTTGGGCGCAAGTGAAGGGACATGTGGCCAGAAAAAACAAAACTTTTAAAATCAATGAGGTGACAATTCTCACACAGGAAGCTCTTGTCAATGTGTCCGCAGATGACTGGAAGAAAGCCGTCCAACATACCAGAAAAGTAATAAATGACGCGTGGTTAAAGGAAGGGCTTCTTGAGGAAAATGTGGAC
Organism: Lepisma saccharinum; assembly: GCF_977018435.1. Taxonomy (NCBI): domain Eukaryota; kingdom Metazoa; phylum Arthropoda; class Insecta; order Zygentoma; family Lepismatidae; genus Lepisma; species Lepisma saccharinum. The sequence goes on along the minus strand of NC_139241.1, from coordinate 46,213,246 downwards.
AAACTTATAATAAGTCTTGGCGGAGACGAAGATGAAGATGAGGAATCTGATGAATACAATTTCGTCGAAATGATGGAAGACTGTGGAGTATTTCCCCTTGAGAACAAATAAGGTACGTTTCATATTTTCATAGTGATTGATATTTGTATGAGTGTGTTTTTGTTCGATTTATAAGAAATCCTTTGGAAAAGGATTTTGAGCAAAATTTACATTCTTTACTACTTTTGTTAAATAATACTACATAAATGAAATATTCGATTATAAAGAACGTGTAATATCTCGAGTGTTATAACGTCTTTTTTATGCTTTTAGTTGAAACTTTCGAATTTCTCAAAATTTCGGGAGGGAACTGCAGCCCCATGAGACCCCCCCCCCGACCCGACCACCCATTCTATATTGCGTACATTCTGAATTCAACCTAAATTTAAGGATGATACTAAACATGCTGTAATTACTCTTGTGGGGATATCAGTAAAACACAATGTTCGTTCACGTCCAATCAATTTACAATTCATTATTTGATATCGCTGTGTAGACAACAATGAAATTAATATAAACTATAAAGGATGGATAATGTTGAGTAATCGGAACTCGATGTGCAATTTTAACTGGGGAGCGAAACGAAATATGCCACCACAAGTAACTGGACCCTAGACCTTGATTGCAGTGAGATATAATTCATACGAACAGTATCCACAATACCCTAGAAAGAATTCTGACCTTCCAAAATAATTTCGAGTTTTCAACTCGTCGTTCCCCCCCCCCCCCCCCACTTTTCACGAGCACCCCCAAAAGGGCCAAGTACGGCGAAGCCGGTTGCCGCGGTGTAGCAAGCGAAGGCGTGGGTCTCCGCCTCCCTGCCTCTGCCTGAAATGCGGGCGAGCGAAGGGTGCATGTTGACAGGAAGAGATGTCCTGTACGACTGGACAAAAAAATCAGTCTCAGACGTTTGGCAACACCGCTTTTCCCGCCTTCCCACTAGCACAACTGAAGACGAAAAGTCAGGGTTTCCTCAAGTCCAAACTCTAGCCGGAGCGATTTTTAGTAAAGTTTTCTTTACGACACAGTGCAGTCATTGATTTACACAGCACCAATTGCTTCGTGGAGGACAACGAGGCTCTGGCGCCTTAACCTACGGCGAGGAAAATCCTTTGTATGGTTGTGTTATATCTTTGTTTGTCATTGTGTGTGCTGAGTGTCCATTTACAGCCTCAGTCAGCTTTTAACCTAGGTAAGGCGATTTTAGGCCTCAGAGATAGTATGGTTTTACTTTTTGTTACGTAATGAATTAGTTTTAAACATTTAGTAATGAAGTTTGTAACAGACATATTATCTTTTCTTGTTAGGAGCCTGTCCTTCATTTTGTTTCGTTAAGGGGCTTATTCCAGTATTGCGTGACGGGTAAAAATAGCCTATATGCTGATGTGTCCATACTATAGAAATCAATAAATCAATCCATATCACTTCGACTCCACCAGTATGTCATAAATGATGATATACGTAAAATGAGTGGACAGCGAAAGCTTATTTTTCACGTTTTAATATACTATTGTTTCGAATATATTTCGAGTCCCTTTTCGGCACGCCCTGGCCAGTGAGCCTATTTTTAGACAGAAGGCGCATTGCATGCTGGGGAAAGCCTTACATCGCCAAAGAAACAGATGTTGGCCGCAAAACTCTTCCTCCAAACTTGCAGCATTAGTCAAAGCCGAACTGGGACATACAAAATAAATTCCATTAGGGGGCCAGCGCTCCCCATTGCATCATTAAATTGCGATAATGGAATCTACAATCTCGCCCCGAACCACAGGTCCACTAATCTACCGGTAACTCCGCCCTCTCCCGAAGAAGCAACTAAACTTACATTAGCATCCCTGTGCATCTCCACCTTCTGAAGACATACGGCCCCAAATGCTACCTGGAGCTAAGAAGCCGGAGAATTAAGATGCAATGTGTTCGTAAGGGTGGATGATTTGCAACACCGCAGAGTCCAATTCTTAAGCTGCGCTCCACAGATGTGCTTTTTTTTTTTCTCCCGTACCGTAACCTTCGAATTTGGTTTCCAAATGTCCCCCCAGATGGGGCGATATGCAGTATTACCCTCGGCTGATTTGACTATATGAGAGTGGAGTGGGGCTATATTAATATTTCAGTGATGGGTTCTGCGTGGTTTTGCAAACAAATGAATGTTTATCCACGCTTCGAAGGCGATATCTTTGATTTGTTTCAGGACAGAATCTTTCCTCTACAATTTCACAACAGGACTTCGATATTACTTACTTTGCCGGAAAATAGATGTCACTACTTGCTTATTATATAACTTTTTTTTTACTATTGAGCAGTAGAAAATGTAATTATAATTTTTAGCCTGAGGCGTTAATGGATTTATTTAAAAGCAAGAAACATGTTTTGATTAATGAAACTATAGTTTAGCTGTTAAGCAAAACGAAACTATTTTTTTTAAGAAGTTGATGTGTTGTTTGAAGTTCACCATGTATAAATTACAATAATAACTGGTTAAAGATATATCAACTTGTAGTTTGTCATTCTTTATTTATTAAGTTATACAATATTATATTTTATACGTCACTAGTCTGACAAGCATAAATTCAAATCCCAATATAAATTTTTGTGTGGCATTCACAACTTGTTCTATTTTGGTAGCAAGGATCTATGTTTTAGCATAGATTAAAAACGAAAACGCACTATTACGAAGGCGGGTGCGTCTACGGCGGTTTTTGGAGGGGGGTAAGGACAGTTTACGTTATCTTGTAGACAAGGCTTAGCATTAAGAGACCGTATTGCTGTGGCAAGTAGTGGAGGGCAACTGCCCCACCGTGTTCCTCATTGCTAATAAGTAGGGACGTGAAGTTTTCGTTTTAGCGATAACACCGAATAGTTGAGGAACACAAAATAAAGTGTTTAAAATGTATTTGGGTAGATTAAGGAGGCAAGTTTTTTTGGTGTTTCGGAAGGAATCGCTAAATAACGGGAATTACACAATTTTTCAGAATAACACCGAATTTGCACTTTAACGCGAAAAACGCCGCGAAATATGCACTATAAACTGGGCTTAACACTTCCTCTGTTCAAAAAGAACTACCAGAAGTGCTATGAGATTTGTCCATCTCTAGTCTAGCTAGTGAAAGTTCGATTCAAAAGAGTTTGTCATGCTTCATGTATTGCAGTTATGCGCAGAAATGACTGACAGTGCTTTGACGTCGTCCTGACATAGAATTCCCAGCGGGGATCTTTTCAGAAGGGAAGTTTTGCAGCAACGGGAAAATTTTCAGGGAGAATCACCTGTTGTGTGGGGTATGTGTGTACCCAAAACGGTATTTTAAGGTCTGAGAGGGATTTTTTTGGCATTGTTAGGGAAATTTCAGCATTCAGAATCACTGAAGCTGCATGGTTTGTGCAGTGTCTTTCATTTTCTTTTCCTTCTGTGGTGTACTCCGCAGCATCCCAAAACCAGCTGTGAATGCATTTGTTTGCTTCTGAAAGACTTTAAGCTTCAGATAGAACTACATTATTTTGTAATAACTGAATTTCAAAATAACATATGGGAGCGGAAGGATTCCTTGATTAAGCGCAATGGAAGTGAGAGGCTGTTTCACGTCCACTTTATGCACATAAAGGCTAATCGGGACTGGACCTTCAGTTTGTTGAATCCGAACCATTGTGGTGCCTCCACCGGGTATCAATCCCGGGACCACTTGAATACAAGGCGACGACACCACCACTACGCCGTCGGGGAGGCCCAACAACAAAAGTACTGTGAGTGTAACAAACCGGTAACTTTCTGTAGTCGAAGGCTTCGAGAAGGTTAAAAGAAGGAAACAAGACAAGGTGTGCAACACACTTCGAACTGTGGAAGCCTTTGTTAAAGCAATCATTCCGGTAGAGTGAATGAAAAAAACTGCGATCTTTCTATTTAGAAGATCTTTTTTACATAGGAAGTGTGGTGAGTGAATACTGTGAATATTTACTACGCACCATCTGTGCGTGGAAAATCATCAATGTTATTGTGAACTGAAATTTAAGTGAATTTAAGAAAACAATTTTTGAAAATTTTATTCTTTTAGAGAGAAAGTTTTGAAATATGATTGTGTTCAAAGATTTGGGTGATATTCTTCAATAAACATTTCATAGTTAGTGGCCGATGAGATGAAATAGTTTTCCAAATGCAAGAAATTTGGTAAAGTAAGGTACAAAGGTAAGCCTTCGATTTATTTATTTGTGCCATTAAAACTAAAATTTGACTTAATTTTTCATAACTAAAGCAATGTGAAAATCTTATGCATAGAACAAATCGCAAAAACGCATGTAAAAGTAATACCGATTTTCAATTGATAACACCTTAAACAGCGAAAAATAACCCCAAAATTTAGGGAAAAATATAACGAAAACTTCAAGTCACTACTAATAAGGCATGAAAAATGTACTCGGTTTCTTACGGATTTGAAATGTACTTAAAACTTGGATCTTCATTTACATTCTTTAAACGATGAGGATAGGATACCTTAAACATAAGATAGGTATATGACTATTTTCATTGGAATTTTCCACTATATCATGTTTCTCGAGAAAGATAGCTGTTCACAAGATAATACCAAAATCTTGTGACGTTTCTTTTGGGTGATCGTCAATGGATTACTACGTCACTGTAATTACCCAATCCCCTTGTGCGGTAGAGTTATGGGACTATCCTTTACTTATTTGCTGCACTGAGCATTCTCACAGGACGTGCTATCAACCTTTGAAAATATCACCATATGTCATCAATTGTATTCGTGCAACTAATAGCTTAATTAGCAATGAAAAGGTAGTTCATTATGTGTGGGTAAAATCACACACTAATATTTACGGAAATGAACAATCAGACAGATATGCAAAACAAGCTGCTCAGATGAATGAAACAATCCAGTTACCATTGCATTACACAGATCTTTTGCCGAGGGTTAAGAAGAAAATTTTTGAAGAATGGTTTGGTTTGAGTTGCTGTTCTAAGTCCACTTTATGCACAGTAAGGCTAATCGGGACTGGACCTACAGTTTAAATTGGGATCCGAACCACGTGCGCCTCCACCGGGTATCGAACCCGGGACCCCTTGATTACAAGGCGAGGATGCTACCACTGCGCCATCGGGGAGGCTCTTTTTGAAGAATGGAACTTATGGCGTAATAATCAGGGACTGCAGTTGAAACCTACTTTCAGTTTCAGTTCGGATCGGAATGAAACATTACGGTTCACTTTCAGTTCTCGAACTGAAACTGGAACGAAACCGGAGTATATCTACGCGAACTGTAATTGGATGGTCTGAACTTTCACTTCCAGTTTGGCCCGGAATGAAAGTTTTCAGTTCAGTTTCAGTTCTCGAACTTAAACCGTTTCCAGACCCAAATGTTAAGGATCTGGGCGCGTTTTGCTATGTTTGAGATCGAGAAAAATACTGAGTAACTTTTACATTATTTTCATTTAAGAACTGTATCTCACATTGAACTGACAATTGTACTTTTTTGTAATTATCTGTGAAATGAAAACGAAAAGTTTATATGAATCCGCCGCGTCACTTTTACCTCAGTTGATTCAGTTCAAAATGGCATCAAACAATGGGATGAAAATTAACTGTGGAAAAAGTTACGTATCTTCATTACAGTAACCAAATTGTAGTTAATCAAACATACATTTATGAAAGTAGCGTATGTCAACACAGTACAGCAACCAAATTGTAGTTAATAAAACAGATACAATTCTATGTGAGCTGTGGCTAGCTTCATAAGTGTGTCCATTTTCGCGCAAAACTACATCAATAAGATTAATACACATTAGATTTTCCTACGAGGGTCACTATTTATATTTTGAGCCTTGGCAACACTGATTGCAGTTAAGCGCGATTTGACGTTTGCACGGAATCGTCTGGCATTATTGACCATAAAGTACTTCAAATGTTTTGTCAATGTCTTCATTTGTGTTGTTTATGTTGCCTTGGAGATTGCACGACAACAATAAAATGGAATTAACTCGTGAACATTTTCGTGCGATGAGTTTTTACGATTTTCGACGTGGATTATCAAGACAAGAGTGCATCGATCAACTTACTTCCACATTTGGCGATGAAGCCCCATCCTTTGCCACTGTGAAACGCTGGTATAACGAATTTAATCGTGGCCGCCATTCGCTCACCGACGAGATTCGCGAAGGTTGTCCAAAATCAGTTGTTGTTCAAGAAAACATTGATGCTGTGCAAAACCTAATACTGCAAGATCGTCATGTGACATACTGTGAGATTGAGGCAACCATAGGCATTAGTTCCACCAGCATATATAAAATATTACATGATCATTTAGCTGTGAGAAAGGTATGTTCTCGTTGGATCCCACACAATTTGACAAAAACTCAAAAAGACGCTCGCGTCAATTGGTGCAAACAAATGCTCAATAAATACAATCGTGGTGCTTCAAAAGACTTATATAAGATTGTAACAGGTGACGAATCATGGATATATGCATATGAGCCGGAACGTAAACAGCAGTCGACTGTACGGGTGTTTCAAGATGAACCCAATCCAACAAAAGTTGTTCGCGCTCGAAGCACATCGAAACAAATAGTCGCCTGTTTTTTTGGGAAAACTGGTCATGTGGCAACTGTGCCTTTAGAGGAACGTAGAACGGTCAACTCTGAATGGTACACAACAATTTGTTTGCCAGAGGTCTTCGGTCAAATGCGGAAAACAAACAAACGCCATCGGATCATTCTTCATCAAGACAATGCCAGCTGTCACACATCTCGTCTAACAACCTACTTTATGAAGTCAAAAAATCGAATTGATGGGTCATCCGCCGTACAGTCCTGATTTGGCACCCAATGACTTCTTCTTGTTCCCGAATGTCAAGAATAAATTGCGTGGACAACGATTTTCGTCGGCGTACAAAAACCATATTATGGAGGTGTCTCAAGAAGATTGGAAAAACTGCTTTGACAAATGGTTCGAACGAATGCAAAAGTGTATTGACCATGGAGGAGAATACTTCGAAAAACAATAAAGCAGTTTTCAATGCCAAATTCCTGTTTTTTCATTGTTAGGCTCAAAATATAAATAGTGACCCTCGTATGGCAGCAAATTTTCCAATTCATGGAAAATGGCATTTACTGTTTTGTATGTAATTACATAATTTTGTTTGGTTTTCTGAATTCCTGAAAATAGAAAATTAAAATAAAATAGTGTATGAACTGTTAATTTATGAAAAATGCAATAAGCATCTATCCTCGATGGATATTTTCACACCTACAAATAACCATGGATTAAATAAAAAGCACTTAAAATATGCTTCACAAACTTTGGTTAATTGTAAATGATATATGTCATAATTTTGTAGTACGAGTTTCTTCTCCTCGTATGTAACATTTGCACTTTAACAGCTATTATTTAAATTTTGAATAAAAAAGGAAATTAGGTCATACATAAATCTTACAATGTTAATTTTTTAAATGTCTTTCCAAACGAGAATTATGAAAAAAGACAGCAAACATGTTAGCATAAAAGACAACGACTATTCACCTTCCTCCTCGACGAACTCGTAAACACTACTGGAGCTAATAGAGGAACTGAAAGAATTTTCATCTTGGTTTAAGGCTGGCAAGTGCTGATCAGAACGCTTTTGGAATAAAGCATTCGTCCGCAAGACCATGAGATCATCAAGTGCCGCTCCACGCTTACCTGGGTGGCTGGTGAGGAGTACCGACATTTCCGACACCGTCATTTGCGACACTAAGGCAAAAACTGGTTTTATCCCGTCATAAGCGACACTGCTTGTATTTTCCCCTATGATTTCTAATTTGTTTACCAGAATTAGCGACATTTGCGTACGTGCAGCAGCAATAGCGTCTCTGAAGAAAGTATTTCCCGAGGCTCAGATCAGTGGTTGTAATTATTACTTTAACCAATGTTAATGTGTGATGAAAGATGCGCCAAAACCACGACATAGAGAAAATTTTTGGATTATTTCGTTGAACAGTGGATGAACAACTCTGTTTTCGACATTTCCATGTGGAACTGCTCCCGACAGCGGCACAGGACTAACAATGCAGTCGAGGGATGAAACCATACAGTTAATGTATTGACGGAAAAGTCAAGTCCTAACGTGTACCAATTAGTGAAGACTTTAAGATTAGAAGCTGTGTACAACGACGACTTATGTCAGAGGAGGGCCTTGAATCTTAAAGGGAAACGTAGACGACGTCAGTACATTACATTAGATGAGAGAATACAAAGAGCATTTGTCGACTATGAAATGCATAGAGATCTTAAGCGCTTTTTGAGGAGAATGGCGTACGTTCAGAAATTAAAATGAAAATAGTTAAGATGTTGATTTAAGTACAAGAGAAACGACGCATTCTACATTTCTACATTGACAAGGGATTGCAGTCTGCTCCTATACTGACAAGGGATCTAAACAATCCATCATTAACGAAGGATCAATACATCCAGCTTTTAAACACCCAGCTTCCATGATGCCAGTGTAAAGGAAAACTGATAAAGGTTTTCAAGAACACAACAGCTTCCATGATGCTGTCAGTCCTAAGCCTGGATAAAGTGTGAAGGGAAGCTATTTACACTTTGTGTCGCAGATGACGGTGTCGCAACTGTCATGGAATATATTTTCCATACAGTGTCGCATATGACGGCAGAAATGCTAGTGTCGCATACGACGGTGTCGCAAAAGTCGTGGATTCGGCTGGTGCAGCCAAAGCCACCGGTGTCGGGAAAAATGCGCCCGGGAAAAGTGCGGTCTCGCAATAAAAGTGGGAAAAATGCGCCCTCCCAAGAGTAACCACAATGAAAAGTTGGAAAAATGCGCCTTGCACTTGCCTTCCCCAGTTACCCATTGAAAGAAAATGTTTGTGGTTTAAGACGACAGTGTGTCGATCAAACTTCTTTCGTGACCGCAGAACCAATGACCACCACTCTTGGACAATGCCGATATGAGAATTGTTTCTTAAATTGCGCTGCAGCTGTGGTGAAAAATACGATTCCAATGTGGATTTGATTAATATCTTGTATGAACAGGGTTATTTATAGTACCTGGATTTAAACAGTTTGATGGCATGGCAGTCGGGTAGGAGGCCACGTGATTGGTTGGGAACGGGAATGCAATGCGATGTAAGGCACTGTTGGAAAATACATACTTCCTGTTTCCTTCCTACAAGTGGTGACGCAATAGAAACTGGACTGGACGGACGTAGTGACTAGTGAGTCACCTACTGACTATTTGAATCAACAATGTTATTTTTTTATGTTGTAACAATATTACATTTATTTTGTTATAATTTAAATCTGGGCTATAAAATATGAAAAATGACACCAAACACGACCAAGATATACGAATTACAAACATATTGCCACTCAGAAGTAATAACTACGTATCCATATTATTATGAGCGTATTGGAAGCAATAAGTTTGTGTTTGGTGTCATTTTTCACACTTATTTCATACAATTTTTAGGTATATAAAATATTGAGAATTCAGGGGGTACACAGAAATATTCAATTATGTCAAGGGGGACTCTCAGGCAAAAAAATTGAGAAACACTGCCTTAATGGCATTTCGGATCCTATCTATTTCCAAATATTCGGATCTGGCAGCCCCCAAAATACCAAATTGTTCACTACGAAGTTTTATTCCGAAACAAAACTTAAACTGAAAGTACACGGAGGGTTATAGTGCACCAGAATGTAGCGAAACATTTCAGTTCAGGTTCGGGTGCGAACCAAAAGTGTTCACAATGCGGTTTCATTCCGGAACTGAACTAAAACTGAAAGTACACGGGGGGTTATGGTGCACCAGAATGTAGCGAAACATTTCAGTTCAGGTTCGAGTGCGAACTATAAGTCGAACTGGAGCATGTTTCAGTTCGAGTTCAAATTCGGTTCGCAGTCCCTGGTAATAATGCATTAGAAAGCGTTGGTGAAAGTTATCGTCCTTATGTTGATTACACTAGGAAAAAACCTTGGTTTTATAATTGTAAAGGTTCAAGAAATGCAATTGTTTTAATAAAAAGACTAAGAAGTGGTCACGCGAGAACATATCATCATTTATTTAAAATACACATTTTAAAATCTCCGAATTGTGACTGTGGTGATTTAAGGGGTGATGCTCATCATATTATTTTGGAATGTCAAATTCACTCAGAGAGAAGAAAGACTTTATACAAAACATTGTCAAACATTAACGTTCCTTTCCCTATTAATATGACTTCAATGTTGTATGCTCCAGATATTAGAATTGGATATGTTATACTTGTTTTTTTGAGAAAAGCTGATATAAAATTATAATATATTTTTGTTACTGAATGAGTTAATGTAGTTATATAAAATTGTATTTAAGAGCGTATATGAACTTTGTGTGTAGAAGTTATATTAAAAATGTATCTTATGTACTTATAATGTATGCTGGGCATAAACAGCCACCTGTAAGCTGTAAGTCCAATAAATCTTAGTTGAGTTGCTATCAAGCTTTGGGCGCAGATACAGATGTATGTATCCAAAAGGAGTGACCTTGTTTCTGAAGGTAATCAATTTCCGAGAAGATGAAATGAAATATTTCATTAGTAACAAACTTTCGGCGTGTTTCACTAGGTTTCTGTGACAGAACCCTGTGAGAAAGGCAACAAAAGTACCGAAATACATATTCCAATCGTAATAGAAAGACTCGTAGGAAAGTACAATGTACAGAACTCCTATCCTATATAACTGAGAGACTCATATGAAAATACTGATAACAGCCCTTATTCCTTCCCAGATATACACTGTGGAAATATGGACGAAATTACAAATATGAATGTGTATAAAGTTATTGCAAGTTTTATTTATAACCAAAGTATAACAATTGTTATGGTGGTAATCTTGTTCCCACTGCAGTCATAACTCATTGTTATGAAAGCAGGAATTGATTTCTCTTCAACAATTGAATGAAGACCCACTCTTTATGTTTAAATTTCCAACAATCTGGAAGAGAGTATTGTTGTTAAAAGCAGAGATTGTGTAGAGTGTTGTAAGATATGTCTATTGAGAAATAAATACATACTTTTTAAAGCGTATCTCGAGCAGGGTTGCCAGCACACTTACCTGTGGTTGCACTGTTGGCACGCGAAGCACTCTAGATGGTAGACGTTGTTTCTGGCCCTCATAACCATTTCGAACGCAGGGATCACTTTGGAGCACGCCGCGCAGTATCCTGTGTTCCCGAACAACCTGCAAAATAAATGTGAAGTTATGCTATGCTTTAGCTTTAAGAAGCTACACAAACTCTACGATTATAGCTATTGCTTGAGATGTTTCGTGAACGAAACATTGACGATCATAGTTTATAATAAAGCTGTACGTATTAAGAATTGAAGATCCTAGTGTAAAATTAAACCGGATGAGCAAAAAATTGAGGATCCTAGTGTAAAATTAAACCGGATGAACGAAGAATTGAGGATCCTAGCGTAAAATTAAGCCGGACGAACGAAGAAATGAGGATCCTAGCGTACAATTATACCGGATGAACGAAGAATTGAAGATCCTAGCGTAAAATTAAGCCGGACGAACGAAGAAATGAGGATCCTAGCGTACAATTATACCGGATGAACGAAGAATTGAGGATCCTAGCGTAAAATTAAGCCGGACGAACGAAGAAATGAGGATCCTAGCGTACAATTATACCGGATGAACGAAGAATTAAACGTTCCATTAAACATTGAGGCGATAGGAATGGTAGAGCTGTGTGAACAAAGCTTGATCGAATTGACCAACACCGTACATCGCATTCGTGTTTTGAAAGCAGGTATATAGTCATGAACGCAAGTGGTTAACTGCACACCGCTATTTGTAATATAATGTGTTCATAATATAATACAAATGAACCAAAAATAAGATAATCGAGGTGATGGGATAATTGTAAGACATACGTTAAAACAACGTCAAGGAGAATTAGTAGAATAGCCTGTGAATTACTCTTGCCACAGATTATATGACCACCCAACACCGATTAAAATTATCATATTTTGCACAATCGCCAAGGACCTTGATGATGACTATATATATATATCTGGTTTCTGGAGATAAGGCACGTTCTCTGACGAGAAGAGAATCATACCTATTAGTTGTATAAGCCATAGTCCAGATAGGGCAGCACTATTAAAATATAGGGAGTGATAATATATATTTAAAAAAAATAGGCCGTGTGGCACGTTTTGCGATAGTTGAAATGTTCTTATTATAGATATGTTCTTGATCCGTTATAACTGAATTATTCTTGACACTATTTTCTGTTACCAATATTCTGCTGTAGTAAAATATTCAAACATGTTTAAGTTCTTCAGTGGATAGCACACTAAAGAGATTGGTCGTTGATTTGGTTCGACCCCCCTGCGGTCACATTGCTGCGACGAAAAATGTTTAAGATGTGAAAATTCTCAGAAGATTAAGATGAGAGGAGCATCTCCACAGCATCCACAACGGACCAAACCGCAGACAAGAAAGACAAAAAGGATAAACAAAGAGGAAGAAAAGGATGGAGAGATTGTGGAATCTGGAACGGGAGAATTTTGTGATTTAGGACACCAATCAAGGGTCCAATATAGCGGCTCCTCATCTTAACGTTTGATCATGTTCTTGGTATCTGGCTGTGCGTGGAATGAAGGCCGGGGAGGCCCCCTGCCGGCACATGTTTATCCATCGAGATCGAATATCTAGGCAAACACTAACCCCCCCCTTTTCCTTCCTTAACCCCCTCCCCCATCCCCAAATCACTCAATCACTTCGATTCTCAATCCGAACTCCTTTACAAGCGCCTGCAGGGCAAAGCTAACACTGCAGCTTATCTAGTACTCCTCCTTCGTCTTGGAGAAGCCCCCCCCCCCCCTCGCCCGTCCGATGCTCCGGAACGGATTCTGCCAAATATCAAAACGATGCGTTTTAAGATGCTAAGCTGTGAATACATCCTCTTCTTCCTCTTTTTCTCTTCCAAAAACAGAAAAAGAAGTTTCTGATACAAAGACAAAGGAACGGAAGGGGAGAGGAAAAATTCAATTTCAGCTTTCTCGCTGGAAAGGAGGGGGGGGGGGTGAGTTATGTTTCTGCATTTGCTGAGGATAAAAATGAGTGACATGATCCCCGGGCAAGGACTGAGTGTTTGCTAGGAATCGTTGTTTATATATTCTGCTTCTTTTTCTATCTGTGTGTCTGTACGTTTATGTCTTTCTGGGTCTGCGCGTCTCTTAGAGTGAAGGGTAAACCTTTGACGAGAGAGCTGGTCGTGATATGTTCGATACTTATGGGAACGCCAGAATCGCATTCCGAAATGCCAAGATTTCGGGTCATAATGTAGCCAAGTACCTGAGATCAGGGTACTTTCCTGATTGGGCTAGCTGATTGTAACTAGATTCATATCTGGGTACCCGATCCTCATTACTTACGGCTATCCGGTTTTCGTTTACTATGTACAGTCACCTGCAATAAAAATTGGATATCTACGTAGATCCTGAAATAATCGCTTCCCTGCCAGGCGTTATGTGTGTTGTCTAACTTTACGGCGTTGGTAGAAGTTGTCATTGGTTTATTTTACTTCGCTTTTCTGCCACTTTTGGCTAATCGCGAAGACGAGCGATGATATGATGAATGGATACTCGCAAACAGCCATGCCCAGGCCGGGATTCGATCCCAGGAGCCCTGGCGTCGTAGCGTGATATGCTAGCCACGGAGGCCATTGTCATTGAAATCTTGCTGTTAAAATCCACTTGTCGGCCTAGAATTAGGCAACAATAATGTGAGTATTTCAGGATACATGAATCCCATTTATATTGCCGGTTACCGTACCTGTCAATCACTGGTCTCGAAAGCCAGAAAACAGCGGCGATGGGATTCGATGTGTTGGCCACGCGCCACCCAATGAAATAGCCACTCTGGCAGCCCCTGGTCCTTAGACGGCTCTTGCAACTTGGAGCCTAGTTTAGTTTACATATATATAGTGTAGCGTGACGTCGGGTAAGGTACGGGATCGAGTCACGCCGGAACGTAGCTCAGATAAATAAGATAGGTCTTAAGTTTGACTTGGCTAACCACCTCTACCCTTAAGGGAGCTGATGAAGGATTGTTGGGAGCCTGTGATGTTGAACGCTACTCACCCCTTGCTGTAGGTCTGGCCCTCGGCTTCTGGCGTCGGCGACGGTGACAGGTGATAGGTGCCCGCTGGAGAGATCGAAGATGACGATAAGAGACGGCAGGCAATTCGGCGACTTGAATTGTAAATGAACTGCAGATTCTTCGGCTGGCTTAATCCGGACTGCTTATGGACTTCTCGCTTGTTGCCGCCTCGTAGTGTCGCGATCTCTCAGCAGGCCGTCGTCCTCTTCTCGTCGATCAGTTTGGTGGTGATATTCGAGCGAAGTGAGAGATCGATTTACCGTCTCCAGGGGTTTTATACATTGGATTTGAGTCATGACTTGGTGGACTTTGCACCTCCAGCTGTGCACCTGGGGTATCCCTGGATGCAGATGGAAATTTACACTGGAGGTGCACTCACCGCTAGCGAGGGCCGTTGCCTTGCTGACTGTGCAGAGCCAAGTGGAAAATTCTTGTTGCTCGGCTCTGCATCCGGTGGAATGTGGGGTGAATGAGCGTTCAACTTGAGAGCTTCTGAGCGATGTTTGAGGCAAATTAATGTTTCTACTTTTATGCTCCCAATTCCTTCATCAATAGATATATATATATACACATACATATGTGTGTATATGTGTATATATGTATATACGTGGGTGTGTATGCATATGTATACTAAATAAAGCCCAGGGCCTGCCAGAGTAGCATTTTTCATGTAACGTGTAAGCACATTGCATTGAAAACCACATGTTTCAAAGAACTTTCCCCCGTTTCGCAATCTGCACTGATAACAGAGTTGTCCTATGGTGTCGGACTTTTGAATCACCCTGTGTTTCTGTATGTAAAAACGGTTTGTAATAGCACAGTTTGAAATCTCTTATATTAGACACGTGATAAGGTTTGAGAGTTTGTAAATGCGCTTCGCTTGTGTTAGAAAGTACTCACCTGAGGTAATCCCTTTTGCAAAGGATGAGATTGGCCTTTGTGTAAAGCGTGGAGCCCACCTCTCCAAGTCTGCAGTCACAGCAACCACACTTCAAACAGTCCTCGTGCCAGAACAGGTCGAGGGCCTTCAAGAGGAACCTGCAAGCAAGTTACCACACGTTATCCAACATTCACTTAGGTGAACAGGCAATGGTTATGAGTTTGAAAGGCATCAACTAAACACTGTATCGGGAATCTGTTGAGCACGACCGCGTATAACGGTATTGAAGGGGAGAAAGCGAGTTGGCGGCGCTAAGCAGTGCTCACAGCTGTAAACGGCTGGTAGTTGCAGCCGCGTTTTTCTCCTCCATGCACTCACTTCTCCATCGGGACTAGACCTATAGTTTAAAGTGTGCGTTCTCGCCTCGTAATCAAGGGGTTCCGGGTTCGATTCCCCTAACTGTCACCACCCACTTTGTACTGTAAGTCCAGTCCCGATTAGCCTGTCTGTTCATAAAGTGCGCTTAAAGTAATGTTCCACCACTGGGGAACGAACTCGACACAACTTCGATTACACAATAACAGCGTAAGTCACTGTATGAAAAAGACATGCATCAACTAATACACGTATCCCTCTAACACGTGCAAATTCTAACTATAAAGTTTTCAACAGTGTTTGAATTGAATATAACATTGTCGCTATTAGCGAATAGCCTATGAACCGCTACATTGTGCAGTCGCGGATGCCGCCAATATGAATCTGCCCCCTTACATTTAGGCAGCCAGAATTACACCATAGTTGAGCCTATTACCTACCATACAAGGATAATGACAAAAGTTTGTGGAGATGCTAAAACTAGATCCTTTTTCTAGAGTCTGGGTTCAAAGGATATCCTGTGCTCCAAGAACGTGTTTTTCAAAGTAAATAGAATAACAAAGACTTGCCGATATAGGACGGTTCGAGAGTTTCGTCTCGTTCAAGATTTGTGTAAATCAGAAAACTTGGAAATTTTCTTCTGTTCAAACCTTATTTACTTTATGACCGACCTTATGTAGATATAACAGTGGAGGTCCCTGTCTGAAGGTGTACATGACCGACACGAAATAGAGAATGAGAATAGAATTTTAATATGGAAACAGGCATATACAATTCGAGACCAAACCGAAAACCTTGTAACCAAAGGGGTCACGGGTTCGAGCCTCGGCGGAAGCTCATAACATAGTTGTTCGGATTTCACTAACAAGAATAGGTCCGAATCCCGATTAGTGAATCTCAAAACACACACACACACACACAGACATTTTAAGAGTGAAACATGCAGGGGCGGCTCAAAATAAAATTTTCACCCGGGCGAGGTGCGTTTTCCAGGCTGCCATCTTTAACTTTCCACTCTGGTACCTCCCCTCCACTACAAATAAAACCTTCACTATGTTACATATTTTGAAATACTTTAAGTATTACTGTTAAAGAATACGTTTATTGAAGGTATACACTTATTTAATGCGTACATAATGGTATCAAAATAACATTATCTCTTAGCTTAAAATACTACATCATCAGCACAACAGACTATTCTTGAGTTCCTAATTTTTTTTGCTTCGTTAAATATTTCTTTATGAAAGCCAATCGGTTGACCAAAAGCTTTAACATTTTGCATAATAAGAACAATTTCTATTTTTATTTCGATCTACTTTCTGTAGATCTACATTATTATCGTCTCTTCTACATCTTTTTATCACATTTCTACTTCAACTGAATTGATATGCACCCTACTACAATTTATTTATATTATTTTATCTTGTGCTGCCATCTATTTTTCTTTTTTGAAACTCCTTTCTTTTCATCCCTTGATATTGAAGTATCTGGTTTATAATAACTCTTTTTGAATCAAATAGCCATACTTATATAATGATAATTAAGGTTTTGCCAGTTCTACACTTGTCTTGTCTAGTTTTGATTGTGCCTCAAGCTTGTTATTATAATTTGAGAATAAAGGGCAGGGTGGGGAATGATAGGAATTTTCCCCAAAAAGGCTAAAGTATCACTCAAAATTGAGGTAAACTTTCAAACCTGCCTGGGGCGATTTTCACCCCTTCCGCCACAACATTATCATAGCCATACTTTCGGAGTATTAATAACGTGATCAAATTAATGTAGAAAACTGCATCACTATACACTACACAAGAACATGGTCGTGACGGATTTCTACAACGTTTACATTCTGCGTTCAGTCATTACGGGTGTTTAGAAATAGGCAAATTAGCCTCACCTGTCTGCGATTTTCTTTCCGCATCCGGCGCACTCCTGGGGGGAGCTGTTCTTCTGAGATTCAGCCTTTACGTCCATCGTCATCCTGCCTGAAAGAGGAAGATACAGTAAATGCAAACTTTGTTATATAATAACAATCAGTGTGTTTTCAGAGACAAACTACAAACAAAATGTGTATTTATTTATATATTTCTTTACTAGCTGACTACCCGGCGTTGCCAGGGTATTTATTTATCCCAATCTTCTATTAGACAGGAAATTAATGAATTCTATCTATAGTGTAAAATGTAAAGAAAGCAAGTCTCACTGGAAATTGCAATCTTTTAAAGTTAAAGGGGAGATTCGTCGGAATGAGTGGTATCCGTGAAATAAATACTGTTTCACCCACTCCCTTTCCTGTTAAGATAATCGCTTCAATTACATTGCCCAGTATCTTCTTTACACACAGCCTTGTGCACAGCATCTTCTTTACACACAGCCCTGTGCACAGTATCTTCTTTACACACAGTCTTGTGCACAGTATCTTCTTTACACACAGCCTTGTGCACAGTATCTTCTTTACACACAGCCTAGTGCCCAGTATCTTCTTTACACACAGCATTGTGCCCAGTATATTATTTACACACAGCCTTGTGTCCAGTACCTTCCTTACACACAGTCTTGTGCCCAGTATCTTCTTTACACACAACCTTGTGCCGTTGCAAAGTTTTGGCGCGTCGAGGTTACGTAGTAAAATAATTGGAGATTTCAATTTCACCCTCTCTCACCCCCATGCAGATAGGTGATGAACTTGGAATTGAACGGCAGTCGTAGTGTCACTATTTACCTTAGTGACCCCGAAAATTATGGATTCCACAATAATATCGGTCGTTTTCGATTATTTTTAGATGTCACCCCCTCCCCTCTCCTAGGAGTGCCAGGGGTGTCTTACCCCCACAGTATTTCTTTCCAAGTGATACGCGTACCAAGTTTGGTTGAGATTTCTCCAGGCGTTCGAGAGTTATGCCGGAACAAACATACATACATCCATTTTTTAGTGAACTCAACACGTTTACACTAATGTACAGAGTTCATATTATAGTACCTAGTACAATTTCTTATGTAACACAGAATAACAATACTGTACAATTTCATAACATATTTCAATCTGTATTTCTAGCCAATGTATTTATTACTCTTTCCTTGAATTGTAAATATGACATTGCAAAGAAATCAATGCTTTTATTATCTTTTTCTATAGCATTGCAGAGCGCACTCATTCTCTAAACAGGTGATCTTTTCATGATATTTATTCCTGCTCTGCTCACATAGAAGGTTCCATGTTTGGGTCGTGTTTTAATGTTCGGAATTCGTATTGTAAATTGTTAAAGCCACAGGGGAAATCGGGAGTGTCCCGTTCAAAATTTCGCAAATAAGATAAGATCTCGGACCGTCCTTCTGTGCTCAAGTATGTTCATATGGAATTGCTCTATTAGATTTGTATGTGATTCGAACCTGAGGTATTCGTCTTCCAGTTTAAATTATGTACCGCAATGATTTTGATTGTACGCGTTCTAAATTTGAGGTATGTTTTTTTAACTTCTGTGTTCCATACGACAAATCAAATTCGAGTTTTGTACACACTAGAGAATAAGTATGTTTAGTGTTAGTGTATTTCTGAAACCCCTGCCCGTGCCCGTATTTACAAACCCTATAGTACTGCAGAACCTCCAGCGATATTTGGCTACTGATTGGCTGCCATTCCGGAAGTTGATGCAGCGTTCCTTCAAGTTAACGCTAGATGGCAGGGTTCAAATTAACAGTGTAGATTTCAGATATCTATCCCAACTAGATAAGAAACCTATTTACACTAAGGTTCGTTTTTTAGCAAAATTATTTAAATTAATGTTTTAGAAGACAGAAATCAGAACTCTTCATGAAGTGAATGATTTTTCTATTTAAAGTCACATCAGTGCAAGCATTGTAACTACCAGTGACTATTGAGAAAATTATGTATATCAACGTATAGCATTTTAAACATTATATTTTATTATATAAACGTATATTTCTTAACATAATTTCGACAATCTGATTACAAACTTTGACTATATAATCACAAGGCTTATTTTTCCATACTTTTGCTGTAAATGAAGAAGCAAGGAACAATGGACACGCAACATAACACTTCCGGTGCACACAGCCAATAAGAAAGCGTTATATACCTCTGGTTCTGCAGCACTAAAGGGTTTGTAAATACGCTGCCCGCGCGAATAATAAATCCAACAAGCTTGTACGCTTCGCTTATTACTTCGTCTAGATGATAGGTGAACGTTAATTTAGGATCAAAAAGAATTCCTAGATCTCTTGCCTTTTCCGCTCTTTTAAAACTTATTTATTTTATACCGATTTTCTATAACCGTTTCTTTGCTTGATGTATGTATGTATGATAAACATTTTTTAACATTTAGGGAACGTTTGTTACACGAACACCACGCACTCAACCTATTTATGTTGCGTTGTAGGGAGGCACAATGGTGAGAACTTGCTATTATTTTATACAACTTAAAATTGTCTGCAAACAAGAGTTTACGAGAGTTAATTATATGTTCGGATAAATCATTAATTAATAACAACAATAGAAGAGGTCCTATATTGGATCCCTGAGGAACGCCCGAGCTCACCAAAAATTCATCGGATGAAAAACCTTTGTATGTGATATTTTGTCTCCTGTTCGTTAGGTACGACGCCAAGAATTTTCTTGGGGGTGGGGGGTGAAAAGCTACCTAGTTTACTCAGTAGAATGTCGTGGTCTACTGTGTCAAAACCTTTTCAGAAGTCAGTATAGCCTATATTACATCTACTTGACCCCTTCATCTAATTCTGTACTTGGATAATGAAATTTTTGTCCAAGACTTGTTTCAATTCAGCTGTTAGGCAGGAATCCATGTTGAAATTAGGATATTGTTATAAAGATGTAAATATAGTATTCGTTCTAGTATTTTCGCAGGAGTGCATAAAAATAGCAATTGGACGGTAGTTTTGTATTGTATTGTTATCGCCTGATTTTTTAATTGAATATATGGCAGTCACTTTCCATCTATCAGGAAACTACATAGAGGATAGGACAGAGTTGAAGATGATAGACAGAGGAACCTTTTAAACATCAGCACAGCCTTTGAAAATGTATGGTGGGATTTTATAAGGTTCAGCGGATTTCTTTTGTTTTACCTTTTTTGATAGCATAGTATACCACCACGCCTCCAAGAACACAGCGTTCAAGTATATACGCGTATGTTTGTACATATATGTTTAGCTGTATTAATATTAAAGGGTTTATACGTACGAACATTTCAAATTTCATTTGCTAGTAATTTATAATTAATTGTAATTTTATTAAGAGATTGGAATCTTTCACTTGGAATACAATAATCCGCTTCGATACTAGGTCAGCCAGACCAAAAATTGGTATTCCTCTAAAATTTATTTAATTCTAACTTCAGTAATTTACGAATTGAGATTTCAAGAATATTATCACAGTTTCTAAGTAGTATGGTTATAACGTCCTAGTCCTTTTCTTAGAAACTATAATTAACAATAAAGCAACTAAGGGCACTACGCCATTTTCTAAGATGATGCCAAAATATTTGAAATTCACCATGACACTACATCGAATATTATTCGTCGGCAATATGTCAGCGGGTCAAACTTTACATCGTGTACAGAAAAAACGAAGATAACAAACCCAAATAATATCGCCATATTGCACAAGATATTAACGTAATGTTAGTGAGACTCATTTGTTTTTCCACGGATATTAAGAAGCATTGCATAACTCTAACCAAGTTTAAAATCTGTATGTAAGTCTGAATACAGAAGTAGAACTTGTCTATTTTTAGTGAAGTTAGTTCCCAGAATGTCAAAATGGATACAGAAATGAAATTTGTTTCACATCAAAAACGTTTCGACACATTTCTGACCATTTGAAACTTTGCAGAGGTTCTAAACTGCAAAAGTTATCACTAGATGACTCTTGCTATGAAATCATTGAAATCTAAGGCATTTTTGCTAACAAAAGACGCACATATTAAACATCTTGACAAAATGTAATGCAGTTTTTTACATTTTTTCAACATCAGAAAGCTTATTTTGAAATTAATGAATTAATTATCGTTGTCAACATAATGACCAAACTAGTCTGCAGACAAGATATGCAATTAATTCTAGATATTTTTGTCTTTGTAACAATCTGTGACTAATTCATTAATACAAAAGGACAGTTTACTTTGCCTTAGTACATAGAGTTTAGCATAGTGCGGCGGCGGGGGGGGACAACTGCCCCCAATGATCGCCGTAACTGAAACTACCATTCTGAAGTTAAGGCTTTAAGGTGTCTGTCTTTAGGGCTCGAAAGGGCAAGCGTGAACCATCAGCATCTCTGAAGTTATACCAGTGATGATCTATCGAATAATCGAAAGCAATCGATCAGAACTGACCTGTCGATACCTCGGATGATCCAGAGTTCTCGAAATCTATATCCTAAACTTCATTATTCCAGCATGCATTATAAATCAAATATATTACGCCTAAGGTGAATGCAAGCATTCATAAATTCCATAAGGAATGTAATCTGTGGCTTCAAGGGAGCTCTCATAGGGGTGCAAGGGAGATGAGGAGTGTCATGAAAGAAGACAGATTAAGTGGTGTCTGTTTGATATCTTTGCATAGCGAGAAAGTACGAAAAACAAATGACTGTTCATCAACAAAGTGATAAATGTTTATGGAAAGGAAGCAAGTTGAATATAGTATCTGTTTAAATAGTGAACTCAAGTCTGATGTTAACAACAACGCCAAGGCAATATCAATTGAATTTTTTGATTTACAGAAAAAATAATAAAATGTAAAATATGAGTTTTTATGTCTGAAGGGCAAGATATGAAATCTTACTCTGCTCTCAAGTGCTCGAAGTGTAAATTCCTAGCTGGAAAAGAGGGGTATTTTGTTCCTATACTCCGTCCCAGCTAACTGTGTAGCAGGCAAACGAAAACAAGTCTCTGCGCAAGTAGTGACGCGAGACAGCTCCACCAATGAACACGTGAGAGGAACAGAATTGCATGGAGCGGGGGAAAGCGACTACAGTTACCAGCCTTCCCATCAGTGTCTTCTGCTTCGCTCTGGCCAATAGATTACCCTCGCTTCTCTGACGCTATGCGCTGCCTTGCTCCACAGTTAGCTGGGATAGGGTATAATTTAGGGAAAGTTGTGGGATTCCTGTATGGATCAACGTGGAGGAAATTCAGTTGGTGTATCCCGCACGTCCCCCCAAAAGTCCTGCGAGCGCCCTTCTGTGTCTTTTGAAATAAATCATACTATACAAAGGCCAGTTCAAAGTAAACGTGCAAGCCTTGCATGGAAGAACCAATGCATGTACATCTTGTCAAATATATGCGAATGTGGGCTTATTTCAAAGAGAGAGAACTAAATACGATGTTCAGGTGGACTAATTTTGAGTCACACTTTGAGCATGGATAGTCTTATCGGAACTGGACCTACAGTTTAAAGTGGAATCCGAACTGGTTTGTTCCTCCACCGGGTATCGAACCCTGGACCTCTTGATTATAATGCGAAGTCGTTACCACTACGCTATCGGGGAGGATGTGTTTTAAATGAACAAGTAGGGCATACAAGCAGGATTGTCTGATTGATTTGATTTATTTTACCTCGCTTTTCTGCCACCTTTGGGTAATCGCGAAGATGAGGATGAATGGTGAGAAGATAAAATGAACACCCAAGGACAGAACACAAATTGAGCCCCACGGATGATTATACTGGCCGTGAGTTGAGGCGCCAGAGCCTCGCTTGTCTGCGAAATAGGAGTTCGCTAAGGGTCACTCATTACACCCCGTGTATAAGTAGCACTGAAGAAGGTCGCGAATTGAACTTCCTGTTTAGAAATGGTTATTTAATTTATAAATTTTCATTTCTGTGAATTTTGCATATTTATGTTCTTTTTTTAGATTCTCTATTTTTTTGTGGGTATACAGCCTTTCAGTATCCCCCCCCCCCCTCCCTTGTGCTAAACGAGCTCAAGCCGCGTCAGTTTGCTTCCGGGCCTATCGGACCGTGTCATGTTGGAAAAGTAAGAATTGTACACCGCAGCAGTCGGTTTTATTTGCATCGTAGAAGTTTGAAAACTCTTCATGGCCGCGAGAAATCACCGCCCAAACTTCGTGACATCCATGGCCCTTTTCGGGCGAAGGGGGGCTATTCCCCTGCAGTGCCCGTTCGGTATGCGGTCTCGACTTCGCTCGCAGTCATTTGTTTGCACTGTCTGTCGAGCATGGTGTCGCGGCTAAGGTTTTTCCTTCCCGTCCCCCAGGGCGCACCCTGGTCCGTGGGCCCTCCACAACCGTTTTAACCACCGTCGCAACTTTTTGGACCGGGACAAGTTGCGATTCGTCTCTCTCCGCCATTATTAATCCCGTTCTACAGAAGAACTGAAACATTGCTTCATTATACAGCCAGAGGGCGCCTGTTGGCTAGGAGGAATCTTTTTCCCGAACGGTAAGACTTGGCGACAAACAGATCCGGGTTGAGATGGATTTTCTCTGAGGTCAACTCCGCCCCAGACCACCAGATGGTGCCAGTTGTGAGAGTTTGGGGGCTGTTTTACCGATGTTAATGCCCGGAGGAGATTATTGGTTAGGTTCCCTCTCGTCCCCTTCAATCTACTTCCTTTTTGGAGTTCTGGTAAGGGAAACAGGAGCGCGATTATGCCATATTCGTCCATATTAGCGGGAAGAGTGCCAATGAACAACTTCAGGACTCCTTGACGGTTTGAAATTCTTATTTCATTCTTAAAACGTAACACGCCAGAAATGTGTACGTGAAATTGTATCAAAGTAACAGAAATCCTCGCTATTTTGCCATCAATTTAAACCAAAAACTGTTAAAAACGGACCACTAGTTACTGGAAAATGAGAATAGTCATATTTCAAGATGGCAGCTTCACAGTTCGGACATTTTCAGGGTAAAGCTATCGACCGGGCATTTCTGCAAGTGGTGCCTAAAAATGTATTATTATGCCTTATCTCGGGTCCTAGAGACATTGACCTACAGTTCTCAACGTGATTAGAATGGAACCACGCTTGACCTGCCTAACCTACTCACGTACGCGTATATTACAGAATAACAACGTTTCCCACTACAAATTATACATTTCAATAGGTTAGATGGAAATGATGCCCCGGAATAAGCATAAATTCAATTTTTCGAACGCACCAATTTATTTCCCAAGAACCTTTTGCATGTTCAGTGATCCACGGATAATTAAAATATTTACGTGCATTTCTTCCGTGAGAGATTGAAATGAATAGGAAATTTAGCAAAGAGCGTCAACTACTTCCTTGTACTAAAAAAATATAAAACTAAAATATATTCGCACAATATTTCTTCTTCATTTAATAAACTTATAACATTTACATGACTAACTTGTAGCGTGACAATTTTGAGGTTATAGTGCTGCCCTCACTTGAGCGGCAAGTGCAACTGCATGAAACAAGACGGACAGCGTCTGTCCAAACTCTCGGCCACAACTTGTTGTGTGGGAGTTTGGGGGAGGGGAAGGGGGGAAAGCCGAGGAACCGCTGACCACGACAGGTTTATCCTTCTCCATAATGACGTAATCACTCGTTGTCGTTCGGGGGAGAAAAAAACACTGCCTGAAGCTGACTGGACCACATAGGTCTGTCCCGTAAACACATTAGTTTTGAACATCAGGGGAGTTGTGGGGTTCGGCGTGTTTGAAATTAACATGGGAGTTCTGCATTAGCAGCTTCTTCCCTCTGAGACATGTCTCAGTTGCAAAAACACCTCATGATTCTCAAAAGTTATAGCCTTGTAGACAAAGTGGACCTGGGTTCCATTCCCGGTTTCGATCGAGCTCTAGATGTTGAATACGAACGGTAAAAACATGTCTACAGCAAAAATATAGTTGTTTTTTTTTTTTTTGCATAATTTTGCATTTTTAAAACTATCTATATTGCATTTCTCAAGCATAGACATTAAAAACTTTCGAAACATAGCGTTTGATTTAGGAGTGGAGGGTATAGACATAAACTGAGAGGGTTACAAGGAGAGAAGGGAACAGAAGGTGGAAGATAGATAGATAGATAGAGAGAGAGAAAGAGATTGAGACAGAAATGCAGAGAGAGATACGAAAAGAGGGATGGAGGAGAGAGTTACTTTCTTTCTCCTTTCCCTCTGTATGTATGTATTTCTCTCCCCTCTCTGTATATCTCTGTTTGTGTGTGTGTGTGTGTGCGCGCGCTGAATGTCTCCCTCTTTCCTCTGTCCTTATGAGTGTGTTTTCTCTCTCTCTCTCTCTCTCTCTCTCTCTCTCTCTCTCTCTCTGTGTGTGTGTGTGTGTGTGTACGTCTAGATCCCGCGTTCCATACCGGGTCGAGGCGTAAGTGGTTGGAATCCCACTTCCAACTGTAGGTCCAGTACCGATTACCCTTCCAGTGCATAAAGTTGACTTAAAGCAAAAACTCAATCTCAACCCTATCTCTGATAACGTGACGTTTGTTGTGTCCTATCCAAGTGTGTGTGTGTGCGATTGTTCTTTCATCACTTTAATCTTATCAAAATTCTTCCTCATCGTTGCTTTAACCAAAAGTGGCAGAAAGGCGAAGTAAAATAGCCAAATCAATCAATTAACAAGAACCCTTTGATTTTCTCTACCCTCTCACACCCATATCCACCGAAGCCTTCGTGTTTTAAACCTTCTAATAATTCATCGGGGGAGGAGTTAAATTAGGGAGTACAATATTACACAACCTTCTCTGATCCCCTGTTGTTTTATCTCATTTAAGTTCACATATCCATCTCAAAATGTTTCTATGAGTTTCAACTCAAAACACAACTAATGCTAAAATTAGATTAATCTGCTGGTCACTATTAACAGGTTGTTAAAACACTGAACGAAGCTTTTGAACTTTGTTGACTGGCAACATTGACAGAAATGGGAAATAACCGGTAGAGACTTCAATAGGCGATAAGCAACGAAGCGCCCCCTACCGAGCACCAACAGAACGTGTTTCCCGCCTTTTCCATGGAATCCTTTGTTCTTGCAAATGACACAAGAGAAGCACAATATGGCCATAACTCAAGGAGTTTTGTCGCCAAGTCGCTGCTAAATACATCAATATGACTGTGGCCACGTTTTGTCAATATACGAAGAACTAGAACAACAAACGAAAAGCTCTTGATATGGGCTTAAGTTGTCGTCAGGTTGTAAATTACCGTCTTGTACTGATAAAAGTGTTTTCCCCTCAAACTTTAAGGCTTTCAGTCATGGACGTCCACAATTTTTCTGTTATCTGTTAATAATCTCTCTGTTTCAAACACAATACATCAAAACTGAACTCAATAGGTGCACTAACGTAATGACAGTATTTATAGTCTTCAGCTAATACTATTTACCACCTACTGCAAGATTGAAGCTAATGCAGACAAAACCACGTGACTATTGAGGTATAGTTTCTATGTGTTAGTTCTGGTGTTACTTTGCCCATGGATACATTGATAGTAACTGTACAGCTCATAAAATTAAAAGAAAACAACTTCAATCTAGCAGCTACGTTGAGTGAAATTAATTCATTACATGCACGAATCATGCACGACTGCCCTTTAAACAAGCAACATAATTTCAAGCAAATTACGTGGATTTATTGGTGTTTTAAGTCCACTTTATGCACAGTAAGGCTAATCGAGACTGGACCGACATTTTAAAGTGGGATCGGAACCACAATGTGCCTCCACCTGGAATCGAACCCTGGACCCCTTGATTACGAGACGACGACGCTACCATTGCACCATTGGGAAGGCAGACGTGGATTTGTGTCTTCCTTCTTACAGTGAGGAAACAGCTGAAAAGTCTTTGGTTAATTCAACAGTACACTTCGAGCTGTGTCCATTCCGAATTAGTCAAGCTGTATTTAAGTAAATTTGATGCTAACGTTTGAAAGATTAATCAATACATGAAGCATATTTTTCAGCCTTGAAATTACGCACTGTCTCGGTAATCTTTCGGGATGTAAGGGGATGACCTTTTCTCAAAACACTCAAATGTCAACCGTACTCCACGGAGTACACTCTCGGCTGCCTTTTGCAGACCAACGAGAGACTGGCGTGTGGACCCGTGGTCAGTATAATCCTCTATGGGACTTATGTCCTGTCCGTGTGATTGTCCCTTAATCTATTTTATGTTATCACTAATCATCTTCACACTTAGCCCAAATTGGCAGAAACGCAAAGTATAATAAATCAATTACATTCATTCGGGTATCACAATACGAATTGTACGTTGATGAAACATGCTCAGCTCTCTGCCTTAGTTTAGCCTTCAGTCCTTGAGAATTTTCAATCTTCTATGCACAGATTGCAAATTTGAATGCGGTTGTGGTCCTCACAAGAATATCAAACTAGATAAGGAATTGAAATGTAAATAAAGCATCACTATTTAAACAAGAGCTTCCACCAATACTAATATTTTAAACAGACATGACCACCACTTTACCATCACTTTCAGCTTCAACTCTGCACTATCATTACTAGTCTGATACTGGAAGTCTTTGACGCAGACATCAACGTAGACTAGACCTGACAGGAAGACAACGTCAAGAGGCAAGACTCAAGTCCAATATCTTGTTCTTCACCTTATTTCCACCTCCCGTCCTCCAGTTTTACGGAGCAGGGGAACACTTCAAGAAATTGCAAGTCATCCGCAAAAGTCTGGATTACATCTTCCATCACGATCCTCCATCAGTTATGCGGATACCAGAGCATCTTCTTGCGATGATGGGGAGAGGAATTACGCATCCCTTTTCCTCTCGTTGTCAAATTCTCTTCCGGTTCTGTTCTATGTTTTCCTTCCAAAGAAGTCGAGGAGACGAGAAGCAGATCCACCTGCCTCGGACCATTAGCACACCCATCACATTTAATGTGGACAGTATGAGGCGCTCGGAGAAGAAAAAAAAGTTCCACGGAACTTTGGATATCTTCAATATACTCTAATATCCCTTGTGGAAGTCTAATGACACAAGCGAAGCCTAATTCCGGTGATATCCGCCAGGTGACTCTCTTTCCCGCTTCCTATATCCGAAACGACAAGAGTCAGTGTGGGAAATATGATATGGACGTGAATTCAAAATCGTGCTTCCCTGTTCAACACATTTAACAAGTTAGAGGAGTATTGAGTTCACCTTCAATTACTAAAATTGGAAATGGAGAATTCCATGTACATGTAGTTAAACATAATTTATTAAAGTATGTGCTCATATATAAAGGGTCCCAATAGTTCTATTTTATTTAAATGATCGTAGTTATATGCATGTGTGTGCACAAACATGCTGTACAAATGTATCAATGCTGTTGTGAAAACTGCATGTAGTGCACCTCTTAATACAATGATTGTACAGAGTCCCAATAATCTCATCAAAAGTTTGTTCGTATCAAAGGAATGTCCCAATAGTTTTATCAAAATTAATGGTTAGGCAAGAGAAGTGTCCCATTAGATCTATGAAAGTTCATGCTCGTGCCAAATGAATAACTTATTAATCCCAACAAAACGTATGGTTGTGCCAAAGGAACTTCTCAATAGTACTATCAAAGTTTATGGTTGTGCAAAAATAATGCCCAAGTAGTCTTATCAAATGTTTATGGTTGGGCAAAATGAACGTCCCAATAGTCTATCAAAATTTAAGACTGTACAAAAACAATATCTCATTAGTCCTATGCAAATTTAGAGTTGTGTCAAATGAATGTCCCAATAGTCTAAAAATTTAAGACTGTGCCAAAACAATGTCTCATTAGTCCTATGAAAATGTACAGTTGTGCCAAAGGAATGTCCCAATAGTCTATCAAAATGTAAAGCTGTGCCAAAACAATGTCTTATTCGTCCTACGCAAATTTACAGTTGTGCCAAAGGAATGTCCCAATAGTCTATCAAAATGTAAGGCCGTGCCAAAACAATGTCTCATTAGTCCTATGCAAATTTACAGTTGTGCCAAAGGAATGTCCCAAAGTATAGGCTATCAGAATT
Source organism: Lepisma saccharinum (assembly GCF_977018435.1). Classification (NCBI taxonomy): domain Eukaryota; kingdom Metazoa; phylum Arthropoda; class Insecta; order Zygentoma; family Lepismatidae; genus Lepisma; species Lepisma saccharinum. The sequence goes on along the minus strand of NC_139241.1, from coordinate 46,183,831 downwards.
TACAGCTGTGCCAAAACAATGTCTCATTAGTCCTATGCAAATTTACAGTTGTACCAAAGGAATGTCCCAATAGTCTATCAGAATTTACAGCTGTACCAGAACAATGTCTCATTAGTTCTATGCAAATTTACAGTTGTACCAAGGGAATGTCCCAAAGTATAGGCTATCAGAATTTACAGCTGTGCCAAAACAATGTCTCATTAGTCCTATGCAAATTTACAGTTGTACCAAAGGAATGTCCCAATAGTCTATCAGAATTTACAGCTGTACCAGAACAATGTCTCATTAGTTCTATGCAAATTTACAGTTGTACCAAGGGAATGTCCCAATAGTCTATCAGAATTTACAGTTGCACACAAAGAAATATTTCAATAGTTCCGTAAAAGTTTCGTGGTTGTACCATCTCAATGGCCTTGCGAAATGTTTAGGTTTTTGCACATAGGAATTCCCCCGATAGTCCTGTGAGACTTTCAATGCAAGTTTAGAGAAATTCAGGGAGACATAGATTTGCCATTTTAGCAACTGTTTGTTTTGGACTTAAGCCTCGGCCGACAAAGGGATGGAGTGGAAAACGTCTCCTAAGCTTCAAGTCTCCGGTTCGTGATTCTTGGTCACCGAACAGTGGAAGAGAGAGAGACGGTAGGGAGAAAAAGAATTGGATGAAGCTGTTAACTTCTAAAGCTTCCCAGCACACAGGAGAAGGGGTGAAAAAAGACGATCGATAGCCATTTAAATCCCTCCTCTCACCTCCCTCGCTGTAGGAGCGATGCATTTGCTGCAACACACAAAGCGAATTAGCGTGCTGATTGCGTCCGGACTTAACCTCCCGTTCCTCTTTCTCCAAACAAAATAAACATGTGTTTACTGCGGCGTCAGCTGTTTGGGGCGCGTTCTTTCATTGATTGGAAATGACGTCATTGCGATATCCGGCCGGTCTCTTCCTTCCGCCTCAATCTGTTCTGATTGCCAGCGAGCACCATAATGGAAATTGGTTCTTTGGAAGCTTTGAGAATCTCGACGAGTCTTGGGTTCAAGTTCCGGTCGAGAGCAGTTGATCAACGTGAGGCAACAGCCTTTTGAGGAAAAAAGACCTACCCAACGGACCTAGTCCCATCGCCGCTGTTAGCTTGCTTCCTGTGGATAAACTGGACTTCGTTGTTTCCAAACTACTTTTCCTAGGGCGTCAAGACAACGGTAATCTTCAGGGTAGTCTTCAGCTGGAGAATTCTTTGTGCAAAGACATACAGTGGTGACGTCAGATGGGTTGGATTGGTTCAAGGGTGGATTAACTATTTTCAGATGGGTTTGGATTGATTCAAGGGTGGATGAACTATTTTCAGATGGGTTTGGATTGGTTCAAGAGTGGATGAGCTATTTTGAGATGGGTTTGGATTGGTTCAAGAGTGGATGAGCTATTTTCAGATGGGTTTGGATTGGTTCAAGAGTGGATGAGCTATTTTCAGATGGGTTTGGATTGGTTCAAGGGTGGATGAGCTATTTTCAGATGGGTTTGGATTGGTTCAAGAGTGGATGAGCTATTTTGAGATGGGTTTGGATTGGTTCAAGAGTGGATTAACTATTTTCAAATGGGTTTGGATTGGTTTAAGAGTGGATGAGCTATTTTCAGATGGGTTTGGATTGGTTCAAGAGTGGATGAGCTATTTTCAGATGGGTTTGGATTGGTTCAAGAGTGGATTAACTATTTTCAGATGGGTTTGAATTGGTGCAAGGGTGGATTAACTATTTTCAGATAGGTTTGGATTGGTGCAAGGGTGGACAGAGCTGGTATTCCAATTAGATTGGTTTAATTGCATGTCTGGAAGTTGCCTCCACACCATTGCGTTGGTGCATAATATCAGTCACAGTATGTTCCAGAATGTTTATTTTATTTGTATTTCTGTAATTTTACGCCGTATTTCTACCTAATCGCGACGATGTAAATGAGTAATGTATGGATGAAATTGTTGAAGGGACAGTCACAAATCCGAACGAAATCGAAAGTCGACCACTTAACACGCTTGCTGTGGATGACACTCCACGTAACCACAATAGCCATTTTCTGAAGATATCAATAAACGACGACCAATTTACCAAACAGCATTCCATCAAGTTGCTTCGTAAGCGATTATGGACTTTACGGACCAGGTTTGGAATGTCTACCAAGACTTCTCTTATCAAACGTCTAAATAATCTTTATGCAGATCTTGAATAATGGCATTCAAAGTTTAATTTACGTTGTATAACGAATCAAGATATAGTTGTTAAATTCTAAAGCCATAATGAATCAGAAAGCCAATGCATGATTCAATCTAAGCTGAAATGTACAACGAGCTTTATGTAGTCACGGTCAGTCATTTGCTTATGAACGGCTCTCTGATTGGCTATTTTCTTGTTGGATACCGATGGAAATACACCAGCCACGTCTAGTTGACTTCGCTGTCCCAGATAACTGTGGAGCAAGCAAACGAAATCAAGTCTCTGCGCAAATAGTGACGCCGGCCGGCTCCACCAATGAACACGTGAGAGGAACGGAATTGCATGGAGTGGGGAAAAGCGACTGAAGTGACCAGCCTTCCCATCAGCGTCTATTGCTTCGCTCTGGCCAATAGATTTCCCTCGCTTCTCTGACGCTATGCGCTGCCTTGCTCCACAGTTAGCTGGGATAGCGTATAGTGCAGGTGTACCCCGGTGTCAGGCTGATACAAGGAAATGATGTTCGACCAAGTAGACGAATAGCAGTGTTCAAGTTCAGAAGATTCAACAAATGCCTGTTTGCTGCTTTAAACGTCCATTTGATTAGTTAGCACGCACCACGTAATCATACACCACACGTTACACAGCTCCAGAACGTAATGCAAACGATACAGACACCAAATACACTACTTGACACCGACGTAGGCGAGTCGGTGTTGGACTGTGTAACGAACTACACGGTTCAGTGCAAAGAAAGTCGAAAAGTGCAGCGAATTTGATAGGGCTACATTCTTTCAGTGTAGTTCGATTCTTATACGTCGGTTTTTCTTTCTTCCTGTTGTAACGGACCTGAGCGGTTAAGGTTTTATATTTGTAAGAAGTTAAGATTTTTAAAATGTTTGTTACTTCAAATAATGTGCAAGTTGTCACAGACAACTATAGTTAGATTGATACAGTTGTGGTTTGAACTTGTGTATATGTTCAGAAATACGTCATAATCTGTTCGTGTTGACGACACTTTCTCATCTCAGCAGAGGAAGTGAACCCACCTGAATGTTTTTCACCTGACGACAGACTCAGTTAGAAAACAGGTGAAGGTGAGATATCAACAGAAAGGTGGTAACGGTTATTGGAATGCCCGAATAGTGTAATTGGTAATTAATTTCGTTTCATTCTGGCTATACTTGGAAATAATAATTAAGTACAGAAACTTCGTGTATTTACGTTTGTCTTGTCCAACGTTAATTCTATATGCAAATGTGTTTAGTGATTGTGAGGTGATTTAATATGCTATAGAATTGTTCCTCTTCAGGCAGAAAGTGATTATAAAAGTGCGTCTAACTTCGAATACTGTGTTGTTTCTTTTCTACCCAGCAAGCCCTGATGATTTGCAAAGATTCTCATGTTCCCGACTAAAGGAGTAGCGGACTAACTTTCTGACGACTGGTGTACAATCGGGGGACTTTGCACTGTATTCCATAGCGACGAAAACACAATAATACACCATCCCTTTACCAGGGTTCGAACCTGGGACCTCTGGCTTCGTAGCGCACTACGTTGACCACAAGGCCAATCAGGCCGACTGCAGAGATTCGAACCATCAACCGAGATCTCCGGTCTTGTAATAACATTGCAGTCCAGGAGATTCCAAAACCCCCATATAGGGTATAGCATGAAAGGTGGGGAAGAGACCTTGTTATGGTACCCCTTTTCTCTGTACGCGAGTGTGTGTGTATGTGTGTGTGCCGTAACGGTTGGAATTTAATTTCGCGACGTGCCTGACGCCTTCTCGTTCCTCCACAATGTTATCGAGAATTGGGGTGTCACTCGCTTTAGAAAGCATGGGGGTGTTTCGGAAATGAGCAGGGCATCATCTTCCGAGAGTGGAGGGGGTGCGGGAAGGGTGGCGAGAGAGGGAGAGAAAGATACACAGACGAGAGGAAAACCACGAGAGAGAGGATGGGAAATTCCCACATATCCAATGTTTGCTATCTTTTTTTTTCTCCTCTCTTTTTTTGCGTCCATTCAGCACGAATGGCAACCCTCATAATCGCAATAGCCATTTTTGAAGAATATTCAATAAACGACCACAAATCGTGTCCATTTACCAAACAGCATTCCATCAAGATGATATCTCACCTCTCCAGAGGCTTTGCAAGCGACTATGGACCTTACGGACCTGGTCTGGCTTTCCATTACACCTTTCTTCATTTCGATGCTCTTTTTTTTCCATCTTCTCGCTTCTGGAAGAAGCTCATGAGGGCAGAAGAAGACTTGGATCCCCTTCCAACCCCCCTACCAACCCCCAAGCGGCCTCCAGCTTCCCTCAAAACGCGGGGCGTTATCGAAGAAATATTAAAGCGCAACCTGGATCAATAAGGTCCATTACGGCGTGTAACCGTTTTCTTGGTAGGCTTTCATAGGCTTGGGAATAAGTGCCATCTATTTCGCTGATAAAATCATAATTGACTCGCCGTGACAGGCGATTTGCACACGGTCTCTTTGTGGGCCTGGAATGAAGTCGGTATTGAAAGCAATCTGGTCCAGCTAATGCTGAAATAACGACCTGGTGCCGAGGCTTCTTCCCTTCTTCCTCTTGATTTGAGCTAATCCGAGCAGGAGGAAAGCGGAGGAACACGCGGCGCGAGATAAAACACGCCGAGATGAGAGACGGACGGAGAATGATGGAGATGAGAAAAAAACAAGAATAATAGCGGAAAGGGAGGGAGTGAGGATGCTGAGCTACTGGAGAAGATGCGAGAGGAGAGGCAGCATCCACAACAGTGAGAGAGGGGGGCTAATAAACGAAGCATTCGGAGTAAATGAAGGAAGACCATGAAAGAAGAATTGAACACCAGAGAAAATGATCTCTCTTCTTTTTTTCGCCTGAGCTTTCTCTTTGCTCGAATGCTTTGTCTATATCCCTGGCTCTATTTATAACATAGCTGTAACCAATCTTCTTGAATACTTTCTCATTTTGGTTTCTCTGTTACCTTTTATTCCGTTTCTTTCCCCATATCTTTATTCTCCAACCGTCCTTTCAAATCATAACCAGGCTGGACGCACGGCCAGTCCGCATGTTATTGCAAGTATTTCTGCCGCTACTCATCTAATGGCGCTGATGCCCGACCCTTCTGCTTCCACCAAAGACGCTCCTAAAACAGTATTGCATCCTAACACAATTCTTAAATTTTGTTTCATTCTTGTCCCTATTAGTACTGTTTTCATATCTACTGTACTTCGCTATGTTACTTCCTTTTCTTTCATTCGATTGTGCTTGAAATTTTCCTCCACTTTTCCTTCAAGTATTCTTCTACAATTCTGTTTTAATATTTTGATTCACACTCTCTATACTAGGTTCAATTTCCTTCAACAATTTTCTCTGATAATTCTATGCAATATTTTATCCTCCTCTTGTTTCTTTCCAGTATTTTGTGACTTACTTTTCCTTCATTCATTATCAACTCTTTGAAGAAATACCTTCCCTAATACTTTGCACTTCTATTTAATTACTGGCTTTTATCTCATTTCTTTTTAACTCTTCCTTCATTTCCCTTTGCTAACGTTTCATCTTACAAGTTCTGTATGATAATTTTCTCCAATACTTTCTCACACTTTGCTCTTCTTTCATATGTTTCATGCAATTTCTATTTCTTTGCTCCTTCTACCCCTTTTTAAAAATTATATGATTTTTTAAAGCTCTCGTTTACAAATGTTTGTTTTTCTTAATTCGAAATTGGATTTTTTCAATCACATTCTGCTAATTTTATCATGTATTCAGTTTCACTCGTTTTTCCTTATATTATAATTTATTATTTTTTACTGGTTTTCCTTCAATATTTGCATGTTACTGGTGCTATACTTCTGTCGACTTTTGCCCCATATTACTTTCTGCTTCTGTTCTGTTACTCTGTCTTTTGCATTACCTTTCTCCAGTTTATACGGTCTCCATCTAGAACTATCTTCTTGTATCAATTTTCCGCACATCGTTTCAAACATTTCCAAGTTTTTTCCCTGTTACTGAATTCCACTTGGATCTCAAATTTGTCAAACAATTTTCCTCTAACATTTTCCATCTTCCACTCTTATCACATTCGTAAGTTTTTAATGTGTTTCCTATACCTGCACTTATCTCATTTAATAGTAGCAACCGGACTATTTTTTCGGTTTCTTTCACTATTGTTGACTTTCACTGTTGTTGACTTTTATCATTCTTTTGTGCTCTTTCCGATATTTTTTGTTTTCCTTTCGATCTTCCAAACTATATTTAAATATTCATGATAACAGCATTCTCTAGATGTCACTAGTCCTTAAGAATTAGAAAATACCGCATTAAATTATTTCTCTGAGAGAGAAATCACACTGTTTCCATCAGTAAGAATTGAATTTTTTAAAACGTTATATTTTTCCTTGGTAAACGTTCGTCTAGTATAACAATCCTGTAAATGTAGTGCATAGATATCGGTGCAATCAATGAAAAGACAAATAATTATTTAGTATTTGTATTCGATAAAAAAAAGTGCGTAGTTAGAGATCGGTTAGTTCATTTGAACTCTCCAGCCTAACTATTGCCTATTTTTGTGGGAGTAAGAAAAAGTTATCATCCATTTGCCTCGACTCATTTCACCCAACAGGTCGCTAGGTGCCGGAGCTTGCTCCGAGTTGATAGCTTCCTGGAGATGAGGCCTGCTCGAAAAAAGGTTTTTATCCATAACGGAATAGTTACCTACTTCAACAAGGTTTGTAAAACTGCTTGCTTACAAACAAATAAACATGTTAAAAGTCCTCCAAAATTAAAACTTTCTTCTAAAATAGCGTCTGTATCTGGGGTAGAGAGGAAGAGCTTTACACATTTATTTTCTAGTAGTTTTAGATTTTACTATATTTGTATTTATTCTAAGCTTTTTTTAAATTTCTTTAGTAAAACTGGGAGGAAACTGGAGATAACTCGTGCTTCCTTACTCTCATCAGCTTTTAAACACAAGAGGAAAAGTTTAAAAGAAAACAAAAATGATTAGAAAAAAGGGCTAATTTTTGTCTAGTTTCCTTGCCGATTATTTCATATTTTCTTATTTCATCGTTGTTGTAAACATACTAAATAAAACAGTTTAGTAATGAAACTTCATTGAGTTTGATTGTAAGAAACGTTAAGATCCCTTTCTCATTGCAATTTTTGAGTTCCTAGGTAGCAGCATTATTTGTAACTAGGGGACTTTATTTCATATGTTTTTATTTGGGTGAAATCTTTACGTAGCAGATGAAAATCAACCGAAATAGACGAACTTGATGAGGCATATTTTGACATATTTTACCAATTCCGCGTTTTCACAACATATTTCTTCAATTTTCTCGTAATAATACATATTTATGTATAGTTTCGTGATTCTCTTCCACATAATCGGTTATTTTATAATTTATTCTTCGTACCTTTAGCGCAACGGATAGTTTATATTATTGATGGCAAGATACGGAAATTACGGACAAAGAAATTAATAGCAAATGCCGTCTTCTCTTACCAACTAGTACAGAACAATAATACCCCCCATTTCTTTATCCCGCCAACAATTGATATCTGGGCGAACATAATTGAGGGAAAATGTTCTCCATCATTGTTCTGCGTGCATGAGAATCACCGTAAAAAAGTTCCAATTGTTCTCATTTCTTTAGCTTTTTCTCGCTTCTCCCAATATCAGTCAAAAGTAAAAATAACATTCGGTACATTCAGTGATGTGCCGTAGACTATATGATTACGTCTACATGCGTTGTCTACACGTAATCTACGCGTAGATTACATTGGGTTGTAGTTTACATAGACTACATAGACAATTTAAAGTGCATTAAAATTAATTTTCAAGGCTTTCATGAAAGGAAAGTGACATTTTCAACTATATTAGTTTTTCACGAAATGAAAAGAATCCTATTTACAACAAAATTTCTCTTCTCTTCTATCATCAACTATGGAAGAAGATAAATTGTATGCAAGAAACAACAACAGATGGCAGTCGTGAGGCAAGAGTGGTCTTTTTCCCATAAAACACTAGAATATTTCCTATATTAGGTTTCTTCCTAGGTGAGAAATTGTTCGAATTTGGAAGAAAGAGTATGAAAAGTTCTCTTCACACATCAGCAACTGATACGCAATATAATTTTATTTTAATTCCACGGCGCCCTTTGTTAAGTTATCACCTTTCGCCATGTTGTTTACATAGATTACCTAATCTACGTGTATAAAATAGTCTACGTGTAGAATGTAGACTATCGTTGTTTACGCGTACACGCACATCACTGGGTACATTACAGCCCCTGCTTTATCGGTTTTTAGATTCTATGTACGTAGTTAAACTGCCTGTGTTTCTGTATTGATTGCCTAATTTACCAGAGCTGTAGCGAGCTGCTAATTATGCATTAGTTTCCACAAGAGTGTAAATCTGACATAATAGTAAATGATACTTAGGATAATTGCATTGAACCTCACGACAATACCCCGCCCCCCACCCATCCTGGAAGATACTGACTTCCCATGTAATGAGAAATTCGAAAAGTACTGTTGCGGCCGGCACCAATGGCGGAGTGGTTAGCACATCGCTGTATGACGGCAGGGGTCCCGGGTTCGAATCCCAGCCTGGGCATGGATGTTTCTGAGCGTCCAATCATCAATTTCATATCATCACTCATCCCCATCTTCGCAAATTAGCCAAAAGTGGCAAAAAAGGCGAAGTAAAATAAAGCAAATCAATCAATCAAGTACTGTAGTGCATATTTTGGTATTTACAGGGAATATTTATGCATATTTCGGACATATTTTAAATTTTTATGACATAATTACATACATATTTTACAGTTTTATAGGACATAAAGTCCCGGCCCCTATTATATCAGTTGTAACTGGCTTGGCCTCACTTTTACCGCAGATAAGGGTATATAGAGGGCAACCCACCAATCTTTGCCGTTGCGCAGATTCCAATTTTCGTTTCATCTCCCTCTCTCTTACCATCACGTGTTCTACCCTGCTCGCCAACCTTTGCCATTGTTGCCAATTGTCATTCCATTCCTGGACACACTCGCGCAAACATCATTGAAAACAATTGAATAGCGCTCCAGCTCGCGGTTCACACCGTTCAGCAGGGACGGTAATGTGGCAATATAGCATGGCGTAGTGGTTGCTTCTTTTATGCAGTGCATTTTCATTGGCTGGCTAGTGACTAGTGTTGCCAACTGTAAATATGAAGCACTATTTCTGTTACGGAAGGAGAAAGGCAAACTGACGGTGAGTTTTGTTGGATTGTAAGCACCATATTTTTATTTTAAGTATTTTACCGGTTTGACGTTGTGTGCGTGTATTGCGTGTGTGTGTGTGAAAGTGCATGTGTTTGGTTAGTGAACGTTAAATTCCATAATGCCTCCAGTACTATTGTTCATATTTCATCATATTAGAATTGCTCAAAAGAAATAAATTATATGGATGAATGAGCATTTCAACCCTCGGCTCCGGCACGTCTTCTTGTAGGAATTGTATGATGAAAGCTGTTATTTTTTCTGATTAATGCGATGCATGTTTTTTTTTTTTTTTGTGTGTGTGTGTGTGTGTGTGTGTGTGTGTGTGTGTGTGTGTGTGTGTGTGTGTGTGTGTGTTACAATTGGCATATTTTGATGGGTGACAAGTTCATAGCAAAAGAAAAAGCCGCGCGGCTTATCGTCTGGTGGCAATATATGTACATCTTATTCTTGTTATTGTTGCGGAAGCCGGCATCGTTTGTAAATGTCCAACAAAAGCAGCCGACTGTCGGCCATCACAGAGAGGTAATAATACTGCTTAAGGAGGAGTATTTGTGGTCCAATTGTCGCGGTTTAACACGTTCGCAAGTTACACTGTTCTACAAATTTTCGCTTTTTCCTGTTACAGAAATTGACCTCCTGAACACGAATACGAATTTCATTTTCCAACATTGGCTCTTAATTTGAATTACGGCATAATTCATGTTACCCATAAGCAATACGTTGGATCTTATTTTCAAGATAACATAATTCACGTTACATAACAATTAATCATAATCAATGTGGGCATAACTTAATAAATATATAAGAGCACCCGCACAAGGAGGCCAGGGGGACACTTGGGAAGAATTAATACAATGCAAATTTTGAAATTAAAGCGTGAAAACATAGATGAGAGATGCCGTGAAAGACAGATGCAAATTAACTTAATGCTGGTGATCCTTTATGATAATTCTCTTAACTCGGTGAAAGCATAACTCTGCTTTCTCCACTTTAAACACTTCCGTATAACATCCTCATATTAGTAAAGATTGGGTACTCTCATTTCTGTAACAAAACCTGTGTAGAACAGTGTTATTAGTTCTCAAACCAGTCGTAGTGTCAGTCGTGCATCACATGTCGTTGCAGTTCCAGTACCAGTGTGGACTGGCTTATTAGGAGTGAACAGTTAAAATGTCACCAGGTTCATTAATGCAATGGAAAAATAATAAATTGTTTAATTGTATTTGAAATCACTATGAAGAAGTCTTCTTTGCATAATTTTGGGTAATTTTACGGAAGGATTAGTCCACATTTAGCGGTTTTAGTCCATATGTATGTACACTTGTTAGCACATATTAATCCCAGCCCTGGTATTATAATGCATGGCGTTTAAAACTCGACTTAGATAGAGCTGAGTTCTCTAATTTCCTTTTTCTACGAACAGCTGTGCCTTGGCGCACTGTGGCGATTTTTCTATAGAGCAGATTAGCAACACTGGTTCTCTCGTTCTGCTGCGCCGATCGCGGCAGAAATATCTGGAGCAGACTATACTCTTATCTGTGCTGCTGGATTGTAACAATCCCAATGAATTTCAATGGAGTCGTTACAACATAGAACTTTCTGTGCTTTTACTTAATCAATGACAATATAGTTCAAGTGAAGGATAAGGTGTGGCGCTGGATAGTAATAATATCTTTTCTGTTACGTTTACACATATCTCTAGTTACAAATATAGTTTGTTGCAGAAAAAAGAAAGATTAAATATTAGTTTCTTTTAAGTGTTGTAAGCTTCAAACCAAGAGAAAAGGAAAAGTAGAGAAGGAAATAAGTTATTTATAACTTTCATGAAAATGTTTATAGAGAAGTCAAGTAGAGTCAGAAGTTATAATTTATGCATTGACCAGAGATATAGTGAGATGAAAGATTAGTTATCATTAATCATTACTTAATCATTAAAATGGATAGTTGAAGCACGACTGTTAGTCTGCTTCTGTTACCAAAGATGTAGAGAGACGTCTCGTGAACGCATGCGGTGCATGCTGCGCATGCGTCAATTGTGGGAATAAGGACAGCTTGCTCTGAGAGGACATTCATGAGCATTTCTACATTCTAATTTCTTCATATAGGAGAAGTATTTATTTTACACGAGAGCGCTCAACTAAGCTTATATTACATTTCTTGGATCTGAAGTGACGCATGCATCAATTGTGGGAAACTAATTATTACTTTCTTTCACTTCAGATCCAAGAAATGTACGTAATATAAGCTTAGTTGAGCGCTCTCGTGTAAAGTAAATACTTCTCCTATATGAAGAAATTAATTAACTAACTAACTCTCTAGCCTTCTTAAACGCGAAGGTTCATGGCTGCAGCAACACATGCCTTCCATCTGTCCCTATCTTGAGCAAGATCTATATATTCTTTTCCATCCGCCCGACCCTGTGGCCGAGTGGTTAGCACATCGCGCTGCGACGCCAAGGGTCCCGGGTTCGAATCCCGGTCGGGCTTGGTTGTTTGTGAATGTCCATTCATCAATTTCATCATTTCATCACTCATCCCCATCTTCGCAAATTAAGCAAGAGGCACAAAACGCGAAGTAAAATAAACTAAATCAAATCAAATCAAAAATCTTTTCCATCGCTACCGATTTCCTTTAGGTCCATCTTAACGTTGTCCCTCCATCTTCGTCTTGGCCTTCCTACAGGTCTCTTACCATCAGGTTTCCCAACAAGAATCCTGTAAACTAATCTTTCCTCTCCCATTCGTGCCACATGGCCTGCCCACCTAAGTCTTCTTGATTTAATTATTCTAATAATATCTGGACATGTATACAAATTATGTAGTTCTAAATTATGTAACCTTCTCCACTCACCTGTTTCCTCATCCCTTTTAGGTCCAAAGATTTTCCTAAGAATCTTATTTTCAAATACTCTCAATTTATGTTTCTCTTTCAATGTAAGGGACCAAGTTTCACACCCATATAATACTACAGGCAAAATTACTGTTTTGTATATTATAACTATTAGTTTCTTAGGTGTTAAACGAGAAGACAAAATTTTATGAAGAGAGAAGTAACATGCATTTCCTGAAGTAAGCCTACTTTTTATTTCCTCTTTAATATAATTTCCATTTGTTAATATTACTCCTAAGTATTTGAATTTGGAAACTGGTTCAAACGAGTTGTTATCAATAATTAGATTTTGATTATTACCTAACACTTGCTTTCGGCTTGTAAGCATATATTTAGTTTTCTCTTTGTTAACTTCCAAACCTATCTCTTTAGCAGTTTTGAAATATATTTTAGCATTATTCTTAATTGTATTTATATCATCCCCTAATAAGTTTACATCATCTGCATATGCTAACAACTGAGTCACACAATTTAATTTTAGTCCTTCGTTAGTTTCTTTTACCTTCCTAACAGCATATTCTAAGGCAAAGTTAAAGAGCAATGGAGATAATGCATCTCCTTGTTTTAACCCATCATGAATTGTAAATTTGTCAGACATATTAATACCCACACGAATTTTACTTTCTGTTTCACTGGTGCATACTTTTATCATACCAACAAGCTTCTTAGGTATTCCAAACTCTACTAATATATTATATAATTTATCAATTTTGTCCGAATCATATGCTTTTTTTAAATCAATGAATAGCTGATGGACATTTTGATTATATTCCCACTTTTTTTCAAGTGTCTGTCTGATGTGAAAAATTTGATCTGTAGTTGATCTGTTACGTTTAAATCCACATTGATAATCACCTATAATTTCATTAGCATATGAGTTAGTCTTGTTAAAAGAATGTTAGATAATATTTTATATGTTGTTGAGAGTAGAGAAATTCCAGGGTAATTATTGCAGTTCATTTTATCACCTTTTTTAAACACAGGAACAATTATGGATTCTATCCACTGTTGAGGGATTTCTTCTTTATTCCATATTAAACAAATTAATTTATGAATTTGACATATTAACGAATTTCCACCATATTTAATTAACTCAGCTGGTATTAAATCAATGCCAGATTCTTTGTTATTCTTTAGACTTTTAATAGCATCTTTAACTTCAGTCAAGTTAGTTCTGGAACTAAAGGTTCTGCTGTGTGCACTTCATTTACTTCTGATTTATCTCCTACATGAACATTTAAAAGGTCATTAAAGTAGTTCTTCCATCTATTTAGAATATCGCTTGGGTCAGCTAGAAAATCACCGTCTTTATCTTTTATCAAGTTTACTTTAGGTTGCCACCCCTTTCTAAATTCATTTACACCTTTATATAAATCTCTGATATTTTTATTTTTGCTGTTTGTTTCAATTTCGTTAATTTTGCTTTTCAAGTAATCTCTTTTTTTACTTCTAAACGTGCGGTTAACTTCTCGCTTTATTCTATTATAATTGCTTAGATTTGTATCATCAGAGTTATTTAACCACCTAAGTCTAGCCTGATTTCTTATTTCTATTAGATGATGACATTCATTATCAAACCATGGCTTACTTTTTCTTGGTTTATCGTATCCTATACTTTCTTTAGCTGCTGATTCTATTGCATTACGTATGTACTCCCAATTCTTATTTACGTCTGTTTCATTTATATTTTCATCATCATTTAAATCCTGCAAAACCTCAAATCTATTTGACAGTTTAATTTGGTAATCTTTCTTAATTCCTTCATCAGCAAATTTTCCTGTATTAAATTTTAGAACTTTTAGATTTTGTTGCTTATGATTTATCACTGCGAGTCTTTCTCTTAATTTAGCAATTACTAAATAATGGTCACTGGCACAGTCAGCACCTCTATGTGTACGAACGTCAATTATACTAGTATGCCTTCTCTTATCAATGAGAATATGATCTATCTGATTATGAGTTTTACCATCTGGAGAAGACCAGGTATATTTATGGATATCTTTATGTTTAAAAGTGGTACTTTTCACAATTAAATTCTTTGAGGTTGCAAAAGTAATCAATCTTATACCATTATCATTACTTAATTCATGAAGACTTTCTTTACCAATCGTGGGTTTAAATGTCTCTTCTTTGCCAATCTGTGCACTACAGTCACCTAACTGAATTTTCATATCATTTCATCATTTCATTTCATTTCATTTCACGAGACGCCTCTGAGTAACAGACTAGCAAACCTGCTTTTAAAGTTAGCTCAAGGATTAAGTTTAGAAACAACTGTTAGCCTGTTACTGTATCTCAGATCGATAGATGAGACTTGGAAAGCCTGTGCAGCAGTTGAAGATTGTGAAGATCTTTGTCGTCCCTTGCATCACTAATACGGTACACGTTCGAGAAGAACAAATGTTTGAGAACAGATGAGTGTATAAATGTGAAAGACTGATATGCACTAAAACTGAATTCAGTAAAATCTAAACACAAGTGTTTCAAGTTCAAAAGAATCGTCCGTTCAAATGGATATGGAGCTAGCAGTGACTCGGTACTTCCAAGTTAGTGATTCACGGTTAGTGGATCGTGAATTTGTGTTACACATAAAAACTATCGATAGTAATGATTGTATAATCAATGCACGACGAACAAAAAGTGTGTTAAGATATTAATTTGTACTTGTATACATGTAATGACTGGTTTCTTTCAAATTACAAAAAGTACATTAGTTCTGACTGTGACAATCTCTTTCAGTTAGATGGAAGGAATTATGGATTTCGTTCTGAAATTGCAGGGAATGGCACGATCTTGTAAAATACTCACCATCAATATTGAATTTGTTCATGATGTAGAAACAAGTGTAAAAAGTAGAAAAAACAAAGACAATGCAAAAAAGGACAAGCAAAGTTTAACAGAACACTCGTAAAAGTACATTAGGCATGTTTCCTGAAATTGACCCTATTTTTCCCTCCAAAAGCCAGCGGACAAGAGGTAAGGAGAGATGTCCTGTTGTAATCCAACTCTACATGCAGTTAGCCCAAGGACCACGTAAGGGGAGATTTACCACACCACCACCAGCACCAACAACAAACAAGCACCAACATTAGTCTCAATTTGATGAGGGTTTCGTGCCTCAGCGATATGCAGCATTCATCTTCATTAGGATGCATACGTGGGCCTCCTGCGTGCGTGTCCGTTAATCTGGTGGTTCTCCGCACTTGGAGGGAGCTTTTTTTCCCTCCACTTCCGAGAGATGGCGGCAGGAGGCTCTTAATCCACCAATCAGAAGGCAACACCTCGTCCTCCTGGTGGACGGTTGATAAGCTCATGTTCGGCCACGTAGCACGGTTGGAATCGGATATATTTTAGCCGGGAGCGTGTGGTGAATGCATCGCGGGAGATCATGTGTGATGGTACGTTGGTCACATATTAGCGGACTCTTAATGCCGCGGCATACATTACTGACGGTAACAAAAAGAGAGAGAGAAGAAATTTCCTCTTGTCTCTCCCAACTAGTTTGCTGTGCGGTTCTCTGATCTATCTAAATGTCCTGATTCCGAGCTCGGTCCAAGGCGTTCGCGTACAGGTGGATCAATTTCAGATAGAGCACGGCCAGTGGTCGTAGAGAAGTGAAGTCAAGTGGAGATTTCGCCACTGCACACATTTGTAATTAAATTCGGTAATACACTCACAAAAGCAAAATGAACTTTTTTATCAGTGAAAACCAGCAAAATATGATACCTGTGATATACACGAGGTCTCAGATTCACTGACCTCTTCAAACAAGTTCCATAGTCAATAAGCATAAGAAAGTATGAATATTTTTGAAGAAGTCAGATTGAACAATTACATATTTTTTGGTATTAGAGATTGAAGAATCTCTCGAACAAGTTTGAGATTGAAGGGTCTGAAATAGTTCGAGGTTGAAAGATCTCTGAAATTTTGAGATTTGAAGGTTCTTTAAAACGGTTGAGGTTTGATGGAATTCTAAAGAATATTTTAGGTTTCATGGAATTCTCAAGAATATTTTAGGTTTCATGAAATTCTCAAGAATATTTTAGGTTTCATGGAATTCTCAAGAATATTTTAGGTTTCATGGAATTCTCAAGAATATTTTAGGATTCATGGAATTCTCAAAAAAACAATTGTGGTTTGATGGAACTCTCAAAAACATTTGAGAACGCAGGATGTTTCGAAAAAGACCTTTGGGATAGCAGGAGCCCTAAATAAAGTTTGATATTGAAAGTTCTCTCGAGCAAGTTTGAGATCGAATAACCTCCAGAACAAGTTTGAGATCGAAAGATCTCTCGATCAAGTTTGAGATCGAAGGATCTCTCGAACAAGTCTGAGATCGAATGATCTCTCGAACAAGTTTGAGATCGAATGATCTCTCGAACAAGTTTGAGATTGAAGCATATCTTCGAACAAGTTTGAGATTGAAGCATTTCTTCGAACAAGTTTGAGATTCAAGGATCTCTTGGGACAAGTTTCAGATTCAAGATTCACTTGAGAGAAGCCTCTCATACAATTATTTTACAGACGGATTTCACCCTGACGCCAGACTGGGGAGAAAATATTAAATTAATGACAGCGGGTCCATATACCCCAGATTCTAGCTATGCTTCGAGTTAATAGAATTAGATCAGTTCTGAATCAAAACTGAATTACTTTGACATTGAACTTGTCAACAGAAAACCTCAAGGAAACAAATTGCAAAATTGTCTTCTAAGACTTCTTCAAGGGCTGAATTGGCCGAGAGCGGTATCTCCTGAAGGAATACAATCCCTGTTTTTCCCCCGCTTCCTGGATATCAGCTCCATCATCCAATTACCAGGAAGAAAGACAGGATCTTAACAGGAGAATATGAAACACAAGAGGCAGGAACAAACCCCAACTATTCATCTGATGGAATCTACTCTCAGAAACATCTTCAGTTCCTTTCTCCTTCCCGTTTCTTGATATGGTTCCTTGTCTCCTTTGTCATTCGTGAAGAGAGGAAAATGAAATTCATTCGGCGAGGACGTGATGGAAATTCCAACGAATGAATTTTTTCGGATTTTTCATCTGATTGCCGCATCCCTCCATGTGTATCCTGGCAATAAATCATATAATTATAACTAAACGTCATCTCGCAAGAAAAATAAGAATGCAAACCGAAATTTTTGTATTAAGATGAGAAGAAGTATGGGATTTTTCTCGTAGCGATTCTTCATTTTCTCTACCTTCTCTATCTTTCTCTTTTCTTCTTCGTAGATATGTTGCAGAGATTTTCTTTCTTGGTCAGTGTCGGAGGAAAAATATACAGTACAGCGGTTCGAAAAGGAAGCTCGATGCATGTACAACATGGAATTAGGATTTGTGGATAAAATAACTTTGGTGAGACAGAATTCGGATTTGTGGATAAATTAACTTTGGTGAGACAGAGTTCAGATTTGTGAGCAAATTGACTTTCGCCTTCTCAACATGACGCACTTGTGTGTTTAAGGGGACTTTGACGTATAGGATAAAAGTAAATTAGTCGTGGCGAACAAAGTGTTTATTAAGGATGCTTGTATGTTCAAAAATGCCTTGAAATTGCGTAAGGGGCTTATGGATGTATTGAACAGAAACATACACAAAGTGAAAAGGGAATACGGACCATCTAGAATAGTTTGAAATACGGATTTGCCAGAGAATGGAAATGTATGGAAAATAACTCGCAAGTCACATCAGTTTAAGAAAACAAAAGTAGATGGCGGTACTGGCATGTGAACAATTTATAAGTAGAGATTAGGAAGAAAAATTAGAAAAAACTCTTAAAAACATAAAAGTTAATATGAACTAATACAATACTTTGAAAAATTAACAACTAAGGCCAGTAAATAAATAAAAAATATAGGATATAAAGAGATAATCATTAATTCGATAAGCATAAATTAAGGAAATGTGAAATTAAGAAATGCTAGAGGATTCGCACTGACAATTTTATCCTTTATTGTCAGATAAAGCTCTTGGTAGCGCAGTTTATCCGCGACACCCCTTTAATTTGGAACTACTATCGACTATTCCATAATTACCCAGTATATCGGTCTAATTCAAAGTATTTCAATAACTTCCCATACGGTGTCCTGACATTGCCAGTCAGTGTTTCCAACGTACGTTCCCATACATCACAAATCTTCCATAGTATTGACCATTGAACCATATATAACTGGAAGGACTGCTTTACGGCGCAAAAGTGAAGCCATTCTCTTGCTTAGTTACGCCATGGAAGTGTGGAAGAAACGCTGAAGCAGACGAATTTTTCCATGGCGGCAAAAGGATTTCTACGATTGATTACTTACGAAATGAAAGCCGAGAAAACATTACAATGAGTACGTCACTATAGTCAAACACAACGGGATTTAAGATTAATATAACAATGTCAATGTATTTTGTAACATTTTTTTGTTTCGTTATAAATTCATATATTTTAGACACGTTGATCCTTCCTTTTACTGTGGGACCGCGATAGACAATAATATAAATTTAACACATAATATCTTGGTTAAATTTCATAAAATGAGAAGAGGTGAAGGATATGGGAAGCACGTGCAGGGAAGCTACATCTAACAAAACTCAAAACGAAATCTAGTCGTTAACCCGACAGGATGTGCGTTTTTCCCTGGATAAATTTTACCCACAAGTAAAATTGTAGGTTGGTGATTTGGACACGCTCGCCCATGCCAGTTTGTATTGCTTACATGTACTGAATAATAAGCTGAAATTCGGTTCTATTTATGGATCTACATGTGAATGTAAACCATTTTGTTCAGACATGAATTGTGTGTGTTTATGCGAGCTCGTGTGTGTGTGTGTGAGAGAGAATGAGATATTGACACGGAGGAGTTTATGTTATAAAACACGTGCAGACAAGACCCTTGATATGCGTAAATCTAGTCCAGGAATGGTCTTTCCGTATCCAAATAAGGATAATGTCCAGATTAGATTCAATAATCGTGCATGCTTATCGTCACGGTTAGCTTGAAGGGAAAGAAAAGCGACGTAAAATAACATTTTTGAGTCGACCATGAGGTATTTCTGTACCTCACAAGTGTTTAACAAGAGAGATTAACAAAAAATACTTACCTGAGATTTGTAAAGATCAGTTTAGCACCAAAGTGAATAGAAGTTAGACCTTGTGAAAATGTTGCGAAATGTTTAGGAAATGTTTGTTGGTATGGACATAACGCTTGGAGAAAATGCAACATTCTAAATGTACAAAAGTTGAACAACTCATAGTAGAGAGAAAATGTAAGATTCTAAATGTACGAAAGTTGAACAACTCATAGTAGAGAGAAAATGTAAGATTCTAAATGTACAAAAGTTGAACAACTCATAGTAGAGAGAAAATGTAAGATTCTAAATGTACAAAAGTTGAACAACTCATAGTAGAGAGAAAATGTAAGATTCTAAATGTACAAAAGTTGAACAACTCATAGTAGAGAGAAAATGTAAGATTCTAAATGTACTGGTGGCGGTTGGCTACGACAATTATAATCGATCTACGTACAAGCATCACTTCAACCAAGTTTAATGAAACTCCCTTTGCTATAATGCTGCAAAACAAAGCAGCCACGCCAGAAGCAATAACCGTCTGGCTGAGGCAACAGTGGCGGAACACCTGTGATATCCACAGCGGGGATTGTCTTTCCGGCATCAAATTAACCTTCCTCTCCAACCGATTGTCAGCCGGATCTTCAACCTCGCGACGACGAACAAGCGCCTTCCCCTAGACACGACACCGCTAATCACGGCAGCCCAAGATCTGGTGACGTCTCCGTGACGTCAATAAGTGCACGAGGGACCCCCGGTAACCTGCAACGATTTCGCACCCTTAATTATATCCAAATTGATCCGTCTCTAGAGGTAACATGGCTGCGTTGTCACCACTGCCAACGGTTTGGGCATATCTCTTCCAACTGCCACGGCAGACTCGCAACCCAGACCGCACCAGGATCAGTAACGAACACGACTTACTAGTCCTTCCTATTACCCACCCTCTCCACCCTCCCTTATTTCACCGCCCCCTTGCGTCTCAGGATCTCTTGGAAACTCACTTCACCGCTCGACATCCTTGCGCCTTTACATTTCAATTCCAAAATCCGACAAAGTTTGGCCCGCCACATTAAGATTACACGAATATCCACTCTACATAATCTCTCCTTATTAAATTCCGTAGAGATTACGCCGGGCCAATGCTAAGAGCTGGTGGCAAGGGAGTTGGTTTCTTCCGAGTTTCAGCACTGGAGCTATTTCCAAAAAGAGGGGGGCGAGAAGGGGGATCACCTGTGCGAATGCGACGGTCTCCTCAAATGGGAGCAATTGGCCAAGACTTTTCTTGTTCCAAGTTTTGGTTTTGCGCAATAAACTATAATTCAGCATTTCCCGATAGTTGGAGGAAAGTTTTGCTGGTTTGGAAAACCTTTGGAGGATTCGATGCATCGAAGTTGGAAACTTTTCTCAGCACCGATCTGTGGTTCTTGAACGCTTAGCCGGGAATTGCCTAATGGTGATTTCTTGCTCCGTGTCGTCCCGAGTTGTTCATTTGGAAGGTGCGAAAAAGTTTCTAGATCCATGCCATTGCTACTCCACAAACTCAATCCAAGAAAGTTTTCAAGCGCACGTTATGCATAGATAGGCTACGTGGGACTAGATCTGTAGTTTAAAATGGGATCCAAAAATTACTTTAGGCTATCTGGGACTAGATCTGTAATTTAAAATAGGATTCAAAATACTTTAGGCTGCCTGGGACTAGATCTGTAGTTTAAAATGGGATCCAAAGTGCTTTTTATCTACCTACCTAAATGTATCTACGCTGAGTGTTATTCATTGATGAATTCAGGGGGTGTCCGGGGTGAAAAAATCCCCCCTGGAAATAGAAAATTCCCCCAACCCGAAAATTTCAATAACCTAGCAGAGCATTCGGAAAATTCCTAAGAGTTTTGAGTTTTAAGTTCTCTTTAGGCACAGATAGGCTAATCGGAACTGGACCTACAGTTTGAAGTGCCCCCCAACCAGTTATCGAACCCGGGAATTCCTAAGAAATAACCATATTCACTTGAATCTAGGTTGGAACGTACTTTTCTGGCTTTTTTTCGCAATAATAAGCAGTGATTCAGCCCTCTTTACGATTAAAAGTCAAAATGCAGAACGTATTTATGTTTTCGTCCGTTTTGATAACTGTTAACTAATATCATAAAATTCCATTTCATTGAAACTCAACAATTGCACATGGAGTGGCTGCTCTAATGTAAGATTCTATTTTTGCAGCTATTTTAACGGTTAATCAATTATGAGTTTCATGTGGAATAGTGGCTATGTGCTTGTACGCTTAATTTAATTTAACGACGTATCGTAGGTAAGGGACAATTTAAAATTATTATTAGTACTGCTTTTATTAGTGGTGGTATTTGATGTGTGAACCATGGATAAAATGAGGCCATGTTAATCAATACATACTTTTGGCGGCACAATTTTTCATCTCGCTTAAGGGCTCATTTATGCAGGTAGTTCTCATACGACATTAAACTGAAAAAATCAGTGAAGCCACGTTCCGATTACGTCCACTGGCTTGTTCATCCGTGTTAACCTGTGACTCTGAAATAAGTGAAACTTACTAAGTGTACAAAAGTTGAACGCTGACGGAATATGTAAGATCGATAACTTGCTAAATTCACAAATGTTACGCAACTCATAACACCGAGAAAAAAATGTAGGATTGTAATAAAAATAATAAGTTATTGTCTTGCCGTGAGAACTGAAGACTTTGATCTCTGTACAAATACAAGCTTTATTTTATAGCTCATGCATTTTTGATGCCACATGCGCAACAATGTAAAAATGTGAGAGACAAACCTGACTACAGAAAAGCAATAATATTAGAAGAAAGTGTAATACAATTATCGTCCTACATTAAAATCTAAGATAAAGCCAACATTAGAAATGTGCCGAAATACAAGGTTCTACATGTACGACAGATAAATCCCCAATATTGCTCACAGAAAATGTAAAATTCTGATATACAAAAGTTGATGAACGCATGATACCGAGGAAAAAATGTAAGGTTGGCAACAAGCAACCCTTAACGAAATTAAATATTATAAATGTACAAAGGTTGAACAACCCGTACCGTAGATAAAAAAATGTAAGATTATAATTGTACAAAAGTTGACCAAGGCATAACGCTGTTAGAAAATGCAAGACTTTAAATGTACAAAAGTTGACCAACTCGTAAAATAGAGTAAAAATGTAAGATTCTAAATGTACAAAGAAAGATGTTGTACAACCCAACCCGTAACATCGATAGAAAATATAAGAATGTAAATGTTCAAATACTGACCAAAGCATAACACTGAGATAAAATGTAAGATCGATAAGTTAAACAAACCACAACACTACAAGATTCTAAATGTACAAAAGTTGAACAACTCATAAGACAGAGAAAAGATACGAGATTATAATTGTACAAAAATTGACCATCGCATAACGCTGAGAGGAATATAACAGGGAAAATGGTTTGATTTGAAATTAAGTAGGTACTTCGTTCAAAAATCGATTCTTGGCGAAACTTAAAGCAAGGGAAAATTGCTGTTGCAAAGAAGACTTTGGCAAACCTAATTGCTATCCTCTCAACCCGTGGCTTCCCTGAACGAATCCCCCTGCCCTCGTTTAACTCCCTATTTCTATGGAAAATCTGATATCACAGAAAATTACATGCTCCGTGCTGAGTCAGTGACTGGCGTGACAATTGAAGCGACTGCTTGTCGTCTTGGTCACGCCACCGTCGACCTGCCTGCGATTTATGTGACTGAAAGGAGGGGAAGCAAATTAATTTACATAACGACTCTGCTGCTTATTAAACAATCCAAATATCTCGTCGGAGACAGGCGAGCTGGCGTCGGGTAAGTGTTGCCAGGGTGTGGAAAATGTTCGGTAAAAGCAGTGAAATTTCGATGAAGGTTGAGTCACGGTTGAAGTTGATTCTCACACTGCACCCTGCCTTGGGCTTCTCATGTAATGAGGTGGCCTGGTAGTCAAGAGATCTTGGGTACGAATCTCGGTAGGGCCACAGTACTGTGGGTTCGGACCCCGCTTTAAACTGTCTGAGCATGAGCCACAGACGTGTAATTTGAAGTTTTTGCTTCAGTGCAAGAGAAAGGCAATTTATCGACAGTGCCTATGATGTAGCATACTGGTTAGAATGATATCGAGACGAGACAAGAGTTACCAGGAGAACGTCTCGTTCTCAACCTTGTCACAAGGGTGACCATTTCGAAATATACCCAAATGCCAAATACCTTATCAGGTCCGTGAACTTAGCCCGCCACTTGTCTATAAAAATAACCAAATTTTGTCCATCGTTAGTGCTACGTTAGTGCTGGTTTCTGCCATAAACAGTTTCGTTAGTGCTCCAATAATAATTAAAAAAAATTAGGGCATTTCGAAAAAGTGGCGGGCTAACTTCACGTAGCTCGCCACTTGTCTAGAAATCTCATGAAACTTTGCCCATTGTTAGTGCTACGTTAGTGCTGTTTTCTGCCGTAAAGAGTTTTGTTAGTGCTGCTATATTTTGGGAACAAGGGCCGTTGGAAAATTCGAAAACCGTGAAGTTACCCTTCCCCATTTTCGAACGGACTTATACATTGCCTTCTTGAGTTGCAAACAACCCAAGCATTTAAATGGCTCGCACTTGTTTCGTGGCAGATGGAGGTGCAAGGTCGAGATAAAGAAGAAAAAACAAACAAATTGATTTTTATTCAAGAAAAGAATAAATGGGTAGAAATGTCCATGCAAGTTATCGTGAACGTTTCACATGAAAAATATGTCAATAATTTTTACATTTTTATGGCCCCCTTAGTCTTAGAATCTGTATGTTACGTCCCTCATTTGACGTATTATAACGTTGAACTAGAATTTAAAGCCAGATAAAAAGAGCATGTTTGTAATTTATTACCTGCAAAAATTAGCCTTTTCCATCTTTGCCCCCTTCACTTCTATTTAATACATTTTTTGTATCAACCTCATAAGTCGCGAGGCCCCGCCCACTTCGCCCACCCCTTGCTACGCCACTGGGTGATGGTATAACATTATTGTAGTTTAGTTATTAATTCTGTATTATAATATGTTCTATTAATAGTAGCAGAGATTGTTGTTAATTTATTATATTGCATAATACTTTCATAATGGACACTTACGTGTCTATTCTATTACAAAAACACGTGTACAGTTAGACATCCCTTAACAATCAGATCCAAATAAAATACATATGGATCTCATTTGAGAAATTATCTTCATTAGAGATGGTAATAATGTTTGTACTAGATCACTAATAAAGACTAATTTGTCAATAAAATTACGTGAAAACTGAAACTGTTAGATTATATTGTTAAACAATATACGGTACTATTAACGCGATTTACATGGTGTTGAAACGAAAAGTCAGACGTACCTTGTACGTTTTTTACAAATACGATCAATTATATTTGTAGCATCGGCAATATATGCAATACTCTCGAGGTTGATGGTCAAATATGATACCTTTGCCTTACAATTTCCATTTGAATGTTTTTATGTCGACAGTTCACCTTTCATGAGCTGTTGGTGGTTGAAAGAGAATTCGACAATTTTTGTTGTAAAATATGATAGGAGTGGATACAAGCTAACATAATTGAAAGGCACACATTGCCTGTAGACAACGAATTAGACCCAGATTTTACATTTAGACTACGGCACTACACTGGTCATGACATCGGCTGTTCAATTGAATTGAATTGACATCATTGCTGGAACAGCACATTCCTGGCCATGCCCTTAGCTATTGAATCGACTCTATTGCTGGAACGGCACATTCCTAGTCGTGGCCTTAGCTGATGAATTGAACTGACATTATTCCTAGTCATGGCATAAACTGTTGAATTGAATTGACTATTGCTGGAACAGCACATTCCTGGTCATGCCCTTAGCTATTGAATCGACTCTATTGCTGGAACGGCACATTCCTAGTCGTGGCCTTAGCTGATGAATTGAACTGACATTATTCCTAGTCATGGCATAAACTGTTGAATTGAATTGACTATTGCTGGAACAGCACATTCCTGGTCATGCCCTTAGCTATTGAATCGACTCTATTGCTGGAACGGCACATTCCTAGTCGTGGCCTTAGCTGATGAATTGAACTGACATTATTCCTAGTCATGGCATAAACTGTTGAATTGAATTGACTATTGCTGGAACAGCACATTCCTGGTCATGCCCTTAGCTATTGAATCGACTCTATTGCTGGAACGGCACATTCCTAGTCGTGGCCTTAGCTGATGAATTGAACTGACATTATTCCTAGTCATGGCATAAACTGTTGAATTGAATTGACTATTGCTGGAACAGCACATTCCTGGTCATGCCCTTAGCTATTGAATCGACTCTATTGCTGGAACGGCACATTCCTAGTCGTAGCCTTAGCTGATGAATTGAACTGACATTATTCCTAGTCATGGCATAAACTGTTGAATTGAATTGACTATTGCTGGAACAGCACATTCCTGGTCATGCCCTTAGCTATTGAATCGACTCTATTGCTGGAACGGCACATTCCTAGTCGTGGCCTTAGCTGATGAATTGAACTGACATTATTCCTAGTCATGGCATAAACTGTTGAATTGAATTGACTATTGCTGGAACAGCACATTCCTGGTCATGCCCTTAGCTATTGAATCGACTCTATTGCTGGAACGGCACATTCCTAGTCGTGGCCTTAGCTGATGAATTGAACTGACATTATTCCTAGTCATGGCATAAACTGTTGAATTGAATTGACTATTGCTGGAACAGCACATTCCTGGTCATGCCCTTAGCTATTGAATCGACTCTATTGCTGGAACGGCACATTCCTAGTCGTGGCCTTAGCTGATGAATTGAACTGACATTATTCCTAGTCATGGCATAAACTGTTGAATTGAATTGACTATTGCTGGAACAGCACATTCCTGGTCATGCCCTTAGCTATTGAATCGACTCTATTGCTGGAACGGCACATTCCTAGTCGTAGCCTTAGCTGATGAATTGAACTGACATTATTCCTAGTCATGGCATAAACTGTTGAATTGAATTGACTATTGCTGGAACAGCACATTCCTGGTCATGCCCTTAGCTATTGAATCGACTCTATTGCTGGAACGGCACATTCCTAGTCGTAGCCTTAGCTGATGAATTGAACTGACATTATTCCTAGTCATGGCATAAACTGTTGAATTGAATTGACTATTGCTGGAACAGCACATTCCTGGTCATGCCCTTAGCTATTGAATCGACTCTATTGCTGGAACGGCACATTCCTAGTCGTGGCCTTAGCTGATGAATTGAACTGACATTATTCCTAGTCATGGCATAAACTGTTGAATTGAATTGACTATTGCTGGAAAGCTACTTTGCTGGCCATGACATTATTTGTTGAATTGAATTGACATCATTGCTGAAACAGCACATTCCTGGTCATGGCCTTAGCTGTTGAATCGACTCTATTGCTGGAACGGCACATTCTTGGTCATGGCATTAGCTGTTGAATCAACTCTTGTTACGTGTCCGCATGAGTAGAACATACGGCGAACGATTGAAATAACGAATTGTAAATGGCAGCACGGGGAAGAAATATTACGATCGCAAATTAAAGCGACAATGTGCATGGGAATTGAATGAAAGTGTTTAGGAATGCTGAAACTAATTGTGTTTACTTAAACTTATGAACTTAGCTTAATAATGGAGAAGGATAAATCACATATAGCCTATGTGATTATATGCAGAGATTAATGAAGTCAGAAAGTTATTACGATTTTATATCTCTATCGTTCTAGCAGGAACGAGTTTTTCTGCTAAACATTTTGGTTGTTTCCCTGGTGTGGCGCCAACTTTGTAGCAGCCCCCAAGCACGTCCGTGTAGTCGCATACATTGCAGACCCAGATCAAGGTCGAGCACGGGACTGCCGGCGCCCCTTGATTAACCCCATTTCTCTGCTTCTATTATGCGGCAGCGCAGCAAGGTAGCGACCCTAAATATTAATATATTGGATTAGATTGATTTGTTGTTTTAAGTCCACTTTATGCACAGTAAGGCTAATCGGGACTGGACCTACAGTTTAAAGTGGGATCCAAACCATTATGTGCCTCCACCGGGACACCTTGATTACAATGCGACGACGCTACCACTGCGCCATCGGGGAGGCCGAAATATTAATATATTCAAAGACGCAATAAAAAAGGAAGGTGGCGATATTTTTGCAATCACCAGTTTAGATGAAGGATCCTTTCGGCCTTTTCCACGATATAAAGGAAAAGAAGAGCACTTATAATCTTACACGAATTGATTTACCAATTGCACGGAAGGATATCTATCAGGATGCCTGTGTAATTCCATGTACGAAAGAATATATATAAACATATTTAGAAGAAGAAGCCAAATGGTCCATATATGAAGAAGACTATTAGCTAATAGAAGAAGAAGCCTAATAGAAGTCCACTAGTGTATAGAAGAAGAAGTATAGGCTATTAGCCAATAGAAGAAAAAGCCTAATAGAAGTCCATTAGTATATGGAAGAAGTTTATTAGCCGATAGAAGAAGGAGCCTAATAGAAGTCCACTAGTGTATAGAAGAAGAAGTCTATTAGCCAATAGAAGAAGAAGCCTAATAGAAGCCCATTAGTATTTAGAAGAAGAAGGCTATTAGAAAATAGAAGAAGAAGCCTAATGGAAGTCCATTAGTATATAGAAGAAGAAGCCAATTTTCGAAGATTCTGTTGGGAAGAGGAAGTAGTCTTCACCCATTGATAACCAGATGTCAAGAAGAAGAAGAATATCTCCATAGCGAAGAAGAATAAGCCTTCCAGTAGATACATTCCCATATACTTACAAGAAATATATATGTGATAAATAAACAGACAGCTTCAAATGCAATCCTGTATATAAATTGAATATAGCCTGAAAAATTAAGAATATACGGTGCATTGTACCTTCTGTAGTAGTTTAAACAAGCTGTTTCCTTTCGTTTTTTCCTCAAATACGTTATCATTCATTTTTGGTAGCCCTGAGTGTCTCATGCTTTACCCTGGTCTAAGCCGGACTGGTACTCTCTCCAGGACGTGGCTCTCTATTGCTGGAATGGCACATTCCTGGTCATGGCATTAGCTGTTGAATTGACATCATTGCTGGAACGGCACAATATTGGCCATGGTATTGGCTGTTGAATTGAATTAACTCTATTGCTGGAACGGCACTCCTGGTCATGGCATCAGCTGTTGAAGGGAATTGAATTTACTTTATTGTCAGTTGAAGTTCAGCCGTTGCTGGTCTACTAATTAACCCCCAGAAAAGTATAAATTAAGAATGATAAAATGAAACACACGACAACGCTATGTATAAGAAATATTAGGCAATGAAAGAGAATAGCAGCAAAATAAAAAAAATGATTGAACTGAAGATAGTTGAATGATATGAACATAATTTCTGGTAATTCACAGGGATTTTTGGTTAATCATATTAGGATCTATCTTGCTTCTCATCGTTCTTCAAATGTTGCGAAAATGTTTGAAGTTTCGTTGTTTCTCAAAATTCACGATGTTTTTCCATACCTTTCGCTGCTGCGAAACTGAATGACGACTGATGAGCTCAGACTGTTTCTGATTGAGTGTGAGTGAGTTTTAACTTCTGACTTTTAATTTCGAAACTGCTAGTACTACTAATTTAAAACATAAGCTAGGAATAATACTATAAATATTAATGTTCATAACTGGCGAGGCACGTGACAAAATAGTTGGACGGATAGAGAGTTAGTTCATTAAAGCTAATGAAAAGGTTGGCAATGAATGAGTATCCATTATAGCGATTGCAGCGAAACACAACGGCGCTAGTCCGACATATTCATGCACGGCGTAAACCCCGAAGTACCACTCAATTAATAGGTGATCATACAGTTGATGCCTTATGGGACGGTGGTGCGTCACTGATTTAAACCAGCATCCGGACCTCTGGTCCAATTGGGAATTTTTTTGGTTCGCGGACGCTAAATCGGCGAGGCTTCGACCAAATCTCCCTTCTTCTCGTGACGTCATTATTCCCATTTTGGCGCTCATCGTCCGTAATACCCCCCCAATTGCGGAGTTTCGAGCTGGGGAATATAAATTCATGTGTAATGCCACTCGGCGAACAGTCGGATTTCGTCCCCCTGTCTGGGGTGTCCCTGTGTCGTGCTGGATGAACGAGACCTGTTGTTGGTGATAGGGAATGGGTTGAAATCCACAACTGTTCAACCACAATGTATTATCTAGATGGATTGATCCCGAATGCAAAATAAAGTTTTGACTTGGGGTGGGGGGAGAAGGGAGGTATATTTCCCCTCCCTCCCTATTACTACTACAGCCGCGGTGGTTTAGTCGGTAGGGCGTCTGACTGCCATGTGGGAGACCCTTGTTAGATTCCAGGTTAAGGCCTTGTCCACACATAAAGCGGCTCTGGGGCTCACCGAGTCTTAAATCAATGGGTACGTGGGTGAGTGGTGCTGATCATATCACCCCCAAAATGGCCGAGATCGAGAATGTGTGGGGCCCTACCCCCACATCCTCTAGATGTACCTTCGCTGGACGGTGCTATATGCACGGGCAACTTTACCTTACCCCCTATTTACTGAATTTATCGAAAGGGGCATATTGATGACCAAGAATGTTTAGCGGCAAAACCACTACCTCAGTAACGACAGTTCCGGCTTCAAGTCCTGACCTAGACTTGCCAATTCCCCCCTTCTCATCTTCATCGTCGCGAATAGCCAAATTGACACAAAAGCGACGCAGAATAAGAAAATATACAACCACAATATTTTTAGCAACCCTGAAGACATGCATCTTGTGAAGAACCGGAGGGGTTGTAGAGGCAGGGCTCCACACATTCTCGATCTCGGATGGACTCCAAATCCGCTGTGCACAGAGACATTGATGGATGAAATCTTGCCTGAGGTGGATCCATCCAGGAAATCGGAACTGGGTCTGATGGTTTTATCAGTTTAAGGACTTTCCATACGTCCTGTAATATGTGAAAATAAAACTTAGAACGGGAGTAATATTGTTGCAGCCCTTGAACGAACTGAAATGCAGGTTTCCTGAGTTACCTGTAACTATCACTTTCTTAAAGTTAACAGTAATTAAATGTGTTGTAACATAAAGTACATTTTTAAATTGATCGCCACAATCGAGTTGCAAGTTATCATACGAGGGCTGATCAAAATGTTCTTGACATGAGGTTTAAGGAAACTATTTAAGATAATGAAATTAATTTTCCCAAAATATAAACATTCTCGATTGTTGATGGAAAATATAAATGTATGCTGTACACAAGACTTACAGGAAGTGCTCCACAAAGAGGAAAGGTTAGAGGGAGGATATTTTTCTTGATCGAGGTGAACGAAATTATATTATTGAGACTGACTTCATGCACAGCTGTCTGCTTAAACGTGTTACTTTCTGTGGTTTGTTATTTTCACGTCCCTTTTTTCCACTTGTATCTAATCGCGACGATGATTGATGGTTAGGTGAAAGTTATGAAGGGACATTCACAAAAAACATCCATGCGTAGACCGGGATTCGAATCTGGTGAAATAGAAGCTCGACTACTTAACGTTTCGGCCACGTAGCCAGTGTGCTGCTTTCTCTATGACAAATAAATGTCCTGCGTTTCCTACATAATAAGGATTGAAAATGTGTGTAGTGATGATAATTCTCGCCAGGTGGCGTAGGTTGGATGTATTATACCAAACGTTAATAGGTTAATTTGTATAGGGAGGCATTATGAAGTGTTATTAAAAATGTATTGGAAGAAATACGATAAGCGATTGTTTGTTGTTTATATGAAGAGAATACATTTAATAC
Organism: Lepisma saccharinum; assembly: GCF_977018435.1. Lineage (NCBI taxonomy): Eukaryota > Metazoa > Arthropoda > Insecta > Zygentoma > Lepismatidae > Lepisma > Lepisma saccharinum. The sequence continues at coordinate 46,152,563 of NC_139241.1, read as the reverse complement.
AGTAATAAGTCCTCCTCGAATATTTGACTTACACAAGAAGTATTTGTCATGTAGATACCAAGAAGACAATTGACATATATCATTTTGTACTTCACTAATTTTAGTACAAAACAAGGGGTGTAAGGGGTACCTTCCACGTAGGCGCCCAAAAGTCAACCTCACTTCCACGCAGTACACCCTGGACTGCATTTTGCAGACGAACGAGGCTCTGGCGACTGACACTATGGCCAGTATAATTTTTGTGTGTGTTGTTCTGTATTTTGTCCATGTGTGTGCTGAGTGCCCGTTTACAGCCTCAGCTTTTAACATAAGTAATTTTTTAAAAAATATTTTTAGTTATGCAACGTTAGAGTTGTTATTTTAATGGTAAGGGGCTGTCTCCCGTATAATGCGACGGATGCAAAATAGCCTAAGTGCTGATGCACCCAAAATTTTAAATTCAAATTCAAGTACAAGACAAGTTTTGCTTACCGTGTAGTTAAATGATTACCTGGTCATCAACCCTGATGGATATTTCTATCTCACCTGCAAAGAAAGAAAAAATGCATGTTAAGACATGAAGAATTGAACAAAGTTTCTAGTCTGTCCCAGGCATTTGTGGAGTAAGGCCGCACTGTAGAGAAGAGGAGCGAGCGAGTGGACAGAGCAAAACAGTGAGCGCTGCTGCAAACCGCTGGTAGCTGCAGTCGCGTTTTCCCCTTTCATTCAATCCCTTTCGCTCTCTCGAATTCTACTTGCGCCGAGGACTCGGTTTCATTTGTTTGCTCCACAGACTCCTGGGACAGGATATAGAGCAATGCTTTTCAAACCTTTGAAGACATCAAACACTATACTCCGAATAGTTATAACTATTACGCAAGTTTCGAACGAGTCCGAGAAAGGAGGATTGGTTCTATTTATGTATAATAACATTCAGATTAACCCGTCATACTTGCATCACCGCGGTCAAATCACCTCTCTTCAAATTATAAGCTGGAAGTTTCAGTATACGTATGGAAGTGTGCCTATAAATATGTTGGTTTGCTACTGATTACTGGTTCATCATTTTAATTGCAGGTGGAGTAGTTTTTGAGGTGCAACAAGGAAAAAATAGTTGAAGTTTTAATGGAACACTCTGTATATGTTCTCTTACATATCATCTGGCTGTGAAATGTGCTTTTAACCTAGCAATTTCACACTTTGTGTGTAAAGATGAAGGTTTAAGACAATGTTGGAACTTTTATGACTCACATGAAAAAGTGATCGTTCATCACTAATATTCTATATATATATATATAAATGGATGTCTGTCTGTGTGTGTGTGTGTGTGTGTGTGTATGTATGTTTTTTCCGGCATAACTCTCGAACGCCTGGAGGAATTTCAACCAAACTTGGTACACGTATCACTTGCAATCTCGAAAGAAATACTGTGGGTGTAAGACACCCCTGGCACCCCTAGGGGTGGGGTGGGAAGGGGGTGACAGGCAATAATAATCGAAAGCAAACTATATTAAATTCCACACAAACAGACTTCCGTGACTCTATGTAATCCCGTACAACGATAGTGTTTCTCGGGTTGTCTAACATTCAGACTGATATGACACTGTGTTGCGAAAACGCCTGATATTGGTGTGGAATTAATAGTTTTCGGAGTCGCTCCCAATGCCGTTTAACTCCAAATTCATCACCTATCGCCATGGGGGGGTGAGAGGGGGTGAAAATCAAATGCCACACATGACCTATATCAGTGTCGAATCCATAGTTTTCGGAGTCGCTAGGCTAATTCCTGACATTCACGATCACATTTAAAATTAGTTACATTTTACACTATAGTTAGAATTCATTATTTTACTGTCTAATACAAGATTAAGATAAATAAATACCCAGGCAATGCCAGGTTGTCAGCTAGTTAACGTTGATTGTCCCGTAAAATTTTGGGTTCAACAGTAAAACTGCCATTTCCGCTTTTCAAAACGTAGCATCTGTTATATATCGCGAGTAGACTTAGCTTATCATTTGTATCTTTGGGTGCTCTGACTGCAGCTCCAACTTGTCTGGCATTTCTCCTGACATCGTGTTGACACGATCCTTCCTGTGACGTGCTCAGGACATTTATCCCTTGACGTTTTATTTAGGAGTACTTAGCCAAAGTGGGTTAGGACCCCTACCAACGCCCTTTGGGCACGCCACTGTATCCTTCTCAAGCCCAGAGCATAATATTGCTTCGTGGACCAGAAATAAATCAGCCATGGTATGCCTTAACACATGAGATCGAGCGCCCCACCTTGCAAGGTTTCAACAAGTGTCAGCCCCCCCCTTCTTCCTTCTCTTTTTCTTCCGTGAACGACAAGGGAAGAAAAAGGAAGAGTAAAAAAAAAGTGAAAAAAGGCGAAAAGTGAGCGGCAAGTGTTTGCATTTCCAGTTTAAAATCGCTCTTTTCTCGCTGTTACATCCTCTCCCTCTTTTCCCCTTCCCCGCAAGTCCCTTCAAGCGAGTTAAAACACTTTTAGGTAAAGAAATCTCTAGACCTCTCAAAATGACGTCACAGCCACTTCCGGTTCGTCAACCGCTCTTCTCCTTCGACCTCAAGTGGTGCGTGCCAAGAAGCTGTAGGGGGTTTTTACTTGGCGACTGGCGAAAAGAAGTGAGCAGGGACCGAGGAAGACATCTGTTGCGACGAGACGCCAAAAGATGGCAGCACTAGTGAGTACGAGGACAATTCCGAATTGTTCACTTGTAAATGTAAAATTTTAATATAACCTTTATGAATTATATGTTCAGTTGTAGATTTTATGAAACTAATAATATATTTTGAACATATATATAAACACTGTACATTAAAATGACAAAACTTTGATTTTCTTGCCTCATATTTTTCACCTTTGATAAAAAGTAGACCACCGACGAATAACATTCAGTATTGTTGTAATGTCGTTCAGTTTTTCATACGAGGGTCACTATTTATATTTTGAGCCTAACAATGAAAGAACAGGAATTTGGGATTGAAAACTGCTTTATTGTTTTTCGAAGTATTCTCCTTTATGGTCAATACACGTTTGCATTCGTTCGAACTATTTGTCAAAGCAGTTTTTCCAATCTTCTTGAGACACCTCCATAATATGGTTTTTGAACGCATCAAAGGCGTCTTCCGCCGACGAAAATCGTTGTCCACGCAATTTATTCTTGACATTCGGGAACAAGAAGAAGTCATTGGGTGCCAAATCAGGACTGTACGGCGGATGACCCATCAATTCGATTTTTTGACTGTTCATAAAGTCGGTTGTTAGACGAGATGTGTGACAGCTGGCATTGTCTTGATGAAGAATGATCCGACGGCGTTTGTTAGTTTTCCGTATTTGACCGAAGACCTCTGGCAAACAAATTGTTGTGTACCATTCAGAGTTGACCGTTCTACGTTCCTCTAAAGGCACAGTTGCCACATGACAAGTTTTCCCGAAAAAAACAGGCGACTATTTGTTTCGATGTGCTTCGAGCGCGAACAACTTTTGTTGGATTGGGTTCATCTTGAAACACCCATACAGTCGACTGCTGTTTACGTTCCGGCTCATATGCATATATCTATGATTCGTCACCTATTACAATCTTATATACGTCTTTTGAAGCACCACGATTGTATTTATTGAGCATTTGTTTGCACCAATTGACGCGAGCGTCTTTTTGAGTTTTTGTCAAATTGTGTGGGATCCAACGAGAACATACTTTCTCACAGCTAAATGATCATGTAATATTTCATATATGTTGGTGGAACTAATGCCTATGGTTGCCTCAATCTCACAGTATGTCACATGACGATCTTGCAGTATTAGGCTTTGCACAGCATCAATGTTTTCTTGAACAACAACTGATTTTGGACGACCTTCGCGAATCTCGTCGGTGAGCGAATGGCGGCCACGATTAAATTCGTTATACCAGCGTTTCACAGTGGCAAAGGATGGGGCTTCATCGCCAAATGTGGAAGTAAGTTGATCGATGCACTCTTGTCTTGATAATCCACGTCGAAAATCGTAAAAAATCATCTCACGAAAATGTTCACGAGTTAATTCTATTTTATTGTTGTCGCGCAATCTCCAAGGCAACATAAACAACACAAATGAAGCTATTGACAAAACATTTGAAGTACGTTATAGTCAATAATGCCAGACGATTCCGTGCAAACGTCAAATCGCGCCTAACTTCAATCAGTGTTGCCAAGGCTCAAAATATAAATAGTGACCCTCGTAGGATTATTTATGTATTTAATGTTGTAGTTAACGGTATAGTCGACGCGCTAGCTTCGTTAACGACCGGCTGGCTTTGGAGTCCACGGAGTGCGCCCACCAGCAGCAAAAATCACATTCAACGCACAGTGTTACAACACATCTACTCTACGCCACCTTGTCCCTCCCCCGCACTAGCACCTTCCCACGGTCTCCACATTGAAGTTGAAAACTACGGCCACAGTGTATATCCGCAGTCATGGGACTAAGACTCCACGTGGAGTAGACGAGGAGAATGACAGCTGCGCCCATTGGCCGAAGGTTGAGTGTGATTAGACGATAACAACTCGCCCGCTGTTTAACCCCACCCACGTTCGTGGCGGCGGCTTTCTTCAGTTATTGGACGTTAACGATGTAAACTCATGGACTATATGCCAAAATTGATTCATCAATATTGTTTGTGCACTTCGATGCTTCTATCTCTTGTTTAAACACAATTCAATTTGACTCTCACACAACTTACTTAACTTTTTCTTAATAAATGTGTCTGTCTGTCTGGCAATTTATCGATATCTCAGAAATTATCAGAACTGCAAAAACAACTTGTAAATAGATAGTGAAACAAAGGTAGGAAAATAAAAAATGCATAAACAATAAAGTAAGATTTTCTTAAAAGTATTAAACCTCATAGTAAAGCACGTGTATGTTTGATTATGATTAAATAAATCGTACAATTTATGAGTTATTTTATAATTTTCGATTATATAACAACAGTAATTTGTTTTATTCGTATTGTGTACTTAAGGAGATATAGAAAATGTTATATTGAGTTCTTTTTAAAGGTTGGGATGGTATCGATACGAAATAATACGGATTTGGCAGTCCCGGGGAGGTACGCGTATGTCTCGCTCTCGTTGTCGTCCCGAGTTATAAATGTGTCTCGTTCTCGACTCGAATCACAAACTCTCGTCTCAGTCTTCTCTCGAGTCTCGAAATTCCACAGTAAGCAATATATACAGTGCATCACAGAATAAACGTTTGCAATGCATAGAGGTTATTAAGGGAACTACCTTTTCTTAAAGTTTTCTGTTTGACGCCTCGTTTCGACGCTAAGCACCCCCAACGGAAGTTTATTCTGAATATATATACAAGTACACTGCACAGATTCACACTTGACACTAATGGATTGATTTAAACGATATACAAAATAGGTGGACTTGACGCGCACGCTTTCTGGGCTTCTTATTGGTCTAGAGCTTACCAATGATCGATCTCTCATTTAATAAGTTGACATACTTTTTATGAGTGCACAGATCAACATAAAGAAGTTTCAATTTCAACAAAAGTATGTTTCGTTAGTCGGATCGACTAGGGCGCCCCGAAAATAATATACAGGGTTAGCCCAAAAGAAATAGACGCTTTCAAAGTTTAACAGAAATAAGAGTAATAATAGGGCTGAAATACTTACATGGTTTGAAGAGTACATCCTGAATTTTACATTGGTAAGTTACAAGTGTTCTGTGTGTGACCCTCTTGTAACACAACAGATATCAATGCGAGAGTCCAGTTCTCCCCAACCACGTCTCAGCAAGTCCATGTCAACAGTTGCAGCAGCTACTGTGATGCATCATTTAAGATCGTCCACACTTTCAGGAAGATCAGGACCATACCGTGTTCTAAAACGATGCTGTACGACAGAATTTATTTTCTCAAATTCAAGCACGCAGAAAGCCTTCTCCACCTGGCTAGCGGCCACACTGCTCGACTTACGTCATGTGATGCTGACGTCACAAAGACAAAGAGAAAGAGGAGGTCGTAAATTTGAAGACTTTCTCTATACAACAGTACTAAATGCTTTCTGATGCAACAAATTTCAGTTTATAAAGCGCTTAAACTGTCTATTTCTTTTAGACTAACTCTGCATATGTCTTTGTCTTTGAAATTTCGCTTTTGCAGGGAAATTTTGACATAATTTTTAGCGAAAAGGTAAAAGGGAATTTTGATAAAAAATATTACAATTTCAGGGAAATTTTAAGGACATCTGACTACATTATTATAGTTTATGTTAATTTGCAATTTCATATCCGCATTTTTATTTTTTTAAATTTTTCCTGTTCCTTTTTATTTCTGTTCATTGGAATACCTAGGTATAAGCCTGTATATACTTGTATTTATATTTCTGTTAAGTTTATTGTACGTCGCTTTCTTGCATCTTCGGATAATAGTAACGATGACGAATACGGATTTAATGGATTCCTGACCAGAATTCAAACCTGGAACATCTAGCCAGGAAGCGATGAGGCTGACATGTATGTGAAAAAAAAAGTTTATGTGAAATATTTTGCTACCACCACCACCACTAATAATAATAATAATTACAGCTCCTGCTGCGGGTGCTACTACTACTAGTAGTTATTATTATTTGTATACGCGAAGGGAAAATTGATCCAAAAAGGGAAATTTTGTCCCTTGGAAAGGGAAATTGTGTCCTCATATTGTTGCAACACTGCTTCAAGTTTGGTCTTGCTTGTACCTTGCGGACGCAGCCCATGTCTCGTCTCATTTTTATTGTCTCGATTTTTCAAAGGCCTCTCCTCGAATTGCCTATTTGCGTAGGCAATGCCTAGATGGAGCCAGGTGAAAATGTAATGTGTTACGCGTTGGTTGAGGCTATCTTAACACTAGGAACGGAAACGGAGCTAAGGTATACCAAAAACATTATGCCATGAACTATAACAGGCGAAACTACATTGAGGAAATGTTTTCCATGGTTTTGCAGCTTGTTAAGGTAGTTGTTCCCACAACGCAATTTTCAAGATACCACCACAAAGCGTTTAGGTTTATTTCAGATACACTCCGGGAAATTGTTCATGCCGCATAATGAGGTTAAACGGGTAAGTTTTCGGCACATCTTTTGTAGCGGTTGCAAGGACCTAGGGCTGGGGGGATTGGAGAGCAAAATCTGGTGGATGTAAGAGGGTCCTGAAGAGGATGGGGGGAGGAAAAGGGGGGCTCTTGCCCATTAGACCCTAGAAAAGGACGAAGGGAGTAAATTAAGGAGGTTGAGGGGGGAGGAAGGGGGAAAGACCCAATTAGACAAGGCCCTAGTCGACCGCTAGGATTGTTCCCGTTAAGTGGACAATTAAAAGAGTCGAGTGGGGGCCTAATGAGGGATTCCGAGGCCCCCACAGAGGAACCGACGTGGCAAAGCTTCGAGAGAGGCCAGATGATACGTTTACCAGCTGTTGGGATGTACCGGGAAATGTTCTCCTGGATTCTGCGGGCACGTCTTTACTGGACCGTTCCATCCCTGGCTATGGTTACGATGCTATTGACCAGCAATGCCTACCTCTTTATTTAAGCGTATTGATTTCATTAAGCGTCTGTTCCTGTATTGTACTGGACTGTGGCGTAACGAGTGTGGGTAGTGGTACTGTTTTAGTAATCAGTGCAAGCGTAGCCAGACGGTAATTTTGTGGGCCGCTGCCCTAACTTTAGAGCTTCTAATATACTGTAGATGCGTGTGCAAGACTTTTACTTCTTGGTGTACACCACATCCTGTCGCCTGAAATGCACCTCCATGCATAGAGCTACAAAGGAAACTGAGGTGTCAAAGGATGGGATACTGGCTGCTATATAAGCTAAGGGTGTCATGAGATGTGTGTCTCTTTTTACGAGAGAGGGAGAGAAAGTGTGAAAAGGGGTGGAGGGAGAGAAGAGAGAGAAGAACGAAAATGAGAGTGGAAGAAGGGTGAAAGAGGAGACAGTATGAAAAGGTAGGAGAAGAAGAGCGAAGAGATATAGAGGGAGAATTGAAAAAGAGAGGAGAAGGAAATAAAGAAACAAACTCAAATAAAAAGAGAGGCCGAGAGAGAAGGAATCAAAAGAAAACAGAGAAAGGGAGAGAGATAGAGACGAGATGGAGGAGAAAGAGAAATAAACAAAAGAATGTGAGATAGGAAAGAGACACAGGGAGAAATAAGGAATGAAATGACAGAGAGAGCGATAGATATATACCTTTTTGTCAGGTATATCTATGAGTGGCTAGGATTTACGAGATACTTTGGAGGACCGCCCTGGTGTTGCATCTGAGTAAAAACCGATCAATATGATTTCAAGAGTTTTAGCTGATGCTTTCACAACAGCTATATCCAAAGAAAAATTTATTTCGATTGAAGGAGATTTCATCTTGTTTCTTTAAATTACTGATTCATTTAAGATATATTTCAACTTTTGAGGGATGTCGGGGGCGGCCCTGTCTGAACACACCCAAATGTCAACTCTTTCACCCTGGACTGCATTTAGCAGACTAACGAGGCTCTGGTGCGTGTCATGTGTGCTGTCCATGTTTGTTTGTGATTGTCCCTTCATCTATTTCATCACATCAACATTCACCCACATTTTCGCGACCAACCAAAAATGGCAGAAACGAAGTAAAATAGAACAAAACAATTATTAAACTTTTGAGTCAAATAGATAATATGTATTAGGACTATAACCTCTCAACCCCCCTCTGGGTGCGCCACTGTTTCCTTGAGTGGTCTAGGAAAAGAAATTCTCGGATACATGCTTGATAAACAACCTGGACTACACGTTAACCATCGTGATGTTAAATATATATCAACTCAATAAAGATTTGAGTGTTTTGGTAAGATACGTTAATGAATGTTACGGAAGACGATTCATTACGTTTCGGTATTTTATAAAATAGCTACATCGCGACTTATTCCAAACGGCTTAAAAGGAAAATCTAATTACCTTCCATAACTCTGGGTAGGAAACTGATGTCTGATTATATTGCTTCAGGGGAATCTTATTCCCATCTGTGATCTCGCCAAGAAAATGATTTTTTCAATTCTCTCTCTCTCTTCCTCTTTTCCACGGAATTTTTGAAATCGAGTTTGAACCTCAATTTTAAGAACTCATTTCAATTTAACGCGGGTTAAAAAGAAAGATTTCTTAGAACGGGACATTACCGTCTCGTCGGTACGCAATTTCCTGATAACCATCTCGTGTTCTTCATTTCTTCCATTCCCTTTCTTCCAGGAAATCTTGTAATGAATGACAAGAGAACAGCGTACCTAACGATATTTACTCCACAGGATGTCAGCACCTTCGTTTCAAGTTCGTATTACTGAGCGTAAGTTAGTTAAAGCTTTGTCCGCATTGTTCTGTAAAGAATACATTGGAATAAAAAAAATGGGATTCTCTGTATAAATAAATGAATAGCTTGTTGGAGAAAACCTTGTAGAATAAATTATATTTCACTGTTTCTCCAAACAGTTTTAGAAGGTTTTCTCTTTAAACATACGACAAGTCACTGTTCATCACTCCGTTCTTCAGGAAAGTATCAAGGAATGGGAAATCATGTAGTTACATCAGATGTACTGGCTGATGTATCTGTGAAACCGTTCTTCGATACCCTTCTCGAGAATGAGTACTGCTGCGTGGAGGTTATTTAGTCCCTTAATAAGGGACGTAGCCTGCCAAGCAGCACAGCCAGTTCGTAATTCTCCGTTAAGTGATTACTATGTACTTAAACTTTTGACATGCATTAATGTACCGATTAACGAGAACAATCAAGCCAGCCTTCATGCCAGAGTGACCAGCGTGATGCATTGCGAAACCAGAGGTCTGATTCGAACCCTTGTCAGGTATGGGTGTATCATTGTGTTTTTAATTTATCTTCGTCGTCACTATTAACGAAAGAAGAGGAAAAGCAACGTAAAATAAACAAAATAGTAGAGAAAAATCGAAGGAAATGAAATGAGGTGGTAAGTATATTTTGGAAACATGAGGTGTCAACTGTAGAATGTTGTTGGAGGATGCAAGTAAATGAAGATGTGGTGGAGCAGGTGATTAAGAGGAGATGGAAAATTAAAGGACAGAAAGGAAAAGAATGGAATGTGTGAGTGAGGATTGAATGTGAGAAAAATCGGAAAGTTTATCATAAGTATGTGAGTAGAGCATGAAAGTGAAGATGATCATGTGCAGAATCACTGATAAGAGCCTCTGTAGAGCTCAACAAATGTTTATAGCACACATTTTGTTGCCTTAAGTGCCGAGCTGGCGAGTTTGCGAAATGCTAAAGATTGCCTAAAGTTGTTTACACAGCTTCGCAAGTGGATTCCAGCTCGCAGACTATCAATTCTTTTCTCCGGCTTCTATGAATATAGTCTGTTGTCACCTCTGGATGGTGTGTTGTGCCCTTCCACTCCCTCCCTCCACACACCCCATCCCCTCCCGGAGCGAACAACTCCGGCTCTTCCGGCAGAGGAAGCTCCGGTGTAACCTCATCTCAAGGCGGGAAACTCACGATTTACCGGGATTATCCGGGTTTCCGCTTCCAGACAGGATGCGAGTTTTTCTGCCCCTCCACTCTTCTCCCTCTTCCCCCTCCACTTTTCCTGCAAGGTGGAGTTTCCTTAACCGATGTCTTAAGACCGCGAAAATACCTCCATCCGCTATGTACCTTAGGACTCAAGTCTCTGCCATAAATAGCAAGTGTATTGTTCACGTAACATGTGTTCGGGGATGTAGAGGATAAGGAGGTGAGGTGATGTAAGGAGAGGAGGAATCTAGTCATCCTAGCATCCTTATCGCATCTTAAGCTCTCTTCCCTCGGTGCTTGTTCCTCACTCGAGATGCTGCAAGGTTAAGCGAACAGAGGCTCCTAAGAATTTGTTTTAGTACTGTCACGCGGTCTTAAAACTAGGGTTCACCAGCGTGGAGGTACGTTTAAGGGTACTAATAAGCTAAGTGAGAGTATTCTCTTGGGTTTCAGGAAGTGGTAGAGATAGAAAGATAAAATTTGGTGAACATAAATACCTAGCAGATTATATTGTAGTGCAGCACCCATCATAGCAATAGAATCGCATGTGTGTGTAGGAGGGAGGGATTAAGCTATCATGCAACATAAAACACCGTTTATTCTTAAAGTAAACCCTTCGGTTTGCTCAGGAGTAGACCGATAAAACTGCCACAATGCTTTAAAATATATAAAAGAAGGTTCAACACAGCACTGTAAAAACTATACTTAGTTTAGTGAACATGACGTCTATAGATGAAATCAAAATTTTAAAAATTCACCCGAAGATCGACTTGAAGTGAGTTTATTGACAGAACTATGTGATCTACCTTTAGAACTCTACTTAATAACCTAGTACTAATTCGTAACAAGTATTCTGTGCTTTTTGCTTTTACTAATGGTATTCATCTAGAATTGACTTTAATACCATGGAAGGCTAGGTTGAAAGATGATTGATTATAATGCGCTTGTTAGTACTGAGGTTACTTGCACCTTTCTCCTAATATTAGGACTTACTCCACTTATAAGCTACCAATTTAAGCGGAATTGAAAGCATAATGTATATACCGTAACGTGTATTGTTATGTATATGGGTTGCTCAAATGAAACTAAGAATTTTGTCGTAACGTCGTAGCGTAACTATACAGAGCATTGTGTTTGCTCTGGTAGGTGGTGTTGTATGTAAGAAAGCAGACTGGTATGGTCTGAGCAAGGGAACTGTTCACACCATTCTCCATCTACGGTTGGGATACCACAAGGTTTGTGCGCAGCGGGTCCCCTAGCATCTTTCTGAGGAGCAGAAGGCTGGACGAATGGGTGTTTGCATGGGGCATCTGCTGCGTTACTAAGCTGAGGGGAGTCGGTTTCTTTACAATATTGTGGCCGCAGATGAAAAGTGATGCCACCACTTCGACCCAGCCACAAACGGACGAGTATGAAATGGAGGCATCCCAACTCACCATGCCCAAGAAAGGCTCATTCCTCCATCAGAGCTGGCAAACAAGAAGGGCACATGTTTTGGGATTGGCTGGACGCAGGTGGGACTGTCAACGCGACCACATACTGCACTACCCTAGACAAACTGAAATCGGCCCTCAAGAGTAAGTGACCTGGCATGTTGTCAAATGGGGTTCTTCTGTTGCACGACAACGCACGTCCTCGTGTTGCACATTTGTGCCGTGGTCTGCTGTGGCGTTTCCGCAGGGAAGTCCTAGACCATCCTCCCTGCAGCCCCGATCTCACGCCCTGCGACTACCACATCTTCGGGCCAGTGTTGCCAATCTCCGAATGCAGGATTTCCCTTTTACCAGTGTAAAATTTCCCTTTTTCGACCTAAATTTCCCTCGATTTTCAAAACACATTTGAAGCTGTATCTTTGTATTACTATAACTGTTAATCAGGACCGTATATAAGGGGGTTTAGTGGGTTCAAACCCCCCATTGAATAAAATACTAGAAACTGATCATAGTTTCATAATATAATTATTTTAAAATAAACATTTGAATTTTAAAATAAAACACTAATGTATTGAAAAAATCCCCAAACAAAAAAAAAATTCTTCTGCAGAGCAATGATTGTCGGACTTTGAAACCCACCCATTGTCAAAGCTTAGCTAGGTGCCTGCTGTTAATATTTTCCTTTTGAAGCCTGTTTTGCCTAAGGAACAAACTTTATTATTATTATTAAATATTTATGAAAATCATAAAGCTACGCACCTACATTTACACTCATTACGTTTAACTGGTTGTAGCCAGCCTTTGAACTGCGGGTCTTCCTGCCACTCAATACGAAATTTTTTCACATGTGTCCCAGATATCTTTTCATCCGCAGATAAATCCCCACGACGTTTTCTAACCTTTTTGGGAATTGCAGGTAGCTTCAGTCACCTCTTCCATTCTCCTTGCAACGACACAGGACACACAAAGTCACACACACAGCCACTAAGACACGTTCTGAAATGATGGATGGAAGAAGGAAAGAAGTTGAAAATCGCATTCCAAATTCTTTGGTGCAGCGCGGCTCGTGCCTTGAGGCCTTTCTAGGAAACGCGACAAATATAAGACTGACCGGTCAAGGTCATCTATAACAGGGAGAAAGAAAGCTTACTGAAAAATGTCACTGTTGCTAACTATTCATTTGGAAAAAGTACACGCTGAAAAAAAATATTTTCGAACTTTTTAAAGAACGAAAATGTGAGTTTAAATTTCCCTGTTTTTTAGCTATTTTTCATTAAATTTCCCTTTTCCCTTTTCACCCTCAAATTTCCCTGTGCCGAGGGAAATTTCCCTGCTTTTGGCATCACTGCTTCGGGCGACTAAAAGAAACATCTGCTGGGCCGCCGGTTCGCCAACGATGCTGAGGTCCGTGACGCCGTTGATTGGTTCCGCAGTCAAGCACGGACGTTCTTCGCTCAGTGTATCCATATCCTGGTGACGCTCTGGGATACTTGCTTGAACAGACATGGTGACTATGTGTAGAGGATATGTCACCCTTGGATCACTTTTACTTCCTGTATATTCATATATTCCAACCAATGAATCATTACAGAAAAGAACAAGAGTAGCACTTTCATTTGGGCAACCCTTATATATTATGGAAGATACACTTCCAATTTCAGCTACTTTACGTTACTTTTATTTATTTAATTGTAACGATGAAGATGAATGATGATGAGATGAAATGTATAATAGGAGAAGCACAATAGGCTCTGACTTCGAAGTGCGTTACATTGACCACCACGCTACGCAAGAAAGGACCTCCTTGATGACGAAGTGGTATTACCGTTGCTTTGTTCGAGGCACATAGTAGTTCGGATCACGCCCTAAAGCGTTCATCCAGTCCGAATTGGAGGTCGGGTGGTATAGTAGGTAGGACATCTAACCAGAGTTCATTTTCCGGTGTGGGCGATCCAAGGTCGGAATTATTCCGGCCTTGGCCCAGGTCAAACGAACGATTGATTGATTGATTTGATGTTTTAAGTCCACTTTATGCACAGTAAGGCTAATCGGGACTGTACCTACATTTTAGTGGAATCCGAACCACTATGTGCCTCTTCCGGGGGTATCGATTCCGGGACCCCTTGATGACAAGGCGACGACGCTACCACTGCGCCGTCGGGGAGGCCCAGCAAGCGAACGAAAACAGATCTCTGCACACGAAGTGACTCGAGAGGGAGGACAGAACGCGGCTGCAGCTATCAGCCGTTTGCTCCGCCAACTCGCTTACTCCCATGTTCTACCCTAATGCGCGGCCTTGCTCCACATATTCTCAGTGCAGTACCTCTGCTTCTTAGCGCGTTACGCTAACCACTACACCGCAGAGGCTCATACCAAATCGTGTCTTCAAAACCAAATCCCACAATGTCCAGTACAGTACACGTTCCCACCACATGAGGAAGACGATATGGAAATAGCAAATGACACTAATGCCTTAATGAGGTAGGCTGTTGTCCGCATTCAAAGCCGGCTGTAAACACAAAACCCTTTCCTCTATCAGCCGCACTAATCACATTGCGTTCCGATTGTTTTCATTATACTGTCTCATTACGTCGTAGTGCCCATTAAGGATAACGAGCTCTTGCAAATGGTTTGAATATGGAGTTTGGCCAGGCGTGTTGCTTTAAATTACAACCACCCCCACTTTCCTTTCGCCGCAGACAGGAGGGGAAGTGGGTGTTCGCCCCCTTAAGTCATTTCTCCGCACCTGTTTAAGTAACTGTAATGGATGGGAAGGAACCAGATGACTCCTGGTTTGGCAAAATCCTTTAAGGAAGCTAAGTAGATACAAACACACGCGGACGCATGCAAATATGGACCTTATTGTTTGGACAGACGGGAGAGTGGTGTTGACTTAATGCTGGTGTACTTGTAACAATATGGGCGAGTCTACAATAATCGATTCGCCACTAATGAGTAGTGGAGAGGGGGGTTGGGGGTGTAGTGATTGTCTCCGCCCCCTCTCTCGCTCTCCTTTCGCTAATACACTGACTCATTACGCCATCTCGTTAATGACGTAAGGCAGAAACAGCTCACTGACAATTTTAATTGCTAGCCGCACAGAGTTGCTTCTAATGAGACGCGGCCCACATTGGGACATGGCTTTCACGGGCCGGGGTCTTCGTCTGCTGACACGGCTGTTTCGTTTCCCAGAATGACGTTTTAAATTGGCCCGTGCTGCCGCGTGGCGGATGTTTCCGCAAACTGGGAGGGGAGAAAAATTGAATGAAGGAATCGTGGCTTTTCGGAACAATGGGATGCATCCGGGGGCTGCTAAGAGGGCGCTGGCAATTTACAACAATAGGGCACCCCCTTGAACAATGCAAGCAAAAAAGTCACGAGGTACAGGCACGATAATCACTACTGGACCTACAGTTTAAATTGGGGTCCGAATCACTGACCTCTTGGTTACAAGGCGACAGCGTTACCATTACGTTATCTGGGAAGGCCCATTTTTATAATTGAGACTTGTAATTAATACTAATCATCTCATCAAGAACACCGAACACCTATTTCTCATTTTTACCTATTTTCATAACACCCATACATTTCTGTATCTACACACAGAACCCAAAACGTGTCAATTGACATATATATTTTGATTTCAATAACACGTTAACGTGCATAAACTGCAAATGATGCACCTTTTAGTGTGCATACACATAGGAATGAGTTAAAGGGTATCTTTATGAGATGAAGTTCCGTGTGATGCACTAAAATGCATCAGTTTGGAAGATCAGACAAGATCATTTCGAAGATAACAAAATTACACATTTAGCTGTGTCACTTGATGCATTAAGATCTGTGCTATTTCACTATGTCACGTGCTCCTTCCTAGGCTATGAATACTAACTACTAAGAAATCAGGTTGCCAACTCATAGGAATTCTGGTTACCAACTCATAAGAAATGAGGTTGCCAACTCACAAGTAATCAGGTTGCCAACTCATAAGTAAAGAGGTTGCCAACTCATAAGAACTCAGGTTGCCAACTCATAGGAACTTAGGTTGCCAACTCATAGGAACTCAGGTTGCCAACTCATTAGAAATAAGATTATCAACTCCAGAATCACCATCATCATCTCACTGATGTGAGTAATTTCATTTACAATTTCCGATCGATTTTTCTCCCCTATATTTTATTCTCGACGCTTCAGGCTTCGTAGATAGCCTAGCTTGCCTAGAATATACGTTCCTTACTCGTAGATAGGTTAGATGGACATTAGTTTCAACATGGCAATACAAATTTGGCCAAGTTTCCGATACTAGTTCGATAGCTCTTTTAGGTGCGAGTTTGGGTTTTCTTATGTAAATAGGTACTTTAGTATTATACGGACTACCTGGTTAGCTTAGGTCAGATTACAAGTATTTACCCCAATTTAGTTTAGTTTCAGTCGACCCTGAAACTGGACCAATACTCCTAACCTAACCTAACCTGACCCAGTGGCAATTTCTGAGTGTAGGAAGAAGTTATGGTAAACAGAGGAAGGTATGCAAAATGCTTTCAATTACATTCACACCTATTGCTTGCACTATCCATTGCATTTAGAATGTTAGCTGCATGCCATACTCAAGGTGTGGCAAGGGGCCCTTGCTCCTCACTTTGAAATATTTAAATGTAAACCTATAAAAATCGACGAATATAACATTGACGATATTTCAGAATTTGCAAGAATTTATATTTTCTTCCCCCCTCTCTGTCGTGTGGATTGATGATAATAAAAAGTGTTGCTTAAACTTCGAAATTATGCTAAATACTTCAAAATTGTTGTAGGATTTATTATTAATCATTTATTTTTTTCGGATAATTTTAATTCTGCATCTGCTTTTCTAGAGTTTTGAACTTGCGGTACTTATTTTTAACAGCTATGTAATAGTGTAAATCCCCCCCTCCCAAATTGTTTAAAACGGTGCAACAAACGGCATGGGCTCAACATGGAACTTAAAAAGGTTTTATAAAATTGTTTACCCCCCAACTTTTCTACAGATTTCCTACCATAAAATCTCCTGACGAACTAAATCGGCCAGGATGAAGAAGAGACAGAGGATGGATCGTCGCATGGTTGTAGAAAAGCTTTCCGCTGGATCGGCATACTCCCTTTCGTTTGAGACATGTCCGCTGGTGAAGTAGAAATAAGATTTGGACATAATTTTATTTTTATTTCGTGAAAACATATTTCTTTGAATTCGATTTCCCGATCCCAGGGATTGACGTTTGCAGATTATGCTAGAAACTGTGCTAAGTGCCAACGAAGATCAAATTGTGCTTGGTTTAGTTACATTTTGTTGGGGTTGGCATCGCTGATTGAGGAAATTCCTGCTGGTTCCTCGATCCTCGCCGATCTTCGTAACCTTTCCCCACTTCCTTGCACTGCCCCTGCCACCCCCCACCCATCTGTCTGTAGGATGACCGCCGAGGTTCCTCAGCGATCTGCAGAAAAGCCCGTGTCCATCGTCTTTGGACTTCCTACATGGAGGAATCGCCCCTGACGTAACCTAACCACGTAGTCCGTATAATACTAAAGTACCTGTAAATATACTGTTTATAAATTACGTTTAAATATTATCATAATAATCTAGGTTAGAACCAATGCTGTATGGCATTTAGATCCGCAAGGCAATAGTTTGGTTTACTGACTGCGTAACATATATAAATTTGGATACCCGAAAATACGTACCTCACGAAATGAAATCATAAATACACCAGTGAGTGGTCATCCTCTCCAAAGCTAAAAGCTTAATTCCTTACATCTACTCTTTAAAATAATATAGTTATAACCAAGATGTCTGCCTTTTCAGAAACGCAGTTTACAAAGCGAACGGAAGATGGCAGTAAATTACTTCTATGGCTTTATGGTGAGTAAGTCAACACAGATTTAATTATTGTAGTACTTTAAAACAGTTTTATTAGTAGCGTAATAGTTTATCAAAATTCAACGGTATTCAGAAAGTATTGGAATGATGTTAGATGAACCTGGAATAAATAAAGGGGCTCCTGCAGTCATCCTTATAGGAGAAGAAAATATTCTGCACTTGGAGTGTAACAAGCACGAAAATCTAATTTCATAATACTCGATATTTCGTACACCTCTTTTCAAGAGAAATTCAAACTTCAAAAGTTGCACTGCAGCAACATAGCCCAATCTGTTCGAAAATGGGTTTAATATAATGTACAGGTTTTGCGACGTGGTAAATGGGAAAATAAATTATGAACATCACTATCTCGACAGCTTAACGCGATTAGATTCACCTAAAGGATAGAACATTTGAAATAAATGTCTTTATACACTCGGCATTTTCTTTGCAATAGGAAGTGAATATTTCTTTATGATACACCGAAATAGAACATGAGAAATAAATCAGTTGTAACGTCTTTGTATAGTTTTAGAGGTCTAGGAGGCCTTGATGGAAACTATACTTTGAGATGTGATTGAACATAAGTATGTTGCTCTTACTATACTATGCTATATTGTACATACTTTATCTGTGAATTTTTTTATGCTGCATTAGGTTTTATACTGTGCTTATGACCTAATCTAACATTACTATTATTATAATGTTAGTTTTTTAATGTTCCAGTAATTTGTATGCATCAGTTATAGTTCGAGTGATAATATCGATAATATTGATTGCAACGGCCACCTCCGTGGTGGAATTATTAGGACAGCGCGCTAGGAGCCTCGGTTCGAGTTGAGTTGTTGTTTTAAGTCCATTTATGCACAGACAGGCTATTCTGGAACGGACCTACAGTTTAAAGAGGGATCCGAACCACTATGGACCTCCATACGGGGGTCCCGATTCGAACCCCGGCCTGGGCATGCGTGTTCTTTGCGAGTGTTTTCTTCATAAATTTCATCATATCATCACTCATCCTCATCTTCGAAATTACCCAAAAGTGGGTGAAAAACGAAGTAAAATAATAAAAATCAATAAACCTATCAATCTATTGATTGCAACGAATGGGCACAAGACACAAATTAAGTTCTACCCTAACAATTTACGTCCGTTAACATGTTTGTCTCTACGTGTAAGAAATCACGAGATATCGATTCTTGAGAAAATACATTCGAGATAATGCATTTGCTCCTCTAATAAAACTTTCATAAGCTCTAAAGTGAATTTGAACACTAAAATAACAACAAATGGTTTACAATAATCGTGCAGTTCCTTCATATGCAATGTCGAGTTGTCAGATCTGTCAGACACCCCTCCCTCCATCCATATCTGTCCTGTACTGCTTACACATCAAACCATTCCGAGTTTTTCGTTTACTTTATGCTAATCGAGCAGCGGAAAAAGATACAATGTCGTGAACCTGAGATTGCTTCTCAATATCGTAAAAAATTATTCCTCCCCCTTTTTTCTTCCTCACAGAACGCATTCCTTCTCTAAACCATCAGATCAGGGCCGTGGGACATCTCGTAGCCTCCTGCACAAGGGGAGCTTCATATCTTGATATACGTTGTGCCTTTTCCCTTAGCATCATCTTCGAAATTGAGCCACGTTACTTCGGCATGACGATGCGAGTTCGCATATCTTGAATTGAGACGGAGAGGGTTGTTCATGAAATTGGGCGTCTCTATCTCCGTTCGTCATCGCTCTCCCACTGACAAGTTGACCCGGTAGAGATCATAGTGAAGATTTAGTTCAGCATCCTTCCGGAGCTATTGAAGTGCTTTCAGGCTTGGAGCTTATTTATTTTGTCCCTAGATGGTGCAGGTTAGGCTCCTGTTTCTTTCGCGGCAACACTTGGCTGCAAATAACAGTATTATTGATTTCGGGGATTTGGTTAAGGAGACATTGAAGGCGTGTATAAAGTGCGATGTGGATTAATTGTATTTTGCTCTATGTGTATTAATCTGTTACCCAGTACGTTTTGAGGCCTACGTATCGTTGTTTAAAATTCTTTGATATTTTACTCATTCATCATCCATCTTCAGGGAACGTCTCCCTCCCTCTCTCGGCCTTTTGTCTCTATGACTTCACTCACTTTTTATCTCTTTCTATTTCTCTCTGTCCCATTTCTTTTCTCGTTCTATGTCTTCTGTGACTCTTATTATATCCTATTCTCTCTGTGTGTGTTTCTCCCTCTGTCTCATTCTGCTTTTCTATCTTTCTCAGCCCCTTCTCCCTATTCTGGGTCACTGTCTTGCAACGTCCTGCTCGAGAAAGGGTGCCTACTACACCTACACGAGCACGTCAGCTGGATGCAAGTCCATTAACTTGGCCACGACCAATCAGTAGCACCATACGCTCTGCAAAGTTTTACCCATTATGCTAACCTTTTCTCCAGCGGTGGCATGAAACTCTATTTCACTCAGGGTTCGGGAATAAGTACACAGTCCAACGTTAGAGAAAGTTTAATGAACGTAGCTGGATACACTTATGCAACTATAAACGTTGTAAGTTTAGCACACGCCCGTGTAGGATATTACACTCACTTGGCCAATATATTGCCACACAATGAGGGGGGGGGGGAGAATGGCTTCTGCAAACTGCCGTAAACTGGGAACAGATACACTGCTGCTGCTGTCCTCTGGGGTCGTATCCTTAGCTCCAACAAACGTCAGGAAGTGCAGTCCTTTGCTAGCGCCGACTTCTATAGCTGCAGGCTTTTACAGGGAACTGTTGGCTTTCGGGGAACAAAGGGGCATCTATTAGGGTCACCCTCACGATAACCGTAGTATTTCACTGACCTGTAATTTACCTTCTGGGCGGTTGCCTAGAAACCCCACACCACACTACCCTGGCGGGGTGCCGCAGGTTGATAGGGGGAGGAAGCCTCTCGCAACAAGCGGAGCGGGTCCTCTCACTCTAAAGTGGAGTTTTTCTCTCTCGCCAATAAGCGGAGTGGGTATCTCTCACTCGAAAGTGGAGTGGGTTCTCTTGCCAAAGGCAGAGTTTAACCTCTCTCGCTGGAAGGTGGAGTGCGGCTTTTCTCGGGTGCTTGGCCTCTCGCAAGAGCGGAGTGCACCTTCCTTCCTTCCTTCTTTAAGAAGCTTGGCCTCTCGCAAGAGCGGAGTGCTCCTTTCTTCCGGGTCAGTTGGTAAGAGAGATCTTATCGTGAGCCGACCTGAAAGCCAACTGAAGAAAATCTGCTCCGTGGCTGGTTATATAGCCTCGGTTCAAGTAGCGCCGTTCACGCGAACTACGTGGAACCGTGCTAGAGCAGGCAAGGCCATCTCTACGGCAGTCAATTGAACTACGTGCACAAGGCACAAACGATGAATACATATAATATTAAACGTGTGCTAAACGTTAATATACAATTATCAGATAAATAATACATATTCTTTGCGACCACGCAGGGACTGATTAACATTACAACTCAGCATAATATGCTAACACAAAGCACCTGACCTCATTATTACCATTTACAAAGAATGGTTAATATAAATAACGTTGACAGAGTTAGTTATTAACACAGAATAATAACACTCAGAAACTAAATAATTGTGATGACCTCGCAGGATCATTACAAATGCCCCTCCCTTGGGGAAAAATTTTGAAGAAATTTAAAGTTCTTACTTCATATTAGAATTTCTGAAAAATTTTTAACATTCAAATTAAGAGTTTGCTTCTGACATCTGTCACTTCTTCAAGTTTTTATATCTCTTACACTCGGAATTCTTGGATGCTATAAGCTAAGAGTGCAGGAGAGAAGTCACACACTAATTAGTCTGACACGACTGTGACCTCTGGTTGCTTAGAAAGTCTCTAGTAGTTTCGACCGCTCTTTCTCTTCCCAAAGACCATTGATTTCCTGCATCTGGGGGCTCATATTCTCGTTGCTGATTTCCAGAGTAGTATGTCCTGGAAGTACGAGGTTCATCTCTATTAAGTCCTTCTCTCTGGGCACCAGATCTCCAGTTTCTATCTTGATACCTTTGGAAATTTCTCCTTGGTTCACCACGTCTGGAACGCTCAAATCGCCCTCTATTACGTTGAGAGTTCAAGCTTCTGGAACTTCGATTACTTCTATCTTCTTCTGCTGTGCGAACTTCAACACCACGTACTTGGAGATTACTTTGATTTTTATCTTCCCTGCTTCTGAGTTCAGATTTATTTCTCCAAGCCTCAGGTTCATCAAATAAATCAAAGTCCTTTAAAAACTGAGCCAACTGATTCATCTGCTTTGGAGCACGAGCTAAACAGAGATTTCGCACTCGGTATGGCAACTGACCAATAATTAGGCTAACAACTTCACTTTCCCTGAAACTCACAGCCAAATTACGATATGCAGCATAAACACTCCAAGCATAGCTTTCTAAGTTCTCGTGAACTTGCCGATTAAAACGTCTGTTTCTAACAGCAGCCAATTGTCTCTGTTTTGCCCTTTCAGAGGCAAATTCCTCCCTGAATTTGTCACAAAAGTCATCGTAGTCATCGAAGTCGTCTATATTTCCCGACAACCAATGTTCTGCATTGCCTGTAAACACACGAGGTAACAATTCAAGACGATAGTTATCTGGTACCTGCATCAGTTCAAAACTTACATTGAGATCCCGCAGATACTTTTCAGCTGACTGCGCTTCTATGTTGCCGCTGAATTTTGGAAGGCAGGCTATATCAGACATTCTTGGCATCTTATAATAACTCTTTCTTCTAGGAGGGGATTCGTCTTTATTATAACCCTCGAGAGGTTTTCTTCTTTCATCCACTTGGGTAGGATCTGTCGAGTACAAGTTCCTGGCAATATAAGGTTGTTTATTAGGAGAAACACTGGGATTGATGCATCTATCAGAACAAGACAAATTTGAATTATCCTTACGGAAAGTTTCATGCACACTCTTCATTTCCTCCTGCAGAGCATTGATTCTGTGAATAAACATTTCACTCTGTTCCTTCAATTCTTCCCGAAGAACAGTTTCAAGTCTCTGGGATTTAGCTTCCAATAGGTTCACTTTTTCAATCACTGACTTCTCAATAGCACTAGACCGCTCCTTTAAGGAGTGTACCACAGACTCAAATTCCTTTACTTTATCTTCATTACTTTCATATAATTTCATTTTCTCTAGCAGTTGCCCCACCAATTCCAGGCAAGTACTTATGTTTTCTTCAACTTTATCTTTCCAAGACTCCAATTGTTGGCTGACTACTTCCCCTACTCGTTCATTTAACTTTTTAGCGACTTGGCAAATATCTTCCTTTAATTGCCCAGTAAGTGCCTGTAACTCTCTTCTATGTTTTTCATCTTCCTCCTCCTTCTCTTGTTTTCTCTTTTCTTCTAGACTTTTCACTAATTTGCGAAACATTTCCAAGTCTTCTTGTCTCCTAGCTTCTGATTCCCTTTTCTCAAATTCTCTTTTCTCTTCAAATTCGCGCTTCTCAAGTTCTCTTTTTTCTTCAAGTGATTCAATCAAGCGAGTAACATCAAGCATATCTTTCTTTCTAGCTGCCATTTCTTTCATCCGCTGTTTTTCTTCCTTAATCTTTTCGTTTTTCCTTTCCTCTTTATCAATCATCAACCACTCTAGTAAGCCTGGAACTGCTGATGTCTGAGTAGAGAAACTAGTCTCAGGATCTGAGGCTACGGCAGGCATTGGCAAACACGTCTGACACAAAAGTTCACCTTCAGTTCTATTAGTAATTTCTTTACCTTCACAGTGCCAATGGAAATTTTTATGACACTGGCTACACTGGAATGAGTCCTTTAGCTCTCCCTGGTTTCTACAGCAAGCAAATTCAGTCTCTAGATCCATTGTTCTCTTAGATCTACTTCGGAGAATCTTCCCTGATTTATCACCTTCCATGTTTTCATGTAAGTTCATCACTTTAAAAGCGGCAAATTATTTTGCAAGGGCGCTTCACTCTAATGCTGCACTCGCGAGTAATGTTAACAGTTCAGAAATGTTGTCTTCGGGTCCCACGGCGTAAGAACCAATTAACTTTGCAAAACTACTGTATCGGCTCACGTGCTGACACAATATAACTTCGCCTCAGGCTCCACTATGTAAGAGTCAAATAACATTGCTTCGGGCTCTACTGTGTATCAATTAACTTTCTTATCGGTCTCCACGTTAAGTCACCAAACAACTTGACACAGTGTCCACACTAGTTTGGCACAATCGGGCTACACTTACTTATTTTCACTTCGGGCGACACGTTGTGCACAATCGAGCCCCACGTTGGGATGCCAATTAACTTTGCAACGTCCTGCTCGAGAAAGGGTGCCTACTACACCTACACGAGCACGTCAGCTGGATGCAAGTCCATTAACTTGGCCACGACCAATCAGTAGCACCATACGCTCTGCAAAGTTTTACCCATTATGCTAACCTTTTCTCCAGCGGTGGCATGAAACTCTATTTCACTCAGGGTTCGGGAATAAGTACACAGTCCAACGTTAGAGAAAGTTTAATGAACGTAGCTGGATACACTTATGCAACTATAAACGTTGTAAGTTTAGCACACGCCCGTGTAGGATATTACACTCACTTGGCCAATATATTGCCACACAATGAGGGGGGGGGGAGAATGGCTTCTGCAAACTGCCGTAAACTGGGAACAGATACACTGCTGCTGCTGTCCTCTGGGGTCGTATCCTTAGCTCCAACAAACGTCAGGAAGTGCAGTCCTTTGCTAGCGCCGACTTCTATAGCTGCAGGCTTTTACAGGGAACTGTTGGCTTTCGGGGAACAAAGGGGCATCTATTAGGGTCACCCTCACGATAACCGTAGTATTTCACTGACCTGTAATTTACCTTCTGGGCGGTTGCCTAGAAACCCCACACCACACTACCCTGGCGGGGTGCCGCAGGTTGATAGGGGGAGGAAGCCTCTCGCAACAAGCGGAGCGGGTCCTCTCACTCTAAAGTGGAGTTTTTCTCTCTCGCCAATAAGCGGAGTGGGTATCTCTCACTCGAAAGTGGAGTGGGTTCTCTTGCCAAAGGCAGAGTTTAACCTCTCTCGCTGGAAGGCGGAGTGCGGCTTTTCTCGGGTGCTTGGCCTCTCGCAAGAGCGGAGTGCACCTTCCTTCCTTCCTTCTTTAAGAAGCTTGGCCTCTCGCAAGAGCGGAGTGCTCCTTTCTTCCGGGTCAGTTGGTAAGAGAGATCTTATCGTGAGCCGACCTGAAAGCCAACTGAAGAAAATCTGCTCCGTGGCTGGTTATATAGCCTCGGTTCAAGTAGCGCCGTTCACGCGAACTACGTGGAACCGTGCTAGAGCAGGCAAGGCCATCTCTACGGCAGTCAATTGAACTACGTGCACAAGGCACAAACGATGAATACATATAATATTAAACGTGTGCTAAACGTTAATATACAATTATCAGATAAATAATACATATTCTTTGCGACCACGCAGGGACTGATTAACATTACAACTCAGCATAATATGCTAACACAAAGCACCTGACCTCATTATTACCATTTACAAAGAATGGTTAATATAAATAACGTTGACAGAGTTAGTTATTAACACAGAATAATAACACTCAGAAACTAAATAATTGTGATGACCTCGCAGGATCATTACAGTCTTCCTCGATGTCTGTTATATTCTTCTCTTCTCTCTCTTGGTATCATTCTCTTTCTCTGTCTTGCTCGGCCTCTTTCTGCTTCTCTATCTTATTTTATCTTTCTTTTCATCTGCCCCTCTCTCTTCCGCTTCTGGTCTTGTATTCGTCTATGACTCTTATTCTCTAGACGTGTTTCTCTCTTTTCATATCTTGTTTTTTTGTGTCTTATCACTCTGTCCTCTATTCTAAAATCTCTCTATGTTTGTTTCCCAACCTGGAATTGAGACCAACATTGAGTTTTAAAAATATACCAAATCAGTTTTATTAATGTTCCTCTGCCTTCTTTCTTACAATGAAGAGAGAGGAAGACACATTAGTTAAAACTGTATATCATCATCCAACATCAACTTTAAGTGGATCAAAGCCACTTCAAATGTCTTAAGCGAACCGAGGAATAGAGAGGAATGAAAACACGCCACGAGCTAAGTCTACCTGTAGATTGTCCCGAAACCCTAAACGTCACGTAGAGTAAACCTCATTCCTCGTTTTACGCCATGTAGTGACGTCATTATTTGCTTTTATAGTTCGCCGAGTACATGGTTCGCCACCTAGATATTTTCCTTCGGCCGCGCTACACAGTCGTTTTATCTCGTCGCCCCTGCCCTTTGTGGATGAACCGCTGAACAACAAGTTTGCATATGGAATTAACAGCCGTCTCATCAGCAACGGGGGCTTTCCCTCCCCCCCTCCTTTGTCTAAATGACTAACCAACCGACCAGCAAACATTTAGAAGATAAAAGACGCGCAGGGCAGAGGTGGAATTAGGTTGGAGTTACCGAGTTTGTTGGGGGATGAAGCGTGTGTGGGATGCTCCGGAACTAAGAGGACGGGAAAGAGAGAGAAAGCATGTGTTTGCGAGAGAAAAGAGAGCAAAAGGTAGCGGAAATGAGTAAGCAAGTAAGAGTGAGAAAATAGGAAATCCAGCGAGAAAAGAACGTGAGAGTACAAAAGGAGAGAGCAAGAAATAACAAATAAAGATGGAGCAAGCGAGAACAAAAAAGAGGGAGCTGAAGAAGAGAAAAGAAAACAAATAAAGAGGGATAAAGGAAAAACAAAAAAGTGAGTGAGAAAGAAAGGACCAAAGAGAGAAGAAGAATGAACTAAAAAGAAAGTGAGAATGAAAGGACCAAAAGGAGAACGAGAGAGAATGGATCAAAAAGAGCAAGGAAGAATGGACGAAAAAAGAAAGATCGAGATAGAAAGGATCAAAAAGACAGGGTGAGAAAAAAATAGAAAGAGACATCAATAAATAAAATAGCAAAAACGGGGTGTGAAAGAAATGACCTATAAAGAGAGCACCGAAAAGAAGGCGAGATAGAATGGACCAGAGAAGCGAGGGTGAGGAAGAGCTTGTGTTTGAGTTTTAAGTCCACTTTAGGCACAGATTTAATCCACACTGGACCTACAGTTTTCAAAGTGGAATCCGAACCACCATGTGCCTCCACTGGGTATCGAACTCGGGACATCTTGAGATACAAGGCGACGAGGTTAGATTGAGGAAGAAAGCACAGGGGAAAGGATAGCGTGAAGGAAAAGACAAAAAGAGAGCGATCAAGAAAGAGAGAAGCAAAAACAGAGCGAGAAATAGGGAACAAATAGTGAGAGAATGAAGGAAAAGAGAGAGGAAGAGGGAGAAATATAAATCAATCTAACAAAAGAGTGAGAGAGAAATGGGGGATAGAGAACACCCACCCGCAAAGGAGAGACAGTGAAATGAAGAAAATTTGAAACTCAGGGAGAAGGATGGGGTGGAAAAACAGAGACAGGGAGGAAAGGAGGGCGAAGAAAACTAGGTAAAGCGCTGGGAAGAGAAAGAGAGAGGTTTTCGCTGATCGTTGGGGCAACAACACAAACGCTTTTGATTTAGAAGGCAAAGCAACGCTCTAAACAACTCCTTAACAAAGCTTTCTACTCTATCACCAGCATTCCTCCCTTTTTCCTCTGTGCCCAACCCACCGTGGACAACGAAATGACCCGCTCGGCCAGTCACGGACCTTGCAAACGTATTAATCAACATACAATTAAGAGCGGCCAAACGGAAGAGGCACGTAACGTACATGGCCTTCCTTTTGAATAGCCCCCCTTCACTGTCACACACGACTCCGGTTACTTCCTGCGCGTCGTTTCCGGGACAAACTCCCGGAGCCAAAAAGAGACTCACGTACGGTGCACACTTTCTCATCTCGTGCATGACAAGATGATGGGGACGTCCTTTTAAAATATGCCCGCGGGTGGGAGAGGGGGTAGCGTGCGGTCAGCGGACAATGGAGACTTAATTTCTCCAAACTTTCATCCTCTTTCCGGAAAAACCGAAAGAAAAATCACACCCCATTCCCCCCCGAACCCTCACCCGACACCCACTTCCCTATATCCGAGCAATTTATAGTATATTATCACCCATTCTCTACAGATATATAGCTTCATTTCCTGCGCTATTGAAAACCCTGATGAGCAGCCGTTCCTGAAGGGTGGAGGGGGGCACAGGCTCCCCACAGACGTGCCGGGAGTTGCCAATGCTTATAAGTGTGAAAGGAGACCGAGGAGACAGCCACCCGGAGACACGATATTGAAGGGGTATTTATGCATTAATTTCCAACCTATTCACAGAATGTAATGAAATTTCGATTCTTTATAAAGATCCGTCCTTTCTCTCTTCGCGAGACTTAGATGAGAAGGAAGACGTCGGGTTTTGTCTTGTTCGTGGGAAAGTGACGTTTAGATCGGCGGTGACACAAAGGGAGAATGGGAAGGGGTGGCAAGAAAACCTTTATTCACGAAAGCTCCGTTAACTTAGGGATTTAACGAGTCGCAAAATTGCAACACTGAAATTTGGCCACAATCTCCATTTGTGTGTACCCTGTATCACCTCTGTTGTCTGCCTACTCATAACTTTGCGCAACATATACAGGGTAATTATAAATTCCGTGAAAGAGTTTTATTTTTTAAAAAAAATCAATGTAATCACTAAAATCACTGAGTACTAAAAACGTGTATGTAACCCTGCCGTTCGAAAATCCTCGGCACACTACACTGTATATACTATATTAGCATTACAGTTTATATATAAAAGTGCGCTAACGATTCACAAACTATTTTCATTGAAATTCACACTTTCGGGGAATCGTCAATTAAAGTAATTCTCACATGAAGTTCTTGTGCTAACGGTTGTGCCAATTTGAACAAATGCACCAGTTTCATGCTCAATTGTTCACACGTTATGGAAAAAACAATTTGCACCCTTGTAAGAGAAAAAAATAATGGATGTTCTAATTAAAATTTATCTGACGAAATGAACTTGTGTTACCCATTATGCTGATTGCGCACAAATGTTTCACGAGATGAAGCCTTTCATTTTTTATCTGTTTCTACACATGTTAATCCCCAACTCTTCTTCAACCCCGTTCATCTTCTTCTTCATTTTGTAATTTTTCCTTCTTAGCCTTTTCTCCATTCTCCTCCATTCTTCCTCCGCGTTTCTTCCTTCCATCTTCATTTCATTTGTGCTCTACATCTCTTCGCTTACATCTTCCTTCTTAGCTACATCTCTATTCTCTTAAATTTTTCGCCTTCAACTCTTCCCTTCTATTTTAATTTCACAGTCTTCGCTTCTATCTTCTCCATTATCCTTCATATCTCTTCTCTTCCAACTTAATTTCTTGCATCTTTCTTTGTAGTCCCTCTTCTACATTTTTACACTTCTTCTTCCTCTACATATCTTCGCTTCCAAATTCATCTCAGAGCCTTCTCTACCAGCTTCTCCATTCTGCTCCATATGTTTTCTCTTCCATCTTCATTTCAAGCAACTTTCTTCCTACATTTGTTCCCTTCCATCTTCCTTAGTAACTTGTTCTATTTTCCTGCATTCTTCCTCTATATATCTCCCCTTCCATATTCATATAACAGTCTTCCTTACTAGCTTCACCATTCTCCTTCACATCTCTTCTCTTCCATCCTCACTTCACTCATTTTCCTTACTACCTTCTCTTCTACTTTTATTCCCAGTCTTCTCTACCATAGTTTCCATTTTCCCAGCAGCTCTCCTCTTTCATCTTCATTTCATATTCTTTCGTAGCCCCTCTTCTTCTAAATTTCTTCCCTTCTTTCTTCATTTCATAGTTCTTTCTTTGTACCTTCTTCTTCATTCTCCTCATGATGGAGGAAGAGGAATGACTTCTATTCCTGGTGACATGTACAATAATCCAACCAATCTGTGTATCTCCCTCAACAGTGAAGCTTCGACTTTCAAATTGCTTTATAGCTACCGATCCTCGTTCTATCACTCTCCCGAAGAACAGACAGAAGGCGAAGAAGACCAAGAGAAAGAGATGACGGGAAAACTCTTTCATAATAGTCCAGGCGCACCACAAGAAAGAAATTAACGAGCAATATCAGAGACAGGTCGACAAAGTCAATAGCCCTTATAACAACCTCATCAAATTTTGTTTCGTCTTTTGTTTCGTCCGCTCCCCATTGCCAGTCCATTACCTCCGAGTGAGGAAATTGAAATGCATTAATTGCTTTTCTTTTTTCTTACCGGGGGAGGAAAAAGAGGAGAAAGAAAAAAATAATAATGCACAAAAGACAGCAAAGAAGCTCTCTAACCAAGTTACACTGTGAGTGTATGTTCTGTATAGTGAAGCCTTTGACGAGGCTAACCTTATTATATCCAAGAAGCTGAAAAAATGGAAAGGCTGCTGCTTAAAAAAAAAAGAGACTCTCTCTGTTGTTTTTGTGGTTCGTTTAAGTTGAAATTGATGGCTTCCTATGCCCCCTGATACAGTCTCTCCTCTCATTTTCCCCCCAATAATTACCATGTGTGCGGCCCTTTTGAACTCAAAAAATGAGATTACATTCTGAAGGGAGACTTCTTGCTTTCTAGATTTTCTTCTGTCTCTTGTTCTTTCCCCCTTCTCTCTCTCTCTCTCTCTCTTCTTTCTCTATTTTCATCCAGCCAATTAATTTGTTCCATTTAATACTGGCTCGCCTCAATTTCCAACCCTATTTCTTCTCAAAGTTTCCTACAGGACAACAAACCATATATTCCAGCTTGGTGGCAGGTCTGTTAAAGATTAGAAATTTCCTTTAATCTGGTCAACACTTGGAAAAGAAGTTCTGATGTGAAGTTCACCAAATTACAAAGAAGATTTTCTGCTTGATGTGTTCATCGAAAACGAAGGGTTTCAGCCCCGTAGAGTAAGTGTAAAAAAAATGAACTTAAAAAAATCATAGCCTGTATTATTATACTATTAAACGTATTATTATATTTATTAATAATAACTTAATAATATTCAGCGGTGAACGATGAGACTCGGTGAAGTACACAGACTCCTCTCAGGTACAGGGATAGTGTTAGGCAAAGACAATATTCACAGCACAGAGAAATAAAACCACATTGCTGCAGTAGATAAACTAGAAGGTGAGGATTTCGCTTTGTCAATGAATTGACTCGACTAAAACGCATAAACTCAATGCGTGGCTATCGGCATGCCTATGATCACATAGACCTAGCTTGCGCCCCGAACTACCACACCAAGAGATATGCAATAATAACTGAGCCAATATTTGCTCTTTAGCATTTTATTCCAAATTAATCATTAGGCTAGCTTTATTTCTTAACGAATAATGGTTTGCAGTATTGTGCATATCATCAATGCATGGCTATCGGCGTACCTATGATCACATAGGCCTAGCTTGCGCCCCGAACTACCATACCAAGATGTATGCACAACACCGAGGAGTTATTTTTAAGTTTAAAAGCTTCGACGATTCGTGGCGAAAGTGTGTTATTTCTTACGCTACATCCTAGCATTTATACTATTTTCGAGAAACACAGATTAAAGTACAGATGAATCACTCACTATCTACAAAAGGATACTATCAACAAAACTGACATCTATAAATGTTTAGAAATACAAATTCACATAGTGCACTCTTGAAAACATGACGATACATTAAACTACTCATAATAGAGCATAAAATACAATAAACATTAAACAAAAGATATACATTACAAACAAGGTGCAATATTACATACAATAACATGGAAATAACGCTCTCTTTGCTCAAAATAAATATATTAGTGACATATTTTAAACCTGCGACGTTAAATAAAAATATGGAGCATATCATCTACATGATGGAATATTTGGATTCTACATGATGGAATATGTGGATTCTACATGATGGAATATCTGGATTCTACATGATGGAATATGTGGATTCTACATGATGGAATATGTAGATTCTTCATGATAGAATATGTAGATTCTACATGATATGTGGATTGTGGATAATATGTGAATTCTACATGATAGAATTTGTGGATTCTACATTATGGAATATGTGAATTCTGTATGATCGAAAAGTTGGCAATATTTGAATCGAGCCTCCGTGATGGAGTGGTTAGTTTGATTGATTGATTGAGGTTTTATAAAGTCCACTTCATGCACAGTAAGGCTAATCGGGACTGGACCTATAGCTTTAAAGTGGGAACCGAACCACTATGTGCCTCCACCGAATATCGAACCCTGGACCCCTTGATTACATGGCGACGACTCAACCACTGCGCCATCGGGGAGGCCCTTGAGTAATCAGCACACGACGCTATGACGGTAGGGGGGGACCCGTATCCCTGTTCCGAATCCCTACCTGGGCATGGGTGTTCTAGAATAGTCTCTTCATCAATTTCACCATATAATCACTCATCCTCATCATCGCGATTAGCCAAAAGTGGCAGAAATGTGAAGCAAATGAATCAATCAATCAATATATGGGTTCTGCATGATCGGATATGTGGGTTCGGAATGATCGAATGAATATAATATGTGGATTTTACATGATAGAATATGTGGATTCTACATGATAAAATATGTGGATTTTACATGATAGAATATGTGGACTCTACATGATAGAATATGTGGATTCTACATGATATGTAATGATCGAATACTTCGGTTCCTAATGATCGAATAAGTTGATTCTCTGTGAAGTAGATTGAATGTGGATGAACAAATAACGGATTTTTTGACACGATTCAGTTGACTTGGCGGTCGGGCGCGTTGCTGTCGATCTCGCCACCGAATATTCCGGATTCGAGTCCCGGCCTGAACTTGGCCGTTCTGTGCGAGTCTCTCATCACTAATTTAATCTAATCACCTCATCGTCGCGATTAGCTAATACTATCACCAGGGGTCCCAGGTTCGAATCCCGACCTGGACATGAATGTTTGTGAGTGTCAATTTCATCATCTCATCTCCATCTTCGCAAATTAGCCAAAAGTGGTATAAAAGCGAAGTAAAATAAAGCAAATCAATCAAGCTAGTACTAGAAAAAAACCGACGCTAAATATGAAAATTACAATTGAAAATTGACACAACATAATAATATACAGGGTGATCCGTTTGAGATGTCAGAAAAGTAAACCGTTGTGTACAATAGGTTAATGTACGTATCTCTGAGCAGTTTGCTGTAAAATATGCAGAAAGGATGTAAGTTTCGAGTTAGTGGACGTTTACAGACTTCATCCGCGTGGCGCTAGCGTTCATGGTAGATAAAGATAGTGGTTACGCCACAACAGCGCACAATGTATCGTATGGGGTGTGGAATTTTTGTGTGTTATATGCACACTAGGACAGCCCTATGGCTTAAGTCTGTAAACCTGCACTCACTCAAAACTTACATCCTTTCTGCATATAACACAACAAACTGCTCAGAGATACGTACATTAACCTATTGTACACAACGGTTTACTTTTCTGACATCTCAAACGGATCACCCTGTACATAGATTTCTATCTTTGAAGTGTATCGTGAGTACAAACCTCTGTTCATGTAAACACACACATCAGCCTGTCCAGTTAAATGCATCTACGCAGTTTAACTAATTATTAAAACATAGAGTTTGCTCTGTATATCACCCATAGATAACAATTAACAATCTTCCTTTGTGTTGGCGATTATAAAGATCGTCGGAATTTACTGTAATCAACCTCCTGATGATATATTCCCACAACGGACCATCGCTGATATACATACATTTTCTCTATCCATTATTTCATTGTCTCCAACAAAGCACATATCAAAACGCACACAAACACACGGAGGAGATAGGGAAACAGGTCCGACGATAACTCACAGTCGACTGCCGCCCAATGCTCCCGATCCGGAAGTTATGGCTCGGCTCACACGTGACGTCACTTCCTATCTGTAACCTCCCCTCCTTCCGACAGCCATATCCTTGTTTTTTTTTGGGACTGCCTCCACCGGCCACAACCATTACGCAATGAAATCCGAACTAGTATCCCACACCGTACGAAGAGACCGTTCTGTGAGCCCTGGCTTAGGATAATTGTTAATTTATTCATGCACAATACTTCTCTCTCTCTCTTTCGCTTTACATCTTTCTTTCTCTTTACCACTTTCCCTCTCTCTATCACTTCACCTCTTCCTCTCTCTTTACCCGTTACTCTCTCCCTTTAATTCATTTTCAGTCTCCCTTTACTTCTATCTCTTTATTCTTCTTCTCTCTCTTTTCCTTTCTATCTCTCAATTTACCTCTCTCCCTCGACCATAAACTCTCTCTTCTCAACTCTCTCTCTCTCTTTACCTTTTTCTGTATATCTCTATCTCTACCTCTTTCTTTATCTCTCCTTATCTCTTTTCTCTATCACTCTTTACTCTTTCTATTTACCTCTTCCTCTCTATCAATTTCTTTTTTCTTCCTCTTTCTCTTTACCTCTTCTTCTCTATCACTCTTTCTCCTTATCTTTTCTTACTCTTTCTCTTTATCTATTCTTCTCTATCACTCTCTCTCTTTACCTCTTCCTCTCTATCACTCTTTATCCTTCTTCTCTATCACTCTTCCTCTTTGCCTCTTCCTCTCTATCACTCTTTCTCTTTACCTCTTCCTCTTTATCACCCTTTCCTTTTTCTTCTCTATCAGTCTCTCTCTTTACCGCTTCCTCTCTATCACTCTTTATCTTTACCTCTTCTTCTCTATCACTCTTTCTCTTGACCTCTTCTTCTCTATCTGTCTTTCTCTTTACCTCTTCCTCTTTATCACTCTTTCCTTTTTCTTCTCTATCAGTCTCTCTCTTTACCTCTTCCTCTCTATCACTCTTTATCTTTACCTCTTCTTCTCTATCACTGTTTCTCTTTGCCTCTTCCTCTCTATCACTCTTTCTCTTTACCTCTTCTTCTATATCACTCTTTCCCTTGACCTCTTCTTCTGTATCACTCTTTCTCTTGACCTCTTCTTCTCTATCACTCTTTCTGTTTACCTATTCTTCTCTATCACTCTTTCGCTTTGCTTCTTCCTCTCTATCACTCTTTCTCTTTAGCTCTTCTGCTCTATCACTCTTTCTCTTGACCTCTTCTCTTCTAACTGGTTTTAAAAGCACTTAATATTGCTTAAATTTCATCAATTGATAAACTGAAGATAATTATAATGATGTTAGCGCCATCTTCTGTTATTTTATAGTGTTAAGTTTCTTGATGAAAATGCATGAACAGTCAGTCACACACAGTGTGTCACCTTAAAATAATGACATATTCTTCACATCGTGTAGAGAATATCAGAGGAAACTATTTTTCTTAATCGATGCAATGTGTCCTTAAAATTACATTTTATCCTGTTCTAATGCAACTACACAGAACTAAAAATTACCTCCGAGTTCAGAGGAGAAGAGACGCTGCAGGATTCCAACCAGGAACCTCAACGTTGTGAAGAGGTAATAACCTGAGCCGTCACCCTCGACGATATTGTGGAAAAGCGGCGCCACTGAACAAGGGTACAGCAAGATTAGTTTCCTAGCGTCTGTGGCTCTTCTGCGCAAGCAACTTGAGAGCGAGTCACGCAAGGTCACACGCCCAATCACGTAGCGTGTATCTCAGCCAGCCGCTGACGTAAGAACGTATCCCTTCCTTCACACTCACGCTCTACACAGTCATTAGGCTCGCTTACTAGACACGCTGACTGTAGCAATAAGTGTATCCTCGGATATTGCCTGCACTGGACTTGCATTTAAAACGATGAAGAATAGGCTTCTCTTCATCCAAGTCGCTTTGGCTGCCTCCCTTATCAACCAAAACGATTGTTAAACGTTTATATAGAACCAGCTGACGGCCAGGCTCCATGTAAGACCCCCCTCCACCCTCCCCAAAGCCCCCCATCCAACGTACCAATCATCGAGTACCATTCTCCGCCGAAAATTGGCTTTTAAATTTGTACAAGAATCTTCCCTTTCCTCATCTCGTCTTTATTCCCGGAGCGAGGTTTCTCTGTCCACTTTCATATCTTCAACATCCTTCTCTGCCCCCTCCCCCTCATCCGTCTTTTCTTCCCTTGTCCCCCCCTTTCCCCCATCCACTTCGCCGATTATATGACTGCTTGAAAACGTAAACCGAAAGAGAATTGGTTATTAGACAAGAGAAAAACGGACGCCGAAGGAAAGAAAGAAGGTCCGTTCTGTATTGGACTGCCCAGGAGGCAGGATTTAAATTAGACTTGAAAACACACACGGCAGTGTTTCAAATTAAGGAAAAAATCACTAAATTCAGGGGAAAATCTCTAACATGTACTGAATGCCTTACTGAAATGGATTTTCCCCCCTTAGATAGGAAGAGTGTGTAGAGGTGAAAGCGTGGGGGAAAGGTGTTAGGGGCGAGGGACACTGTACAAGAGAGATAGAGAGAGATGTACATGGGTACATGGGTGTGAGATGGGATGGAGAGGCCATGATATAGAAAATGGAGATGAGAAGGGCGGGGGACAGGGCACAAGCGAGAGAAGATGGGAGAGTACACGAGAAAGAGACAGGGGAGATGACACGAGAAAGAGAGAGGGGAGAAGACAAGAGAAGGAGATGGTACGAGAAAGATAGAAGGGAGAGGACACGAGGAAGAGAACACGAGAAATATGTGATGGATAGTGCACGAAAATGTGAGGGAAAGAATTTGAGAAAAAGACGAGGGACAGGACACGAGAAACAGAAGAAGAAGAAGACACGATAAATAGAGGATGGAGAGAGCACGAGAAAGAGAGAAGAAAGAGGACACGAGAAAGAGGAGGAGACACTAGAAATAGAGGATGAAGAGTGCACGAGAAAGAGAAGGAGAGAGCACGAGAGAAAGATGATGGGGAGCGCACAAGAAAGAAAAGAGGACACGAGAAAGAGAGCAGCGAGAGCCAGGAAAAAGAAATGGAGAGAGACACGAGAAAGAGAAGAAGGAGCAGACACGATAAATAGAGGATGGAGAGAGCACAAGAAAGAGAGAAGGAAGAGAACACGAGAAAAAGGAGGATACACTAGAAATAGAGGATGAAGAGTGCACGAGAAAGAGAAGGAGAGGACGCGAGAAAAAGAGAATGGAGAGGGGACAAGAAAGAAAGGAGGACACGAGAAAGAGAGCAGGGAGAGCCAGGAGAAAGAAATGGAGAGTGACACGAGAAAGAAGAGAGCGGTAGAGGAGAACAAGGTTAGGGGTAAGGGAGAGGGTACAAGCGAGAGAGAGAGAATAGAGAGAACACGAGATTGAGAGGATGGAACGAGAGAAGGAGAGGAGTGAGAGGTGAGGTTTAGTTAGAGGCTGGATAAAGAGAATGAGCTAATCGGACGCACATATACCTAGGTACACGAAATGAAACGCAATAATGGTGGAGGGAATGTAATGCACATGCTAAAGGGATATTAAACCCTCAGAAGTTGGAAACAATGACACGCATACACGGAAAATAAGGACAGGCCAATCATTTCGGAAGTCTTTTCTCTGAAAACCTTCAAAAGGAAACTAGCGATGGTGGCTAATGCCTTTTGACATTTTTATTCCCAGAGGAGGTTCAGTTATTTAGCCTTTTAAAAAAAATTGTGTTCAATTTCGTTTCCCCTCCCCTTCACGTTTCTTATTCTGGTGTCTTCCCCCCTTTTCCCCTCTCCTGCTTTCTTGCGAGAGGTTGGATAACATTGGCAAAAGAAACTGTTCCCCCCACCCACTATTTGTCCTGTTATGGAGCTCTTGTTATCCAGTTTCCAGTTCTTTTATGCGAGTCCTCATGCTTTGAAATTTGCCTCCTTTAAGCTTTGCAATACTCTTGCTCAAACGCTATGAAATTAAGGAAGAAAATATTTACAATATTTAGAATGGGTTTCGACTACCTTCCAAATGCTTGAAAAGATGAAAATTACTGGTAGTTTAGTTCAATTACTTCATATTATATGTAAAACACATTATAAAGATATATATATATATAAGATGTTCAATTAATAATTTCGTTAAGTGTCTTTACAGACCCAAGTTTCCATGCTGTTATTTTTAAGACATGAGCAAAGTATTGATTGAATTATTCGTCGTTCTTTGCTTCTAAAAATCTTCCATCGGGGTTTTTCTTACTGGAAGCTATGATTCCAGTTATCAGTGTTGCCATCTTTAGTCACGGCTGGACATCACACTTGGCACCGATTTATCGGACACTGCCTCGTGTAGCTTCCAGGTTTGTTAAGTTCATTTTCACAACGCACGTATAGTCGGTCGGTGTCTACGTTGTCAACATGAACTTTCGGACGTAACGAACAAGTGTAATTCAAGATTTGCTTACAGAACTCAAACAAAATCGACAATTGAAAGTCGTTCAACAACATTCTGGTTGGCAATCTTGAATGATCGGAAATTGTACTCGTACATGGTTAAAGATTTTTTTGCCAACTAGTCTACATTTTAACCGAAAGATGGCAGTGCTTATAGAAAGATAAAAAAATAAATTAAATTACCGTAACAATAACAAAAATTTCCTGCTTAGGGTGTAAATAATGACGCAAAATTGTTCTCAAAGTAAAGTCTTATTTTCAATGATATATAGTTAACTTTATTGTCTTATTTTTAACTAAAAATACAAGTTTATAGACCAAAGACACAAAATATTATATTTTATAGTTGTTGAATCTAATTTATTATCGTATCACTTTCCATTCTTTGTACGTGTTCGTGCTTTTGGTGTAGCTTGTTCTTCACCACATAATACAGGGATTCCATATTTCCTGCAAAAAACTAAAACTCTATAACTTTTTAGCTGTTGCGTTTAACAATACACATTTTTTTGGGTGAGAAGGATGGAAGTTTAAAGTTTTGTTCTGGCCACACTGCTCAGTGACGCTTGCACTGGTAATCACGTGATCATGTGACTTAAGATGGCGTCCATCCAGGAAAAGGCACAGTGTGTTCTGTGGTTTGCAGAGTTAAAATCTTGTGTTTCAGTGCAGAGAAAGTTCCAGACAACATATGGGAAACCACCCCCAGCAAATTCAAGTATCAAGAGATAGTATGAAAAGTTCAAGGCAACGGGAAGTGTGTCAGATTTGCCACGCAGTGGCAGGCCAGGATCGAGTGACGATGTGATTCAGTCAGTGCAGGACAGCGTGCATCGGAGTCCAATGAAATCGCTGAAACGAAGATCACTGGAACTGGGAATACCGAAGTCAACATTACACAAGATCGTACGCAAGAAGGTGAAGGCCCGGCCCTACAAGTTAAAATTTGTACACGATCTGAAAGATGAAGACTGTGACATGAGAATGTTGTTTTGTGGGTTAATGCTTACACGTTTACAAGGTGATGGTGACCTTCTGTCTCGGATTCTGTTCTCAGATGAGGCCACATTTCATTTGTCGGGAAAAGTGAACAGGCACAATTGCCGAATTTGGGGGGTTGAAAATCCACACGAGTTTGAAGTGCAAACTCGGGGTAGTCCCAAAGTGAATGTGTGGTGAGCGATTTCAATGGACCACATCATTGGTCCATTTTTCTTCGAGGAAGACATGATAAATGGCAACAACTATCTGAACATGCTACAGACATTCCTTGTGCCAGAACTTAATAGGTTAGGCATCATCAATGACGTACACATGCAACAAGATGGGACGCCGCCGCATTTTGCCCTTGAAGTTCGGCAGTTTCTTAACGAACAATTTCAAGGTAGATAGATTGGCCGAAGAGGGCCCACACCTTGGCCTGCAAGATCACCAGACTTGACACCTTGCGATTATTGGTTGTGGGGACATGTAAAGACCGAGGTGTATTGACAGAAACCAGCTAATCTGGATGACCTAAAAGAAAAAATAAGAGATGTGATTCTGAATATCCCAAAAGACCACCGTCAGCACGCAATTCTCGGTTTCACAAAAAGACTGCAACAGTGTTTGGACGTGAATGGTGCACAATTGGAGGTTTGGCGATGAACCTAACAAGCAGGAAATAAACTTTGAACCTTGCTGTAAGTACACACAAAATATTTTGTTAATAAACTTAATAGTTTTCAAGTTATAGAGTTTTAGTTTTTTGCAGGACTTTATGGACTCAAATAAATATCATCCTGTGCCTCGGTCTTTTCTTCGACGATCGATTTCAATACAACAGCCTGTCTTGAACGTTAACTTTGAATACAAGGAGAGAAATGACGTGCTCTGACGTCACTTCCTTCTAGCGTGGAAATCAACATGGTGTTCAAGGTGATCGAGGACGGGCTTAAAGCCTATGCTACTCCCGGCCAAGCTAACGGGAACAGGGCTTGCACAGAAATTGCTCCAACTTTGCTCAGTTTACGTCCCTTTTAACCCCTCAACGCCACTCGCAACTATGAGGATTCATCGGGATACACACGGAAACTTCCAGTCCATGACTACGATTCG
Organism: Lepisma saccharinum; assembly: GCF_977018435.1. Classification (NCBI taxonomy): domain Eukaryota; kingdom Metazoa; phylum Arthropoda; class Insecta; order Zygentoma; family Lepismatidae; genus Lepisma; species Lepisma saccharinum. Next base: position 46,112,371 of record NC_139241.1, on the reverse strand, counting down.
AACCTGATTTCGGTTGGCAGTACGCTAACCACTTCGCAACAGAGGCTGGCTTTTAGGGCTTCAAGTAGCATCGGGCCAGCCTGGAATCGACCACTGAACCGCTCAGACCGTTATCGTTGGAATAAATATATGCACATTTGTATTTCTTCCAGCACTCGAGCACTGAACCTCTTGATTAAAATGCGGACAAGAATGATAACTACTGGAACTACTTTATGTGACAGTTTGTATTATCCAAATACACACTACACATGTTTCACATCTGTGTATAAATGTATGTGACAGTAAATGCTAGTAAGTCAATAGCGTTGCTAGAGAATTACATTTATGTGAACCAAGAGACGGACAAAATATTTTCAGGGATTCTTTATTCTCCATACTTGTACATTCTCTCTATTCATATTTACTAGATATATATACATATATATAAATACAACTATATATATATATATATATATATATATATATATATATATTATTTCTTACAATCTCTTTTTATGACTTTTTACATTTATCTGCTTCCCTCCTTTCATCTATCTTCCTTTCCCCTATTCTTTCTTCGGACATTTCCATCATTCTGTACATCTTTATTTTTGCCTCTTGTTTCTCTGTCCTTTCCTTCTTCATCTTTCCCTATTTCATCTATGTTTCTTTCTATCCTTCTTTATCTCTCGCTATGTGACTGAATTTCTATCTCTCTACTTTTCTTTCTTTCCCTAAAATTATTTCTTTCTACGTTGATTTCATTCTTTGTACCGTCATTTGTCATTCTGTTTCTCTGTATTCTTCTTTCTTTCTTTCACATAATTTTTTTTTCTTTCTATCCTCCGTGTTACTCGCTTTGTGGCGGCATTTCTATGTATTTACTTCTCTTTCTTTGTTCCTTTCCCATTCTCTTTCTTCTTATGTTTATCTCTTTCTTCACATCTTTATTTCTACATCTCTATCGTATTGTTTCTTCTTCTCTTTTACTTTGTGCTTTTCTATCGATTGTTTCTACTTTCTCTCTTTTCGCTTTCTATCTTTTCCCACTTTTCTACATAATATTGCTTTCCTTACATCTTCCTTTCCCCTAAGTTCTATATCCCTGTCTCTCGTTCCTTCATTTCTCTCTGTCTCATTCACTCACTTGTTTGCTATCTTTATTTCCGTATCTCTCTCCCTCTCATTCAATAACTTTATCTCTTCATTCCTCCCTCCTGTTTTTGTTCCTCTACTAGAGATGGCCCACAATATTTTATATAAAGGCTATTTAGGTGGGTAAGAATTTTCAAGCGGGCTCGAACCCACCCGATGGCGACGCCACTGCAATAAATAACTAAACAAAAGTAACAAATTCCCCAAATGACATCAAAAAACATTAAAAGATTGTCGTTGTAATTAGCAAATCCGCTCCAGACATAGAGACCCTTGTGAGAAATCCTTCCATATTGCGATAGGTTGGGGCGGGGTGCCCTTGGATGTCTACGCTAGCCCCACCAAAGGGGGGTGAGAGGGGGCGTCCCAGCTATCGATCAACCGCTAATGACCTACCAGGAGTTTAGAACGCCAAGCTAAATAGGCCGCCACAGCTGTTGCGAGACCAGGTGTTCGCTGTACGTGCATTCGTGTATATATGCGATGGTGTGGGGTGTGGGCGTCTCTTATTAGCTCAATTACGATTCATTAGCCATTATGACAGGGGGAGGGGGGACAGGCACCGGTGGTTGTAACCTGATGTCTTCATCCATATGACGCGCGTTGGCTGAAAGCATAATGTTGCACGGCGGTGAATTCTGAAGAGGTTTCTCCTCCCCCGCTCCCACCCAACCCCCCCTTTTTGCATTATGGCTCGATAAAGCATCGGTTTAGCTGTGTACATATTGGTCGAGTGGGGGAGTGGCTCACAGAAAAAGTACTGAATGGTGTGTGTATATATACACACATGCAGGGCGCTACGTTCTTGTACAGGGGGAATACAACGTCGGTGGCCTTTGTGGCTTGTATCTCCCTGGCATTCGCCTACAGCGAAATCTGAATGTACCTAAGTTACATATAAATTTTGCTATGAGCGAATGCCGGCGAGGTACCTATAACGAAGGTCAATGACGTTTTTTCTCCTCTTGTCTTTTACCGCATGTACAGTCACGGACACTTCTGGCTTGTAACAATTCGAGTAATTTTCATTGGGATCGTTACAACTCGGAAATGTCCGCGCCTGTACCGCCCAGCTGTAACTTTGGTGTATAGAAAAGCAACGGTTGTTTGTTTGAAATTTTGTTTTAAGTCCACTTTATGCACATATGTTAATCGGGACTGGACCTACAGTTTAAAGTGCGATCTGAACAACTGTGCAATGTGCCTCTAATGGGGTTCCAATCCTTAACCCTTTGATTACAAGGAAACGACATTACCACTACGCAATCGGCGAGGCCCAAGCAACATTGAAGAAAGATAATATTAACATTAAGTCGAAACAATATTGCCAGGGATGTAACTAAGCAACGACATGAGTATGGGCTTCCAGTAAGGTGTTCGGTGCATCCTTGGAAAATGATTGGTTGGTTTATTTGGTTCATTATACATCGTTTTTGTCACGTTTGGCTAATCGCGACAACGAGGATGGGTGATATGAAGAAATTGATGAAGAAACACTGACCTAGAACAATCATGCTCAAGTCGGTATCCGACCCGGTACCCTCTAGAGTTGTAACACACTGTGCTAACCACTCCGCCACATGGATCGGCTTGCATCCTTGGAAAATGAGTGGTGTCAGCCTAATATTGTACAGTCGAAGCAAAAGTGGGCTACAGCCAAGTTTTTGTACCAATGTAGGCAACCAAAATTACATACATCATTTCCGTGTTGCATAGTATTGTAGGATAAGCGCTAATCATTACGATCGCAGGAACGTTTTTATATTTCACACCTATAATTTCGTTTCAAAGTACTTTGCATAAATTATTATAAAGGACTGATAAATACAAGCAAGATTGGTAGAAATCGTTGAGGGGAAGCGGTAACTTTTAACTAAGCAGTGTTTTCTTTTGTGTCTGTTTCCAACCCCCTGGAAAAAATTCTGCGACCCCACTGGACACGGGCTGCAGTAAGAAAGACAAAGTGGGAATAGGAATGAAGATAGAAGCCTGTAATAGAAACGTACTTAAGAAAACAGAACAAAGGAAAAGACATGAAGTGTTTTGCGTGTAGTGTGGTGTAGGAAATACATTTTGACATTACGAAGGGCGTCTTTAGAAAGGTGGCTGTGGCGAAGAGTGGAGCGTATTAAATGGGCAAAATAAAATAATAAAACTATGGTAGATAGAATTGGTAAAATAGAAAACTTCTGGAAATGATGAAGAAAGGAAAATGGAATTGACTGTGACCCTAGTGTAACGGTATAATTTGTGTTTTTAAGCTGATTCTCGGCAACATACACAATATACACAACCATACATTTTTGAATCCTTGTCCCGAGGTTCAAAACTTGCAGTACCTGAAGTTCTGTGGATGCTAGTTTAGGCAATAGACACGTACCTCTTCAAATTACAACACAACTTAACGCCCATTTCCTTTTAGATATATATAGGTTTATTCATATTATATTTACAGAAGTTAATTCTTGGCCGTTATTCACAACATTACATTCCGGTGTACCCTGTCCCCCCTTCCCGAAGAGAGTGTGTAGACTCGCGTAGCCACTGGCTCCACGAGTAAAAAAAAAATATAACCCTCAGTACCAAAAAAGGTGGCTGAAGGTATGTGTGTTGTGTACCCGGTTTCCCACATGAAATAAACTATTGAAATAATGTGAAAAGAGCAAGTGTGTGTATTAAAAGAAAGAAAGAAAGTTAAAATATCCGCCTATTCATATTATCAAGAGAAGTCTTCGTTTCGCCCCATAGAGAAGAGACACCTCTTTACCTCGCCGTATCGCACCAAAACATCTGAGACCGACTGCTGCCTTCCCTTCCTTTTATAGGCCCCGCTAATGACCTAAACCGTTACTGGAAACTTACCGCTCCCCAACGGCCAAGAACTCAAACGTACAGGACATAGACATAGGCATACACAATTTATAACATATAAAAGGATCCAGTAATGATCGCATCATTACATAGTCCCCCCTTCCTGAAGAGAAAAAAAATCAAAGTTCTGTAACCTAGAAAAATAATAATAATATACACAATACACTTGTCCGCAGTTTCTGTTCACTACAAACACACTTTCATTAGGTCACACGACACTGACAGTCAATGTTCACTCTAATTTTGTCCACAAGTGTACTTCGAGATCTGCGTTCTTCCCTCAGCACTGGAGCTGGTTAACCCACGTCGATTCTTACCCACTCAGCATCTCTTCCATCCTTCCTCCTGGACCAATTAGGGACAGTCTCCTGGAAATCCATCCAAGTCACCAAGGCTGCTGGTTCGACTCCCGGCAACGCCAATGCTCTGCGCTCCTGCCGAGATCGGAAGACACCGCTTCGACCGGCTTCCACATGAATGGGTCTAAATGGCTCTACATCCAGAGATGTCACTGCTATTCACTGGATTTTCTCACCACCGAACTGCGGCTTCTCGACGAAAATATGCGGTAAAAAAATACGCACTAACTTTGCGTTACTTTTGTTGACTGCGGAACGAAACGTTAGCAGGAGTAGTGTGTGAGGTATCAGAGAGAGAAAATAAATGAAAGATAAAAAAATAAAGAAAAGATAGATAAATCCCTATATACAATATTTACAAAAATCCCCTTTTGAAATTAGATCAGAATCTGTTTCTCAGCTTGTAACGCATCTGGGGTACATCTTCATTCTCGTCTTCTGGAGAAGATACGTGCGCTCCCTTCGCTGAATTTTGCCCGGCTACTTTCTTCGCGAAGTCAGGCGGCGAAGAATAAGGTTTTAAGTGATCGCTGTTGGCTCTCAATATTCTTCCGTCCTCGCTGTGTTTTAGTTTGAAAGTATTTGCCGAAGTTTGCTCAACAATTGCGTGCGGTCCAGAGAACTTCCCCGAGAGTTTACTAGTTACTCCACGGGCCTTATCAGAGAGAGGATGTTCCTTAAGCCAAGCTTTTCCCCCCACCTTAAACGTGCACTTGCGGCGTTTCTTATCATATACTTTCTTCTGTGCATTATGCATGCGCTCTTGATTGTTGCAAGCTATCTTCTTGGCCTCTTCTATCCTGAATTTCGTTTCCTCCACGAATTCCAAGATGTCCTCCTGTCTGATTTCAGGTCCTTGAGGCAAAGCGTCCCTGGCCTTCTCGAAAGGACCCCTCACAGAACGTCCAAAATGCAAATATGCTGGACTGAATGTGGTCGTGTTGCAAACTTGGGAATTCAATGCAAACTGCACGTACGGTAACGATGACGCCCACTCGTTGTGCGACGAAATTAGTGTGGAAAGAGCACGTTTAGTTGCCTTTACGTAGCATTCTGCGAGATTGCCCTGCGGGCGATATGGAGAAATTCTGATCTGCCTGGAATCAAACATCTTCATCATCTGTTTCCACATTCTGGAATTGAAAATGCTTTGATTATCAGTGGAGATTCTCGGGTAGAATCCATGGATCGAGAATATATCCAGTAATTGTTCTAGCACAGATTTCGCAGTCACAACGCGAAGAGGGCGCAAGATAGTAAATCTGCTAAAACTATCAACGCATACTAGAACGTATTGGAAATTTCCCTTTTTCGAACGAACGACTGGTCCCAGAATGTCACAGTATAAGTTCTTGCCAACTTCTGTTTCCTTATTACTTGCCATGAAGCCTTGCTTCTTAGTAGTGTCCCCTTTAAATACACAGCATGGTTGGCACGACTTACAGTATTGAATAACGTCTTTTGTTAGGCCTAACCACGTGTATTGTTCTCTGACCTTTGCTAAAGTTTTTAATCTTCCAGGATGAGAAGCGAATGCACTATCATGCAAGGACATAAGAATTTGCGCACGTAGAGAAAGAGGTGCCCATATTTTGCCAGTTCCTTTCTCTTTGTACTTTTCTGCAGGCAAATTTCTCCTAAGGATTCCATCATCGTCGAAATACGAAGATTTGGCCAGTGTCTTCAACTTTTCCTTGTACATCTTCGTCCCTTCCACCTCCTCGTTCCTAACAGTCTTCGCTAAGTCTGCAAGAAAATTATCTTTCATTTGCTCTGAAATGATTGAAGTGGTGTCCAGAAGCCTGCTCGGATCCAGCGGTTCGTGTTCTTCATTCCCCTCGGCCACGGAGAAAGGCAACAATGAAAAGCCCTGCATCTTTTCACTTTTAGAGAGACGAACCTTGGGTAGTTTGATCCCTCGAAGCAAATTTTCTCGTCGTTTCTTCTTTATTTGCTTCGCGCTTTGTATAGTGCACAAAGCACTGAGGTCAGCAACTGGTTTCTGTGCAATATCTGACGAATCGATCACAACTCCGTCTTCCATCTCGAATTTTACGTAACCTTCATCATTTTCATCTTCCAGGGGGAATGTTTCCTGCGCTGCGGGTAACCCGTCGTACTCAGACGGATGGGTGTTGCATACTTCATTTCTCGATAGAAAGTCTACCAGATTTAGCTCTCCTTTCACGTATTTGATGAGCAGAGGGTAGCGCGAGAGACGAGCTGTCCACCTTGACATCTTTGCGCTCTTGTTTTCAGTACTGAATATCGTGGTCAGAGCACTGTGGTCAGTGAAAACTTCCACTGCCGGAGCGTGGCAGATGTACTTGTCGAAAGTCTCGACTGCAAGGAGCAAAGCGAGGAATTCTTTGTGCGTTGTGCTGTAGTTCTTCTGGGCTTGTGAGAACTTTTTACTTCCAAAGGATACAACATGCAGTTTCCCCCCTTGGTCCCTCTGTCCTAGTAAGAAACCGGCGCAGTTATCGCTCGCGTCGCTGTAGATGACGAACGGCTCATTCAGTACGGGAATGTACAAAGAAACGTTATTCTTTACAGCTTCCTTCAGTTTGGTCAGGCACTCTTCGTGAACATCCGTCCACCGAAAGCGAATTCCCTTACGTAACATGTCAGTGAGAGGACTCGTCAACTCTGACATGTGGCTAATGTGACCTTTCAGAAATCCGAAGAATCCTAAAATGCTCTGGAGTTGCTTCACATTCTTCGGAGCCCTTATCTGGTCCAAATACTCAATCTTGGATGGGTGGCACATCACTTGCTTGTGAGAAATTCTGAAACCCAGGTAATCCACTTCCGAAGTAAAAAGTTGGGACTTCGATGGTGAAAGTGTTAAGTTCGCCTTGTGTATTCTCTCCAAAACTTCTTTCAGCGCGAGCAACAATTCTCCCTCTGTTTCTCCATAAACCAAAATGTCATCGTAAAATGCAATGCATGAGACACCCTGCAGCTCTCCAAGGACAATATTCATCAGTTTCGCCAGTGTGTTAGGAATCATGCTCAATCCATAGGGACATCTCAAATAGCGAAAGATTCCTCGTGAAGTGTTGAATGCCGTGTATTGGCGTGAGTTTTCTTCCAATAAAAGCTGGCCAAAAGCGTTTACCAAATCTAATTTACAGAAATATCTAGCCTTGCCTAATTTACTCAAAGATTCAAACATATCCGGGACTTCATTCCTAGATTTCTTTGTTACTGCGTTTGTCTTTCGAGGATCCAGGATCACCTTGTATTTATCCCCTTTCCTGATTAACAACGGTGAATTAATGTAATTAGATTTGCAGGGCTCAATGAAACCCCCAGCTAACAGCTCATCGATACAGTTATCCATTATTTCTTGCTTTTCTGGAGTCAAAATACGAAGCTTAGAATAGAATGGTGTCCTATCGGTTAGTTCTATTTTGTGCTGTAAGATGTGTGTAACGCCAGGTTTTTCAGAAAAGACGTTACTGTAGATGTTTAAAATATCTGCTAATTTCTTCTTTACTTCTGGTGAACATTCTGCACGCTCAATCAATTCTGCTATTTCGGGACGTCTTTGGCAATATCCCATCGTCGCGGTTGTTGCATCAGATGTTTCACTTTTTCCCATCGTCGCGGTTACCGTCGCGGTTGCCCCAGCTCCAGCCTCCACAGTCGACGTTATCCCCTGCAGAATCGGAAGACTCATCCCCGCTTCCCTCTTCTCCGCAGAAAACAAATAGATGACGTCACTGTCTGCAAAGCTGTAGCCTCCCTCTTTCAAGTGCAGAGATAATCCGGCTTGCCTTATGAACCCACGACCTGCGATGAATCCCTTGAAACAATCGCGCAAAACGACGAATTTATGCCTAAGTTTCACCCCATTCAAATGTACCGTAAGATACATTTCCCCACATGATTGTACAGAGCCTACTGCCAAAGAAATATTGATACGTTTATTGTTAATCTTATTTCCTTGTTTTTCCAGTCGTTTTGCAATCTCTAAATTTACAGTGCTCACAGAGGCCCCTGTGTCTACGAATAAGGAGAAGTCCTTTCCATTGATTTTACAGGGGACTAACGGCTCTTTGTCGCCAGAAGTGAAATTCCTGCAGTTGCGTATCTTCCTACTCCCCCCTTTGTTTTTCTTCCACGCAGCGCCTGCTACGATGGCGGTGTCGCTCTGTTCGGGCCTAACGAGTTTTTTGGAGCAGTACACATGGCGGCTTTGTGGTCAAGACCGTCACACCGAAAACAACGGATCCCCCTTCTCTTCGTCGGTTCTTCTGCTCTCGACGGGGTCCCAACATTCCCGGAAAAGCTTAGCCGGTTGACCAGTCCAGGATTTATGGCGCTCATTGATACTTCTGTTCCCACGCGGCCGAAAGTGTTCATTGTCCCCGCGGCTGCTAATTGCCTTGTGCCACTCGCTGAAGTCGGCATGGCAGACAGATGCGGCGAACTGTTGTCCCTCAGTTCTGGACAATAGTACAGGGCTTCTGAATACAGTCTCTTTTGAATGTCCATAGAATGGGTTTCCAAATCTTTGATTGTTGCGAATGTTCTGTTGTACAAGTGTGCTCTGAATTTAGGATGGGAAAATTTCAAAACGTGCTGGATGACCTCGTCTTCTGTCCCCCGTTTCTCCCTCATTGCGAAAAGCTTCCTGGTGTGTCGAATAAATGCAAGAAGAGACTGGTCTGGTGACTGGTAATTGTTCTGAATGATCCTTGCTATTTCCGAGTCGTAATCGACACTAAAGAATTCTTCCAAGAACGCCTTCTCAAATTCCCTAAAAGTGCCGAATGGTCTCGAAAATCTGAACCAATCTGCAGCGATTTCCTTCAACGAAAGCGGCAAGATTCTATCTAAGAGAAAAGTATCCCCAATTTCCATGATTTCCTGATAATTGCGTAATTCATACAAATAATCGTGTGGACTTAAATCGCCGACGTTTCCCTTAAAGATCGGAATGTTAATGTTGCTTTTTTCCAAGATTTTGCTCATTTTCTCCTCGCCCGTCCTTGCCGAAGTTCCTTGCGTACGGTTTAGAGAAAGTCTCTCAAGTTCCCCAACAATATCTTCCTCAGGTCTTCCTTCCAAGTTCGCATTGCCTAGCAACTTGCTAATGAGCTCCCTGTCTATTTGAATTGCCATTTTGTCTTCTATTATTTTCTTTCCACTTCGCAATAACATATGCCTTCAGTACTTCTCACAAAAAATATCCCGACTATGAGCCCCCAGTATGTAACGGTATAATTTGTGTTTTTAAGCTGATTCTCGGCAACATACACAATATACACAACCATACATTTTTGAATCCTTGTCCCGAGGTTCAAAACTTGCAGTACCTGAAGTTCTGTGGATGCTAGTTTAGGCAATAGACACGTACCTCTTCAAATTACAACACAACTTAACGCCCATTTCCTTTTAGATATATATAGGTTTATTCATATTATATTTACAGAAGTTAATTCTTGGCCGTTATTCACAACATTACATTCCGGTGTACCCTGTCCCCCCTTCCCGAAGAGAGTGTGTAGACTCGCGTAGCCACTGGCTCCACGAGTAAAAAAAAAATATAACCCTCAGTACCAAAAAAGGTGGCTGAAGGTATGTGTGTTGTGTACCCGGTTTCCCACATGAAATAAACTATTGAAATAATGTGAAAAGAGCAAGTGTGTGTATTAAAAGAAAGAAAGAAAGTTAAAATATCCGCCTATTCATATTATCAAGAGAAGTCTTCGTTTCGCCCCATAGAGAAGAGACACCTCTTTACCTCGCCGTATCGCACCAAAACATCTGAGACCGACTGCTGCCTTCCCTTCCTTTTATAGGCCCCGCTAATGACCTAAACCGTTACTGGAAACTTACCGCTCCCCAACGGCCAAGAACTCAAACGTACAGGACATAGACATAGGCATACACAATTTATAACATATAAAAGGATCCAGTAATGATCGCATCATTACACTAGCTAAGAAGTAACTACATGATACAAGAAACAGGAGAGAATGTTTAACAGGGAAAGGATACGGAGAGGATGAAAACTGCCGATAGATGGCAGTAACTGTATATTTTACTCCCTACGTAAGACAGAAATTCAAAAGTTGAAACAAACATTTTGCCCCAACAAACAAAACAAAAAATCAATAGAAGCAAATTACTAATTAGCCAACCAACATAAGGACATTTGTATTGAACTGTATAGGATAGCACTTATAGTAGTTCGCTAAGAGTTAACACATGAATATTTTGTGACCATGGTGGTCTCATTTTCATTGAGGTGAGAAGTAAAATGTTAATACCTCTCTTGTTATGCTACTAAACAAAATTAAACTTTGAAAATCTTTTTTGCATGAATGAAAGTGTTGCTTTTAGTTTTCGAGCTGCTGAAGACGAATCTGAACTTAGTTCTTGTCCTGCACCCTCAGATTTAGAATTAATGCCAGTTATAATATCAATCTTTAGACCCCGCCAAAATTTGAAGGAAATCGCAGAGCTTCATGTTGGCGGCCTTTGTGCCCCTCTACTAATTATCCCAGAATCACAAATTATACGTCGTTGGAAAGCTTATGGAACACAGAATCCAACGAGGTACATTTGGTACCCATCACACCCAATTTGTAAAAGAAGAAGAAAATAAGAAAATTATTGAAAAAGTTAATTTTTGGAGAACTTGAGGTAAGTTTGCAGCACTTACAGTTGCACTACGCAAACAAACCCAATAACACACATCCTATACATTGAGTTGGCTAAATGAAGTTGTCCTGTAGGACGAATTTTAATGAAGAAACATATGTAAAGTATACATATTGCAATATAGAACTATACATATGTAAAAGAACACAGCAGATGATACCTAGTTCATTGTTTTGCGTTTGACCTTCCTCCTGTGGGTGTCTTCGGTGTCCCTAAGCAATCCCCAGCAATAGTCTGCAAGCATATTTGGCTTCCATCCGCTTTGGTAACGTTTCTCCATTGCTGCTATTGTTTAATGAAACAGTTCACCATGCTCATCACTTACATCGCCGAGATTTGGTGGGAAGAAGTCTAGATGGCTGTGCAGGAAATGTAGTTTCAGAGACATGTTGCATCCTTGCTTTTCGTAACTATTCTCCAAATTGTCCACTAGTGTTTTGTAATTCTCAGCCTTTGTATTGCCCAAGAAACCAGAGTACAAACTCTTGAATGACACGCAACATTGCAGTTCAAGTGAACTAAGCGACGCATCGAAGTCCTGGTCCCACAAGAGATTTCTTATCTGGGGGCCTACGAACACACCAGCCTTAACTTTGTTGGCGCTGAGATTAGGAAATTTACGTGTCAAATACTGGAAACCGTCTCCGGTCTTTTCCATTGCAGACACAAAGGATTTCATAAAGCCAAGCTTAAAATGGACTGGAGGTGGATATATGTCTTCAGAGTTGACTAGAGGGTTGTTTGCAACATTCTTTACACCTGCTTCCATTGTACTGCGTTGTGGCCATTCTTTCTTCTGATAGTGACTGTCCCTGGCTCGACTATCCCATTCGCATAAGAAGCAGAAGTGTTTCTTATATTCACTCTGCAGTCCTGTAAGTATGCCTATAACTTTGAAATCTGCAAAAATGTGTCATTTATGAATGTTGTAATGAACTTTTTCTAATTTAAATTTCATGATGTCATATCTTTCTTTCATCTGTGTTGCATAAGCCATTGGTACAGTTGGGAGAATATTGCCATTGTGTATCAAAATAGCCTTAAGACTGCCTGCCCCTTGAGGAGTCAATAAAAAGTCTTCACTCCTGTGCCACATGTGTCGTACCAATAGCAGCAAACAAACCATTGACATCACAACAAAAGCAAAGTGTATCCTGTTGTTGAAAAAAAAACACTGAATGGCACATGTCGCTTCCTGTACGAACATACAATGGTACGGCTATCAAGTAAATTCCACTCGTTAAGCCTGTATCCAAGAATCTCAGCCTGTGACTTAGAAAGTCTCGTACAAGGTCGTTTAAATCAGAAAATCTGGCGTGTTTCCTTCCTCAAATTCAAAATCTGATCTTGCATCCTCCGATTCTGAAGAAGCTACGTCTGTATCTGTATCGCCCTTTGCAAGTGGCCATGTTGCAGGAGGTACAGGTACCGGTAAGTGATCGCTGTGTTTCACAAGTCTTGTTGCGGACAAAATATTGTCAGGATATTTGATTTTTCTTCCTGTCTTTCCCTTTCATGCCTTGAATGTTCACTGCACAGAAGTAACAGTCACGTCGTTGGCTGGCTGGCACGATATCATCAGGACACCACACGGCATGGTAAATGGGCGTTTCTTTTTTAACCACGCCAGGAGACGCGAAGCACAGTTATTGCATATTGTAGTACTAGGTGCCCACTCCCTACCTTCATCAACCTTGCTGTCGAAGTATAGTTTGTAAGCCTTTTTCACAGAGGTGTTAACTTTTCCTTATTACTCTTCACTATGTATTCACCACACACGTAACATAAACTATCTGGATGGTTAACTCAACCTCGAGGGATTGTGACAGTCACAATAATACTGAACAATGTTACTATAACCACACAGAGATCTTACGCCTTGCGACACGTTCAAACCTGCAGACGACTGAACACCAGAGGTGAGGAGGGACAATACACTGTTGCCAGGACTTGGATGCGTCGCTTCGTCCTCTTGAACTGCAATGTTGGGTGTCGTTCAAGAGTTGTACTCCGGTTTCTTGGGCAATACAAACGCTGAGAATTACAAAATACTCGTTTACAATTTGCTGAATAGTTACGAAAAGCAAGGATGCAACATGTCTCTGAAACTACATTTCATGCACAGCCATCTAGACTTATTCCCACCAAATCTCGGCGATGTAAGTGATGAGCATGGTGAACTGTTTCATTAAACAATAGCAGCAATGGAGAAACGTTACCAAAGCGGATGGAAGCCAAATATGCTTGCAGACTATTGCTGGGGATTGCTTAGGGACACCGAAGACACCCACAGGAGGAAGGTCAAACGCAAAACAATGAACTAGGTATCATATGCTGTGTTCTTTTACATATGTATAGTTCTATATTGCAATATGTATACTTTACATATGTTTCTTCATTGAAATTCGTCCTACAGGACAACTTCATTTAGCCAACTCAATGTATAGGATGTGTGTTATTGAGTTTATGTTTGCGTAGTGCAACTGTAAGTGCTGCAAACTTACCTCAAGTTCTCCAAAAATTAACTTTTTCAATAATTTTCTTATTTTCTTCTTCTTTTACAAATTGGGTGTGATGGGTACCAAATGTACCTCGTTGGATTCTGTGTTCCATAAGCTTTCCAACGACGTATAATTTGTGATTCTGGGATAATTAGTAGAGGGGCACAAAGGCCGCCAACATGAAGCTCTGCGATTTCCTTCAAATTTTGGCGGGGTCTAAAGGTTGATGCTATAACTGGCATTATTTCTATATCTGAGGGTTCAGGACAAAAACTAAGATCAGATTCGTCTTCAGCAGCTCGAAAACTAAAAGGAACACCTTCTTTTATGCAATAAAGTTTTCACTATCGATCAGTGATATACCACATGTCACAAGAAACCACACGCTAGAAATAACAGGATTTAATACAATTACCTATTGAACGAATTTGTTCTGGTGTAATCTATCCCACCAGTTCGCTTTCCTTTCTGACGCAACTAATAGAGGCATGAAAAAACAACTAAAAATGCCCGCAGAACTGGTGGCTTACGTGACCTAGCAGATAGCGTAACGCTCCTAAAGCAAAAGTTTTAACAAAGCCATTTGCATTGGTAAGCATGACTTGAGCAGCAGGTATATGTGAAAAGCCAAACTGAAATAGGAAACTGAGACCTACGTTCGTTGTAAATAAAGTAGTGGCAACACTGGCAGGAATAGGTGATAACTAGACCTCGAAGTTTAGGTTTGTAACCTATTTTATCCTTTACAGGTATGTAAGAAATAATAAGTTATATCAGCGTTTCGTTAAAAAACTCAACAACTGATGAAGTTTTATAGTGCCTAAAAAAACATATTTTGTTTTTTAGAACCTATTTTAGGTTTATGCGCCTGAATCAAGTCTTTTTTATGGTTTTTATATATTTTTAAAGGTTTTACATAATTTTTGTGTCACACAGAGGCATTTATTGTATATGGTCACGAAAAAATTCAATGACGAACGGGTTCGAAATGTACTCTCTGTCCATTTCCCTTCCTCCAAGTCCATGGATATTTTTCAGAGCTCTAAACAAATCAAAATGTCTGGTACCACTGTTACCTGTACAATCCAAAGTGGTCTGATCTGTGTGGTCTTGCTCACTTTTGCGTCACTTCGTGCTTTGTGGAATTCACGCCTTGCTAACTAACATTTCAGCATTGACGTTTGCACCACTGACTATGTTTTTGTTGAAAGATTATTTTCAGCATACAAGATGATCCTCACAGACAAAATTGTGGAGTTTAACTGTGGATAACATGAAAACAGATTGTTGCCTCACTATACGGCGAAGAGTGGACGTTATTAGCAAATTTCCAATGGTAAGTTCTGCCATCGCCGTAGGGTTAGGCAACACACATAACGTTATGCAAGATAGTGCGTATTTCAGAATATACGTAGGTGTCCCATTTTCATTGCCTGTGACTTTACCTAGTCAGTATTTTTCAGGAATTTTGAACTATTTTAAGTTTAATTGAACCTTCAGTACTTTTCGAACCTAACTTAAGATTTTTAGGACCTATTTTAGGATTTTTAGAGCCTATTTTGGGAGCCTAAAAGCACACTTTTTAGAACCTATAAATCCGAGGTCTAATGATAAGACATATGCTATCAGGCAGTGATCAATGTCAGTTTTGGGCCATGTCGATGTGTGGAGTGCCAAAGGCGATCGCTGCAGCGAGTGCTCACAACGGGAAAGTGCATTTCTTTAGGAGGTTGCGATGCGTCATTGAGAACAACCTCAACATGAGGATAATTCCATCATGCTGGGTTCTCGATATTGTAACCATTGTGCAACTATCAGATACGTCTAGCAGGAACGTATATTCCAGGCTAGCTATGCTATCTGTGAAGCCTGTCTATAAAGTAAAATACTGAAGTAAAATCGATTAGAAACTGTGAATTAACCTGATTTAAAAATGAAGATAATGGCGATTCTGAAGTTGGCAACCTGAATTCTCAGGAGTTGGCAACCTGAATTCTCAGGAGTTGGCAACCTGAATTCTCGGGAGTTGGCAACCTGAATTCTCGGGAGTTGGCAACCTGAATTCTCGGGAGTTGGAAACCTGAATTCTCAGGAGTTGGAAACCTGAATTCTTGGAAGTTGGCAACCTGATTTCTTGGAAGTTGCCAACCTGAATTCTTGGAAGTTGCCAACCTGAATTCTTGGAAGTTGCCAACCTGAATTCTTGGAAGTTGCCAACCTGAATTCTTGAAAGTTGCCAACCTGAATTCTTGAAAGTTGCCAACCTGAATTCTTGAAAGTTGCCAACCTGAATTCTTGAAAGTTGCCAACCTGAATTCTTGGAAGTTGTCAAACTGAATTCTTAGAAGTCGGTAACCTGAATTCTTGAAAGTTGCCAACCTGAATTCTTGAAAGTTGCCAACCTGAATTCTTTGAAGTTGTCAACCTGAATTCTTAGAAGTCGGTAACCTGACTACCGTTGGGATGCAACATGGCTTCATTGACGATGTCAAGAATGAGCCTAAGCCCCGCGACAGCTTAAGTTTGCAGCAGGTTTTATGTATTAATCCGCGTAAAAACGGCGGTCAGCATCTCCCGTGCCAGTTTTGCCTCAACCGCCAAGCTGTTCATGTCACAGACAGTGAGAAAATGGACAGTATTGTAGCGGAACTATATTCTGCGCGCACGTTTGGGTCTATATATGCGAAAAGTTGCTGCAAAGTTAACCTGTCGTGGGGCGTAGTCTTCTCCCTTACATCATACCATAGCCTACTAGGATCAGGTGTCATAGTGAGCTACTCCAGGTCTTAGACTCAGCATACGCGACTGACGCCTAGGTATTGTTGCTACAGGCTTCGTGCAAGTCTTGATGGAATTCTCGTGCATTTTTGCCACCTGGACTTTGATCCACAATCGTCACTGTTCTACCTTTGTAAACATTTTTTAGGGCAGTACGCAAAATGGTGTTCATTTAAACCTCCTACATACACCACAGCACTCGCTGCAACAACCACTTTTGGTACTCCACACATCAACATGGGCCAAAACTGACAATGCCCATTGCCTAATTGCACATGCACATGTGTTGTCATCTTTTGCTGACAGTGTTGCCACTACTTTACTTACAACCCACGTACATATATTTAGACGACAGTGAATTCGCTTTCGCCATACCACCGAAAGTTTCGGTTCGAGTCCCGCCCGCCCTGCGTATGGGTGTGTCCCTTCCAACAGTTTCATTTGATCATTCGTTCTTAAGGTGGTTATTAGCCAAACGACGCAGAACAGTGACGTAAAATTAAGGAAAATGCAAATACTCTTATGATGATCTGCTAACTCAAGAAATTGTATGAAAAGCACAACTCTATCAGGTCAGTGTATTGAAAAAGGGCTCCACTCATAATATTATAAAGTTATCTTGTCGATACTATTCACAGAGTGTGGATGACAACGTCATGGTCACATTGCCCATCGCTCGTCGTCCAATTGCATATCCTTCGTAATCATATACTTATGTTGCTTCATCTCATTGTCAATCACTATTCGCCGCGTTGTCTGTCGCTCATTGATCGATCGCCCTTCGTCCGATTGCCTATTATTTGTCGGTCTCACTTATCCGACCAAACTCAAACATCTTCCTAGTCAAGCGCCGCATTTCTAAATGCTAAATGCTTCCATTCTTAGGCTAAATGTAGTATATTTGTACTAAGAGATTTAAACCGAACTATCCTTCCCTAACCACGAAGGTATTTCACGCTTACGTCAGAAGTTGACATACGGCGAAGGTGTTTGAGTATGGTGCGATGAGGCATAACCATTCTTCGTCATCACATTACCAATGCCGTTTCATCTCATTGCCAGTCAGCAATCACAAGTGGTAGCATTGCCTGCTCTTTGTCGCAAAGCCAGTTACTTGATATTGCATCTCCAATCGCTCATCGTCGCATCGCCAATCGGTACGCGTCGCGTCGCCAATCGCTCCTACTGTCATCACTAGGATTTTTATGACACCATATATTTTTTTGGTAAGGGTGATGTGTTCCCTAAATACATAGAAATTCATATTGTGAAGAAACTAATTGAATTAAGGTGCTTTTGAAGGGCATGTTTTGGCATATTTGACCATTTCTACGTGATAAAGCATAGTTTGATATATTTTCGGTCATATTCAGCATATTTTCGCTTTTTCAAGAAACATACAGTCATTTTCCAAGTGGATTCGTTCTTACTCCCATATTCACTCGAGCTTTTTTTTTTGACTGCAGCAAAATATTTTTCATTTTTTTATTGAAAATTTACAGAAAGTATTTATTGTGCATTTCAAGTCATCAGGGCCCATAAAGTGAACTAAAAAAAGTATGTACAGTAGGCGCCCTCTAGTTCAGCTTCGGTAGGTTCGGCCGCTGGATGGTTCGGCCCGTCCCCGCCGCCCTGCCGGCGACAAGTCACCACTTGTTTGACTAGCACTGGAAAGTATTGTGCAGTACATATCAGCTGTCTACAGCTCTTGCTATTGTGCAGACTTACTGTTCGGTAGAAGTACAGTTAATGACTGGCGCAAAAATAGAAAATCCATTGAGAGTTTGTATGTAATGTATGGGCCGTACCGTTTATAGGATTCATTGGTCTTTTTTGCATTACTTCGGATCGTTGGGCTATTTTTTAGTTCGGCCTACGGTTCGGTCCCGAGGTGGCCGAACTAGAGGGTGCCTACTGTATATGAAAATATTTCAGCATAAGTTAGATATTGATGTTTGAAACAGTCTAGTTATATGGGCATATTTTTCAAATTATAATGCATATTTTGAAAATATTTAAGTTAAAAAAGAGCATATTTTATTTTGTATAGTTTGGTGATTTTTAGGCCAAAAAAATCCTAACCCTAGTCATCACATATCGCTCCTAGTCGCATCGCCAATCGCCAGTTACGAGATATTGCATCTCCAATCGCTCATCGTCGCATGGCCAATCGCCAGTTACTAGATATTGCATCTCCAATCGCTCATCGTCGCATCGCCAATTGCCAGTTACGAGATATTGCATCTCCAATCGCTCATCGTCGCATGGCCAATCGCCAGTTACTAGATATTGCATCTCCAATCGCTCATCGTCGCATCGCCAATTGCCAGTTACGAGATATTGCATCTCCAATCGCTCATCGTCGCATGGCCAATCGCCAGTTACTAGATATTGCATCTCCAATCGCTCATCGTCGCATCGCCAATTGCCAGTTACGAGATATTGCATCTCCAATCGCTCATCGTCGCATGGCCAATCGCCAGTTACTAGATATTGCATCTCCAATCGCTCATCGTCGCATCGCCAATTGCCAGTTACGAGATATTGCATCTCCAATCGCTCATCGTCGCATGGCCAATCGCCAGTTACTAGATATTGCATCTCCAATCGCTCATCGTCGCATCGCCAATTGCCAGTTACGAGATATTGCATCTCCAATCGCTCATCGTCGCATGGCCAATCGCCAGTTACTAGATATTGCATCTCCAATCGCTCATCGTCGCATCGCCAATTGCCAGTTACGAGATATTGCATCTCCAATCGCTCATCGTCGCATGGCCAATCGCCAGTTACTAGATATTGCATCTCCAATCGCTCATCGTCGCATCGCCAATTGCCAGTTACGAGATATTGCATCTCCAATCGCTCATCGTCGCATGGCCAATCGCCAGTTACTAGATATTGCATCTCCAATCGCTCATCGTCGCATCGCCAATTGCCAGTTACGAGATATTGCATCTCCAATCGCTCATCGTCGCATGGCCAATCGCCAGTTACTAGATATTGCATCTCCAATCGCTCATCGTCGCATCGCCAATTGCCAGTTACGAGATATTGCATCTCCAATCGCTCATCGTCGCATGGCCAATCGCCAGTTACTAGATATTGCATCTCCAATCGCTCATCGTCGCATCGCCAATTGCCAGTTACAAGATATTGCATCTCCAATCGCTCATCGTCGCATGGCCAATCGCCAGTTACTAGATATTGCATCTCCAATCGCTCATCGTCGCATCGCCAATTGCCAGTTACGAGATATTGCATCTCCAATCGCTCATCGTCGCATGGCCAATCGCCAGTTACTAGATATTGCATCTCCAATCGCTCATCGTCGCATCGCCAATTGCCAGTTACGAGATATTGCATCTCCAATCGCTCATCGTCGCATGGCCAATCGCCAGTTACTAGATATTGCATCTCCAATCGCTCATCGTCGCATCGCCAATTGCCAGTTACGAGATATTGCATCTCCAATCGCTCATCGTCGCATGGCCAATCGCCAGTTACTAGATATTGCATCTCCAATCGCTCATCGTCGCATCGCCAATTGCCAGTTACGAGATATTGCATCTCCAATCGCTCATCGTCGCATGGCCAATCGCCAGTTACTAGATATTGCATCTCCAATCGCTCATCGTCGCATCGCCAATTGCCAGTTACGAGATATTGCATTTCCAATCGCTCATCGTCGCATGGCCAATCGCCAGTTACTAGATATTGCATCTCCAATCGCTCATCGTCGCATCGCCAATTGCCAGTTACGAGATATTGCATCTCCAATCGCTCATCGTCGCATGGCCAATCGCCAGTTACTAGATATTGCATCTCCAATCGCTCATCGTCGCATCGCCAATTGCCAGTTACGAGATATTGCATCTCCAATCGCTCATCGTCGCATGGCCAATCGCCAGTTACTAGATATTGCATCTCCAATCGCTCATCGTCGCATCGCCAATTGCCAGTTACGAGATATTGCATCTCCAATCGCTCATCGTCGCATGGCCAATCGCCAGTTACTAGATATTGCATCTCCAATCGCTCATCGTCGCATCGCCAATTGCCAGTTACGAGATATTGCATCTCCAATCGCTCATCGTCGCATGGCCAATCGCCAGTTACTAGATATTGCATCTCCAATCGCTCATCGTCGCATCGCCAATTGCCAGTTACGAGATATTGCATCTCCAATCGCTCATCGTCGCATGGCCAATCGCCAGTTACTAGATATTGCATCTCCAATCGCTCATCGTCGCATCGCCAATTGCCAGTTACGAGATATTGCATCTCCAATCGCTCATCGTCGCATGGCCAATCGCCAGTTACTAGATATTGCATCTCCAATCGCTCATCGTCGCATCGCCAATTGCCAGTTACGAGATATTGCATCTCCAATCGCTCATCGTCGCATGGCCAATCGCCAGTTACTAGATATTGCATCTCCAATCGCTCATCGTCGCATCGCCAATTGCCAGTTACGAGATATTGCATCTCCAATCGCTCATCGTCGCATGGCCAATCGCCAGTTACTAGATATTGCATCTCCAATCGCTCATCGTCGCATCGCCAATTGCCAGTTACGAGATATTGCATCTCCAATCGCTCATCGTCGCATGGCCAATCGCCAGTTACTAGATATTGCATCTCCAATCGCTCATCGTCGCATCGCCAATTGCCAGTTACGAGATATTGCATCTCCAATCGCTCATCGTCGCATGGCCAATCGCCAGTTACTAGATATTGCATCTCCAATCGCTCATCGTCGCATCGCCAATTGCCAGTTACGAGATATTGCATCTCCAATCGCTCATCGTCGCATGGCCAATCGCCAGTTACTAGATATTGCATCTCCAATCGCTCATCGTCGCATCGCCAATTGCCAGTTACGAGATATTGCATCTCCAATCGCTCATCGTCGCATGGCCAATCGCCAGTTACTAGATATTGCATCTCCAATCGCTCAATGTCGCATCGCCAATCGCCAGTTACTAGATATTGCATCTCCAATCGCTCATCGTCGCTTCGCCAATTGCCAGTTACGAGATATTGCATCTCCAATCGCTCATCGTCGCATCGCCAATCGCCAGTTACTAGATATTGCATCTCCAATCGCTCAATGTCGAATCGCCAATCGCCAGTTACTAGATATTGCATCTCCAATCGCTCATCGTCGCATCGCCAATTGCCAGTTACGAGATATTGCATCTCCAATCGCTCATCGTCGCATGGCCAATCGCCAGTTACTAGATATTGCATCTCCAATCGCTCATCGTCGCATCGCCAATTGCCAGTTACGAGATATTGCATCTCCAATCGCTCATCGTCGCATGGCCAATCGCCAGTTACTAGATATTGCATCTCCAATCGCTCATCGTCGCATCGCCAATTGCCAGTTACGAGATATTGCATCTCCAATCGCTCATCGTCGCATGGCCAATCGCCAGTTACTAGATATTGCATCTCCAATCGCTCATCGTCGCATCGCCAATTGCCAGTTACGAGATATTGCATCTCCAATCGCTCATCGTCGCATCGCCAATCGCCAGTTACTAGATATTGCATCTCCAATCGCTCATCGTCGCATCGCCAATCGCCAGTTACTAGATATTGCATCTCCAATCGCTCCTAGTCGCATCGCCAATCGCTATGCGTCGCGTCTCAAATCGCTCATCGTCGCATCGCCAATCGCCAATTACTCGATGCTGCATCTCTAACCGTTCATCGTCGCATCGCCAATCGCTATGCCTCGCGTCGCAAATCGCTCCTAGTTGCATCGCCAATCGCCAATTACTCGATGCTACATCTCGAACCGTTCATCGTCGCATCGCCAATCGCCAGTTTCTCGATGCTGCATCTCTAATCGTTCATCGCTCTGCGTCGCATCGCCTCGCCAGGTGCATAGAAATGAATGCGGAAACGGACCCGTACGGAAAACGTTCGTTAAAAACAATGCCCTTTCGTGCCCTTCAGGGCTCAATTCCAACTAATATACAGAACGGTATTTTGTATCAGGTTTTGTAAGTATCTTTTAATAACCGAAGAGCCGGAATCAATTTATTGAATTACGAGCAATCGCAATCCAATATGCCTATTGGAGACGCAGGAACCGATGGCAATTGGAATTTAATTGCATTCCTGTTTCCGCGTACGTACTCTCATGCGTCACTGAGGAGAAAAAATTCCACTAATCATTATTTTCAGTTTGTTGTGTTAAACTCTCGGGCAGTAGAAACCTTCAAAGGATTGTTCTACACCTACAGGAACCTTATGCTGACCCGACTTACAAAACTTCTAGTTAAATACGTAACTCGCTTCAATGGTTAAGCATTTGTAAAGGTTTATGCTCAGATTTGTTAGTGAATAGCATAAGAGCATAAGTGGGATCCGAATTCCATGATCTCCTCTCGTTTCGGTTCACAAAAAGTTTAAAAAATAGTAGAAAACACTTCTAAAAATCCAGTAGAAGTTAGTCAATTTGTTTTTGTCCACAATACACACACATGCATTTATTTATTATATATGTATCACTAAGGCTATACAACTAAACCTAACCTAAGCCTACTGACTATCACATTACCGTTATGTGTAATTTTGTAAATATATTATTTCGTGCATGGATAAGATTTATCTTATGATCATATTAAGGATGTGCTCTAAATTTGTCGGTGTTTTCGTTGATTGTCACGTATAACACAGACCGTCTGCTACAAGTTTCCCTAGATTTCCAGATTTGAAATATTCCTCTTTCAGCTTAAATTAGGAGAAATCGGAAATAAGCGACACAAGAATTTCAAAATTCCACCCTTCCCTTAACATAGGTCACCCAGGAAGCTGCATGTTAACCAAGCTGTGGCGCCTTAACACACAGCCAGTATAATTATCTTCTGCTGTCCTGTGATATGCCCTTGCATGTGCCGGGTGCTCCTATACAAACTCAGCTTCTATCAAGGTTATTGAGATTTAATTTTCAGAGATTGACATTTAATTGTAGTAAGAATATCACCGTGACACTATCGAATCGTTTATGCTCGATAAGGGGCCTGCTTACGGAATTCTGATGCAAGACGATCTTTCATTTACTGGTCTTATTTTTAAAGGGGTCTCTCTTGTTCTCGCCTCAACAAGTCTTCAAGACAGTGTGGCAATTAAACTTATTGATTTCAAGAAGGGAGGGTGTCATCTGTTTTGTTTTGAAGAGAGGGGATAACCGATAAAGACACATTATTATCAATAACTGGAAGAAGATTTTTAAACTAATATTCAACCACTCTAGTTCGCTGCACATTTTTACTTTCTTTGCACATGTGTCTTGTTGCTTACAAAGTGCAACACAGAGTCGTCTAATGCGTTGATTTGGTGTCACGTATACTCTATCCCTGGAATTTCTGGAGTAAGGTCAAGCAGAAGGATAGAAAGACGGTGGGCGGAGCAAAGCAGTACATATGCTGATACAAAGAGCTGGGAGCTGCAGTCGCTTTGAACCTCCACTCAATCCTATTCCCTCGCACGTGTTCATTGGTCGATCCCCCTCGAGTTACTACTTGCGCAGAGACTTGTTTTCGATCGTTCGCTCCAGAGATTCCCGGGACATAGTATAGCGTATTCTTGCGCTGCAGTGTGCATTGTGGTGTATCGTATCGTACCAAAGGTATTGGGTAGAAAGGACAAGTCTTCTGTCATTCTTAGCATAGCAGGAAACAGAGAAAGGGATAAGCAGTTAGGCAAACGTTAGGTTACACTGGTCTACATATGAAATATTTTTTTCTGCTGACTTAGATATTCTAACTGATTCTATATAATTTGAGGTCGCTGATTCCAAATATGTAGTCAGAAAAAGTGTATCACGTCACAATTTTTCACAAATCACATTTGAAAATTTTCACAATATTATAATACTGGGCTAAACTCCAACAATTTTCCATATAGATATCTGTACATAATTAAATTTCTTTTTCTGCTGACTTAGATATTTTAACTGATTCTATATAATTTGAGGTCGCTGATTCCAAATATGTAGTCAGAAAAAGTGTATCACGTCACAATTTTTCACAAATCACATTTGAAAATTTTCACAATATTATAATACTGGGCTAAACTCCAACAATTTTCCATATAGATATCTGTACATATTTAAATTTCTTTTTCTGCTGACTTAGATATTTTAACTGATTCTATATAATTTGAGGTTGCTGATTCCAAATATGTAGTCAGAAAAAGTGTATCACGTCACAATTTTTCACAAATCACATTTGAAAATTTTCACAATATTATAATACTGGGCTAAACTCCAACATTTTTCCATATAGATATCTGTACATAATTAAATTTCTTTTTCTGCTGACTTAGATATTTTAACTGATTCTATATAATTTGAGGTTGCTGATTCCAAATATGTAGTCAGAAAAAGTGTATCACGTCACAATTTTTCACAAATCACATTTGAAAAAAAATTCACAATATTATAATACGGGCCTAAACTCGAACAATTTTCCATATAGATATCTGCATATAATGAAATTATAAGACTACAAACATAGGTGGCGTAGCTGATAACAGGTATTAAGTTGCATTGTTTCACAAGTCACATTTTCAAATTTTCAGAAAATTATATCCGGCTACATTCCAACAGCACTTGCAGTCTTCGTACCCAATGTTCGTTCCTTGCTCGACTGTCCCATAAAGACAAAAAGCATGGATATTTCGTGAAACCTGCTTGTTGACCAAGTAACATTGAAATGACATTGAGATCTCCGCACACAAGCCAACTGTCATTTGCATACTTTATCTTTCGAAGCAGTTCTTTCATTGTTTCGTAGCTTTCCTTCAAATGTACGGAGTGGTCAACAGGAATGGATGCTAACTTATTGCCATTATGCAGCAACACACACTTCAAACTCCTCTTCGAGCTTTCAATAAAAAGCCTCCATTCTTCTGCATTATACGTACATCCCATAGCTTCAATTAGTCCCTTCACATCTGTACAATAGACAAGTTCT
The DNA here is from genome assembly GCF_977018435.1 of Lepisma saccharinum. NCBI lineage: Eukaryota > Metazoa > Arthropoda > Insecta > Zygentoma > Lepismatidae > Lepisma > Lepisma saccharinum. The sequence goes on along the minus strand of NC_139241.1, from coordinate 46,087,054 downwards.
TCGTCTCTTTGAAAATATCTTAGATGCCTCTCTCTGTCCCAACACATAGAGGTTGTTCCAGACGCTAACATATTTCTTTCCTTTAGTCTACACAGGTCCTGCATAGTTTATGAGGTGCCCAGGATTTATCTTGGTCACCCAATTTAATTCCGAAATATGCACTATATGCTTTCCTTACAAAGTCAGTAATATTTGTCCTTTGTTTTGGGGTTAACAATGCTCGAATAATATTAATTATAATATTCCATGTGCTGCCATCTTGTGACCTCTTTACGGACTACGTTGTTTCATTGCTCTAAATATACATCCCTAATCTTAGATAATTTTCTATTTTCCTCCTAAACCTGACGTGATAGGAAAAAACGGATTTCGGTTTTGGATTTACCACCCTCGAATTACTAAAGAACAACCATCAGCCTCCAGTCAGCAAAATGGACGTAGACCAGTGTTATTGACTTGAGAGACGGTATGGAATGAGCGTTGGAATCGAGAAGGAGCGAGGACAGTTGGCGAGGATACGAGACAGAGTAAAGATCACGGATGGTGAGAGAGAATGGAAGTGGGGGACTATTATTGGACAATGGTGCGTGAACAGAGTGAATTCTGACAGGGAGGCAGTGATGTGCGTCTACGCGTAAACAACGATAGTCTACATTCTACAAGTAGACTATTTTATACACGTAGATGACGTAATCTATGTAAACAACATGGGGAAAGGTGATAACTTAGCAAAGGACACCGTGGAAGTAGAATAAAATTATACTGCGTATCAGTTGCTAATGTGTGAGAAGAACCTTTCATACACTTCCTTCCAAATTCGAACAATTTCTCACCTAGGAAAAGAACTTAACATAGGAAATATTCTAGTGTTGTATGGGGAAAAGACTAATTTTGCCTCACGACTGCCATCTGTTGCTTTTTTTGCATACTATTTATCTTCTTCCATAGTTTATGATAGAAGAGAAGAGAAATTTTGTTTTAAATAGGATTATTTTCAGTTCGTTAGGAACCAATATTGTTGAAAATGCCACTTTCCTTTCATGAAAGCCTTGAAAATTAATTTTAATGCACTTTAGATTGTCTACGTAGTCTATGTAAACTACAACCCAATGTAATCTACGCGTAGATTACGTGTAGACAACGCATGTAGACGTAAACTTATAGTGTACGGCACATCACTGCAGGGAGGTCAGACATGTGACAATTGAGAGGACAAGTATGGAAATAACCATCTAGTTGCGGGGCAAGTAATATCCTTTTCTAGACAAATCCATATCGGTTCAGTCATGGAGAGTACATAAATCCAATTACTGTACATGTAAGTTCTTTAGCCATAACTTTGAATGTAACTTCTTCCATTTAGGCCAAGCGAGTGATTACCAACTGAAAGATGAATGATGAATAACTACACCACCCAATAGACGGCTGAGGGTCTCTGGTTCGATCCCAACGCAGTATTAGCATTAACGTACGGTATGATGAAATGGTACGTGCTAAACAATCATTGAACTTGGAAAGCATCAGCATACATTTGTTGAATCTTCTCAACTTGAACACCGTTATTGTTGTGTAAAGCGGCTACTTGATTCAACACTAGTTCCTTACATCTGCAATTCACCTTTACTCTCTCCCGGGAATCTCTGGGGCAAGCGAACGAAAGCAAGTCTCTGTGCCAGTTGTGACTGGAGAGGGCTTGACCAATGAACGTATGAGAGGGGACGTGAGTGCGTGGAGAGGAAAGCGCAGCTGCTTCTACCTGCTACATTTACGCGGATTATAAATGAATGTTTGCATCAGCATTTGCTCCGCTCACTCGCTTTCTCCCCTTCTCTACCCCTGTGCGCTCTAAAAATTCACTTATAATCCGCGAGTTATAACTTGTCCCTTCCTTCCCTGACGTGTTACATGACGTACCATCTCAGCAACCAGCCAGTTTAATTCGTTCATATCTGATTGGCGGAGTTGTATCCCACGCTGAAATTTTGGCGGGAAAAGGGAACTGTCGCACTGTAACAAGTCGTTGAAGGTCTTCACAGTTATATCAAGAAAAGGTTTATCCACACGGATTTGAAAAATTCACGTATGCACAAAATGCGACGCAGAGTTTTTTCCTTTCGCAGATTCTATCTTGCAAGAAGAATTTCCCGGCATGCCTCACGCTCTAGCACGAAGAAGAAGAGGATAAAAAAAGAAAAGGTTGATTTTCCCGATTAATTAACCGATTAACACAGCCAACGACTTCCGCCGTGCTACGAAGGCCGCTAGTGCGAGCTTGATAACGCTAGGAAAAATTTTCACGAGGTATGCAACCCGTGCGGCACCCCGGCCTTGCGTGTCCCGCACTAATTCTCGCCTCTCAGCCTTTCGGCCAGTTTTCGCTCCCCTTCCCCCGGCCAGGCCAGGCGTGTGTAACCGATAAGGGTAGACCGCGACCGGCGTCACTCTGCGTAATGAATCACCCTTCCAGGATGAATCAATCGATTATCGAGGCCTGGCGAGATAGAGAGAGAAAAGAGAAAGGGGGGGGGGCGGTTCCCCCCCAGTAACAATGGACATTGAATCGATTATTTGGTCGATTAATTCGGGAAGCCGTAGTACTCGATCAACGGGTAATGTATACTTTTCTGTTTTCTCTTCGAAAGGGAGCCATCCGCCCCCTCTCACCCCCTTCTGGCCGTTTCGCACAACCGCACAATTCTGTAGTGGTCATCTTTCCACGGTGGGGTCTCCCCCCCGCAACCTTCAGTAGTAACTCAGTGCTTCTACTCGCCCCCGCAAGTAACAAACAAAGGTCTAACTGACCGCACGCACATATTTCAGCCAGCGTTCCGGAACTTTATATATAGTCGCTCACCTGTTGCAGCGTTGCCAACCGCAAATTTTAAAATCCACCAGACTTTTTTTATGGATAAAGGCACTTCGCCTTCTCGATATTTTGACCTGTTCGATACGTTCTCTATCATTATTCAGCATAATTGTCACACAACAGGCTGGTTAAAAAGAATCATGCGTTTTCTAATTTGCTGCCAAAAAAAATCGTAGAATTTTCAGACAAAGGACGATTCTAATAGGAAATCTCGTGACACGTCTCGGTGAGAAAAGAAGAACTAGTGCAGCTTTGTTTGCGTGTTCTAAATATGTCGGTCAAATCGAAATTGTTTTCAGTCATAATTACAGCTCTTATTCACTTCTAAAGCAATTCGCTCATTTTCACACTTTAAGATCTTAATTGGAACTGCATCTATACCACGACATTCAGAATAACTCGAGAGCACATTTGAAGTATCTTCAGAAACGTCCGGATTTCTGGCATGGAAATTCCGGAAGCCGCTTTTGCCATTTCCGTGTGGATCGGTTTACCTTTGCGAGCGACAAGCATCATAAAAACTTTTGTTCTCTCATATTACTAAACAGTAATTTTGCCTGTAGTGTTACATGGATGTGGCGCAATATTCCCATTGTCCCTTACACTAAAACAAAAACAGTAATTACGATTTTTTTAAAAAAAAAAAACACTTAATAATATTTTGACCTAAGCGAAATAATGAAAGTGTTGAGCGATAAGGGACCTAACGCGTTGAGAGGTAAACTCACACTGAATTGAAAACCAGCGTAGATATGAGTGGCCAGTATGAGTGTCACTTCATCATTCATCCTCATTCTGAACGTTGCATAATTCTGAACTGCTTGAATTGTGTGTGTATATATGTATACAGGGTGTCATTTTAATGGCGCCAATGGACCACAGATTCGTATAGAGGACATCAAAACAAACAACTTTTCTCAGTAACATTTTTCTCGTTGGTGCGTCGATTCGACGCTACAGCCGTTCAAAAAAGATCGTTTTGCTGCCTGGATGCTGGCAACCCAACACAACATTTGATCGTATCTGTGACGTCATTTCCTGCGGCGAAACAGCTCACGGCAATGTTGCAAGGAACACACAAATTGTGTGAAAAATGCCAAAACTACCAACAACATTATTAGCTGTAAAACGAAGAGAGAAACGCGTCCAGCAGACCGAACATCATAGCCTACGAGCCAGAAGATCAGCAGTGGGGAGGGGTAAGTGAACCAACGATATGAGGAATGGTAAAAAAACGTATTTAAAATGAAGTGTCAATATAGGATTTTGTCTCAGCCTAAATGTCAAATATCAACAACAATAAATTTTATTGGACTTTCAGCTTACATGTGGCTGTTTACGCCCTGCTACATGTCAATTATATTTGCAAATCTCGTTGCAAGGTTGATATCTTTGGTTTGTGTCCAGATGCCTTGTGGTACTTTTGTGCTGATAAGGGAAGTATCCGAGGTTCACGTTGTTACATTACGGCTAAAACACGTACAACCACAGTAACAATCTAATGATGAATCAGTAGCGAATATACTTACCCACACAGTATTTCTTTCGAGATTGCAAGTGATATGTGTTCCAAGTTTGGTTGAAATCGCTCCTGGAACAAACATACACACATACATACATGCATTTTTATGTATAGAGAGATAGAAAATCAGACAAGGTCTCAATATACGGAAAAACTCTGGAAGTTTTCTTCTGACAGGTGGGCTTATGCTGTTTTGCCGCTGTTCCACCAGGATCGCCAGTGTTGCAAAATGGCTAGTGACCAGTAGAAGGTGTATTGTGTGTTGGAGCTATCAAGAACTGATTCACTCACAATGGTGCAAAGACATTTCCACATGCGTTTTGGTACTAATGCACATGTTTCACCTTTCAAAAGATTTGTCAAAGTTACAACTGTAAATTGTTAGTGTCTTCGAAACCATTGACAATGACTTGCCGTCTCGTGCATAGCATGTACTTGATTATCGTTTGGATGTGCTTCCCATTGAATCTTTGTAATGTGAGTCAATTGAATAAAACTTTCAGTTATTCTTCATGTTGATACCTTGTCTGATTTTCTATCATAAATAATAACGTCATAATAATTGTGTAAAGTTGCACCATTCATTTTGAATTATCCTGTATATACGATTAATATATAGAGAGATATTTACAACACGCATGCAGTTCAATCACTTCACTGTCACTTAGTCTGGAACTCGGCGTTTCAGCAACACAGCATCTCATTAACATTTCAGCGTCTCGTCTGCTACGATCTCGGCAACTCGTCGATTCATCAACTCCGTAACATCTCGGCGTCTCAGCAACTGTACTCGACAATTCAATACTTTGGCAGCTCGGACATTCAGCAACTTGACAATTTCTACGACGCCTTTCTATTTACTACTCCTATCTGTTATATCTGAAATTATGGAAAAATCTCTTCCGGACCTTTGTCTACAGATTGATCGCAATGTTACATATGTTTATTTTAATATCTACATTTATATGTATTATTTTCTTTATTCGCTATCGTGTACATTAGATATGTTTAATTACCATTTCTATATTTACATTTCTTCTTATCTTAATCATTATTTCTCTTGTGACCAATTATTTTTTTCTTTATTTCTAGTTCTGCCATCTGTGTTTGACCTTTGAAAACTTTCCTTTTCTTTCTACCTATTGCGTGTGGGACAACACAAATTTGCCTTTATGAATAGAGCGTAGATTTTAGGATTCTCTGCAAAATGCTAACAGTATACAAGGTTTTAAGATTCTCTGTAAATTGCTAACTGTATAAAAGTATTTAATATTCTCTGTAAATTGCTAAGAGTGTACAAGGTATTAAGATTCCCTGTAAATTGCTAACTCTATAAAAGTATTTAATATTCTCTGTAAATTGCTAACTGTATACAAGGACTTGAGATTCTCTGCAAATTGCTAACTGTATACAAGGTTTCAAGATTCTATGTAAATTGCTAACAGTATACGAGGTATTTATGATTCCCTGTAAATTGCTAAAAGTATACAAGGTATTAAGATTCCCTGTAAACTACTAACTGTATACAAGGATTTTAGATTCTCTGTAAATCGCTAACAGTATACAAGGATTTGAGATTCTCTGTAAATCGCTAACAGTATACAAGGTTTTAAGATTCTCTGTAAATTGCTAACTGTATACAAGGTATTAAGATTCCTTGTAAATTGTTAACTGTATACAAGGATTTAAGATTCTCTGTAAATTGATAACAGTATATAAGGTATTTATGATTCCCTGTAAATTGCTAACAGTATACAAGGTATTACGATTCTCTGTAAATTGCTAACTGTATACAAGGATATAAGATTCCCTGTAAATTGCTAACAGTATACAAGGTATTACGATTCTCTGTAAATTGCTAACTGTATACAAGGATATAAGATTCCCTGTAAATTGCTAACAGTATACAAGGTATTACGATTCTCTGTAAATTGCTAACTGTATACAAGGATATAAGATTCTCTGTAAATTGCTAACAGTATACAAGGTAAGTAAGGAAAAGTATTAGAACTCTGGCAAAGTCACCAGGGCGACACTTGTGTTTACTGTTGCCAGTTGCAGACGCAATCAGGGCTCCTCGGTAAGGGAGATTCAGAGGGTAATCCGAGGGTGTATATCGGGGGTTGAAGGGGTTATACCTCCATTACCAGGGAATCAATGACGCACGGGCTCCCGGCTGGTTACGAATCGCACCCACGGGACCCGCATGGGCGCCTCGTTTATTTTGAGCGCAGGAAAGATCTCCCCAGCTCGCGCGAGGGAAAGAGCGCACGTATGCCAGTGTTACCAAATTATATATTTTCACTCTAAACCTTGAAAGGAGTAAAAGAGATCTATGCTCAAGCCACTGAATACATTTCTGTGTATTCATGAGATGCTATATAGAAATATATCTACTTCGTTGCTGCACGAATTATTATATTTCTAGCCGAAATGGTGAAAAACAATATAGACCACAATAATTAAATACGAAATTGTTTATGCATGGGGGAAATGATTAAAAATGAATCTGAAAATCGAGGATAAGAATCACATCAAATTTGATGGTACTCAAATGGAATTAAAGGGTGTCTGGTATAATGCCAAGGAAATAAACGAATCGGATTTCGGGAGAGAGGAAATAAAAGCGAAAATAATATAACTTGATTAATCCTGAAAGGGTTAAACGAAAAAAAATGTTAAACTGTATAAGAATAAAATCAAACTTAATCAACATGAAAGAAATACAAGCGAGATAAATAAATCAGAAATGGAATAAAACTGAGACAAATTAATCGCGAGAGCAATGAATGAGAGGCAAATTCACCACGAAGAGAATAGAAGCGAGGCAAATTAACCGAAAAATAATAAAACCTAGGTAAATGAACCGCGAAAATAATAAAACTGAGGTAAATTAACCGCGAAGAGAATAGAAGCGAGGCAAATTAACCGCAACAATAATAAAAACAAGGCAAATTAATCGCGATAATAATAAAACCGAGGTAAATTAATCGCGAAAATAATAAAACCGAGGTAAATTAACCGCGAAGAGAATAGAAGCGAGGCAAATTAACCGCAAAGATAATAAAACCTAGGTAAATTAACCGCGAAAATAACAAAACCGAGGTGAATTAACCACGAAGAGAATAGAAGCGAGGCAAATTAACCGCAAAAATAATAAAAGCAAGGCAAATTAATCGCAATAATAATAAAAGCAAGGCAAATTAATCGCGATAATAATAAAACCCAGGTAAATTAATCGCAAAAATAGTAAAACCTAGGTAAATTAACCGCGAAGAGAATAGAAGCGAGGAAAATTAACCGCAAAAATAATAAAACCGAGGTCAATTAACCAGTAAAATAATAAAACCGAGGTAAATTAACCAGGAAAATAATAAAACCGAGGTAAATTAACCACGAAAGTAATAAAACCGAGGTAAATTAACCGCGAAAAGAATAGAAGCGAAGTAAATTAACCAGGAAAATAATAAAAGCAAGGCAAATTAATCGCAATAATAATAAAAGCAAGGCAAATTAATCGCGATAATAATAAAAGCAAGACAAATTAATCGCGAAAATAATAAAACCTAGGTAAATTAACCACGAAGAGAATAGGAGCGAGGAAAATTAACCGCAAAAATAATAAAAGCAAAGCAAATTAATCGCAATAATAATAAAAGCAAGGCAAATTAATCGCGATAAAAATAAAACCGAGGTAAATTAATCGCGAAAATAGTAAAACCTATGTAAATTAACCGCGAAGAGAATAGAAGCGAGGAAAATTAACCGCAAAAATAATAAATCCGAGGTCAATTAACCGCGAAAATAATAAAACCTAGGTAAATTAATCGCGAAAATAATAAAACCGAGGTAAATTAACCGCGAAAAGAAAACAAGCGAGGCAAATTAACCGCGAACCGAGGTAAATTAACCACGAGAATAATAAAACCGAGGTAACTTAACCAGGAAAATAATAAAACCGAGGTAAATTAACCAGGAAAATAATATAACCGAGGTAAATTAACCACGAAAATAATAAAACCGAGGTAAATTAACCGCGAAGAGAATAGAAGCGAGGCAAATTAACCACGAAAATAAATAAAACCGAGATACATTAACCACGAAAATAATACAACCGAGGTAAATTGACCGCAAAAAGAATAATACCGAAGCAAATTAACAGCAAAAAGAATAAAGTCGAGACAAATTAACCTCTAAAAGAATAAATGAAAGGCAAATTAACCGCAAAAAAAGCTGAAGCAAATTAACCGCCAAACGAATAGGCTAAATGCAAGGCATGTGAAATGAATATTTTTCGAAATATAGACCTGGAGGCTAGTCTAGCTAAATTAAATGTCTTACTCCCTTGTCATCGTCTATTGTTAGTTAACAAATTATAATGTTAGAGCAAATTATACGTACACAAGTCAAAAAAACAGCCGACAGGTTAATTTCAACAAATCTATAAATGCGAATGAAGCAGAAAGTATGTAATAAAACATTTGGATCTTTACAGATTAACGTTTTACACATTCAAAAATATATTTCAAATTCACAAAGAAAGCTTCCATTTTGCTTGAAATCTACGGGAAATGCCAGGACACTGTCATGGGATAAATGTCTAAAATATTTATATAAAATTTTCGCTTTTCTTTAACAATGTTTTTCACGATTCTTCCAACTCATGATAAAATATAACTTACTGAATTATTGCAACTTGCTACACTGTGTCTCAGGAATCTCTGGAACAAGGGAACGAAAGAAGTCTCTGCGCAAGTAAAGACTCGAGAGGGCTGGACCAATAAACACGGGAGAGGGGACTGCAGCCGTTTGCAGCAACGTGCACTGCTCTGTTCTGCAACTCACTTCTTCCCCTTCTCTACCGTTATGCGCGGACGCCTTGATCCAAAGAGACAGTGAAATATTACTTATTGAGGTACACCACCAAAGCGTACGATTACTACTTATCAAATGCACAAACTTGTTTCTCACAAGAAAATATCCTGTATGTTATGTGACCCAACTTGTGGTGCTGATGTTTGGGTTGCAGAAGACGCAGGCGGAACCATTTTCTTAAAAGGCAGTTTTATTAATTGAGTGATTGATGGAATTAGTGTTTCAAGTCTACTTCATGCACAGTAAGGTTAATCGGGACTGGGCCTTCAGTTTAAACTAGGATCCGAACCACTATGTGCCTCCACAGTGTATCCAACCCAGGACCTCTTGATTACAAACGACGACGTTACCACTGCGCTATCGGGGTTGAAGACAGGTTTACTGGTTGTCTGTTGCATCTACTACACCCGAGGAAACGTAAAATAAAAAAGTAACGTCGATAAACATCCTTGTCTTCATCTTGGACCGAAAGAGGAAAAACATAAAAATATAGTTCCGTTGTTACCGGAAACGACGTTGAAAACACTTTTTAACCTGTGGCCTCTCTTCCCCCGTCCATCCACTCTCGTTCTTTTTTATCCAGGTGAAGAGAGAGAGAGAGGGGGGGGAACAGGAAATGGAATTAACAACCCCCTAATTTCTCCACTTTAATAATTAAATGTCCGTAAAAGTGCAGTTTTAATACCTGAGGTTGTTTTTTCCCTACTTCTATATAAAATATTTAGCAATCGAGAACTTTTATTTTATGAGCCTTGCCCAGGCGTCGCTTCCTATTATGAATAGGAATTCCAAGCGGTCTAGAGAGGGAGAATTAGTGTGAAATGTTTTATACATGTGAGGAATTTGTTTCGGTGGCTTTGAATAAGGGAGGATAGCATCTCTGCTGTATCTGTACCCCGTCGTGTCGTCTCGTGTCGAAGGCACTTTCAACATCCTCTTCCATGAATTCCCTACAAGCCATATCCACAGGAACATTGTTATCCTAGTTGGCAACCTAAGCGCGTAGCAGTTATGTGGAAGGATGGGCTATAGTTTCTTCAAATAGTCCAGACTAGAAATTTCTGAATTATGTGCAGAAAGAAATATGCAAAAAGGAAAGAGATAGAAAAGAAGACAGGGAGATAGAGAATAGAATGAGAGTAACACGGGATGTGAGAAGAATAGAGAAACAACAAAGTGCGAATAGATAAACAGAAGAGAGAAGGATGAGAATAAATTGAAAAAGAAAGAAAGAGAGAGAAAGACAGAAATTAAATAGAAAGTGTTAAAAAGAGAAATAGAGGAAGTAAAGAGAAGATAAAAAATAGAAAGACAGAAAGCAAAAAGAAAGTGATGAAAAGAGAAACAGAGGAAGTAAAGAGAGGATAAAGAAAGAAAGAGAGAGAAAGACAGCAAAAAGAAAGTGATAAAAAGAGAAACAGAGGAAGTAAAGAGAAGATAAAGAAAGAAAGAGAGAGAAAGACAGAAAGCAAAAAGAAAGTGATAAAAAGAGAAACAGAGGAAGTAAAGAGAAGATAAAGAAAGAAAGAGAGAGAACGACAGAAAGCAAAAAGAAAGTGATAAAAAGAGAAACAGAGGAAGTGAAGAGAAGATAAAGAAAGAGAGAGAGAGAAAGACAGAAAGCAAAAAGAAAGTGATAAAAAGAGAAACAGAGGAAGTAAAGAGAAGATAAAGAACGAAAGACGGATTAAACGATGGAAAATATAATTACTGAAAAGAGGAAAATAGAGAAAGATGAAAATAGAAAGAGATAAAGCAATCATGAAAGAAAGTGGAAGAAGGGAGAATATAAAAAGAATGAAATAGGAAAGATAAAAGAGAGGGATAGTGAGAAAGCAGACCGAAAGTGATAGAATGAGAGAAACAAAGAATGAAAGAAAGAGACAGAGAAACAAAGAAAGAAGAAATTAACGATACAAAAGATAGAGAAATAGGACAGAGAGAAAGGAAGGGAATAGAAACAGATAGAGAAAGCATAGCACCGAGACAGTGAAAGTGAAATATCTCTTCCACCCTTGAGAAGGAAGATATAAAAGGAATGAGACAGAAATTGATAAATCAAGATGGAGATACACCGGAAATGAGATAGAGAAAGAAATCAGACGGAAGGTGGTGGATGAAGACGACAACATAATAAGGTAAAGGGATAGGTATAATATCTTCGCCTTGTAACCAAGGGCTTCAGGCTTTGAGGCAAATAGTGGTTCGGATACCACTTTAAAATGTAGATCAAGTTCCGATTAGCCTGTCTGTGCATAAAATGAACTTGATCCAAAAATTCAAATACTTCATGCATCTTAAGATATATTTATGGGAAGCTCTTACAAGCTTAACCATTACCTAGAGGCCTAGTTCTAGAGCAACGAGACAATTACACGCTGACCCTCCAATTCGGGTCAGTTGTACTTCTGAGATCTTTGCTTCGCTGTTCTCATCAAAAGAACGACTCCGTTGCGAATCATTAGGCGTGTGACCATAAAAAAACAACAGAGCGAGAATCCCAGTCCATTGGAGGTCAAAGTTAACAACGAGATGGCCTTGCAACTGCTCAAGTGTTTGCTGTTTCAAGTCCTTCTCCGGAAGATTAACGATTGGTTGCCCCGAGCAGTTGAAGTGAGGCACTCGTAAGCGAAGGTCTCTTGCTAAGAGAATAACCACGTTTATATCTCAGATTCTCGTTGGATCTACGAGGGTTGCTTGAAAAGTAAGGTAAACGAATCAGAGATGGCAGCACCATAATCCAAATCGATACACGGTCGGTACGTTTGATCCTGCAGAGTTTCAGCCCAGTACTTTGTGAGGTTACTGTTTATGAAATGATTTCCCCCGGTCTTCAAAAATTGCCGTTCACAGCATGAATCACTTCACCGTAAACGGAAATTCGTTGTCCTTCTAGCTATCTCTTAGTGGAAGTCAGAGGGAGCTAGATCGGGCTAATAGGGCGGATGATCCAAATTCGAACTTAAGTTCATGAATTTTAGCCATGGAATCCATTGACGTGTGAATCGGTTCATTGTCCATCATTTTTTTAAATGCTTGCCCGTTCACCTACTACACGTGATCAAACAATAACCTCAAAACGCTGAAACTCTGCGAGGTCTCGTTTGAAGGATCAAACTTATCGACCGTGCATCGATTTCGATTATGGTGCTGCCATCTCTGATTCGTTTACCTTACTATCCAAACAACCCTCGTATTTATGATTCTCCCCAGAATCTGCGGAGATATGCCACGCATAACAGTAGAGAAGGTCTGATTGATTGATTGAATTTTAAATTTTGGGTGCGTCAGCACTCAGGCTATATGCGTGGTCCAGCCCCTTACCATAAATATAATAAAACTAATATAACATAAATGTAATGTCGGTGACTAAAATATTCTGACTTGGGTTAAATGCTGAGGCAGTAGAGAGCACACAGAAGGAGAAAGCACAGGACACACAGCCATAGAAACGCCAGAGCCTCGTTAGTCTGCCAAATGCAGTCCAGGGTGTACCACGTGGAAGTGAGGTTGACAGTTAGGTGTACTACGTGGAAGAGTCACCCCTTAAACCCCCGGTAGAGAAGGGGAGAAAGCAAGTTGGCAGAGCAGAATCGTAACTGACAGGCTCGTATAAGATCAAAAAATATCAAGCCTTACTTACACACAGACGACTAAACTCATCAAATAATGCACCACAAATTCATAGATTAATGCACTAAAGTGTGTTTTCTGGCCTTTGCCAGGAATTACGCTTACAGTTTAATGCATTCTCGTGTATCATTTGTGCAACATCAAAGTGCATCATGTGATGCATTTCTTTCTGCGACTTTATATGCATTTTTTGTTCCAACTGATGCATTTACTTTTCTGAATATACAGGGTGTTGCCGAGCAATACGGACAAAATTGGTACAACTCGACCAAAACAAGAACAACCCGGCAAACTCGTGAACTAAAGTCGACAGTCCTTTGTTTTCTGCTCACGCTTGTGCCCCAATGCGACAACGTTGCCAAATGTATAACATTCCCTCCCTTGCAACGTTAAATATTGCCTTTGCTTTCTGTGCATACCGTTTCCCTCTTCATATTGAGACAAGCACTTGGGAATGAATAAAGGTGACAACGATGTTTTCACGCTCATTGCATCTCCCACGCTTCCTTTGCCCGCTCAAAGTTGAAAATTCGACAATAGCGCCAGAGTTTTTTCACCCGAGTTGGATGAACAATTGTTGCAGTATCTCGTTATGGACAGCAACAGGTTTGTCTACCTCTGAAACACCTCTCGCTCATGTACTATCTATCAATGATGCTTGATATCCAACTATGATATTGCTTCAACGTTACCTACGCTTAATCTATCTAGTAAAAAGCAACTCTATCGACGGTTTCAAGACTGCCAATAGTACAATTCAAGTGATTCCGAAAATTTGGGGACTCAACCCCCCTCCCTCCCTCCGTAAATATAGTGCTGCAAATTTACATAAACTTACATAAATAGGATACCTCCTAGTCACTTTACTTGTATTTTTCTCGTATTTATAGTATTCTATGTTGTAAGCCATTTCTTCTTCATTTCCTATGGTATTCCATATTTGAAGCACTTTGTTTTATGATAGTTCCATTTCAATTTTTTTTCCTGTTGTTTCCTTAAGGTAACTGAATAGTAGATACTACAAGAAATATATGAAAGTGTGACATATATATATTTTGTCAGTATTTAAATTCGCTGTAGTTAGCTGAATTTGCAAAAATAAGGACTGATATTCCACAATTAATTAATTTCTCTCTCTCCACACACACACACACACACACACATATATATTGTGTATGTATATGTGTGCATATATTTATTTATATATATATATATATATATATATACGTATATTGTGGAACGATTCAAGGGAGACTCTGTAAAAAAAGGTGAAATCTCTCGCCAGTCATCAGTGCTCGGTCAAGCGACAATTTACAACACAAGGTGACATTCCACAAATAGCGGAAACACATGACGTCAGGAGAGACGGCATTCTTCGATACTACCGGGTTCAAGCCCGTCATCGGCTGGCAAATACGGAAGTGCTTTCCAAGCAGCTAGGAAGTATTTGCCAGCAGCTTAAAAGAGCTAAGCACCAGAATAAGAGGCTCAGTCAAGTCTCAGAATTCAAGGACCTCCAGAAGAATACCAGCCACCAGGCGAAGTCCTTAACACCTTTCAGGTCTCAGCCCGGCTCGGTAAAACCGAGACGAAGCTTTCGCCTAAGGCAACCGCAGTACGTTCGCGAGTTGACTATCTTCATTACCACGGCTTGCAACTTGTAGCCATCGGTCAGACCATCGTCCCGGCGCCTTTTCTAGGGCCGATTCTTCAAGACCAGCGTGTGTTTTGTCGCCAAGCCACGGGCAAGAAGACCGTCGAACTCAGGACTCCGTGCTCTGTCGCCTGACGTCCACACTCAACCGCTTGGCCGAGAGGTATGATGTACGTCGTCTATATATATATATATATATATATATATATATATATATATATATATATATATATATATATATATATATATATATAGACACACACGCACACACAGCTAATCGTTAAACTGTAATTAGTCCATCGAGTCCTTCAGATTCATGAAACACGTTCTGTATACAGATTTAATTACGTTTACGATCCCGAAGAGATTATCACTTTTCTTTGTTTCTCGGCATTTCTCTTTTGTTTTTCCTCTGTAGTTATTATTTCATTATGCTAATTACGCTTTTCTTTGTTTCCATCTTTCCCTTGCATCGTATTAGAATTTAAAAAAGAAAACGCCAGCATCAAAAGTTGTTAATGCTTTCCGTTCCTTTTATTGCTTTAGCCATTAGTATCCTTTTTTGTCCTCCACGCACACAATGCCTCGAAAACCAGGATCCATGCAAAAATTTCCTACATTATATTCTTCTTCTCATTCCTCTTTTTTTCTCCCTACCTCCTCCTCTGAACTACGTTTTTTTATACAGGGGTCGGTTCGAATAATTCTTGACTCACCTCACAGATGTCGCCAGCAGTAGCAGTTATTTGCGTTGGATGTCCTATCTACAAAATGGAGTTTTTTTTAAAGCTTTAATGCCATATGCTGTCGAGCTTCCAGGTATAATTAGGGAGACTTTATTCTCCTTTCGGCCACTTTGAAATATCTCACTCATTCCTTTCTCTCCTACAAATCTCCCCAGCCCTTAAATTTCCACGGGTCGTTTTTGAATCGTGTCGAGATTTGTAACGTTACAAATCTTCCCCTTCTTTTTTTCCATCTCTCCATAGCCTTGTTTCCCCTGCTTTTATTTCATAATCATTTGAACCGAATGTTATTTTTAAAAATAAAAGAAACTCTGGAAAAGTTGTACTCAATGAAGAGGAGATGCCACGGGAAACGTATGAATGCAAGATGTTCTGTAAAGCGATGACACATTATGCCGCGTGTGTTTATATAGCAAGAAGCTGGAGATCATTTTTTTTACATAGGAAATGGTGATGAAAGAAAGTTTCGTTTCATTCTGTATGTAAATGTTTATATATGGCCTATGTCCATTTACCCCGTGGGAATTATAGTAGCATACAATGGGAAGGGTAAAAGCTTAATTTGTGCTTTATCAATTTAAATTAGTTTTCGATACTTGAGAATTGAGAAAGAGTTTTTTTTTATTGCGTGACCGAAGTGATGTAATTTCTCAAGAACAATTTTTCCGTTTGTAATTGCAGAACTGAAAAGCTCGAATTTTTTACGGGACATTTTTCCGTTTCTAAGGGTAGAACTGAAGATATATAATCCTTTAGGAGACCTTATTCCGTTTCTAATGACAGAACTGAAGAGCTCGATTTTTTTACGGGACATTTTTCCGTTTCTAATGACAGAACTGAAGAGCTCGAATTTTTTACGGGACATTTTTCCGTTTCTAATGACAGAACTGAAGAGCTCGAATTTTTTACGGGACATTTTTACGTTTCTAATGACAGAACTGAAGAGCTCGAATCTTTTACGGGACATTTTTTTCGTTTGTAATGGCAGAACTGAAGAGCTCGAATTTTTTACGGGACATTTTTACGTTTCTAATGACAGAACTGAAGAGCTCGAATTTTTTACGGGACATTTTTCCGTTTCTAATGACAGAACTGAAGAGCTCGAATTTTTTACGGGACATTTTTTCGTTTGTAATGGCAGAACTGAAGATATATAATTCTTTATTCGAGTACATTCGACGTGGCTTTTGGCCACGTCTTGTACGCTCGCAAGCATGACCTTCGGTTACGTTGTGGGCGTAATCATATTATAGATGGGGTAAAATGTCAGAATGTTGTATTTAATGAAGGGGAACAAATGTATAAGTTCGTTAATTTGAAAAGTTTAGAAAGTAACTTCATGTGTGTATGGGCTCTAATAAGGTACAAATATTCAAAATATTATTGTCTATTTTCTTAATAATAAACTGAGTAAGTAATAACCGTTTCAAGATAATTAGTTAGATGCTTTGCATAAACGAATTCAATAGCGACTCTAATTTGGAAATGCAATATTTACGTCTTTTGTCATTTTCACATTTTTAAACGTAATTGGAAAATAATTGTTTTCCGTCATTCTCCTCAAATTCCTACCTTGCCTCTGTAATAAATTCTGACGCTCTTATTTTAAAATACGAAAAATCTACTATAATTCACTTACAGTAGTTTTCGGGGGCTTTAAGTTCCATAGTAACGTCCGTTTCCATGGTGTACAACAAGCACGGCAAACTCTCTAAATAATTGTTTGTTATTATACCTCTAAACATTTAATTAAAACACCCACGATGTATACGTAATATACGTAATTGTATCTGGGCTGAAACTCCTTATGTAGATGTCAGTCTTGTTTCAGGCACCTTTTCAAAACCAGGAGTTCATTAATCTGTGTGTGATCTGTGGTAGCTAGACACTAAGAATTGAAAGAAAACAATGTGTGCTGCAAAAAAATGCCCGTGGAAACGGTCGCTAAGAACGTGAGGAAACGGCATTTTCAACTTTAGAAAAGGGCCAAGTGAGCGAATTTTAATTTTCTCGGCCTTTTGGGACAATTTCATTGGGGGTCGTAATCGGGCATTTTTTGGCTCCGGTGCTTCCATCATGGAGAACATTTATGTCAGTGAGTGAGTGGTGGGATTGGGACTTTATATTTATTGGACGATACCATATTCCGTTTATAATGACAGATTTGAAGATATCAATTTTTTTACGGCAAAGTTTTCAATTTCTAATGGCAGAACTGAAGAGCTCGAATTTTTACGGGACATTTTACCGTTTCTAATGGCAGAACTTAAGATATCGAATTTTTGCCGACATTTTTCCGTTTGTAATTGGAGAACCGAAGTTATCGAATAATTTACACGTCATTGTAACTATGAGATAGATATTTTGCGGGATAATTCTTGATTATAATAGGAGAACAGAAAATATCAAACTTCTACAGGAGATTCGAGAAACTAAATGAGATTGTTTTACAGAGTATCTTGTATCTTGTATTTCTGGACAGATATGTTAATGTTTACAGGTAATTCGTAATCATACCTTTGTATAGGGTGTGGGTTAATAATGAGGATGGTGGTTTTTTAATGGAAAAGTTTGCACGCACTTATCATAGCAATGGTCAAGGTATCAACTTCCATCTGAACAAACTTGAAAGGGGGGAATTTTAGTTGTGTGGGAACGTGGCGTCGTTCTCCTTGCAATTATGAGCCGACATTGTTGCTAGAGGAAACAATGCAGATGAGTGATGGTGAGGATACTTGCTAACGACCGTCCTCCGAAAGAAAAGTCAGGGAATTTTCACCCTACGCGGAAAGTACCCCTCTTTTGTCGAGAACCTTTGCCTCCCTTCAACAACTCCGCATTAAACAATTACACGCATTTCAGACGAGCCGAGACATTTCTCCGAACCATTGTTACCAGGTACACAGCTGCAGTACGAATTCCGCCCTGGAAATACCGTGGTTTAACTAAACATGGCTCACCCGGTACGGCCCCCCCGCCCCCCAAACGGCCCCGCCAAACATTGACTCCAAAGCCAGCCCCGCCCAGTCCCCCTTAATTCCTACCTCACTGTGGTCTGCCTCAGCAAACACACAAACTATGCCATCGATGCTTATGTGGTGTTAGCAACAGAGCTATGCGCAATGGAGGTCGTCACACATGTGTTCGCCAACAATAGACAAAGACCGCATTTGCAAATGGCCCCGGATGCAACCGGCCACAACAATGCAAGCCCCTTTTTTCTGAGCCGGAAGGGAAGGGTGAGCTCGCAAAACAAAAGAAAAGGATTCTGCAATTTTCACTCTCGTTTGGTGCTGAGAAACCCTCCCCACACGGTGTAGAAAACTGGGGAGATTTTCTCCTCGCGTTAAAGAGATAATGAGATAGTCTTCATTCTACACTTCTTGTAATTCTCTAGCGGGAATAGCCATGTGGGCATCAACGATGCTCGTGGCTGTAAAGGAATGTGCGTGTATGCTTGTACACGATGCATAAACTTACCATTAAATGTTGTCCTTTCGTTCCCCTCTTAACACGAACCGTGCGTATTCTTTTAGCACTATTGTTGCCATGTGACGCCGTAGAATTGTTGGAATTCACAGCAGCAGTAAGGTGTTGGGTTACTACTCGAGAAACCATAGTTCGATACCTTGGGAACATTGAGGATTTTCTTATCCTGATTATGAGTAGGGTTAAATAACTTAGAACTACGTATTCATGTCCAGATATTCCGAGCAACGGAGGGTTTTAAAGGAAATCTGTAAGGATGGAAAAGATTGGATTGTCTTGCCCAGGATAGAGACAGATGGAAGGCTTGTGTTGCTGCAGACATAAACCTTCGGGTTTAAGAAGGCTAGAGAGTTAGTTAGTTTGATTACGAGTGCATTCATTCAACGTTCTGCCAGACGTTTCGTGACAGAAAGCCTTAGGTATATCTCCATTGTAACATTGAGATTGAATGAGAGAACACTCGGAAAGATATGTTTATAGGCTATCGTGTCTGGAATTCGAACCAAGTCGCGCTGAGCCTTACGGTAAGCATTGTACTATGGTGGCCGATATTTGAAAACAAAAAGGGCAATATGTTACTTCAGCTACGGTACTTAGGAGAAAAACAGGGAATGTTAACTTCGTGGCCGAGAGTAATTCCGATATGAAAGTTAAATACGATGTAGTTCCTTAAAAGATCTACATAGACAAATTCATATTCTTTGCAACAGTTTCACAATTACTTCGCGTTATGAAAATTATTATTTATATAAATCGAACGCTAACTCACTACTGGATCTTACGAGTTCACATAACCCGCAATGATTCTTTGTCATTATTTTTACTTCTGTATTTTACTACCATTCTTGACATAATAAGATGCAATAATTGTTTTCACTTTTAGTGAACTCCAACTCGTTTTTGGTTCACTATCTTTTCATTGAAGTTTCCAATTTGTCGATGCTGCCATCTGTACTTTTTCCCCTAAGTTTCTAAATATTGTGGCTTGTGACGAAACGTTTTTGATTTTAAAATGACCACTGCGACAGGTTATTTCTAAATAAAATAAAAATAGCCTTTCGGGGATACATAAAAATATTTTTAAATTAGGCAGAATAAACAATATAAGCAGTATGTGGTATTAGTTCTAAGATGTAAATTAATTGTTTATTAATCATTATGAATTTGATTGCTGCCAATATAAGAGCTCTAAGAAGCCCAGTTGATAGGGCGACTGACTATCGCGCAGGAGTCCCAGCTTCGATTCCCTAACTTCATTTCCTCAGGCGGCTCTGGGTGTCGCCCATCCTCTAATCAATAGATACCTAGGGGAAATCATAGTGTTGCTGATAACATCACCTCCAGCACGGTGGAGATCGACAATTGTTGCAGCCTTGCTCCTACAACCCATATGGGCCTTCATACCACGGTGCTATGCACATGGGATAACTGCACCCCGTTGTATTGTTAAGATATCAATTTTTCAGTCCTGCATATTACATGTTTTTAAGCTTCCTGAAACAATGAACATTTCTATAGGTTTCTATCCCTTTAGAGCCAGCTCACGGGGAGAAAGCGAGTGAGTGGAGCAAACAGTGCGCGCTGCTGTAAACGGCTGGTAGCTGTAGTCGCGTTTTCCCCTCCATGCACTCACCTCGCTTCTCACGCGTTCATTGGTCGAGCCTTGCGCAGAGGACTTGTTTCTGTTTGTTTGCTCCCGCGACAGAGTATAGCGTCGCTTTCTACCGCGACGATGATTGATGATTAGATGAAATTTATGAAGAGATACTGTGAACAACACCCTTTGCCAGGACTCGAACTTGTGAACTTAGACGGTGAGATCTAAAGTCGACCATCTAACACGCTGGGTATTACTGTATTAATACATAGTACATACGTAAAGACAAATAAATAGATATGATTTATACGGCGTTCTCTTCTCTTTAGCAACTTGAAGCTGTACTGGTACCACTGACTTATGACGTCACATACTTGTCTGCTGTGCAAAATAAACTAACATCACTAAACCAAATCTATGCACATGTTTAATTCTATTAGATTCATACATGAGTAGGTTAGGCAGACCAGTTTTGGTGCTATTAGCATGACTTCAAGTTGCTATAACCGTCGCAAGCAGTTCGTTGTCCACTTACGTTTAGTTCCACTGCCCGCCGTGGGAACTGTAGAGCGCTGTAGTCTTGCACAGCTTAGCACGACCAATGCGTCCACTGCAAAAGTCTACCAAACTGTTCCAACGCAAGCTTAATTTTACATTGAAATTCTTGTTATTTCTGACGAGGATGGGGAGAGGAAAGAGCCTCCTGAAACAATAAACAGTTGAATAACGAAGGTTGATTTCGCATGTAACCGGCCCGCAGGACCAGGGTGGATGCTGATTTTTTCCAAGTGATTTCTTCCCTTAATTACTCACTCTTTAGAAGCACAAGTTTCTCCCAACCACCCCCAAAATTACCAATCCATCTACACCCCTGCAGCGAAAGTAACGGTTTGAATAATTTATCGGACTCTAGATGGCGCCACAGGCGTACGTTTTGTTATGTGTTATTATAGTAACAAACTTTTTCTGTTTCATTCCATTACACCTGTTTCTTTCTTGTGGTGTTTGGTTTTCTAAAAGTGTTTGCATTGTTTTACAATCTCCCCTTTTTGTGGTGGGTATTTTCCCCCTATTTTTTGCTTCTCATAGTAAAAATTGTGTAGTAAGTAGTTAAAACTTACATAAGGCCGCTTTAGTATTGAATAAAATGAACTGTGCCGAATCCACCCTTGGCGTAATCTATTTGAATAAGATAGAAGGACTGAAAATCTATTTTCGTGGAGACAAATGTTAGGCTAAAATGATTGGAAGTCTATTCTCACCTACTTTCAAGTATATCTTTGTAAATTGTTTACAACTCTTTGAAATCACCAAAGTATCTTTTCGTTGGGTGACACGTGGTCAGCGCATCGAGTCCCATCGCCGCTGTTCTTGCCCGGTACTACTTTTTAATAAACTCTCCAAATGTCCTCACGTACTCTGGGTATTGAACCAGGGATCGCCCGCACCAATGGCAAGAGCACTAACAATTCTGTTATCGCTGGAGAGTTAGACAACACACATAACAGGGAAACTAGTATTTCAGGATCCAGGTGTCCCTTTTTTGCCGTTGACTGTACACAAAATATGGTCTGCTATGCCTTGTTCTGTGACTGAGCTCGTTTCAAACAAGCTCAATAAGCACGTAAGGAGACACATGAGAACCTCATAGAAATGAACACTGGGTGTTCAAGTAGATAATTTACCGAATAAAAAACGGCAGGATTTCTTAAAATGTTTCACATGCTTATGAATCACCCTGTATAAACATACAGATGAAACTTATAAAGAGGAAAATATATATTACCTTGTCTAGGCATTACGGTACCCTAGGAACAGAAGAGGTTTCATCCTTACCTGCAATAAATGGAGAATATAAATTAATATTCAAGATTAAGGAACCAGAGAAAGCACAGATACAGAGCTAAAATGAGAATACAAATGTATTACTGTAGTTAACAAGAAACAACAAAAAATGCAATAATTATGCTGCTTTTAACAGAGTACTAAAGTAGGTGCTCCAAACTTGTTAAATAAGGCCAGTCGCACACCGGATCCGACACAAGCCACGTTGCGACGGTTTGCGACAAAACAGCGAAGGTATACGGAATTTCGTATCGCGTGGAGCGGCTTGCGACAAAACTATCTGCGCATGTAGTCGAGGAAAGTTATGGCCATCCGAGGAACTAATTGCAACAGAAATGAAACCTACTGCCACTATAGTAAACAATGTGAGGAATTCCATTTTGAAGAGTCTACCACTCTCTGACCTGAACGTTTGCAGCTATCTTGAAAATAAAGACATAAAAAGTTAACGTTGAAAAGTAAAAGCTTGAAAACGGTTTATTGTACACAAAAGGTAAAGATCATCAAAATGAAAGAACATTAAATTTGTTAAATTATGTTTTTTGTTTGATGGAACTACCATAAATCTTAATTGAATTACAAAGCTTCAAAAAAATTCTTTAGCTTTTAGAATAAGCATAAAAGTTGGTTTGCGGCACAAATAACAGCAAATATGTAAGAAACTATGTAATTTACGTCCTAAAGTGACTGGACCAAATTCATAGCTCATGATTTTCTCTAGAGAATGGTTTTTGTTTCATACCTTTAGAGTCAGGGGTTGAGAAGATATGTAGTTTAATGCAGAGTCATTATGGCAAGAAATAAGGAATATGTTCTCCATACCGACGATGAAAAGTCGTCTCAACAGGGAAAATCGGCGTGCATAAGGATTTAACTCAGCCCGCGAAGGATTATTCTTATGTAGTTGGTAGCACTTAACGGCTTCTAATGAGACCCAGAGTCAGATTTAAGGTGCGGTAGTTCGGATCCATTTTAAATTGTAGGTCCAGTCTCACCAGATATTCCCTAACTATAAAAGCAAAATTGAAAGGAAATTTTGCCAAATATTATGTATACTATTCATCCTCATTTACCCTGTACAGATTGAAAAGTAACGTGACATAATGAATATACAAATATGTATATGTAAGAAAGAAGAAGAAGAGGAGGTGGAAGAGAAGGAAACTAGGTGAAAGAGAAGGAGTGGTGGTGAGGAGAAAGAGTGGTGAAAGAGGAAGAGGAGGAAGTGAAAGACGACAAACAAGGAGGTGGTATAAGAAGAGAAGGGGATGGGAGAGGAGGTGGAAGAAGAGAAACAAGAGGAAGAGGTGGGAGAAAAAGAGAAAGAGGAGGAAACTTGTGGTGGAAGAGGAGAAAGTGGTGGAAAAAGAAGAAAGAGGAAGAAGATGTTGTGAGAGGAGGGAAAGACATTGGAAGAAGAGAAAGATGTGATGAGAGAAGAGGAAGAGATGATGAGAGAAGAGGAAGAGATGATGGGAGTAGAGGAAGAGATGATAAGAGAAGAGGAGGAGATGATAAAAGTAGAAGAGAAAGTGGTGAACGAGAATGAGGAGGTGCCGAAAGAAGAGTAAGAGGTGTTGGAAGAAGACGAGAAAACGATAGCGAAAAATAAGATTATGATAAGTTGAAGAAATAATTCTATTAGTAGTAGTAGTAGTAGATTTGATTGATTGATTGATTTGGTGTTTTAAGTCCACTTGATGCTCAGAAAGGCAAATCGAGACTGGACCTACAGTTTAAAGTGGGATCCGAACCACTATGTGCCTCCACTGGGTATCGAATCCGGGACCCCTTGTTTTCTTTTACTGCGTACTCCTGCCACTTTTGGCTAATCGCGAAAATAGGAATGAGAGGTGATAAGATGAAATTTATGAAAGAACAATCGCAAGAACAGTAGCCATACGAGCTGAGGCCAGTGTGAGTGCCTTCAGAGTTACCTCTTACACCCGGTCGTAGATTAAGAAGATGGCGAGGTACAGATGGAAGAAATGGGAGAAGAAATGTATAGAAGGTAACGGTAGAAGAATATTGTAATTATGGGGAAAATGAGACAGAAATAATGTATCTTCAGTAGACATGCCATGTAGAAATGTACACTGTCTCGCACGCACGACAGACAAATCTCCATTCAGATCACATGAAGAGAACGTAAATGATTCTACATCAGGCGCCAATTCTTCACGACTCTGGAACTTCTTGCTTCCGCCCAGCTTCATATCTTCAGCCGAAGAAGAGGGGGGAAGCTGAGAGAACGAAGACTTGACAAGACAGCTGAAGTATTAGGAAGTATCGAGACGAGATCGAAAGAGGGATGCTGGGGGCAGAAGGGATGTTGGACAGGCCAGGGAGAGACCAATCAGTAGTGTCCGGTTCCTTCTGACAGCGACACAATGGGGCTAATTCCGAGGACTTCTTCGGGAGATGGTCATTGATTGAGAGCGTGCCTTCGAGTCGTCACCTTGTCGGTGGATCTTGCATCTCATCTCTTGTTCTCCATCATCTTCTACGGCGTCTTTTGTTCGTTGGGGGTGCTAATGTCCCCTTCTCCAAGCCTCGGAACCAGATGTCCTCTCACAGGGCCGCTGATGCTTAAATCGAAAGTTTCTGAGATTGGAGATTGATGGACGGCAACAGGGTGCCTCAAAAGTTGACGGTTCCAAGCTAAAGACTCGCTCCGTACCGTGATGTCAATGGGTATCGTCCTTAGTCTCGAGTCCGCCTTAGTTTCCCCAAATATGACCGGCCACCCCGATTGTTCACAGTTGCCTATCTCATAAAGTGGACTTCAAACAAACATTGTATATATTTATTTGAGAAATCCTGACTACAGAGAGAATCCATTTTATATCAAGATATCAACAGAGAGAAAAATAGAAATTAACAAATGAGAAGCACGCAGACATACACAAACACACATATACATATAACATTCTTGTTACATATATGTAACAAGAATAAAACAATAACTAGAGTATAACAAACATTAATTTCTCTTCAGCTGCTTGATGCACGCATTTCTAAAAGCCTGCTTAGATAGATGGAAGCCTGGAGGATCAATTAGTGTATTGTACCTTGTTTCTAGCCTATAGAGAAATGGCCTTTGTTCTAGGGATAGCCTTGAGACTTTTGTGTAAAAGAAGTTGTTGCATTTGCTGTTGGTACGTGGGATCCGGATGGGAAGATGTGGCAAGAGTTCGTTAGTGAAAAGTTGTCAATTCATGATTTGAAAAGAAATGTTGGATCTGAAACTTGACGGCGAAGGGAAAGACCGTGAACGTGAGGAGTGGATAGAATTTCATGTTTGGAAATGTTTGCAAGGGCTGGACATCTATGTTTGACAATTCTGATAAAGAAATTTACCACTTTGTTTGTTCTCTGTATATTGCTATCACAGGCCATTGACCAAATACAGGAACCATATTCAAGAATAGGTACAACGCACGTTGGATAGTAGGTTTTGAGGGCAGAAACATGTGTGATATCTGTAAATTAGCCCAAGGGTTTTCATGGCTCTAGAAGTTATGTAATCTATATGGTGGCTGAAAGTGAGTTTGCTGTTGAAAATGACTCCAAGATCTTTGTGCTGTTGTACGAACGGGATAATTTGGTTGCATAATCTATAGGATGGTGCTGTAAAATTGGATTTGAGGGTAAACCTCATAACAACAGATTTCTCAGGATTTATTTTCAGATTCCAGTCTCGTCACCAGCGTTCAATGAGTGTGAGATTGTCTTGCATGGAACATGTGTCTTGAACTGAAGCGATGTTTCTAAATAACTTCCAGTCATCAGCATACGATAAGATTGAGCATTCGGGAGAAATATATTCATGAATCGTCCATGAAAAGAGTGAAACACAGGGGCCCTAGAGAACTTCCTTGAGGCACACCGGAAACTACAGGGAGCCATGACGAAGAGCGACCAGATATGATAACATTTTGCTTTCTATTGTGCAAGTAAGATGAGAGTAATTTAAGAAGAGGTCCGTGAATGTTGAATCTGTTTGACAGTTTATGGATGAGTTGTGTATGAGGGACAGAGTCAAAGGCTTTAGAAAAATCTAAGTAAACGACATCCATGTCTTGCTTGGCACTCAGGCAGTTAACCGCGTTGGTGAGCAAACAAGCAAGGTTTGTGTCACATTAAGCATGAGGACTTGACTCCATTTTGTTAAGGGGACACAGCCATTGGTCTCAGGAGTTTCACACCACATTTAAGTCAACGTTTAAATGGGCATTGATTACAACAATTTGTACTTTAAGACAACTGAGGTTGAACGTTGACCTAACAGTGGTGTGGACCTTCAGGGACCATTGTGTCACTTCTTTTTTCTTACAGTGTGTCTTCTTTTATGTCTGTTCTGTGCCTCTATAGGTTTATCGCGACGATGAGGATGGGGAGGAAGAAGGGACATTGGCAAGCACAGAGGAGGGCAGAACATAACTCCACAGAGGATTATACTGTACTTGCAAGAGCCGGCTTCCGTGGCGGAGTGGTTAGCACACCTCGCTACGACGCCAGGGGTCCAGGTTTCGAATCCCGGCCTGGGTATGGATGTTTGTGAGTGTTATTCATCAATTTCATCATATCATCACTCATCCCCATCTTCGCAAATTAGCCAAAAGTGGCACAAAAGGCGAAGTAAAATAAAGCAAATCAATCAGTCAATCAATGAACTCGCAAGCATACAGTTCCAGGGTGTACTACATGAAAGAGGACTGGTCACCCCTTTGACCCCTCTTATACAGCTATGAAACAAATAAATCTGGCCCCCCGATGTCGTCGCTTTGTAATCAAGGGGTTGCGGATTCAACCCGGTAGACGAACATAGTGGTACGGATCAGACTGTAAACTGTAGTCCCGATTAGCCTTTCTGTGCATAAAGTGTACTTAATAAACAAATAAATCAAAATACATTTTGATATATCTGAAAAAGCTGATTGCAAAGCAATTTTGATTTTGGTAAATTTTCCATAAATTTAACCTTCAAATTTACCAATCTCGAATATACAATACACTGGCAGAACGCTTTGGTGGTTAAACTCACCGACCTGGAAATCCTTAACACAATAGGTGGACAAGCAACGTAATAGAATCAAAATGAATATAAAAATACACTCACAAATACGAACAAAGGAATGAACCATTTTCAGCACGAAACTTCCCCTCTCCTTCACCAGCGTAAATCGACACCCAGGAACCTGGAAACAAGCGCCTCCATGGAAGAGAACGTTACAAATTACCCCTTCCGCCGTTTCCACCCTAACTGGCTTTCCCACCCTCAAACGGTCAATATTATTAGCGAGAAGGTCTGCAAATGAACACCGCAACAAAAGCCTTGAGATGTGATCTCAGCAAGAAGACCCCTTGGAACAAATCCTCCAGCTCGCAAGATCTAATTTCTCCCCCCCCCCCATTTCCAAACCGCGCCCCCTCCCCCGCAAACACTCACTCGACATGCACTCTCCGGCTCAATCAAAAGGGCTTTGCAGAACTGCATTAGCATACAGCTACATTTTCTATTAATTAGTTCGAAGGCCCCATCCAATTTGGGTTCCCAGTACACCGGCAGAATCCCAATTTCCGTTATGGATTCTAGGGTGGATTAACAATGCAATAACTATATAGCTGATTACTCTTGGTTACGTCGGGGTACCAGGCGACGAACTGGCATAAAAGGGAAGAACGAAAGAGGAATGGTGCGGGAGAGGTGCTGGGGTGGTGAGATGATTTTATAGTATGAGCTCTTTCACCCCTTGAGAAAATCAAGTACAGTCAACGGCAAAAATGGGACAACTATATTCTGAAATACTCTTCCCAGCAAGGCGTTATGTGTGTTGCCTAACTCGACGGCAATGCCATTGAAAATTTGCTATTTAAATCCACTTATGGCCGTAAAGTTAGGCAACATATATAACGCCTTGCTGGGAAGAGTATTTCAGGATATACAGGGTGATTCACAGAAAATCGAACACATTTCTTTCCTAATGTATTCCAACACGAATGTTGCTAAACACAATTTATTATTCCACAAATGTAGATTAACTGCTGCTCCAAGCACAACGCAAAACTTCGTTCCATGTTGCTGGTTGTAGAACGCTGTTGTCAATACCATTGATGTCGTGTACAATGTTCTGCTTCAAATTGTCCAAAGTCTAATCCGTCGCTGTGAACAGTGACAGAAAAGTGACGCAAAAGTACAGGTGATGACTTCCCCTCATTTGTTGTCGGTGGTTTCAGGCGTTCATTGTGCAAAATAAGGACATGAATACTCACAGAATGTATATAGAAATCTGTGCCACACGCACAAACAAACTAACAAACGTTGTTACACTGTTACACACATAAATATGTAAATAGAAGTAAATAAACAACTGAGCATTTCGCAATAATAAGTGCAAATAATAAACAAACAATAAGTAAATAAATAAATAAATGAACAGTAGGTACACAATAAATGTAAAAAATGTGTTTGCTATCAGAAATGTAATCTCGACCCTACTGTACGATGGTGGAATAAGCCTAGAAGTTTGCAGTGGGCGAGACTGTTATAGTTGTAGTACACCCAACGGCGAAAGAAACAGTAGGCGAATTGTCCATCACCATTTTCATTAGGTCTGAATTACACAATGTGATGACAATGAATTGAAATAATGACTTCAGTAAACAGAGAACAATGCCTGCTTCGAACCAACATAGTTTCATTCCTTAAAACAACACAGGTTGTAGAATTAAAAAAGTAATGAAAATAGCGGTGAACAATTTGCCTACCATTATCTTTGCCGTTGACTGTACATCCCATTCAAGACAAACCCCTAGGCGGCTCCAACAGTGCCTTGTCACGTTTTTGCTTTGCAAGTAGCAAATCGTCAACGGCAATTGGAAGGGGAACTGGCTGCAGCTACGAGCCGTTTACAACAGCGCGCACTACTTTGCTCCGTCCAGTCGCTTTATCCCCTTCTCTAGCGTTATGCACATCCATGTTCCCCAGACCCCCAATACACAGTGCAGTATCTGTCTTCTTTTGTAGAAAATTAATTTCTATTTGAGTATAACTGTGTTTGAGGAAGTACCTTGTCATTGTATTTTGATTGGCTGACACATTATCACATCAAAATTTCTCACGACGTAAGGACAGGCACAGGACAACACGAACCAACAAAGAATTATGCTGGCTGAAGATCAAGGCGCCAGATCTTCGTTGGCTTGTAATTAGCAGTTCTGATGAAAAATGAATTTAAAGTCTTATCCTTCAGCTTTCATTAAAGGCCAAGCCCTCTGCGCAAGTATTGACTCCAGAGACCTCGACTAATGAACGCGTGAGTGGGGAAGTGAGTGCATGGAGAGGAAACGCAGCTAGAACTACCATTTTCTGGAACTACCATATTTCTAGATCTCACTGAATATGTAATGTAAGTTTCACCTGGTTCCCTTTGTACACCAAAAAAAATGTGCTTCTGGTACAAGGATTAATACTGAAGAATTTAAAGGTTTACCACTCGTCTTTGCGAGTACATCAACATAGGAGTACAGAGATGACGTCAAGTTGTTTTCGCGGGCCCAGACAATGTGGAATCTCTTACATCGACTCCTACACGTCTCCTCAATGATTAGGCGAAATACCAGCATCAACTCCCTAAAGTATTTAGTGCACAAACAACAAAGATGAAGGGAGGATGCACGATGAAGGTACGCTGTTAACCAATTTCGCCTTATTGCACAACGTCAAAAAGATTCCCCTTTTGTCCGCTACGAGGCGCTGGGCGCATAAACCCTGAGATATGGAATGGCAAGTACACACAAAGCTTGGGCGGCGGTATTCCAAATATTTTAGCATGTTGTTCCAAGTCGTAAGGAAGCCAAAGGATGGATCCTCCCCCCGCGCCCCATCCCGCCCCTGTCTTGTGGAGTGGTATTGGATTTAATTAGCAGAGGACTTTGAGCCCTGAGGAGGCTCCCCCTGGAAGCCTAATTACTGGAGGCATATTATTCGGAAGTTTGACGATCCCTGCTTGTCAAAATAGATGGTCCACAAAACTTTCTCCTGCAAAGTGTCTCTCTTTAACAACATTTATATCTTCGTCTATTTGACAGGTTTTCTTTTTTTGAGGGTTGTTTTCCAATGGTCGTTTCAGACTGTTCGCGCTGTTTCGGGAATATGTGTAGCAAGGCCGCGCATAACGGTAGAGGAGGGTAGCAAGCGAGTGGGCAGAGCGAAGTCCACACTGGTCTGCTTCGTACCTATAATTTGTCTTTCCCTTTCGCAGTATACGTATTATTACTGCAGTCGTTGCTCGCCTTGCACCTAAATTCCATCCCTTGCTTCATGCAAGACACAGGTTTCGCTTTCAGTCCCCCCCCCATCCTCTCTTTCTTACCCCTACCATGCTCGAAACAAGGTGACATGGCGATGATACCATCGAAATTTCCCTTTTCTTTAAAAAAATCCCTCAATAACCCATGATGTAACACGATCTCAGGATTGCAACACTACATTCCAGCGCATGACTATTGAAAGTAACACGCGCAGTTTCGTGCGAATGAAGTCTCAAGCCAGAAGAGGGACTCGGTTTTCTCTACGCCCTTGCTCCAGAACGAACGAACGAACACAATAATTGTGTTCGTTTGCTCAATCTACGTGAGAGACCGGGAGAAAAGCTTCTGAATCAAAGCAAATAGCAGGTGAATTGGCGGGGGAACATTTTACGTTTTCAAGGAGATGGTCTTCAATGAATAACTATAATAAAAAATATTTGCATTATTTGGGTGTGCAAGTCCGAATAGGTAGAAGCCGCTAATACATTATAGAGCAGAGCACAATACTCTCTGCACTGACCGCAAAGCAAAGTTTTCTCTCCTTAAAATATTCTTTAAATACATTTTATGCTCAGAAATGCTAATGTAAGCTGTTGGACCTACAAGTTCTAAACTAACCAGTGACGTCAACGGAAAATTTATTTCATATGGGCTCTGCTTCAGTGGTCGTGGCTGCTAATATTCTTTCGCATTCTGCTATATTCTTCCGTTTCTTTCTTTTTTTCCTTGTTCCTTTGCTTCTGACTTTTATTCTCTCGCTCTTCATCCCTCTGTTTCCGTAAATCTTAATTTTGTTTTCTTTTTATTCTATCTCTCGTTTCTTCTACTTCTTTATTCCTCTCTTTATCCCTCTGTACGCGTGTGTGTGTGCCTCCAGGACTCTTTAATTACACGACGACAGCGTTATCTATTCCGCTATCGGGAAATGTGCCCTACCCGAAGAAAACCATTGATAAAAAACTGCCATATTTAATTTAGACATTTCCGATTAACAAATGGAAGTATATATTAACTCCGTTATATTATGAATCCTTTCGATCTTTCAGTCCAGTTTCCCGACGTTCCATCTGTTAACCTTCTTCTCCCGTTCCGTTCCCTACCTTCGGCAACAATAACTATTGGACATGACATTTGCAGCTGTTATTTTCATAATTTACTCATAAACAACCCCTGAGCACCCTCAGGATATTGGTCGTGTGTGCAAAATCAACCAACGAATTCAGGTAAAAACAATAGAGTAAAGGAATTTGTAAGGTTTAGTTTAATTAAATAATAACATTAATGGGAAATTTCTAGCAGCTGGCTTTGTTGTTCTCCTGATTTGGGTGATATTTATATGTACTCAGCATAACATTATTGGAGATGTTTACGCGATGAACTCGTGGATTGGATGCAATGAGAGTCCATGTCCTGGCCCCTTCAATCTTCTTGCCTTTAAAATTTGTTGGGTTGCTTCTTTCCCATTTAAATTTCATCATATTCAGCAATTTTTCCAGTTTTAAATCTCTATTTTATTGTGGTTAGTCTTCCTCTTTGTTGATGCGTTTTTTCCTTTTATATTTCTTCAATAACGTTGAGGCAGTTTTATTTCCTTACTTCTACATTTCTTCAATAATATTGAGGCAGTTATATTCCCATTCTCCTTTATGCAATTAATTTATGCATATATATTTTTCAAGCTTTCCTTTCACTTGTACATTTCTTCAATAATGTTCGTTGAAGCGGTTTTATTTCCTCCCTCTACATTTCTTCAAAAATATTGTGGCAGTTTTATTTCCTTCCTTCTACATTTCTACATTAATATTGAATTGCGTTTATTTTCTTCCTTCTACATTTCTTTAATAATATTAAGGCAGTTTTATTTCCTAACTTCTACATTTCTTCAATAATATTGAGACAGTTTTATTTCCTTCCTTCTACATTTCTTCAGTAATATTGACGAAGTTTCATTTACTTCCTTCTACATTTCTTCAGTAATATTGAAGCGGTTTTATTTCCTTCCTTCTACATTTCTACAGTAATATTGAATTGGGTTTATTTTCTTTCTTCTACATTTCTTCAATAATATTGAAACAGTTTTATTTCCTTCCTTCTACATTTCTACAGTAATGTTGAGGCAGTTTTATTTTCTTCCTTCTACATTACTTCAGTAATATTGAAGCTGTTTTATTGCCTTTCTTCTACATTTCTTCAAAAATATTGTGGCAGTTTTATTTCCTTCCTTCTACATTTCTACAGTAATATTGAATTGGGTTTATTTTCTTCCTTCTACATTTCTTCAATAATATTGAGACAGTTTTATTTCCTTCCTTCAGCAATTATTCCAGTTTTAAATCTCTATTTTATTGTGGTTAGTCTTCCTCTTCGTTGATGCGTTTTTTTCCTTTTATATTTCTTCAATAACGTTGAGGCAGTTTTATTTCCTTACTTCTACATTTCTTCAGTAATATTGACGAAGTTTCATTGCCTTCCTTCTACATTTCTTCAGTAATATTGAAGCTGTTTTATTGCCTTTCTTCTACATTTCTTCAAAAATATTGTGGCAGTTTTATTTCCTTCCTTCTACATTTCTACAGTAATATTGAATTGGGTTTATTTTCTTCCTTCTACATTTCTTCAATAATATTGAGACAGTTTTATTTCCTTCGTTCTACATTTCTTCAGTAATATTGACGCAGTTTCATTTCTGTCGTTCTACATTTCTTCAGTAATATTGAAGCGGTTTTATTTCCTTTCTTTTACATTTCTTTAGTAATATTGAAGCGGTTTTATTTCCTTTCTTCTACATTTCTTCAAAAATATTGTGGCAGTTTTATTTCCTTCCTTCTACATTTCTTCAATAATATTGAGGCAGTTTTATTTCCTTCCTTCTACATTCTTCAATAATATTGAGGCAGTTTTATTTCCTTCCTTCGACATTCTTCAATAATATTGAGGCAGTTTTATTTCCTTCCTTGTACATTTCTTCAATAATATTGAGGCAATTTTTCTTCCTTCTTCCTATATGCATTTAATTTTTGTGTGTCGGTTTTCCAAGCTTTCCTTCTACATTTCTGTCGCAATGTTGAACCATTTTTTCTTTCCTTCTTTACAGACCGGCATACGCAATTAATTTTGAAGCATCTGTCATTGTCATCCTCCTTCTACATTTCATTCATCTTTTCTCAATCATCAAATTTTCTATCTATTTGTTATTCATCTTGTTTCAGATGTGATTCTAGGTTTCCTATATTTCATCCACCTGCTGTTGTATATTTGCTAGTCTTTCTTCGAAGTGAACTTGAGAGAAATTTTATTTATTTCTTGTCCTTTTCTTCTATCTTCCGGTCCTACTAGTGTTAATTATACAGTTTCCTTATTCTAGTATATTTTTGTAATGATCTTGATGTTTCAAATGACAGGGTGAGTCACGGATGTGTTAAAATAAACAATAAATTAGTGAAAGAGAACAGTTTGGAATAGCAGGTCACATTGGGTTGTTTTACTTTATTCTTATAAGCATAAAGAGAGAAGCACAAGATAACTTTTCTAATCAAATCTTTAAGAGAAGTACTAGTTTGGAGATTTCAGAAAAAAAAAGATGAAAAGAAAACACAGAGAGAATCTTTGAAAAGAGGAAGATAATGCATAACTATAAAAAGGAGTGAGATTGAACAGTAAAGTAGGTATATTAAATTATAGCTGATGGGAACATTCACAAATTTTCGGACTGAAATAGATTGCTTTAAAGATGCCAGACTCGAAGCGAGACAGCCGTGAGGTCTTTACACACTTACAGAGTGGATGTCGAAATTCATTTTCCAATATGTACACAAGTACAGTCGGACGCTTGTTGATTCGTAATCACATTGATTCTCCTCAGCAAAAATGCACTTCTTTTTATTTTTTAATATGATCCATCAATTAACCAGCCGTTGCGGGAAATCATTTAAATTTTGTAGAAAAATGAAACTGGAAAAAACAAACAAATGGGGGCGGAAACGTAACAGCCCTTCAGGCAATTTACCACCACGTGTTTATATGCGTGTTTATAAATTGTTAAACCCGTAATGAACAATCCAATTATAAAGGTGTCTTCAAACATAACGCGTTTCATTGTGAAAGCTGCAGGTATCTGTCCCAATACAGTCCGCATGTGCGTGTGCGGTGAAGTCTGTATATGTGTTTACCGTGGCTGCTGCTCAGAGGGGGAGGGTTACATCAAATGAGCGCGGAGGGTTAGGGGGGGGGGTAAAATCCCGGCCAATTGTTTATGACGTATGGTTAATTGGGAAACTCTTCAAACGACGCCAGAGGGCATGATTGATGCGCGCTGTGTCAGGTGGCATTTCAAAATTAATTACTGTAAATGCTCCAAAACGATTATTCATAGTGTACAGTCAAACAACCCCACCCCCTTTCCCAAAACGGCCCCCTCCTAAACAATCTTTCCTCCGCGTCCAATACCATCGATTATGCGCGGCTTGTAGACAGTGTCTGATTGTCAATATGAATTCATACGAATATGCAGTGAACTGATACAACAACGGCCATGAATTTCCGTGAGTAATGACGCAAGGACCAAGGCGCTACATGCATCTCAATTTCTGACGCCGTGACGTCACGTACACTATTGGGAATGCTAAATGTCCCGCATTCAAGTTCCTTTGTTCCTGCGCTGAATGGCCATGTCATTGCAGAACGATGGCATCGTAGCTCACATTTCCAACAGAGCTCTTTTGTTAGGAATGGACACTGCTGGTTTTTTAGGGTACTGCTCTGGGAAGCTGGAAAAACGTGCCCTTATATACCCTCTGTCTAAGCTATCCGTACCTCAGAAACCACCGGAGCCATAGATACAAAATTGATGTACGAATATACATACCAAAGACCAAGATGAAATATACAGGTTAGTCGATTGGGAATTATGAACGACCTCATTTAGGTGACGTCCTTGATTGTTCTGGAGTATATGAATACTATCACTGGCGGATTTACCGGGAGGGGCACAGGGCACGTGTCCCTCCCAAAAATGAATGAATAAGTAGTATGATGTAATTATTTCCAAAGAAATAATGGTTCTGCAACGTAATGTGAAATCCTTGAATAGCTTTCTTGGGTAATATACTTGTACAGACAAAAGTGCAACGAAGTTTTAACACAAGTAGACCAACGCGGACTGGACACAGAAGTGTGATGCCACGACAAAAACTGAATCCGAGACATCTTGAATACAGGACGATAATTTGAATACTACACTACAGGAGATGCTCTCAAGGAATGACATAGTGGAATAAATTGTACGTAAATTTACATGGATGGAGGAATATTTCCTAAGGCTATGTGACGCTCAGGCTTATAGGCCTATATATATATATTTTAATCCTTAAGCAAGAGGCCGCGGTTCGTTTCCTGGTAAACGCTGGTTAAATTCCATTTCAAACTGTAGTTCCAATCCCTCTTAGCTTATCTGAGCATGAAGTGGACCTAAGACAAACTTTCCCAAAACGTTTTCATAAAAATATTTCGCTCATCACAAAATAAAAGGACTATTCTATTCTATACGCCTGTATGTAATGTGGAAAACTATACACATCCCCTCAAATATTCTAGATCCGCCTATGAATACTATGATAACTTCAGCTGTTATATGCTGGGTACTTTTCCATGGTTTTACATAAAAGCTTAAAAAACAAAGTACATTTCGGAACAGTCATTTTGTGTAACTTTGTGAGGCTACTGTCACACGAAAATACCCAAACACAAATAAGTCGCCGGTATATTCACAATTATGAATTCCGTTTTGACCTAATAATATCTAAATTCCATCAAAATAATCGATCTCACGTGATATCGATATTTCTGAAACTACTGAATATTCCGAAATGAAATTTAGTGCATTGTAAGAGTTAGTAAGAGCAATAATAATTATCCCAGTTGTTACAACCATTTGTCTATAGTCTATAAAAGCACAAAATAGATAAACTTTTCATGTTTCGACATCTCTGGTACTTTCCAAGTCACAAATATGGAATTGTATGGTTTTTACCTCTTGCCTGTTCTTCTCCCATTTCGAACACCAATGTTTTACAGTAATTTGAGATATGATAAATTGCATTAAACGATCAAAGATATGGTAACATTTAATCTATGGCCAGACTTACATAAATGCATAAAACTATATGGAATATTATAAAATGAAAGAACGTATTTATGTAATCCTCGAAAATGTAATAAACATTTTCATTCATTTCCGATATATAAGTTAATTATGAAAGTTAAGCCTGTTTCGATTTTTACCAGATGTTAATCAGTTACTATGGAACTGAAACTAACATCATTATATATGTATTGATTCGGATAAATAGCATTACAATGCACACGCACACGATACTTATAGCTTTTGTTTAACTGGAGCTTCGATCAAATACAATTTTAAACGTTTGTTCTATGTGAAATGTACTTTTGAAAGCATCACTCTGATCTCGTAGACAATTTGTACTTTCACCACTTTTAATCATGAGGTTCCTTATTTGGTTTCCAGTTATAGAGCATTATAATGCAATCGCTTGTGGAGTCCCTGAATGTCTGACTGTGACGTCAGACATTGTTGAGCGGGGACTAGTCGTTTAATTTTCAATGTACATGTTATCCCTTTGAGATTATCCGAGCATAAATGTGGCCTCAAAACCAGTCATAAAAAACGATTTTGGTGTACTGGCTTATGTAGTTATGTTGAATGCCACTTGGCAATTTCAGCATTTATGTGCAAGGGAGTAAAATATAGTTTGAAAATGTCCATATGTTCGATTGGGTTTAGTAAAAGCAATAGTGGCTTGTGAAATATTTCGTTAGTTTTTTACCGTAATAATTGATAGGAAGGAAATAGCCTAAGGAATGATATACCCCTTGTACTTTTACTTTTAACGTGTAATAGGTCAGTCAATAACTATGCATGCATGTGTCTGAAAGTAAATTAAGATCCAAACCACTATGTGATACTACTACAGTGCGTTCGAAAAGTAACTATACACCTATATAAACACGATTATATGTTGAGGGATTGTATTCCGTGCGCTGCGAGTCATTTGTTTCTGCAAAGGTTGGTAATCCTACGTTGTGTGCAGATATGTCTGGATGTTCAGCGGAACCATTTCCAAAAACTACTGTAAGGTAGGTCGATGTTACGTATTATTGTACTAGTGCATGGCATCTGTATAGTTTCTTTTCGAACGCACTGTATATAATAACCTGTGGTGCAACTGGCCGTGCGTTTTTAATGGAGGGGTGAGACTTGTAACAAGACTTGATTGATTGAATTGGTGTTTTAAGTTCACTTTAGGCACAGTAAGGCTAATCGGGACTGGACCTACAGTTTAAAGTGATATCCGAACCACTATGTACCTCCACCGGGTATCGAACCCGGGACCCCTTGATTAGAAGCCTACCATGCTACCGCTGTGCAATAGGGGAGGCCTTGCAACAAGAGTAAGAACAAAATATATAAACTCGAAAATTGTTGACCGGGGAGGAATTCAAAAGAATCTGAATAAGTACAAAAAATAAATAACGCAAAATAGATTAAGTACTAAAGCAAAATTTAGTACATAAATAAGTGCGAAAGGGAATCCTCAAGAGGAATAAACACGAAAATTCCCTGCACCAATTATGGAAACCCTAAAGAACATTATTTATTTTAGGAACAGAGCAAAATCCTTGACTTTTACCAACTAACCAGCCATTTCTCAACCTAAATCCAAAATTATGCTGTATTCCGCACAACGATAAAGCGAACCTCCCACGGTCGAATCCGTCGTGCAATGGGTTAAAGGCTCAAGTTGCACACAGAACAAATGACGAGCTAGTTAATTGATGCCAGCGCCGCCGGGCGGACTGGAATTTTTCCGTAATGGCCCGATGCTCGTTTGTTTGAAGCCGAAGTCGCTTCCTTTGATTGCAGAAGCGTACTCGGCGAGAAATGATCTCAGATTTCAAATTCCGTTAATGATCCGTAACGTTCCTTTGAAGGCGATTAAACAAGCAGATAAGATTGTTTCACTTGTCCGCTGATCACGACATCTGTCGGTAACAAAGATAACTAACGGCAGGTTCTTCGTTCAGTTCCTAATTGCTTTAGGGGGTGGCTGGGACGGAGAGTTTTGAGTGAAAGCTGCAAAAGGTCTTTTTCTTTTCTCTGCCATAGATGTCTCTTGTTCTGAACGTGCGTTATTTCAATCAGTAGCAAATATATTTCGTTAAAGAATTCAGTTGAAGCCATTTTTTTTTAAACCAAACTGTTTTTCTATGATTTACACAGAACCAAAACTAACTTGTACAGTGGGATTACCAAATACTACCAAGCAAATTGTATATCACCATGCTTATTATATTTTGTTTTACCTTAACAATTAAAGCAATCGACATGGGTAAGCATGCAGTCCTTAAAACAGATATAATGTAAGAGAAACATGAGTGAAAATAGTAATTGACAATTTGCAGAGTAAAACTTGTGAATCCCACTGTACGCATATGCAAGGCTTAAAGCAAGAATTTACATACATTTGATAGAACTTTTTGTTATCTGAAATGAGATTTATGTTATTAAAACTTTATGTTCACAGAACCCATAATTTATAGCAAGGAATATGAGACATCCCACATGCTGCCTTGCTGGCCAATCGGAGCCTTGCGCCTGAAGGGGCCTCGCGTCCTATGGGGTTGATACGAAACACGTAAAAATAGAAGTGAGAAGAAAATATGGAAAAGGCTCATTTTTGTGGGCAAAAATTTAAAACATTGTTTTTATCTGGCTTTAAATTCTAGTTAAACGTTATAATTTGAATTAATACGTCAAATCAGGAACGTAACATACAGGCTTAGGGCCTAACGGGCCCGTAAAAAAATTTAAAATTATTGTCCTATTTCTCACTAAAAACATTTGCGTAAAAATTCACGATAACTTGCTTGGACATCTTTACCCATTTATTCTCTTCTTGAATAAAAAAACACTCCCGATTTTAATATGTTAACAAAAAATAACTGCTAGGAAGCAAGCGTGAAGCATTTAAATGCGTTGCTTTCAACTCAATGAGTGCATGGATAATATTAGCAGTTTCCCTCTTTCATACAGCTTCACATTTCAGCTCCAGAAAGAAAGAGAAATACATTTTTATGGTGATTGAAATTATTAAATATAATTTTTGTCAGTAATTTATTATTATTATGTAAAATATGATAATTTGCTGACGTATCCCTGAATATTTCTTATCGATTCACTTGACATTTCAAATTTAACCCTTATATGGTGACGGGGGTGGTGCACCAAAAACTAACTAACTCCCTAGCCTTCTTAAACCCGAAGGTTCATGGCTGCAGCAACACATGCCTTCCATCTTTCCCTATCTTGAGCAAGTTCTATATACTCTTTCCCATCCCTACCGATTTCCCTTAGGTCCATCTCAACGTTGTCCCTCCATCTTCGTCTTGGCCTTCCTACAGGTCTCTTATCATCAGGTTTCCCAACAAGAATCCTGTAAACTAATCTTTCCTCTCCCATTCGTGCCACATGGCCTGCCCACCTAAGTCTTCTTGATTTAATTATTCTAATAATATCTGGACATGAATACAAATTATGTAGTTCTAAATTATGTAACCTTCTCCACTCACCTGTCTCCTCATCCCTTTTAGGTCCAAAAATTTTCCTAAGGATCTTATTTTCAAATACTCTCAATTTATGTTATTCTTTCAATGTAAGGGACCAAGTTTCACATCCATATAATACTACAGGCAAAATTACTGTTTTGTATATT
Source organism: Lepisma saccharinum (assembly GCF_977018435.1). Lineage (NCBI taxonomy): Eukaryota > Metazoa > Arthropoda > Insecta > Zygentoma > Lepismatidae > Lepisma > Lepisma saccharinum. Next base: position 46,046,723 of record NC_139241.1, on the reverse strand, counting down.
TTAACTTTTAGTTTCTTAGATATTAAACGAGAAGACAAAAGTTTATGAAGAGAGAAGTAACATGCATTTCCTGAATTAAGCCTACTTTTTATTTCCTCTTTAATATAATTTTCATTTGTTAATATTACTCCTAAGTATTTGAATTTGGAAACTGGTTCAAACGAGTTGTTATCAATAATTAGATTTTGATTATTACCTAACACTTGGTTTCGGCCTGTAAGCATATATTTAGTGCACCACCCCAGAGTAATTTATTTCGAGGGTTTGTTGGAAAGAATATTATTGGTGCTAATAACCGACCCTCTGGTGGTGGTGTATTACTCCTGTTACCTTCCACGCGTGCGAAAATGTTCTACACTTTGCAAAATGCCATTCATATTGGTGACCGACCATAAACTCGGTACTTTGGTGTGTCAACGTTTGAAAGAAAAGGATGACTTCGATGATGATGAGACATAGAATCTGAAATTCTGAGGACAGAGTAGAAGAGTATGTGAAAACTCTCCATCGAAACCTCTGGGGTGACGAAAAAAACCGTTACCAACAAAAGGTGTCAAATGTACTTATGCTACCAAGCCAGGATTAAAGAATGGATGGAGCCTCCCATTCTAATCTCGCCCAGGGCCTCGCGATATGTTGCTACGCCACTGCATTAGGTACATACCCCTCACTGCCGTTACTAAATACGATTTTTAGTTCAAAAAGTAATGATAACAATAATTATTAAGAGTTATTTCGTGGAGATTGTAAAGCCAGGTATAACTCTTTAAATATGCAAATTAGCGAAATACACTTTGTTATTTGAGGTGTATTGTATAACACACATAAATTATGTCATGTTTCTCAATTATTGCGCTTGCTACGCCGTGAGTTTCAATGTTTGAAAAATAATAAACATCAAATATATGACGGGAAAACATTTTAATATCGAAACATCCAAAATCTCATTCATATTTGAGGAATGGTATGTACAACAATGTTGTAGCTACATTATACTAAACACATGATAACAACGTGTGTCATGGATAGGGTGACCACAATATTTTGACCCCAAAACGGGTCATCCAAAGGAGATCAGTCCCTCCCCCCCTTTCCTGAAAAATCTGTTAGGCCTAATTATGACGTGTTATTAACGTATTGATATTATTTATTAAAGGATGGAATGCATAAATGATACATCATAAACAATAAATGAAATGTGATCTCCAATTGTCAAAAGGTATTAATAATTATTATAATCTCGGTATGATTTACACAACATTTCTCGTCCCTTCCGATCAACCTTTGATGTTAGTCCTACGATGAAGTTGAGTAGTGCCAGAAGTATTTAGCAGAACAGCTAATCTTCTTGAGAGCAGCTTTATTTTGCATCAATCGTTTAAAAATCTCCCCGAAAACCTTACCCTATATACCCCGTGTCAACACGCAGGAACTTTAAATTCTTTTTGGAATTCCGTAAAGAAACTGCATGCTTATTTTGCTCTACAAATAATGGAACACATACAAAACTATGCAACTTTTCAGCATGAAATGTGTCTCAAATTTAGACTTGGTTTTCAAGATAACTCCTAGACTTTTATAAAACGGGACAAATAGTGACTTTTTAATAATATGGACGGGACGAGCGGGACATATCTCTGAAACGGGACTGTCCCGGACAAAACGGGACGTATGGTTACCCTAGTCATGGGATATTACTCGCATGTACCAACTTTGTACTTAGGAGAATCTTGTAACGACCGCCATGTTAGGCAGATTTCACTTGTATATTGACATTAATCTTATTCGTATACATTCAAGTTAAGAACTTGTATTAAATTATTTATACTTAATTGCTTTTATAATTCATGTATATATTTACGTTTTATCTTATGTTATTATATTATTCGCTTATTTTTGCAATATTTATTCAGAATTTATAGGCTAATAATTGTCCCAAATAATATATGCAACGTTTTCATTGTTTTTCAAGCACAAGTTAAATACATCTCTTCTTAATATCGATTTTTGTTCAACAATGTACAAGATTGAAGTAATTTATCTTCGTTATAAACTAAATCTTTATTTAATCATTTTTTTATGTGCAAGGGCAAATATGATTTATTTGATAAAATCAGTTTGGTTATTTCTATATAGTTTAATATTGTAATATTACACACCGTATTTCTCCCTCGTTTTCAATAAAATATCGTTTTCCAATTGGCTGTTTATGTTAGGAGTGGGGGAACCACGCTTCGTGTTCTTAGCGATGTAAAAACTTCCACGTTGGCATTTTTAATTGTTGCCAACCTGAACTTTAGCTTACTATCGCTAATTAACATTGATGTGTTATATAAATTATCAGTTTTTCTTGTGTTATTTTATGTTATGAGTTTGTATTGTAAGTTAGAACAATCTGTTGTGCTGCGCCTCGCGCTTGAGGTAGGCAGTTGAGGTCTTGCTATTAACTGTGAAGGCGGTGCGCGGACTCTCGTGTTAAATAAATTGCTTATCACTGCGTGCGAGCGTGCATGACCCAACAAATTATAACTTTTAACTTGTGCGAATCAGTATGTACGCGCGCGATTCGTGATTAAAGATTTTGGTCATTTTAATTATAAAGTGTTTGGAATTTTATTTACTGTCACGTGTCGCAATTCGGTGGTTTCCTTCCTGGAGGAAGAGTGGATCGTCTTAATCCCGATCCCTGGGTGAGAACTGGTGCTCCCAACTGACCAGCCGGAGCAAGGAGCGGTGTGTTGCCAATTCGGATCTCCATACCCTGGAGTTACGAGTGGTGGCACGTTGCATTGCAATCTATTTTCTACGTAACTCTAAAGTGACGTCATTTCGACAACCAATGATCGTTCACCGTTTTCTATGAACGCACCTTCGAGTTAAAAGAATTATTTCACCCGAAGCAATACTCTACCTAGAGTAGTAAATCGTTGTGTCAAGAGAAACACAAAAACTGCAGAATATAACACGAATACCTATGTGTGTTGCTGCTGTGTGCTCATTTGATTTGTGATGTTACATAAAATTTCCTTAAATATCTTACCATGTTCAAGAGTACAGCACGAAACTTAGTCAAGAGCTTGTCAAAGTGTTAAAATCTCGAATGTACGATAGTAACAAGGTTACATGATTGTCGTTCCACCGTCAAATCCTGCTACATTACGGAGGAGAGAAAACAGTAGTGCCAGGTAAACGCCACCTGAATAAACCCTATTAAGCCTAGTTCCTACCCGTTTGTCTAAAGAAGTTTGCCGTGTCAAGAAATGCCTGATGAAGTTTGACTTTTGCAAAACGTCATGCTTGTTTCTCGGCGCTTTTATTTAATTACCAAGTTCGGCGCCATATTTAAGTTCCTTGTGGAAAAGTTAACAAGGTTTAATGTCGCAGCTCACGCTAAGTAAATCTGACCTTTGTCTGCTTAGCTGTGCGAAGTGGAAGCAACTTCCAGATTCGTTTCGACGAGCGTGTTTCATGTTCCGTAAAGTGGTGCTGAGTTTCAGGAATATCAAGCTCTTCCAAATTGCTTCTTTGAAAATATGAGTTGTAATCTAATGTAGGGACCAACCCAGCACCTGCTGTGAAGTTGGGACTTCAACAACTAGGCTGTGATATTTACTGATAACTATTAGAACATTAGTTTCTTGGATATGAGTTTGATAATGTATATGCCGTAGCTTTCTAACACTATAATAAGCAATAACAGTATATCTATCGCATCCAAATTATGATACTTATGAACTCAGCCCATGATTTGTATTTCTTTCTATTTACATATGTTTCAAAATGGACGCATACATGTTCTCAAATAAATGTTGCCATATATCTTCTTTGCCAATACAGGATAAATACTGAAGGGGAATATAAAACATAGCTTTTGTATGGCTAACACACAAAGTGGTATGTTTTATATATTTTAATACACATTCTAATATATTATAATTATAGTATATATTATAGTATATTACATTAGAATGATATGTAATAGGCCTAGAAAGTTTGACAGGACATAAACACAAATTGTAGAATGTTTTCACAGAACGTCTGGCAACTCTTTCTCGAATAAAAATATAGCGGTAGAATTAGGCATATTAACGCTATATTTGCGTTAAACTTCATGTGAAGTTTGTACAATTATTTTCTATTTACTTCTAGGAAGTGTGTAAGGATTTGAGAAGAAACAAGAATAAAAAAAATTGGTGTGATGAATTTTATCAGCAGGCTGAAAAACTCTGAATTAAGGAAAATTGCGTTTCTTATAATATTGTGCTAGTAGGAATAAATGTTACAAGAATATGCATGCAGTGTACAGTCACGGACACTGCCGGGTTGTAACGATTCCATTGAAAATCAATGTGTCCCTGACTGTACATAAAGTATACATATATGTTCAACTTTACCAATTGAGCTTGGACAGTGACCGCGTCAGATGGGGCAACGGGCAGGCGCCCTCAATAACAACGAAAACCTTGTAAGTAAATCCTCTTTTTGAAAACGAACTTGCATCTTTATGGTATTTAATGGTATATTCAATGTCACTGCTTCCCAACAAAATATAACACCACTCCTTCTGCCTCCCAATTTTTTTCTGACTCTGTCACTGGGCGTAAGTAAATTGTTTAATTTTTTTTCAGGAAATCATCTAACACTTTCTTCAGAATAGTGTGAACGAGAGTTCGCTCTATATTTATAGCGGTTCTTTCTCAGCTTCACTTACAGAGATGTGTAATAAACACAGCGTCATCTATCCAGGACTTTTGTTTATATATTGCTATTATTCTAGATCCACGAGTTTTGACTGTGCGTTTTATAAGAACAAACTCCTTTATACAGGGTGGGCCAAAAGTTATACAGTATATTTGTGATGGGATAATGGTAACAAAAAATGATATTAAAGTAATAAATAAAGGTGTCTGGATCGAATGTGTTGTCTTACTTCAAGTAATGGAGGAAGAAGAGTGTGGTCTTTGTAAATGTTCAAACTTAGTGAATTTAATTGCTGAAAAGTGATATTAATGGGGAAAATTGTGTGATGTCTGATTACATTGAAATTGTTAGAAAACTCCATGGCTATGGAAAGTAAGAATCACGGAAACTCTTACGTTATTCATTGTTGGGCAACAATGCTCAGAAATTTTGAACCGGTAATTCCCCTCTAGCCCCCTTGCCCGCACCAAAAGTTACCCTCTGAATAAAGTATTACCCTTGGCAAGTGCGGGAAGCCAACGGAAGCTCACAGACTAGGATGCCGTGAGGGTCAAACTTCGTCTTAAACTACTCTTCCCCATCCCCTCACCCCCTACACACCAACCCCATCGACTTGGATCTCGGCCAATTGAAGACAAACATGGCCATAAATAGGATATCCGGCGGTAAGCACCTAAGATAGCGGGGGTGGAGGGAAAGGGCTCGAGATTTGGAGAACATCTGATATCAGCGACCGATTTGGGGAAAGCGGAGGACATGATTGCTGAAAGAAAAGTGAAAGAGAGGACCGTTTGCTAGACGGTGAGAGTGGAATTTTCTTCTCTTCCCTAATGCGAAAGCACGTGTTATTTTTCGGAATTGATTCTGCGGTCTTGATGATGTCTATCCTGAATGTCATTTCTTTCTTTTTTCGGTTTTCAACGTTCGGTTGAAACCAGTTCGATGCCAAATGGGAAAAGATCCTCTTTCTCCGTTTCTTGCTTAGAAATCCGGCAGAGAAGTTCCCTGAAGATATGCCACGTGGTCGCGAAATGTTTGTTTTGCGCAATTTTCTTTCCTATGTCTAAGTTTATCACAACCGCGACACCCTGCGTGGGCAGGTACTAGCATTTGTCAACCGATGTCACCATTTACGAGTTTCTATCTAGTCTCGTTAAATGGAAAATCACGAAATATACTCTCTGGCGCCAAAAAAGTTCAGTCGGCCATTTCGCCTGACAAGAAACAAAGTAGAATCAACAAAATGAAGGTGTTCATGGTCTAGTTGTAGCAAAGTGCGCGTTCATAATTTCACCACTCTGATACAATCACTACATCTGGCCATCAGAAGACGTTCGTAGGTTCAGTTTCTTTCTGTCTGAAAGATGGCGACACTTTCAATATTCATAACTACTCCATCGCTATCCTATAGTTTTAGTCAATATTTATTGATTAGCACGTGTAGGATATTAAAAAAATATCAGAGTGATTACTAACTTTTGCAAATATGCTCGTTGAAAAAGTGTAGACTAGTTTTATTCCTAACAGTTGTGTTTTTCACACAGTGGTCGCACTCTTGGCACCATGTATTTTCCCCATGACACTCTCCATCTATCCAACTCATATGTGCGTGATGAAAGTGATGGACTGTGATGAAATAATGAACGGAAATTATAACATCCAAAAAATTATGATCGTAGTGATGACGAGACAAATGTAGGTTACCTAGAAACAAAACTCTATTCGAGATTTTTAAGACGCTTCTCCGCTTTATAGTCAAGGTAAAAGTGACTCTTCACTTCCTTTGCTTACCCAGATACTCTATCTAAGACATATGATCCAACACCATAGGTATCAAAGTTTTTAGAAATATACAGGTTGGGTAGATGGATTGTTTTCTTTGTAATGACGTAACGACGGTAGAAGGTGAATTTATCCATGAAACGAATATGAAATCTATGGGCTAGTGTTGCGCTATGCAGATAGAAAAATGTCAGACAACTGAAGAAACTAAAACCAGAACACAAATCCACATTTCCTGAGTTGCTTTCTTCTCGTAAGAAATAAACTCATTTACAGATTATTTCAGTCTCGCTTTCGTTTCTGTTCTCCCCCGTCTATCTCTCTCTCTCTCTCTCTCTCTCTCTCTCTCTCTTTCTCTCACTTTCTCTCTCTATAAGTCTCTTCCTTCTCTCATTCTATCCCTGGCTTTTCTGGTCTTTCTCTCACCCCCTTCCTATTTCTTTAAGTCTCTTGCTTTTTCCATCCTACTCTCTGCCTCTCTCTTTCTATCTCTGGCTGCATTCTGCTCCTTCTCTCTTGCTTTCTTCTGTTCCGTCTCTCGTTCTCTCTCTGTCTCTTTCTTTTATTTTTGTTCCTCCTCTCTTTCTCTCTCTTTCAGCCTCTTGCTTTTTCCTGTTCCTTTTCTCTCTATATATATATATCCGTCTCTTGCTTTTATTTCTGTTCCCTCCCTCTCTCTCTTTCAGTCTCTTGCTTTTATTTCTACTCTTTCTATGTCTTTCAGACTATTGCTTTTATTATGTTCTCCCAATCTCTCTCTCTCTCTCTCTCTCTTAGTCCAAGTTATCCACCACCATATACTTAATCCATTTTTAGCTAACGTGAGGTGTAAAAAGCGAAACAAAATAGTTTAAAAAACAAAGCATAAGCTCTCCGACATACCAGTGTATAGTATCACTTATGAACGAAGGGATAATAGCAAAGTGATGAACAATATCTGACAGACTGAACCGGCTGCAGTGCTTGCCATCATATTTACCACTGTTGCAAGGCACGGTTGCATAGCTTGCGAGGACTTCTCTTTCTGCACAACCGCAGTGTACTTCGCAAGGGCGTTCTCGCATGTAATTTCAGAGGCCATGTTCCTCTTCGTGTTTACGAAGCGCTACAAAGAGCAAGGGAGGCGTCAGCTTTCTGTCCGTGACAGGAATTCAGCACTGCTCACTTACAGCCTCGCCGAATTCTTCTGGCGTTGACAACCTGGAACAACAGACGGATGTGCGCTGCCGTTGCACGGGACAGTAATTGCATTCGCAACGCCAGCAGAACTAAGAATCTGCCTTCACAAGCAGCAGCCGCTGTTGGAGTTGCTTGTTATCGTTTTTGACTGAAATAATGGCAACACCGTCTGGGCGAGATGCTTCCAAACGCTGCATGTGGACAACCGTTTCATCCACAGGTGATGAGATGAGAAATGACCGGACAACCCAAAGCTGACAAAGTTTGTGGTTTAATGAGGCGTATCTCTGTAACGGTTGTAGTTAGAGGAGTTGAAGTGTCTTTATCAGGTGAGCCAAGTGCAATTTTGTTATTGCATTACTCCCAGTGATGAGGATGAATGATGAAATTTTAGGCATTTCTCTTCTACATCTTGTGTTGTTTTAAGGAACGAAATTCTGTTGATGTGAAACTGTTGTTGTTCTTTACTTATTGATGTTTATATTTCAATTACGACCTACCATTTCTTTTGCCGTTGGATACACAAACATATCCATGTCTGATGGTCCGGTTTCGTTGTCGATTTTTTTAAAAGCTTCGGGTCTCGGCCTGGGCATGGATGTTCTTAGGAGTGCCTTCATCAATTTCATCCAATCGTTACTCATCCTCGTCGTCGCGATCAACCAAAAGTGGCGGAAAAGCGACGCTATGTAACTTACGTGTGATGGTTTTGCACTGGTGGTGTTAGAGAGGCATTTCGGCTTCTTGCACCGCACGTTACGTAAAAACAGATTGAATATGGTGGCGGACAATATGGGTGCAGGAAACTGAAAGAGAGAGGGAGAGAGGAAAGGAACAGAAATAAAAACAAGAGATTAGGAAAGAGAGAGAGTAGGATTGAAACGAAGCAAAGGCATGGAACTGAAAGAGAGAGGGAGATAGAGAGAATGAAGGTGAAAGCTTTAGATAGAATTAGAGAAAAACAAACAGAGAGAGAGAGAACAGAAATAAAAGCAGGAGATTAAGAGAGAGAGAGAGAGAGAGAGATAAGGTGCACAAAAAGGACAGATATAGAAGGTGGAGAAAGATAGAGAGAGATAGAGAGAGAGAGAGAGAGAGAGAGAGAGAGAGAGAGAGAGAGAGAGAGTGAGAGTGAGTAGGATGGAAACGAAGCAAAAGCATGGAACTGAAAGAGAGACGGAGATAGAGAGAATGAAGGGGAAAGCTTTAGATAGAATTAGAGAAGAAACAAACAGAGAGAGAGAGAGAGAGAACAGAAATAAAAGCAAGAGATTAAGAGGGAGAGAGAGAAGGTGCACAAAAAGGACAGAGATTGAAGATGGAGAAAGATAGAGAGAGAGAGAGAGAGAGAGAGAGAGAGAGAGAGAGAGTGAGTAGGATGGAAACGAAGCAAAAGCTTGGGACTGAAAGATAGAGGGAGATAGAGAGAAATATGGGGAAAGCTTTAGATAGAATTAGAGAAGAAACAAACAGAGAGAGCGAAGGAACAGAAATAAAATCAAGAAACTGTAGAGAGTGAGAAAGGGACCAGAAAAAGCAAGAGATAGAAAGAAAGAGTGTGGTAAGGATCATAAACAGAAACAAAAGAAAGGGTAAACAGAAATAAACACGAGGCAGAAAGAGAGAAGATGTACTCTGAAAGAGAGAGGAAGACAGACACATGAAAGAAACCTGCAAGGGACAGTCAAAGTAAAGTGTTATTGTAAATAATAACGCTGGTAATTATGACTATGAAAACTTACGATATTATCAGAACATAAAATACTGCATTATTCTAATCAGTTTCATTCCTTTTGTGTTCATTGCTGGAGCGTCGAAAAAGTTTAAGTTCACTCTATGAACAGAAAGGCTAATCGGGACTGGACCTACAGTTTACAGTTGGATCCAAATCACTATATTACTCCATCGGATGTCGAACCCGGAAACCCTTGATTACAAGACGGCGACGTTATCAATACACAATCGGGAAAGCCATGATTTGATTTTGATTCTTGTGTATTCAGCGTCGCTTTTCTGTCACTTTTGGCTAATATCGACTATGAGGATGTGTAATGATGTGATGAAGAAGGGACACTCATAAAAAACATGGATACCCAGTCTGTGATTCGAACCTTGGGGTTGTAGCTAACCACACCAACATAGAGGTCGGCTCAAATCAATCCATAGAGTGATGACACGACACAAACTGCTGGCAACAATACCATACATACGTGCCAACAACAATGTATTTAAAACCGACTACATCAAACAATATAATTAATAATCCAATCATTCACTTGTATGACTACCACCAAAACCTCACAAAGGAATATAAATATCAGTTATCGAAATATAAATGCAACAGTAACAATTAATTTCACGTTCATGCCTCGAAACATATTTTTTTAAAATCTCTTTTCTAAGCGATGTGCGACAAATTTTGATCTGCCCAAACAAGATAACCAGTATTATCCACATTAAATCTGTCAAAATTGCAATAAAGGTTTGATCTCGTGAAATATTGTGGAGGTGGGGGTGAAAATAACACGCCCATGGCACTCTGTCGGATTAGGTCAGTTAGGGAGCAAATCATACGATTGTGTTTCATATCGACACGGAATTGCTGCCGCATAGATTGATTCGTGATTTTTTTTATTTTATCGCTCGGCGCACATAATGAAATATATCATGTATGTATGATCAATCTTTCACATGACATCATAATGTTTATGTTTTCTGCTCGCACATAAAAAGGCAGTTTTAGTTTCTTGTTGTGACGATTCGACCTTAGTTCACATTCTGTTGCGCAGAACGAATTGTGAATCAAATAATGTGAGAAAAATTGGAAATATCTGTAGTGGAGGATATAGAAGAAAAGCAAGAGATAAACTCACTTTGAGTGGAGAGAGAAGGAACAGGAATTATAAAGAGACAATGCAAGGTGGGAGAACCATCAGATATAAAAGCAAGAAAGAGAGAAAGAAAGAGAGAAGGTTGGGGAATATAAATAAGAGAAAGATGCTGAAGACATGGAATAAAAGTCAGAAATAAAAGTGAGAGAGAGAGAGAGAGAGTGGTGGAACAGAAATAACATCAAGAGACTGAACACGTGAGAGAGGAGCATCAGAAATAAAAGCAAGAGGGAGGATATATACAGAGAAAGAGAAGGAATAGAAATAAGAGAAAGAGACTGAAATATGGGAGAAGGATTAAAAAGAAAAGCAGGTAAGGGAGGGTAGAGTATAAAAGCAAGAGCCTGACAAAGTGAGAGAACAATGATGAAAGTGAGAGAAAGAGAGAGAGAGAGAGAGAAGGACATAAATGAGAGCAAGAGACTGAAAACATAGCATAATGATCAGAAATAAAAGCAAGAGAGGGAATATTGTGAGAATTGATGATTGTTAAAAAACAGTAATATATTAATACATTTGAGGTAAGAAAGTTGTAGAAAAGGGGAATTTGTCAGATTTTTCGTTTTGTTGATGAAACTGTTGGTAGGTCATATATAGGCATATCTTATATTAAATGTTGGTTCCATGAAATATCTACTTGTGTTGTGAAAAAATAAAATTTCAGCCATTTTAATGTGGTTTCCACTTCCACTTATAAATTAGTAATACTACTAAATTTTACCGGAAGAAACATAATTAAATATAAAGAAATTAGAAGCGCGTAATAAACTTTTGATCCTTGCTGTCTGCATACTGATTATATACGAAAGTCTGAAGGTAAGTCGAAAGCTAAATATCTGTCAGTGAAAAATATTTCATCTAGCACCCTCAATAATATACTTTCAATATGTGCTACCATCTACTGATAATTAAGTAAGAAGAGTTGCATGTTACTTCAGATTGGAATTGTGCTGGTCTACCTGTTATTATAAAGTATTTCCTTGCTTGCAACCATAGGCGTAACTTGGTGGGGGCAAGGTTGACACTCCTCCCCCAACATTTTCAGGTTTATTAAAATTTACAAGTTAAGCTCCTGGGGTTTGAATAATATTTGCGAAATTTGTTTTTCTGTAATGTAGTTCCTTACAGCGGGAGTAATTTTTACATCTTTATTTGAAGGTGAACTTGCGCTTTAGAGGAGGGTACCACCAGTGGCGCAACCACACGGGGGCAGCAGTGCTTCTCAATCTTGGAAGAAAATCAATTCTAGGGGGCAAACATTGGGCACTTTCAGGGAGGCAGAAAGGAAATATTGTCCCCCTCGATTTCAAATTTTATGCAAATAAAAATACATCTTGTAAAATATTCTTGCTGGCTTCGCCTCTTTTTATTAGTCTCTCCTGAAGTTCAGAGCCATAGCTAGGGGTCGACAAGAGTCGGACTTGGGCACCGAACGATCTAAATGAAAAGAATAGAGAGAATGCCATGGTGCCCCGTGAAATTATTTGCCCCCTATTAAATTAATATTGTTTTAAGTTTGCAAAAATTGTATCTGAAAATTTTCTTGCTCGTTTCACTCGCAGTGTCATTCTTTTTTGTAATACATTTTAAATTACTAGAGAGAGAAGTAAGACGAAATGTGTACGAAATTATGTAATGTATTTAAATATTATATATGTATTAAAGAAACATTGAATACGTGCATAATTTTGTTTTCACATGTTGCGTGCGTATTTTCTTATTTTACGTCGCTCCATGTTGCATATGTGTAAAATATATGTTCTACATGAAAGTTACACATGTCATATGTACAAAAGTAATTATATTCGTCATTTTCGTCTTTCAGAAATAGTTTGTGTGCTTGTTTTCCATTTTAGAGCCCGACCCTGTGGCCGAGCGGTTAGCACATCGCGCTGCGACGCCAAGGGTCCCGGGTTCGAATCCCGGTCGGGCTTGGTTGTTTGTGAATGTCCATTCATCAACTTCATCCTTTCATCACTCATCCTCATCTTCGCAAATTAGCCAAGAGGCACAAAACGCGAAGTAAAATAAACTAAATCAATCAATCAATCAAATCCATTTTAGCTAATGTGAACTTGAACGTGTTGCAAAAATAACAGGAAAAATGCCGACAATAAAAATAATAATAATGCCATTATCATTATTATTATTCCTATTTGGCACGTTTATCCTCCTGGTACTTGCGCCCCCAGACAAAAATTCGTGGTTGCGCCTCTGGGCACCACTGCATGTAATGTTGACCAAATGTGTAGAGCGGTAAACTCACACAAACTCACTGGATTCGAGTCTTGGCCTCGAATCCCTTTGTGAGTGTTCTCTTCATCAATTTCATCTAATCATTTCTCATCCTCATCGCTACGAATAGCCAAAATAACTTGCACTGGCGTAGCGGTTCGGAAACTACAGTCTATGTCGGAACCGTGAAGCAAGGCAGCGCATAAAGGTTAGAGAAAGGGAGAAATCGAGTGGGTGGAGCAAAGCAATGCGAGCTGATGCAAAACGGTTTGTAGCTGCAACCGCCTATGCATAGGCATTCATTCGTAGAGCCCTCACGAGTTCTACAAGCACTTGCGTAAAGGATTTGTTTCCCATCACTGGCTCTATAGATCCCCGGGACAGCGTGTAGGGAGTATCGGATAGAATCCCTTAAGACATGGAGAATGTATGAAGGATGATCGATGAAGGGATGAAGGGGAATCGAACCTGGGATCTACGATGGGGAGGTTATGAGTTGTTTATCTAAATGAATAGATAAACGAACAAACACAAATACGAATTACCTACAAACTTGCTCTTCGGATCTTTGCATCCGAGATTCGCCTAATATTTCCAGGAATGAGCTGGGGGTCCATTCGTGCGGTGGTGATGCCGCCAGGTGAAAAGAGCTTTTCTAATTATCTCCAAGTACACGGAAGGGTGGAGTGATTGTCAAACAGATGCTACTTGCCGTGATCCTGTGAGCGAAAAAATATTAATGGTGCCACCTGCCGTTACAATGCGCCAATTTCCCCCTTGTCAATAATATGACACAAGCATTTCAGAGGGGATTTTTTTTCGAGAGAGGGGGGAAATGAGAGATCGCTCGGTGAATTGACAGAGCGAATTTGTGTGTGCAAGGATAATTTAAGCTTCATAGGATAATTACCCTTTGGGGGATCTAGTAAAGTTCCCGGATTGGCACTGATAACTAAGAGTTTTCATAACTAGAATATATACGTAGATTCAAGACATTTCCAGTTGTGGTAGAAAGGGATGGGATATGGCAACATTGTGTTCGTATATTGTAGCTGGCGCTGTGATCGTATTGCTCATTCTGAAGACAGACGTCGTTGAGTGAGGACGCGTCTTTCGATGCCTTACGAAGAAACCGTATCAGAAAATGTACTAGTTTTTAGAAGACAAAAGCGTAAAACTTTAAACAATAGCCACAGTAAAGTACTCGAAGGACAAATATATGTTAATCTGTAATATTTCGATATATTCGAAATTGTACAAGCCAGAAATATGATATTTGGTGATGTGAAAGAACTGAATTATCAACTTGGTTTCATATACGTACACATATCGCCCCTTTATCAACAATCGAACCCAACCGATATTTATCGATTACTCAAAAACTACTAGACGCACAAAGTTAATATTTAGTGGCATGAAGAAACTGTAAAGTACTATTCTACTGCAATAAAGATAATTTCGACCCGTACGTTCCTCTATTAGCGGAAAATACAGTACAAAAGTCAACAAGCGATATGTACTTAACTTTCGATATTCCAGAAATGAATACTACCACAAATATGCGAATCGGTGGACACCAAAATAACACATTACAATGATGATGAGCAACTGATGAAGGCAGTCAGAAATAAACGTCCACGCTTGGTGCGAGACTTGAACCCGGATCCCTCTATGTATTTCACCACCGAGGCGACATGTGTATCACTAAACATGTACAAAGGGTCTTAATAACATGTTACCAAACAATTTACAAAATTTTAAGACATATTTGCAGCACCTGTAACAATTTAATTGTTTTTTTTTTCGGAAAACCATGAGCAATTGTTCGGTGCTAGACATGCTTGTCTATCCACACGAGACCATGAGCAATTGTTCAGGGCTAGACACGCTTGTGTATCCATGCAGTGTTGCCAGCGGAGGTTAGAAAATTAACCTTTAATCGACCACGTTATTTTTGACCTGAGAAGTTCAAGAACCAATCGTCATGTAACGACTACATACGGAAAACGTCTATATGGAAGTGGGGGAAGGGGGGGAGAAATAACACATGCCAAACACACTCATATAGAAATGTGACTTGGAGCAATTAATTTAATTTCACCTCATTCCCGTTTTCTCCCGCCATGGACAGACGCTTCTGCTAATTTCGGAAAAGGCGACCGGGTATGGGGGGGGGGGCAATGCGAAGCGATGCGATTTATTGTCACACATACCGCCCTTCCGGCGAAAGCGGTGCTGTTGACACATGTAAGATTAGTTTACAGAGTAAATATCAGAGCGATTTTACGTTATTGACTCGAGTAATTGGTGTAATTTTTCTGGACATATTTCTTCTCCCTCTGAACCCCATATCCCTCCCCTGCCCCCAATGTGCCCCTTCTCGCTCCTCCCTGTCTATGGCCCGGAGTGAAACTCGCATATGCGTACTGTAATTTCCGTAACTACCAATACACTCTATTGACTCAAGTTTTCCGAATATTAAGAAGTATGAAAATAACGGTTTTTTTATTAGCAAGGTTGCAAGACGTCGCAATTTTCCCTACATACAATGATTTTATTGGCAGAGTTGCCAGGTGTTTTTTTTCAATACAGCTATTGCATTGTCAGTGTTGACAGTCATGCAATAATAGAATTACAATTGACTACTCAATTAATATTAGACGATATATGTTGGAGCCCTTTGATGTGGTAAGAATGTGACAAAACTGGATTTTCCATTGTCCTTGGTAATGGGATTCGACATAAATTTCAGTGAATTTCCGTAAAATTGAAGAGTACAAATAATAATATAATAATGGTAATATTAATAATAAATAACATACCTACAATTATTATTTTTTTATTATTATAAACGGGTATAAATTAAAAGTGATAAATTATAATTACCACTATTTCGAACTCTGAGTTCGAGTCTCGGCAGGGTTGTTCTTTGTGAGCATTTCTTCATCAATTTCATCTAATCATCACTCTTTCTCATCGTCACGATTAGCAAAAAGTGGCAGAAAAGTGATTCTAAATAACAAAAATACAAAGATCGGTAGGTTCGAAAAGAATACATAAATTCGTTATTATATCCTTAGAGGGTGATTTCTATTCAATACACCAGATGGCAATATATTCGGTATAACTATTATTCTGTACTTTTTCAAATTTCTTGACAGTATTATGCTGAAATGCATAGCTACTCTATTTTATTATTAAATTCTACTAATGGCACTCAAGTATAATCTTTGAGACCTGGGGTAATATGCCATTCATAAAGTTTACGTCCCATGGACGCTTAAATAAAATTTACCTTTTTTGGAATGAATTGCTTACTTTTTACATTCCAGTAAGTTATATACATATCAGTCTACATTCAATCAGGACCGGTCCTTATATTTTATACCTAATTTCTGTTCAGCTATCAATCAATTTAAACTTACTTGGGTTTTCGGCCATCAAAATTATATTTTGATTCTTTTCTCTAATTTCAAATGAACGATGACGTTCCAATTGGGGGGGGGGTTCAACCCCCATTCTTCTCATGACCATGCCAATACTGCATAGCGATAGCCTTCCAAAGTACAAAGTTTCATTTTAATGCATTTTTCCGAAGAAAGTTTACTAAATGGTGAAATCTGAAACTTGAACCTGTATCTCAAATTTTGAAATTATATGCAATGCTGTAATTTTATTCTATCTTGTGATTCAACAATCTAGAATTATCATTTCGATAGAAGTTCATGTATTATACATAATTTAGTTAATAGCAGAAAGTATTTTACATCGTTTGTGCAACTTTTCGATTTACTTTTGTTTGGTATTTTGTCTCATGCGTGACACCAAAAAGCAATTAATGTATTTGGTACGGTCAATAAATAACCGGATTAATTCCGGGAAAAAGCTAAATAAAGTGACAAATTACAAGTTACACATACACAACCTTCCTTCCCTGCCAGTGCTGCCACCTAGCGACGCGGTCTGGAACTCGTCTCGCAGACATGTGGCGTACCCCAGCCTGGCCTACATATCCTATAAGTAGAGGAGAGGAGGGTATTATGGAATAGTCGGGAAATATGGAATACCAAGGTTTTGGCTCTATTAGGTGCTGCTATCACGTGAGAATACCATGAACTACTCAAGAAAGACTCCCATGATGCAGTGCAGTGAGAGCTGACCGCTTGTTGTTGTGTTACCACTCGCTACAGAACAAAGTGTGTTTCGTGATTTTCAAGAGTTTTGGCAGGTAAGTTTTCAAACATTTTAACCTACTAGTACACATGTGACTGGAACATTGATGTTAAGCATAATATACACTAAAAGAATTGTAGTTTGTTATACTGTGGTCGTTTTTTAGCTGACAATGTTTTGTCCATCCGTTTAAAGGTTCATTTTCCAAGATGGCGTGTCGGGTATTATAGAATACTAGGTATTTCATAATACCCGACGTAAAAGTATAGTATTCCATATAACCTGACAAAATATACTGAATAAAAATTTAGTTTTGCGTATAATATTGATAGCTAAACAATAATGATTACTACTTACATAAATAGTAATATAGCCTAATTTAAAACCAAAGTACATTTTTTTAAAAGCTAAATCCATTTGAATGAGTTGAGTTTGAGTTGGTGTTTTAAGTCCACTTTATGCACAGTAAGGCTAATCGGGACTGGACCTACAGTTTAAAGTGGGATCCAAACCGCTTGTGCCTCCACCGGGTATCGAACCCTGGACCCCTTGATTACAAGACAAGGACGCCACCACTACGCCATGGGGAAGGCCCTCATTTGAATGAAAACAAAACACAATTTTTCTGTTATTTGAAAATTAGTCTACAGTCTAGACCTACAAATAATTTGTTTTAAGATGTGTTTTATCTATTTAAACCTACCCCCCCCCCCCCTTAGTTGCAAGAGTTCTAAATAGTCTGGTTTTTTTTCCAGATATGCCTAGAAAGAAGGAAGATGAGGGAAAGAAGCGAAAGCTTTGGTGTGAGACGCAGATGGCTAAGGCTATAGAAACTGTTCGTGAGAAGAAGATGGGGTACCTTAAGGCGTCCAAGGAATTCCAGGTTCCCAGAGCGTCTCTCTTCCGCCTTGTCAACAGTAAGGAGAAAAATGCAAAGGTAGCAGCCTCAACTACTCTTGGCCGTAAGCCAGTTTTTCCTAAACAACTAGAAGACAAGTTACAAACATATTTAGTTGAGATGGAGGCCATGTTCTATGGGCTCACAAAAAGGGATGTCTGCAGTCTTGCCTATCAACTTGCGGTTCGCAATAACATACCCCATCCATTTAAGGACGAAACTGCTGGCAAAGACTGGTTCTACGCTTTTATGAAAAGGAACCCGAAACTTTCAGTTCGTAAACCCATGGGTACATCTTTTGCCAGGGCCAGGGGATTTAATAAAGAAAAAGTAGACAAGTTTTTTGACCTGATCGATGTTGTTTTCAAAAAACACAACTATCCTCCTAACAGGATATTTAATGTAGACGAAACTGGCTTGTCTGTGGTGCAAAGTAAAGTTCCTCATGTAGTAGGCCTAAAAGGAAAGAGACAAATTGGGTCCCTTACTTCAGCCGAAAGAGGTTCTCTCGTAACCATCATTCCCTGTATGAGTGCAGGAGGTGACTTTGTCCCGCCTCTTGTGATATTCCCGAGGAAGAACATGAATGAACAACTTCTTAGAGGTGCTCCACCAGGGACCATCGCATCGTGCCACCCGTCTGGTTGGATACAGACAAACATTTTTACTAAATGGTTTAAACATTTCATTGATGTAACAAAACCCTCAGCTGAGTCACCTGTCCTGCTTCTCCTTGACGGCCGCACAACCCACAAGCGTAACATTGACGTAATTAGTTTAGCAAGGGAAAATCATGTTACGATTGTATGTCTACCTCCCCACTGTTCGCATAAAATCCAACCATTGGATAAAACCTTTATGAGTCCATTAAAGTCTCACTATAGTGAGGAAGTGAGATCTTTTTTAAGGCATAGCTCAAGGCCCTTGAGTATTTTTGATATGATGGAACTGTTTGGCAGGGCCTACCTTAAAGTACAACGTGGGGACATAGCAGTAAACGGCTTCAAAGTGACTGGTATTTATCCTGTAAATAGAAATGTTTTCAGCAGTGAAGATTTTATTGCTTCTACACTCACTGTTCCTAGGCCTCAGACTATGACAGCCACAACTGACCCTCTTCCATGTTCGTCTACCAGCTCTGATTCACCTCAACCCTGTTCTCCCAAGAGTCCTGATGTGGTTGTCCCTGGTACGTCTAAGTCAACAAATTTTGTCCTACCCATAGAGATATCACCACCACCTCCGAAAAAGCAAAAGTCAAATAGAGGCAGGAAAGCTGGATCTTCTTCTATAATAACCTACTCCCCATATAAAACACAGTTAGAGGATGAACTGAAAGAAAAGGACAAAAAGAAGGAACCAGAAGCTTCAAAACAACAAAACAAACCGAGCATTCAAAGACCCCCCGTTCAGAAATTAAACTTAGACCGACCTTCTAGACCTAAACCTAAAAGAGATGACTCCAGTGTTAGCAGCGATGCATCGATCCATTCTGATGTATCATCTGTAATGGACTTCATGCCCTCAACTAAAGAACCGGAAAACAAAGACGCTGAATGTATCTTCTGTAACGGAAAATTCTCCGAAGATCAACGCGGGGAAATTTGGATTCAATGCTTCAGCTGTTCTCTGTGGGCTCACCTTGACTGTACCGGAGCAGAGAAAGAAGATTATATCTGTGACTTTTGTAAATAGACTCGAAGCAGAAATGAGTTGCACATAATCTTAGAAATATGGTTTTTATAGTTCAAAATAACTATGTTTTATGAAGTCTCATTAGTTTTTCAATGGTTTAAACCACCTATTCCATATTACCCGACTATTTCATATTAGCCTCCATTTGTAACTTTTTTTTAAAATATGTTTTTTTTATAACAGCAAAATAAATAGTATTTTTCTTACAAGTGACACTTCATTACAATTAGTTATAGTATGTACTCATGATGATTTTGGGTATTTTATTCAAAAACTAGTGCAGCTATTTTTAGAAATGTAAATGGTATTCCATAATACCCTCCTCTCATCTACCATCGCTCTGTCACTTTATTTCGCTTTTTTCCCGGCATTAATCTGGTTATTTATTGACCGTACCTAATATTAAATCAATAGTGTTTAGTTTCATAATTCGTTGCGCGGAAGTTGTAAGAAAAATGGTGTTTAACTGTTATTATACTCTGTCCCTGGAATCTTTGGAGCAAGTCCGCGCATAACGGAATAGAAGGAGAGAAAGCGAGCGAACGGAGCATAGCAGTACGCGCTACTGTAAATGCCTGGTAACTGCACTCACCTCCCCTCTCAGAATTCGTTGATCGAGCCCTCTCGAGTCACGACTTGCTTTTCGTGCTCCAGAGATTCCCGGGCCACAGACAGCTTAGTGAATTTACAATTGTCACATAGAAACTTCTTTATGAGAATAACTGAATTTTGGCCGCCATCTTGAAAAATGTCCCTCCCACAACCATTTTGCGATGTCTACCCAAGATGTTTACTGGACACCTGTCAGCTACAAGACTATTCATTCTAAATGGTGCTACATCTCCTGTTTCTACGTTGAGTGTGGTGGATAATATTGGTGGCTACGTAGTGAAACACCATGTACATCTAACAGTTTCCGATCTCTCAATTAAACTGAGGCTAGCCGCACACCGGGTCCGACACGACACAACGTGACGAGTCATTTTTGTTGCAAACCATCGCAGGGAAGGTTTAACATTACTTAAGCCGCAGACTGAACGAAACATTTGACATGAGTCACGTTGCGACAGTTTGCGACAAACTAACGTAGGTCCTTGGAATATGGTATCGCGTTCAGTGGCTTCAGACAAAACGAACTGCGCATGCGCGAGTCCATTCACTTCAGCCCAGACCTCTAATAACAGACCGGAAACAGGAAAAAAGAAAACTTCTTTCAACAGCCCCAGTGGCAAACGTAATAAACATCGCCAAAGTGCAAGTGCAGTAGCAGTATTATATATTATACATATAATATATATATAAATATTTATTTATACAGTAAAACCTCGCTAATCCGGACTAATGGGGGAAAAAGTTGACCGGTTGAACTAAAGTCCGAATTAACTGAAATAACCTAAGAGAACAGTAGAAAGTGCATTAAAACTCCGTCTATAACAACAAAACACGTTTATTATGGTGTTTTTAAAGGGCATAGGCCTAAATACATTATACAGCACAGTATAGTGTAAAGCAATACTGTAGATACAATACAGTACGTACGACGAATGCGATTGTTGACTTCTAGCCACATTTAAAACCTTGCATTCTGCTTTTTTTTGCCTGTCCGGATTAAGCGAAGTCCGGCTTATCCGTGTCCGGATTAATGAGGTTTAATTGTATTATGTAGATTGAATACAATTCAAAACATAAAAATTGATACATTAATTCTACATACACATTGATTCTGACGCATCGTTGCCCGCTTCCCAAATTATAAAACACAGACTTAGACCTATTGCGTACATGGACGAAATCTGCAATCAGATTTTAGCTAACAAACAAAATGACTCCGTCTTGTTGCATCGTGTCGTGTCGTGCCGGATCTGGTGTGCGCCTTGCCTAAGTGTGTCATGTAGTTTCTTGCTAGAATTTGTCATATGATTCCATTTCGGCAACCTGCCACAGATGGCTCCAATAGTACGGCCTTTGTTTATGTAAATCTTCACATCGTGGTTCATATTTTTATACACAGCACAATCTTCGCGTATCGACCGACTTTGGTGACGTGTATTAACAATTCCCTCCCTCTTTCCCTTACTTAATCATTTGACAAATATGGAATGGGTAACTTCAAAGTTGTTCAATTTTCCAATTGCATGGTATTAATTGAATATTTGACCAACGCGCCACATCCGAAAATGTAATTAATTCGTATGTGGCTGTGATGGAATGTTTATTTTCTCCTGAAACAAGAAACCGATTTATTTTGTTGTTAATAAATTATCTTGCCCGAATCGACGCTGAAAGTAAATTATTTCTCTTTCGTTTTGGAGGCGTGTTGCATGTAGGAATCGCCCCTAAGGATTTGCAAGGAAGGCATATACAGGAAGGTCAATAGCTGCTGGTGAACCAGTATTGGTTAACGAGACGTGACGTCAAAATGAGGCGTGCTACTTTTCTGATTTTTAATGAAATAGTGACTTCGTTACAAGAGAAGCAATAAATAAACGCTGATGGAACAGTTATGTTGCAATTCATTAACATGCACCCAAAGAAAGATTGGAGTCTTCTTCAAGTATATATTTTTTTCTTTCTGAAAGCAAATACTATGCGAATGAAGGTAGCACACAATGCGATTGATCTTGTTTTGACTAAGAAAAAATAAAGAAGGCCAAGGTAGGATATGAAGAAGTAGCGGTATTTGATAATTTTTCACTCGGAGGGGTTGATTCCAGAACACAGAATATTATATAGTTTTCACAAAAAACAAAAATTAGCAACCAAAAGGGGGGGAGGGAATTTCCCACCCTCAAATACCGTCCTGGTAAGAACCAACAGTAATGTGGGGTTCAAAATAAAGTGTCTTTTTTTTTGCTCTAGATGTGGTCAGTGATGAAATTGAGACCAAACAGAAACTGCTAGTTGAAATAAACATATATTTTTTTTAAAAAAAATTGAAATTACTTAAAAACCTTATATTAAATTCTCCATTTCCTTAAACGCACATCTTTCGTAGCCTTCGATTTTCTACGCCTGAAACTACTGTATTCCCTGCTAAATTCCAAGTCCTCTGCTAAATTGTCAGCTCTCAACAGAATTTCCAGCTTTGTGTTGAATTCCCAGCTCTCTACAGAATTCGTAGCTCTCAGCAGGATTTCCTCTGGTGAATTCGTAGCTCTCAGCAAGATTTCCTCTGGTGAATTCCCATCTCTGTTGAGTTATTAGCCCTCTGCTGAATTCCAAGCCCTCTGCTGAATTTGAAGCCCTCTGCTAAATTCCCATCTCTCTGCTGAATTCCCAACCCTCAGCTGAATTACCAACTCGCTGCAGAATTCTTAGCTCTCAGCAGGATTTCCCCTGCTGAATTCGTAGCTCTCAGCAAGATTTCCTCTGCTGAACTCCCATCTCTGTTGAGTTATTAGCCCTCTGCTGAATTCCAAGCCTTCTGCTGAATTTGAAGCCCTCTGCTAAATTCCCATCTCTCTGCTGAATTCCTATCTCTCTGCTGAATTCCCAACCCTCAGCTGAATTACCAACTCGCTGCAAAATTCCTAGTTCTCAGATGGATTTCCTCTCCTGAATTCACATCTATCTTCTGAATTCCCAACCCTCAGCTGAATTCCAAGCCCTCTGCTGAATTCCAAGCCTTCTGCTAAATTTCCATCTCTCTGTTGAATTCCAAACCCGCAGCTGAATTACCAACTCGTTGCAAAATTCCTAGCTCTCAGCAGGATTTCCTCTGCTGAATTCACATCTCTCTTCTGAATTCCCAACCTTCAGCTGAATTCCCAACTCGCTACAAAATTACTAGCTCTCAGCAGGATTTCCTCTGCTGAATTCCAATCTCGAGTTACTACTTGCGCAGAGAACTGTTCTTTTGTTCGCTTGCTCCAGATATTTGAGGGACAGAGTGTAAGGGAAATATTTGTGCAAGAAATGTGACGTCCCAGGAATATGTGGATCAACGCCGCCGCATATCCGTAGAGAAGGGGAGAAAGCGAGTGTGCGGAGTAAAGCCGTGCGCACTGCTGCAAACATCTGGAAGCTGTTTTTCTAGCCGTGCACTCATTTCCCCTCTCACGCGTTCATTACTCGAGCACTCTAGAGGCACTACTTGCGCAGAGGACTTGTTTTCGTTCGCTTGCTCCAAAGACTCCTGGGACAGTGTATAGCAACGTTTATGAAAGGTGGTAAAAGACAAGACCATCCCTAGCAGGGATGAAAATCTACTTTCTTTTCCAAATGTGTTAGGTCAATTGGCATTTCGATTTATTCGTATGCCAATAGCGTTCATAGCATGAGGAAAACATTTGTGGAACAATGTAACAGCAGTCTAAAAAACTCATGTTACCTTCTATTTCATAACCTCCAAGAATCTCAATTTATTTAATTTCTTAAAACATATTATACATTTTTATTAAAGTTTCGTATACGTATAAAAAAATGTGATCAAGAAGGCAATTTTTTTTATTACGGTTGTAGCTGTGTAATTAATTTTCCATGAATTGTTTTAGTAATATAGCCGGACTTTAATATTGTGCATTGTTTATGCAGCTTTAACGTAAAATAATACATTTGCTCCATCTTTTAACACGAAATGCAAGCTTCACATTTTGGTAAGGGATTTCATCTCTAATATCCTTATAAATTCACTACTGTTAAAAAATGTAGAAGAATATACACTGTACTTGTGTTTCTTAAATAAAAAATAATAATATAGGACTACGCACCGTACTTGTGTATCTTGAAGGAAATGTAGGACTACGCACCGTGCTTGTGTATCTTGAAGGAAATGTAGGACTACACACCATACTTGTGTCTCTTGAAGGAAATGTAGGACTACGCACCGTACTTCTGTTTCTTGAAGGAAATGTAGGACTACCCACCGTACTTGTGTCTCTTGAAGGAAATGTAGGACTACGCACCGTACTTGTGTATCTTGAAGGAAATGTAGGACTACCCACCGTACTTGTGTCTCTTGAAGGAAATGTAGGACTACACACCGTACTTGTGTCTCTTGAAGAAAATGTAGGACTACCCACCGCACTTGTGTCTCTTGAACGAAATGTAGGACTACACACCGTACTTCTGTTTCTTGAAGGAAATGTAGGACTGCCCACCGTACTTGTGTATCTTGAAGGAAATGTAGAACTACGCATCGTACTTGTGTATCTTGAAGGAAATGTAGGACTACCCACCGTACTTGTGTCTCTTGAAGGAAATGTAGGACTACACACCGTACTTGTGTATCTTGAAGGAAATGTAGGACTACCCACCGTACTTGTGTCTCTTGAAGGAAATGTAGGACTACCAACCGTACTTGTGTCTCTTGAAGGAAATGTAGGACTACCCACCGTACTTGTGTCTCTTGAAGAAAATGTAGGACTACCCACCGCACTTGTGTCTCTTGAAGGAAATGTAGGACTACACACCGTACTTCTGTTTCTTGAAGGAAATGTAGGACTACACACCGTACTTGTGTCTCTTGAAGAAAATGTAGGACTACCCACCGCACTTGTGTCTCTTGAAGGAAATGTAGGACTACACACCGTACTTCTGTTTCTTGAAGGAAATGTAGGACTGCACACCGTACTTGTGTATCTTGTAGGAAATGTACAACTACGCATCGTACTTGTGTATCTTGAAGGAAATGTAGGACTACCCACCGTACTTGTGTCTCTTGAAGGAAATGTAGGACTACACACCGTACTTGTGTATCTTGAAGGAAATGTAGGACTACCCACCGTACTTGTGTCTCTTGAAGGAAATGTAGGACTACCCACCGTACTTGTGTCTCTTGAAGAAAATGTAGGACTACCCACCGCACTTGTGTCTCTTGAAGGAAATGTAGGATAGCATACCGTATTGTGTTTCTTAACGAATATTTCTAATCGATCTACTCTTTGGCTATGATTGATTCGTTGATTTGCTTTATTTTACTTCGCTTTTTGTGCCACTTTTGGCTTATTTGCGACTATGGGGATGAGTCATAACATGATGAAATTGATGAATGGACACTCAAAAACATCCATATCCAGGCCGAGATTCGAACCCGGAACCCCTGGCGCCGTAGCGCGATGTGCTAACCACTCCCTCTTTGGCGATGTGTAGGAAGAAGGAGTGAAGTCACAGGACAGGTTTAGGCTTGCTCCGGCTGGCTATTTGGTTGCGGAACTAATGTCCAAATCAAAATCCGTAGTTCGCTTTGATATAAATCAATGTTTCGATCCAGTTCTTTTATAGACTCTATTTTGTGAACACTGTGAAGAGTGTCTGGACTTGGATGCCATTGTCACACCTTTTTACATATTAAAGCATGAGGCCTGGCGTTGTTCTGCTGGTGTCTAGCAGAAGCTAAGTAAATGAGGAGGGGAGGGAGAGCTAATAGAGGGGGCGTGTGTGGATGTAGAGAGAAATATTTGTTCTTCATTTAGGTATTTGTGTAGAGGCATTAACAGGCGCTGTCAACAACGCATCCTAGGCCGTTTCGGCGAGTGACAACCCAATTAACAGATTGTTTACCCGCTGTTGCCAAATTAAAGGGGAGGGGGAGTCAGGAGGGGAAAAGGGGGGAATACCTGACGGTGGTGGGAGAGTGGAAAAACCGTGAGACCTGTTTCTGACACGCAAAGTTTGAAATGTTATGATCAGCCGTCGGTAGCCCTGTGGTGTTCCGCCTCTCTCAACCCTTGCACAAAAGCATGTATCTCCTGTCCATGTGTGTGTACAGTGGAACCCCCTAGCGGAATGTTATGTAAATTAAAATCGGCCCGTGTTGTTTCTGGTCTCAAAGTACACAGGTAAATTAAACTAATGACAGAAATGCATGACGTGCTGCCCCCTCTCGGCGCGATGTTCGCTCGATTTAGTTCACTTTTTCCACCATCCTTTCTTAAATCCCATGATGGATGCATATAATGTATGTGCGCGCGGGAAAAAAAGTGGAAACAAGTGCTCGCACTAATGGAAAATCAGTATGCGTGAAATACTGGCCGTTTTGGGACTGGCATCCCTGCCTCCCCCCACTCCTCTCTGTGTTAGCTGTTTATATCTCTGGAACAACAATGGCTATAAATGATGCAATGTTATGGATAGTTGGGCCTGGGAAAGGACAATGAATGCATAGAAGTGTAATGGACACATATACCTTTTGGCTGAAGTACCAGATACAATTTGAAGAATAGAAACCGATAGGTTCGGGAGAAACAGAATAGAGTAATAGAGAGATGGAGGGGAGAATATATCGGTGTACTAGACACGGAACAGATATACGTAGATGGGTACATTCCAGGAACCCCTATATTATAACAGGTTTTATTGGGTTCTGTTGCGGGACCGGAACTTTCATTTTTTTGGCACAATTTAGCTTCGGTACAAGTTGCGTATTGTTTCATTGAAAAAAAGGTTCTTGGACCGAAATTAAATTGATCCAGAAAAATAGGTTCCTAAACTGTATTTAAATTGACCCGGAAAAAGGTCCCTGGACGGTATTTAAATACATCCGGGGAAAAAGTTCCTGGATCGTATTTAAATTGATCTTGTAAAAAGGTTCCTGGACCGAATTGAAATACTTTACAGATAAAAATGTTCTTTACGGTCCAGAACCCATTTACGGTTGCTGATATTCTCGGACCTACAGTTTAAAGTGTACAATATGCGACCACTTATAGATTATTTTTGATTGTAGATATACCTGAATTCGAGTTGGTGAATATTGTCTTTGCTTTCGTGTAGAGTTTTTTTTTACTTTGTTTTTAAGTACACTTTTATGCACAGATAAACTGCAGGTCCAGCTCCTTTTAGTCTAAAGTGGGATCCGAACCATATGTCCCTCCACCGGGTATCGAACGCATTGATTACAAGGTGACGACATTACAACTACGTCATCGTGGAGGCCACTTGCGTGCGGAAAAAGGAAACAATGTTCATATCAAATGCTATTATCTTCGGATTGAAACAGCAATTCTAAACTCATTAAAATATACAGGGTGTTTATAAAGTCCCGGTACCATTTCAAACACATAGCCCGGAAACTACATGCAATAGAACAATGCTGTTGATTGCAAAATGTGTATTATAACACTGATAATGACGGTTTGTTTGTTTACTGTTGTAGCAGATTATAATACACATTTTGCAATCAACAGCATTGTTCTATTGTATGGACTTTCTGAGCTATGTTTCTGTAATGTTAACGGGACTTTATGAACACCCTGTACTTCATATTGGAAATGTGTAAGTTATGCAATAGCATATCAAGTAAGGTACATTTTGTATAGTTTTTACATTATCATGTCCACGATTTACACAAAACTCTTTACGATTCTATGTAAGTAATCAGGATCGACCAAAAACATGTCTCTATCGATAACAATCAACTTGTCGAAATGTAAGTCCTGCTGTGTGTTTCCCGCTCCCCACTTCCCTTGCCAGTATGTAGAGTGTCCGCCGTAAGAGGATGGGATGGGTTACCAATGTACTAGTTGATGATACCACACTGGCGTGATCCGATCGCTATTGTTAGTCACGTTTCGTATATAATCGGCCCTTTTTAAACAATGCCCCTCGTATATAAACCACGGAGGGCCACTTGGAAGTTTTGGAGGTGCCAGTTCTCCGTCGGGCACACCCTCTTAACGACGTCCGTGCTTTCTTCCTTCCCGTACTTCTCTATCTCGCTCTTGGTTTGTTTCTTTGTTTTGCTATTTATTTATTTATCGGTTTTTAGTAGACCTGTAGGATGGACGACATCCCTTGTACAGTCGCGGAAACGTCTGGGTTGTAACAATTCCATTAACTTAGGTGGGATCGTTACAACAAGAAATGTCCATCACTGTACATGTGCTGGTTGAAATGAATGAAAAATCTGAAGCTTGTACAACGTGCATTTCTGCATGTGTATAAATGTGGACATCACAACTATGCTTCCCCCTACGTGAACGTCGTTAAACTGGACGGAAAAATTGGCCTTCTCGTCCCTCAGATCTAACACCTTTTTTACCTGTGTGGTTTTCTGAATGAGAAAGTGTGTTGCAGGCGAAAGCAGATGTTGAACGATCTGCGACACAGTACTTGCCAGCCTGTCACTCATGAAATGTTGTCAGTACGCTTTTCTTCAGTTTTGCCGGGCACTACTTTTTTGTATTTTTCTTTGAGTTGGTGTTTAAGTCCACTTTATGCACAGTAAGGCTAATCGGGACTGGACGTACAGTTTAAAGTGGTTCCAATCCACTATGTGCTGCTACCAGGTATCGAACCCGGGACCCCCTTGATTACAAGGCTACGACGGGCAAGTCACTACGGGTGTGTCAAAATTCACATTCTTTCAGCAAACCATGGAGGAAAACAATGGTACTATTAAAACTTTAACAGGAAGAATACTTCTACGGATTTTTCAACAAGACATACGCAGTATGTCTTATGAGAATTAAAGAACGTTACCATTTCATTAGTTTTCACGTATTTAAGTTGAATCTTAAAACAGAATCACAGATGAAGTGAGATAAGTGTAATTATTTGCAAATTTGTGCCCTATGTGAGATTATGTTT
Source organism: Lepisma saccharinum (assembly GCF_977018435.1). Classification (NCBI taxonomy): domain Eukaryota; kingdom Metazoa; phylum Arthropoda; class Insecta; order Zygentoma; family Lepismatidae; genus Lepisma; species Lepisma saccharinum. The sequence goes on along the minus strand of NC_139241.1, from coordinate 46,017,641 downwards.
GCTGTATGCTAAAGTATGACAAAATAATAACAGAGTGGTGGCATCTCGTGGCAATTATCTGAATCATTTTCAAATCTGTACGTGTTCATTTGAGTCCTATTTAGGAAAGGGGGGGGGGGAAGAGAGGTTAAAATAATGTCGATGCATGACGTCACGCTCTTATGTGTTGGCATTGGTTGCTGAAATTATCTTTAACGCTCTTTCTTTGTACGTTTTTCCCTCTCTTTAATACTTTCTCTCTCTCTCTTTGTTTCTCTTTATTGTATTCTTGCTCTTTCTTTTAACATTATGTCTTTTTTCCACTTAATATCTCCCTGTTCCTATTTTTTCCTTCTGCTTTTCTCTATCGCATTCTATCATTCATTCTCCTCACTTCCATCTTTCGTTTTTTCTATCCCTTCATCCCTGTGTGACTTTTCTCTACTACAAATGATACTTAAAATTTCTCGTGTGGCTATTTCGTTCTCTCTTATGCTCGCCTACAGTGTTGCCAGTGCCTGAAACGGTTTCCAGGAGAATGAGCCATCTTCGACAAGATTAATCACTCCCAAACGAACAAGTTATACAAGTTCCTAGTTAAATCGAAGCAGTTGTAACCGGGGTTCCTCAACAAAGCCGTTTCTAACACTCATATTAAGACTCTCACTGTGCGGAAATTCTTAGATCAATTGCCTTAGTAGTAAATAAACATTTCTTTTCGAACATGAACAGCCGCCCCCCGTGGCGGAGTGGTTAGCACATCGCGCTACGACGCCAGGGGTTCCGGGTTCGATTCCCGGCCTGGGCATGGTGTTTGTGAGTGTCCATTAATCAATTTCATCATATCATCACTCACATCTTCGCAAATTAGCCAAAAGTGGCAGAAAAAGCGAAGTAAAATAAAGCAAATCAATAAACAATAAAATAATTAAGTGGCATAAAACGAAGTAAAATAAAGCAAATCAATCAATCGAACATGAACATACCGGGTGGCCAGAATTAAAGTTACCCAACTCAGAGCCCTCTGTAGCCTGTTTCAGGCATCGTAGAACTCTGAAATTTGGTAAATCCACTATGCAGACCATGGGAAGAGGATGGCGATAAAAAATAGTTCAATTTTCCGTCACCAGGTTGAAATGTGGCGCTGTACTTCCATGATGGGTTGTAATAATGACGTAAACTGCTCCAATTGGTTATGGATTTGCCTTGCAATCTTGCAATAAACGAGAGATTATTTTCTCGCAACTTCCAGCCACTAACAAATGTCTTTCTAATGAATAACTCAGCTAAATCTTAACGTGATTATTTGTACAACCCATCATGGAAGTACAGCGCCACATTTCAACCTGGTGGCGGAAAATTGAACTATTTTTTTTTTTTATCGCCATCCTCTTCCGCATGGTGTGCATAGTGGATTCACCAAATTTCAGAGTTCTACGATGCCTCAAACAGTCTAAAGATGGCTCTGAGTTGGTAACTTTAATTCTGGCCACCCGGTATATAATAGATAGGTAATCATCTTTTGTTGTACATTAAAGAATGATGTCAGAAAAGGCGCAATAGGTAGGCATTTGTTTTTTAATGCTTTTTCTAGTTAAATTGCAGATATTTTAACTTGATAGATATTGTTCCTACATTGCAGACGGATATGTAATACTTTGTCTAGTTAAATCGAAGCAGTTTTAACTGGAGCTTCTTAACAAAACAGTTAAAGCGTAAATGTACAGTAATTTGTAGAATCATTACCTTACCAACAAACAATAATTTCTTCTCGCGCTTGAACAAATACAATAGATAAGAGCCAAAGCTCTCGTCACGAAAATAGTCCAGTGAAGGTCTTCCAGGGTTGCCACTCTTCTTCTTAGCTCCACTGTCGACACTTCGCGCGTTGTTCGTATGCGGTTGATTTCGTCGGTTGAAATTGTTGCACATTGGCAACACTGTAGGTGACCTTGACTGGGCTGTTTTTGTGGCGAGAGCTCTGGTCTTTCTTTGTTGTACATTGAAGTAAACGCGCAGTAAGTAGCTGTTTGTTTTTAAGTTTAATTTTCTAGTTAAATCGAAGCAATTTGAACTGGATTTCTTAACAAAACAGGCCCTTACACTTCTACCACCTACTGTACAGTAATTCTTAGAATAATTGCCATTCTAGTAAATAACCATTTCTTCTCACAATTGAACATACAAAATAGACACAATTCATCATTTCCAGTTTTCCACAACTGTAACACATATAGTTCGGGAATTCGATATCGCCCCCCCCAATACTCATTAGCAGCGCAGTGCTTAGCAATTTAATTATGTAACTTTAATTGCCTCGTGTAACAAGAGGATGGTATAACGAATCACATGTAACCCGACACCTGCTAATTGCGAAAATCATTACGCTATAAGCATCGTCAACTAATAAACCAAGGTGAAACAACAACATATGCAGCGAAACCCGCAAGGGGGAAGAGGGAGAACACCTGTTTATATTATTATGTAGTTTTTCACTCAATAATAGCTTTGTACCGTACTGAAGGTAGTGCTTGTTCAGATTGCAACTTTCTCGCAGAAATTCCTTTAAAAAATCAAGTCTGGAACTTAACCTACAATTTAGAGCATGTCAACGCCTGTAATGGACACCTGGACTGGAAATTTGCGTTTGGACATTGTTTCCGCACCGCGAAAGAAAGTGGCCAAATCAGCGAGCTGCATTGACGTCCACAGCCAATGAGAGCCTCGAATTTAATGTACAGTTTCCTGTGTCAACGCTCAGAATGGGACCCTGTAATAGAGATTTGCATTTAGACATTGCTTCCGCAACTGGAAAAGAGTAGCTACATTGACGTCCACAGCCAATGAGAGCCTCGAACTTAACGTGCAGTTTACTATGTCAATGCTCAGAATGGGAACACGGACTCGGAATATGCGTTTAGCAGTGCCGTATACTGGGTGGACTATCGAATCACATCATAGTGTTCGAATGGCCAAAAATTTGCTGTTGGGGGTGTTTTTGTTTTTTAACTCACTTGGGGTGGCGGGTTGAAGTGATGGGACTCTGTGATTAAAAATATACACCTCATAAATAAAACATGGGAATGTACACTGTCAGTAGGGAAAGGATTTCAAGAATTTCATTCTTTTTTGCATAAATGAGAGGCCCATATTGTGTAATATTATGTAGGCCTATATACGAGAATATAAATAAAATTTCAACCTACCTATTTTTACGATTTTAAGTTCGGGTACTCCTTGTTGGCGCAGTGGTAACGTCGTTGCCTTGAAAACGAGGTCCCGGGTTCGATACATGGTGGTTTAGATACCACTTTAACTGTAGGTCCGATCCCCCACTAGCTTATCTGTTCATAAAGTGGACATACAAGAAAAATCCACAACGATTTGGAGCTTATCGTCATTCGTAATTTTCTACTCCCCATCTCTTTCTCTAGTTGTTTGAAGGTCAACGACCTCTTTTCAACTCCTCCGCAAGCGTTCAATTATGGTGCGTTCCGAAAGTCTTAACGAAACGAACGCATTCAACTGGGCTCGTGAATCTGGTGAAACCAGTTATTTTACAGACTTATGGGACACACTAGGCGAAAGCGCAGGCGCAGCGTTTTGTTTAGAGAAAGTTTCCACACGGCGTCCAGCGGAAGGATGTCCTTATGGCAAAAATAAACTCTATTGTGGGCACTGTTACTCATTTTAATTCCATTCTAAGAACGGTCAAGGCATACTCATCTTGTGCAATTTGCTTCATATCGCTATCTGTTAAAATTATAATACATTTTCCGAACTAGTGCAGTTTGAATCCATCAGCACGCGCATTGTCTGGAAGCAGCAGACGATTCTCACCGAACAAACCAGCCTCCTGGCCAGTGCGTTTGGTGAATCTCGTTCTTGCACGAAACGCACGGAATGCGACTTTTGGGACAGCCAGTTACTATAACTCGTTTAACGCGTTAAACTCGTGCGACTTTCGGAACGGGCCCGATGTTCTTGTCTCTGTCATGTGACACACTTTCCCTTGCCTTTTGGCTTCCAAATTACCCATTCCTGTGAAAACTACATGCTGGGAAAAATTGGTTTGCAACATTGACCCAGACTGTTGAAGAAGTTCAGAGGGTGTTTCCCCCGCCATATGCAACCCTGTTCTCTCTCTTGTAACAGTTTGGCTCCACAATTCGCCGATCCTGAGGAAATTACATGCTGGGAAAAATTGGTTTGCAACATTGAACGGAGCCCTGTCAAGCTTGTCTGCCCCCCCCCCCCTCCCCGTGGATTTGCCCTCCGGGCCTGTCGTCTCGCGAATTCAAAGAAAGCGGGCAATGTTTCCAACTCCTCTAAGAAATCAGGTTCGTCTTCTTATTGAAATGAACAATTTCAATTTCTGGGCTTTGCAGATAGTCTAGATAGCCCCGAATATATGCCTCTGGCGTTTAGACTTTGCTTCCCAACTGAAAAGAAGTGGCCAATCAGCGAGCTGCATTGATGTCCGCCGCCAATGAGGGCACAGCTGGACTTCGAGAAGCGATTCCCTGCTCACAGCTTGTAGTAAGGCGAAGGCGGATTTAGGATTATATTTCGAGGGTAACTAACGTTGTAAGATATTTTTCGACCGCAATGCTGTATACCATGGTTCTGTGATATGATTACACTTTACGTCTCATTACAGTTGTGCCTTAGAATAAACAATTGCCAGTATTTAGTAAATATATATGTCATTTTGGGCATATTTTACTTGAATTAAGACAAATCTAAAATAATATATAGAAGGCAGTGCATTTCTAATACTTTGTAAACAGACAAAAAATCATAAAAGCATGAATATTTATGTGCCTTGATTTTTTGTTTACAAATGGGAGACATCAATATGTGAAAACGTGTAAATATTTGTACCCAGAATGAAATTACTGAAATCCCATATTTACTGCCAGCGATGAGATATTTATTTTTCCTCTCACATTAACAGCTAGAATTTTATTTTGAAAATTGCAATTGCAGGCACAGAGCCGCTTTCGAATCAAGCAATTTTACGTCAAATTACATTTCAAACAGCTATAGAAGGAAGACTGAAAAATTAAGAAGACATTTCTCTCTAGAAAATGGGCCTGATGAACATGAATATATAGGTACTAGTGCTTCCTCAGACATCGACGCTTCATTAATATTACTGTATTGCATAATTTTAGATTTCAAAGCAGCATATTCTTATATCTACGCTTTTTAGGGAATGAATATCAATAGTTTCCTGAAGATGTCGCAGCTGCATTAATATTTTAATAGATCTCGTTGTAACATACTAATACTTTTATTCCTTCCATAAATTGAAGTTTAGTTAGATTTATTTTTATGCCCCTGTTATTTTATTCAACATTCTTCCATGGAAAAACTGAAATTGTAACTTAGGTTATACGGTGGCTGTACACACTGGCGTACACAGAATTGTTCTTTCCATAGGGGCTAGAATTGTAAAAATGAATACGTTGTTGCTTTCTAAGAGGAAGATATGAACAATAAGATATTTCGTATATCTAGAACTTTCTACTCTTAATAATGGCATCGTGAGGTCATATTAAGTATGCATTTACCACTCTGGTTTTTCCCGACTTTTTCAATGCTTTTATTTAGAAATTTTGATTTTTTCAAAATTTCGGAGGGGGTTGTAGCCCCATCAGCTCCCCTTCTGCATACGCCAGTACCTTTGGGTGTATTTAAGTACCAATTGATGATCAATACAGGCTGTTTAAGGAGACGTGTTTTGTGATAGCCCGGTGCTGGTGTCTGTTTAAGGATTCGTTTTATAACTATGCGTGCGCTGTTTGCCTTTAGAACCCGGTGTTTCAAAGGTAACAGACATCGGCGGCTCCAAAGGGGGTACGATGGTACGGCAGTACCCCCTGTTGTTTCACGGACGCCGGGGCGATATGAAGGCAGAAGGTAGTCGAATTTTATTTACTGAATGTATCCTTTGTGGTAAAATTAGTTCTTGTTCTTGAGAATATTTGTTGCTATGCAACTTCCACGTTGCAAAGTTCCGACTGAAACACTTTGAAGATATGTAAGAGGAAAAAATGCCAAATCATCGTTCCTTTTGTGTGTTGCTTCAATGAACAGTCAACAATCGCGCGGAACCTGTCCTCTAACGTCAACAATTCCTTATAAGATCCATTCTCACTTTTACGAATTAAATTGTCGGTGTTTCTTTTTCCGTTCACCGCTTCAGAACGTGGCAGGCGGCTGTTCGGAAGGGCTACTGGGCCTTTTTGAACATTTTAATAATCCGCAACAATAAGCGGCACGATAAGATTTTTTTTAAAAATATATATCTTGGTATTGCTTCCCTTCGAATACTCAGTTGTGGTCTGGTAGTGAGTGAATCGCATGCATTGGAAGAGTACGGTCTTAACAGGTTTTCCGTTTTCGCATCCAATGAAAATGAGTACAGCAAAGAAAAAACTGCCAGGGGCAGAAAATAGGAAAAGGCAGAGAGAACGCAAAAATGCTACTTTCATGAATAATTTTCTGAAACGTTCGAAATCTGTTGTTATTGAAATCATTGAAAAATATATAATATACCTAAATGTGTCATTGTAGCATCCCTGTGACCTCAGATCCCTGATAAAAGAGGAATTACAACATTATATTCATGATCCGCTCCCACTCATGGGTTTCTTCTCAAAAGTAGAGATTTACATATGCTGACTCCAAGGAAGTCTTTTCGTACTCTTTATACAAATGCTTACGTGATGTTCCGTTTGCTTAGCACCATTAAAACATATCTAAGATGCCTATCATGATTGATTGAATGAACTAGACCAGTGGTTCCCAAAGAGTGTGCCGCGGTGTCCTGGGGCGCCGGGGGTGGCATTCAGGGGTGCCGCGAAAGGTTCCAATATTTTCACTGAAATAATATGGTTGTTCCAAATATGTGCTTATTTAGTCCCTTTTTACACCTAAAATGTTTCTGAATTGCAAATGTAGGTATCTTTATTTTTTAACTTCAGGCAAGCAACCTAACCACACTAACAGCGCTGTAAGTGTTAGACAGGCCTTGATTCTGACTTGGTCGCCGCGGAAAAATATTGAAACACTAAGTACTCTGAGAAACGAAGAAGTTTGGGAACCTCTGAAAGAGGCTCTTTTATGTCGTTTTCCTCCCAGTTTGGCTAATAGCGACGATGAGGATGAAATTGATGAACGGATGCAAACAGGTAGCGATTCGACATACGCCTTATGTCGTAATGCGTTCTGATAACCGCTCCGTCAAGGAAGTCGGCTAGAGTGGCTTGATCGCCGGAAGAATGTTTTCTCAGCGGGCAGAGTAAGGCTTCATATCTTGCCCTTCAGTCCTAGAAATTTTTACTATTATTATTATTATACTTTGAAAATGATAACATTAAAATTGAGGTGAAATTATATTAGCGCCGTGTCCTCCCGTTTCGCCTTATTGCGTTTTCACCTCCCCAATAGAATTTGTGACACGAACTTTCTGAGGCGAAACGTGACATCCATTTTGCCTTACACAGTGATGTGCGTCTACGCGTAAACAACGATAGTCTACATTCTACACGTAGACAATTTTATACACGTAGATTACGTAATCTATGTAAACAACATGGCAAAAGATGATCACTTAGCAAAGGGCGCCGTGGAATTAAAACAAAATTATACTGCGTATCAGTTGCTGATGTGTGAGGAGAACTTTTCATACTCTTTCTTCCAAATTCGAACAATTTCGCACCTAGGAAAAGAACTAATATAGGAAATATTCTAGTGTTTTATGGGGAAAAGACCACTCTTGGCTCACGACTGCCATCTGTTGTTTTATTGCATACTATTTATCTTCTTCCATAGCTGATGATGGAAGAGAAGAGAAATTTTGTTGTAAATAGGATTCTTTTCAGTTCGTTAGGAACCAATATAGTTGAAAATGTCACTTTCCTTTCATGAAAGCCTTGAAAATTAATTTTAATGCAATTTAGATTGTCTACGTAGTGTATGTAAACTATAACCCAATGTAATCTACGCGTAGATTACGTGTAGACAACGCATGTAGACGTAAACGTATAGTCTACGGCACATCATACACACAAAAAAAATCCCACCTGGGAATATTATCGACTTGAAGGGTAATTCATAATGGGAGCGCAGAGCTTGTGATGTTGCCTACCTTGGCTCCCATTGTCCTGTCGCTTAGGTTAGGTTAGGTTAGGTTAATAATAATGACCCTTCATGTCGATAATATTCCCAGGTGGGAATTTTTTTGTGTGTAAGGCGAAACGGGATAAGTCGAAACGGGATAAGGCGAAACGGGCCGTAATCCTATATAGATAGAAGACTGGAGTCTGAACTTGTATACAGTGCTAATGATTACCGCTGTTTACAAGACCAGACTCCAGTCTTCTATCTAGATAGGAACTGGATTCGCCTTGCTTCCTTTCCATAGACATCTATCACTTTCTTGATGCACAGTTCTTGGTCTTTTTGTACTTTTTCACAAAGCACAGATATCAAACAGATACCACTTAATTTGCTCTCCTTCATGGTACTATCTCTGATCCATGTTTTTACATGCCGAAGAGTACTGTAAACAAGTATTAATTCAAAATGACGGATATAAATTATTAAGATCAGATCCCGACTTCGGAAAATAATTTCCCGAGCTTTCGTAATCCCGAGCAGCCGAGAAATTCCAAAGAATCTTATTTAAAAAGAGTTTATTCTTGATATTTTCTGGATTGTAAATTCCTGAAATTCCTTGAAACTAACAGCTTTTATTCCAGAAATGACTTGAAGTGGAATTAGTGTGTACAATTCGAGATTTCAGCACATCCGGAAATTTTTGAAAATGTCCCGACCTGATCGGGAAGTGGAGAATGTTCTAGTCCCGATTTTCAGGATTATTAATATTTCCTTCTCAATCCCGTCCCGACCCTAGTTTCGCCACTCAAACATGATTCTAATGTGTCTTGTGAAGATGTCCTTTATTATGTTCTTGGACATGGCAGTTAATTGCTGTAACTGACAGGCTATAAATCGCAGAAAACATTATTTGTAATAAAATATATCTACAATTTCACCATTCAAATTACTCGAACTTTTCCAGATATATTAGATGGGCAAGTGTACCCCTGCCCCCACCCCCTCCCTCCTGCGGGCGCCCTTGATATAACCTATACACTTACTTTTAACTGCAATTTGCAAATCTTAAGAAAACTACTTTTTTCATTTAGACATCAAACCCGGAAAGCTAAATTGGTATTGCTCAGCAATATGTCGAACCTAAGAAAATATGTATAAGTAAATATGTACTATTTCTTCAGTAAATTAAATTGTGATAACTAAAATGAAGTATAATCATTAGTTTTATATCATATTTTTTTATCAATGCAAGGTATTTTATAAAATGTTAATACATTGTCGCAAACATCAAAAGATATTGATCACTCTAAATGAAAAACATCACTTAAAATACTTGTTTCGAAATAGCGCCATCTGTCATTTTTTTTAAATACGAATAAGCCGCAGAGACAATGTCAAGTCTATTTTTAAAATTGTGAGGAGTTAATATAAAAACTTGCCCACCTACTTCCCATAAATGTAATTCTAATAGAATATTCCAAGGTTCTAGCAATTAAAAATCAAGCTAAACACGGTGTGTGCGTGTGTGTGAGGGGGAGGGGGGTTTCTTGTGAGCGATGTTGATCGACATTAAAGTTGAAAACAGTTCTGTTGCTATTTTGCAGCCAGAGAACAAAGCATCACTATAGCTCTTTTCAGTTCTTACGGCGGGCGCTCTAGAAGCTGCCAGGGTTAGTGGGGAGCGGGGAAGTGACTAATCCAGCGCGATAAGAAACGCAGCAGCCAGTAGAACAAGGTTCAAGTAGTACTTTTTTTTCTGCCGCGTCGTGTCTCTCGGCGCCACTGCTGTTGTCTGGTTGGTCTGCGGCGTAATCCCCGCTTCCCACTTCCCCTGCCAGCTTGTAGAGCGCCCGCCGTAAGAACTGAAAAGAGCTATAATATGACTCCTTGTTGGATGATTATTCTCTTTGTGTAACACATGATACATGTATTTAGGCGTTGAAACACTGTTGTTTCAATATTCATTGCTAAGTTGATGCTTTTGTGATATGCTCATATTCCACCATGCGCTCAACAAAATGAAGAAATCGCATATACGTTTAAATGACCGGTGGTCCCGGATTCGATACCCGGTGGAGGCACATAGTGGTTCGGATCGTACTCTAAACTGTAGGTCTAGTCTAGATTAGCCTTTCTGAGCATAAAGCGGACTTTTGTGTATTATATTATTATTCATTATCCACGCCCACTCATGGGTTTTGTTTAATAAGGTGGCTCAACGGCAGTCAGTACTTATTTGAGACATAAAGGACAAGTAACAAAATAAAAGAAATCAATCCGCCAACGCTTGATGTGGAAAATGGTAGCTGGGCGGGAGGGGGGGGGGTCGAACCTTGGGGTTAGCCGGGATGCTTTGCGAAAATTATGCTAGCTGGGGGATACACCCTCTGCACCCCCTTTTTTCGAGCACTGTGTGAAACTAAAAAAAATTAGAACTAAATGTCATCAGCTGACAACGTTATTACAAACATTATTTTAGTGTATTTGTAGGAATGAAAGTTTCTACCTAGGTATATTATATTATTCATTTTAACCAATTAGTATGACATTCAGGTCTTGATATAGGCTGAAATATACGTATATATAGAGCATATAGTTGTAATGATAATATTCAAATATAGTACTCAATATTCAAATGCTATAGTATCCTAGTCTATTGATATGTGTGCAGGTACAGTGGGATGCATGCGTATTACCTGTGACGGTCCTGTGAATCCGCACAATATAATTATATGTTTATTGAAATTATTAATTTCATATTATAAAAATCACTTTATATTAACGTTTAAAAAATATATAATTATTACTTTGTACAACGTTAATTATGTTTTATGTTATTCATTGCACTCTACGCTGTATAAACGAGATATTGGAATTCTAACGTTGCTATAGCAAAGGGAATCAATAAGTTTTTATGTGGTAGTGTGTCTGACAAAAATGGAAATATAGGTAATAGTGAACTGCATATTGCTCAGTTATTTCACTAATATATAGACCTATAGAAGTTGTATCTTCACCTTCGCGTTTTAGTTTCAAATATTTATGAACGAAATGTAATCGTGCAAATAATTGACTTGTGAACGTCACAGTATAATTGGTGGTCCAGTATTGGGGAACGTTATCAGCACGATCTTGAGTGATGTGTTTTGCGTGTTAACTTACACCATTGTTCTCGTGAATCTAGTTTGTACATAAATTTATATTATGTACGCGTCAAGTAATCCTTATAATCTGAGATCCAAAACAAGTCTTACAGCTAGATCTATCAATTGTGGTGATGAACCTGATGAATCACAAAATAAGAATGGTGCCATGAATATGGTGAAGTGCTGCAAAGATCCCGACAAGGAAAGGTTGGTAGGTTGTGAAAATTGTGGCCATTGGTATCATTTACAATGTTTGGGTTTGTCCGATAAGCATTGGGAGTTATACCAGTTAAATGAAAATTATTTCTGTAAAGATTGTGATCCATCTTATGATCCGTTCAGTATTGAAGCTTTTGTGCAATGGAAAAGAAGTCAAGAAAATGTTCAAGAAATTGACATTCGTCCTTCTGTGTTGGCAGAGACGTCAACGGGACAAAGTAATGTTCCTTTTCAAATGTTTGATCTGCTGGCAGAGTTAAGAAAAATCAGCGAGACACAACAGATGGAATTTACAAAAATTAGGGAAACTCAAGAGTCTCAACAGCTTGAGTTTACAAAAATGAGGCAAACTCAAGAGTCTCAACAGCTTGAGTTTACAAAAATCAGGGAATCTCAACAGGAAATTCAAAATTCACAGCAACTACTCAAGCTTGACTTCCACGAATTGAGTACATCGTTACGAAAGGAATTAGCTGAAGTTGCAGAGTCCTGCAAATTAGCAACACGTTCATTACATCAGGAAATGGAAAGAGAAGTGCAAGGACTAACAGAGAAAATCGAGGAAGTAAACACTACTTGTACAGAGAATTCTGATAAACTTGCTGGCTTGAATGATCAGATTACAGAATGCCAGAACAATGTTTCAGGATTGTCTCGGCAAGTTCAAAGACTTGAAGCCGTTGTGAGCAAGGATGAAATAACTAAGCGCGTGGAAGCATGTGAGGAAAATATTACTAAGTTAACATCTAATATTTCGACTAATGTTGAATCAAGTAATCCTGTACAAGTTTACAGTTCTCATGTGAATAGTAACTGTCAACCTGGTATTCCTGCACGGAACCTAACCTCTCCGAAATCATCTGATTCTTCAGCGTGTGATGTTTCTGATGATGAACACAATCGCATTGCTTCACAAAGACACAAACGTTCTAGAAATAATCGAGTGAGAACTAGTAATACTAACAAGTTATGTCCATCAACCCGTTCTTTATATTCTGATGGTTCTGGTCAGGAAAGAAAGAGGCAAGTAAACCAAAAGTCAGCAATTCCGCAGAATCATCGATGTGATTATCCTGACAATTGTATGCGTTCGCTTACTCAAGAACCTCGACGGTTGGTAAGATTGAATGAACTTACTGTTCTTCCTAAATATTCTGGAGATCCTGAAAAATCAAGCCCACGTAAGTTTATTAAAACTTTAACGTCCTACTTAGACTTACTGCAAGTTCCTGACATGCAAAGGCTTGAATGTATTACTAATTGTTTTCAAGGACCTGCAGAAGGTTGGTATAATACTCATGTCGATTCGTTTACATCATACAAACAGTTTGTTGGCGAATTTCTGAATCACTACACGTCTTATTCGTTAACTCAGGCTCAATTATCTGAACTTAGAAGTCGTAAATATGATCCTAAATCGACGAGTAGTATGGAAGTTTTTGCTATTCGTACGCATTCAGCATATTATAATTTAGTTGATCGTCCTAATGATGCAGAAGTTATTGATATTTTAATCAATCAGTTGCCCACATCTATTGCACAAACAATATTAGCTGCTAGGTTAGTTAAAATGGATGATGTAATTGCTTTACTAAAGAGGTTGGATTTAGTGAATTCAAGATCAAACAAGAGTTTTAATGTTCATGATAATGTACGTGAAAAAAATTTCCGACATGATGGGAATAATTCTAAAAGTTTTATCGACAATAATAGTGCAAGGGCAAAACTGAGAGTTCAAAGTGTTGCTAAAAGTTCATCGTTTGTGAACGATGATGAACCTAATGGAAATCAAGGTTCAAGACGTAACGTAAGACCTAATGATAGTGTTCATTTTGTATCTTCTAGCGATGAAAATAAAAGAATTAAGATTCCACGTACAGTTGTTCCGTTTGTTGCTGAAAACCAACAATCAAACTCCAGCCAAAAGACGATGATATTTAATAGAAATAATAATTTTGGGAAACCTAACCTAACTAACAGACCATATAATCGTTACAGACGTAATGGTGCAGGAACTCAAAATTTCCGGCAAAATAGAAGTCCACAAAGCTCACGATACTTCAACAATAATGGTAGATTTATGAGCAACAGTTTCAATGCCAGAAACGAGCAAGAACAACAGCAATTTACACTGCGTCCTAACTCTCAGTTCTCTAACAATAATTTCCACTCATTCCAACCATGCAGTGTATGTGCCAATTGCGGATATTCGTCTTCTCAGTTGTCAACGGGAAACAGTTGCAATGCAAGTGCAGTGGCGAATACTCCATTAAATGAAAATGCTCCATCTTTCGATCCAAGAGAAACTTCTTGTAAACAGTTCATTTCTTCTGTCCCCGAAGCAACATTAAACGAACGTCGCGGGTGAACGTGGACCAGTTTGCTCGCACTAACATAATGGAGGGTCCGTCTAAATCATATCATAGTGATAATATAGGCACAACTTGTCAGTATGCTGTATTAAGTAATTCCGTTTTATCTGAAGTTGATCATTGTTATCCACTTTCAATATTTTTTTCAATTAGATTGGTACGAAGATGAACCTACTTGGATTTTAAATGATACTGGTATACCTACTCCTATTACTGATCAACCTCCGATCACAGGAACAGTTTGCGGTATTACCATACAGTGTGTCATCGACAGTGGAAGCCAGTGTAATTTAGTCAGTTATGAATTATGGTGCAGTATAAAATCAATTATTCCGAGTGCCAAACTTGATACAGTGGATCAACTTAAGTTATTGCCGTTTGCAGGACATCAGAAGTTTCGTGTTGCTGGTCGGAAGATTATAAGTATTTCAATTAACTCGGAAGTTTTTTCTTTGGAGATGTTTGTATTGAAGCAACTGCATGCTGAATTAATTCTCGGAATACCATTTTTAAGGCAATACAAAGCTGTACTCGATTTTAGAAGAAACGAAATTAGTTTGATGGCGTCTACTGGTTCCTAATTGGTTCAGCCATTAAATTCTAGCAAAAGCACAACTGATAGGGATTCCTGCCAGATGCAGGAAGTTACTATAGTCAAAGAAGTAGAAAATTTACTTGTCGTTTCTCTAGATCAGACTACAACGAAGGTGCGGTCGTGTGAAGTACTCAACACGGAGCAGCAGTCTCAGCTTGAGAATCTAATAATAGAATATCATAGTTTGTTTTCTGATCGACCCCGATATGCATTCGTAGAACCTTATCAAATTGAACTAGACACAAAGGAACAAATTAAGGCACCTATATATCCAGTACCGTTCGCCAAAAGAGCAGCGTTAGAAAAGGAACTAGAAAAATGGAAAGCCTGGGGAATAATTAAAGAGATGTCTTCGCCTTATTTAAACCCAGTACATATCGTCCCAAAATCTAATGGTGAGTGGCGTCCAGTGGTGGATTTTCGTCGCCTAAACCAACATGTAATTTCACCACTTACACATGTTGAACCGATAAACGAGCTACTTCAACATTTTAAGGGTGCAAGATATTTTTCTTCGATTGATCTCTCCTGTGGATATTTTCAAATACCACTTACGCCCGACTCATATAAGTACACAGCTTTTTCGTATCGAGGACGACAGCACGTGTTTTGTTACTTGCCATTTGGTATAAAATCAGCTGTTTCTGTTTTTGTTGAGAGAATGAATAAGGTGTTTGGACCAGAGACTCATTCATTTCTGATGATATATGTGGATGACATTTTAATATTTAGCCCAACAATAGAGAAACATTTTGAACATCTTGATTATGTTCTACAGACATTGCAGAAGACGAACATGTCCATAAAATTTGCCAAATGCAAATTTTTCCGAACGGAAATTAAGTTTTTGGGTCATGTGGTGTCTGGTTCTGAGATTAAGGTCGATCATGATAAAGACTCAGCTATTCTACAGTTTCCTGTTTCACTTCGCAAATTTTTAGGACTGGCAAATTGGAGGAATCGTTTTATACAGGGATTTTCAGATATCGCTTGTCCATTATATCATCTTTTACGCAAGAATGTGACATTTTATTGGACACCTCAGTGTCAAGAAGCTTTCTTGTTATTAAAGAATGCTCTAATTTCAGCACCAGCATTGAGTCAACCCGACATTGAGTTGAGGTTTTGTGTTTCTGTTGATGCAAGCCAAAAAGGATTGGGTTGTGTACTTTGGCAAGTTGATAATGATGAAATTCGTGTCATGCAATATGGCAGTCGTGCTCTTAGAGGAGCAGAGATTACATATAGTACACACGAATTGGAATGTTTAGCTATATTATTTGCTCTGGAGAAATTTGCTATATATCTTAAAGGAACTGATTTCAACTTATATTCAGATCATAAGTCGTTGTCTTGGCTTAAAACTGCACAATCACTTAATTCTCGTCTTACGAGATGGACTCTCAAACTGCAGTGTTTTGATTTCACATTATATCATGTCCCAGAAGTTTCGAATAATATTGCTGATACGTTGAGCAGATTTCCGCCTTGTACTACTTATTCTGCACTTGATGATAAATTATATATCAATCAAGTAATTGTGGAAGATTCACAAGATGATACTTCTTCCATTTGGTTAAAAGCTCAACGAGCAGATGAAAAATGCAATAATGTAATTTCTCACCTGGAAGAAAGTACAACTGATAAAAACTTTTCAAAGTATCTTCTTCACAACAAAATTCTTTTTTATAAACCCAATTCAGATGAAATTTGTAAACTTGTAGTGCCACGTGAGCTTATACCTTTGGTATTGGACAAAATGCATGATTTAAATGGACATTTTGGTTATCAGAAGGTTTTAGCAGCTTGTAGAAGGGCATATTTTTGGCCGTACATGAGAAAATCAATTAGAAATTACCTGAAAGATTGCTTAGAATGTGCAAGAACAAAGATTGTAGATCGGCCGTTGCGGAGAGATGAATATCACGTCGTTTCTCACCAACCTCACGATTTCCTCTCTATTGATTTAATCGGAAAATTACCAAGATCACGTACATATGAATACCTCCTCACAATTGTAGACGTTATGTCAAAGTTTGTTATGATTTATACGTTAAGAAAAGCGACTGCCAGGGAATTATCAATCGTTTTGAAGAACAATATTTTAAACATTACCCTGTATGTAATGTATTATTATGAGTGGAAAGCCTACATGGATTCAAGGAAAATTAAGCATATTACTACCACTACATACAATCCGAAATCTAATCCTATTGAGAGGTACAATAAGGAGATTGTTAGATTACTGCGATTATTCTGTAATGATAATCACACCAGTTGGTATCCAAAAATAAATTCTATTATTCAGTTATTAAATCATTCATGCTCTTCAGTTACCGGATTATCTCCTAGTGAACTTTTCTTACATGAAGATATGAAGGACTCAATATTTGAAGAAATCAGCTGGCCAGAACAAATTAAATCTTTGCCATGGAAACGCAAATTGTTTTTAGTAGAAATCAGGACTAGACAATCTAGAAGAAGTAGGAAGATTAAGAATGCATTGAACTCGATCAAACTTCAAACAGGAGATTTGGTTATGATAAAAAATAGGCAAGTTAGTTCCAAAATTAACAGCCAGATTCATAAATTGTTCAACTTGTATATTGGGCCATTCCTTGTCAAGGAAATTAAGGACAATAATGCAATTCTTTACACAATGAACCAGCAATATTATGACAAGGTGAACTTTTCAAATCTTCGAATGTTTAACTGTTCGGAAGAAAAGAGGAATCAACTCTTGTCTGAGAATTAAATTTATGAGAGTCGATACTTGAAAAAAATGAAACCATTATGTTTATTATTTTGTACAATTGAATGTTGTATTATGTTCTGATTTGTTATTACCTGTTAGGCACAAATCTGTTTATGTGCACGTTGTTGTCGAATGTCAGATAATATTGTCCATTTGTAACTTTGTTATAGTTATGTTGATACACATCTGACTGATTTATAAATGAAAACTCCTCCTCGTTGTTTCGTAGTTTTCATTTTCCCGGAGGAGGGGTATGTTGTGACGGTCCTGTGAATCCGCACAATATAATTATATGTTTATTGAAATTATTAATTTCGTATTATAAAAATCACTTTATATTAACGTTTAAAAAATATATAATTATTACTTTGTACAACGTTAATTATGTTTTATGTTATTCATTGCACTCTACGCTGTATAAACGAGATATTGGAATTCTAACGTTGCTATAGCAAAGAGAATCAATAAGTTTTTATGTGGTAGTGTGTCTGACAAAAATGGAAATATAGGTAATAGTGAACTGCATATTGCTCAGTTATTTCACTAATAGAATTGACCCATAGAAGTTGTATCTTCACCTTCGCGTTTTAGTTTCAAATATTTATGAACGAAATGTAATCGTGCAAATAATTGACTTGTGTACGTCACATACCGTGCAAAATGTCCTTGGCTCTTTTCATTAATTTTTCTCTTGCATCCTATGTGTCTTTAAGCGATGGATTTCTATGTATGCTGGTGCAGAAGTTGTCTGCAGCTTCTTTCGAGTTTTCTTTTAATTCTTGAAGCTCTTATTGGATCGAATAAAGTGCACGAACATAGTGATGGACAATTTGCAGGGTAATAATCATGGATCCCACTGTACATGAATAAAAATTTGTGATCAAATAATTATTTTCAGAGTGAACGAAACTCTTTACATATATCACTATTTTTCCAAACCATACATGAGCATGTAAAAAGCTAACAATGGTGCGATTTGAACCCAGGACCATAGGTTAAGCAAATAAGCTGTTCAATATGTTCTAAATAACGACAAACACGCGCACATTTTTTTTACATTTTTAAAACTCTGTATAAATTAAGTTTTTCGAGATAGAATAACTAAACTGACGGTAATTATAGCGTATTACTTCGCCTACCTTTGATAATCAAATTTTGAAATATGGTGATTAATTTAAGATACGTGGCCGTAAGTGCACTGCCAATTTTGGGGACATGCTGCTTGCTTACTGTAACAACATGTTTGGGATGAATTTTTGATACCTGCTTCATAGTTTTTGAAATGATTTGGTATTACATTTGAGCGAAATCAGTCCACCCTTCCCCAGTTTGTGGACGATAGCCTATACTAATTTACCCAATTATACGGGCAATAAACCGTATTTGACATTTTCAAAACTGTACTCGGAGATTAAAGAACGAAAATCGAGGATGTGTTACAAAACGACACTTGCGCCACAGTTTGACTGTGGAAGATTTGAAATACAGACAGTGGTGGTTGTGTTAGAAAACGACACTTGCGCCACAATTTGACCGTGGAAGATTTGAAATACAGAGAGTGGTGGTTGTGTTAGAAAACGACACTTGCGCCACAATTTGACTGTGGAAGATTTGAAATACAGAGAGTGGGGGTTGTGTTAGAAAACGACACTTGCGCCACAATTTGACTGTGGAAGATTTGAAATACAGAGAGTGGGGGTTGTGTTAGAAAACAACACTTGCGCCACAGTTTGACTGTGGAGGATTTGAAATACAGAGAGTGGGTGTTGTTTTAGAAAACGATACTTGCGCCACAATTTGACTGTGGAAGATTTGAAATACAGAGAGTGGGGGCTGTGTTTAGAAAACGACACTTGCGCCACAATTTGACTGTGGAAGATTTGAAATACAGAGAGTGGGGGTTGTGTTAGAAAACGACACTTGCGCCACAATTTGACCGTGGAAGATTTGAAATACAGAGAGTGGGGATTGTGTTAGAAAACGACACTTGCGCCAAAATTTGACTGTGGAAGATTTGAAATACAGAGAGTGGGGGTTGTGTTAGAAAACGACACTTGCGCCAAAATTTGACTGCGGAAGATTTGAAATACAGAGAGTGGGGGTTGTGTTAGAAAACGACACTTGCGCCACAATTTGACTGTGGAAGATTTGAAATACAGAGAGTGGTGGTTGTGTTAGAAAACGACACTTGCGTCAAAATTTGACTGTGGAAGATTTGAAATACAGAGAGTGGTGGTTGTGTTAGAAAACAACACTTGCGCCACAGTTTGACTGTGGAGGATTTGAAATACAGAGAGTGGGGGTTGTGTTAGAAAACGATACTTGCGCCACAATTTGACTGTGGAGGATTTGAAATACAGAGAGTGGGGGTTGTGTTAGAAAACGACACTTGCGCCACAATTTGACTGTGGAAGATTTGAAATAGAGAGAGTGGGGGTTGTGTTAGAAAACGACACTTGCGCCACAATTTGACTGTGGAAGATTTGAAATACAGAGAGTGGGGATTGTGTTAGAAAACGACACTTGCGCCAAAATTTGACTGTGGAAGATTTGAAATACAGAGAGTGGGGGTTGTGTTAGAAAACGACACTTGCGCCACAATTTGACTGTGGAAGATTTGAAATACAGAGAGTGGGGGTTGTGTTAGAAAACGACACTTGCGCCACAATTTGACTGTGGAAGATTTGAAATACAGAGAGTGGGGATTGTGTTAGAAAACGACACTTGCGCCAAAATTTGACTGTGGAAGATTTGAAATACAGAGAGTGGGGGTTGTGTTAGAAAACGACACTTGCGCCAAAATTTGACTGTGGAAGATTTGAAATACAGAGAGTGGGGGTTGTGTTAGAAAACGACACTTGCGCCACAATTTGACTGTGGAAGATTTGAAATACAGACAGTGGGGGTTGTGTTAGAAAACGACACTTGCGCCACAATTTGACTGTGGAAGATTTGAAATACAGAGAGTGGGGGTTGTGTTAGAAAACGACACTTGCGTCAAAATTTGACTGTGGAAGATTTGAAATACAGAGAGTGGTGGTTGTGTTAGAAAACGACACTTGCGCCACAGTTTGACTGTGGAGGATTTGAAATACAGAGAGTGGGGGTTGTGTTAGAAAACGACACTTGCGCCACAATTTGACTGTGGAAGATTTGAAATACAGAGAGTGGGGGTTGTGTTAGAAAACGACACTTGCGCCAAAATTTGACTGTGGAAGATTTGAAATACAGAGAGTGGGGGTTGTGTTAGAAAACGACACTTGCGCCACAATTTGACTGTGGAAGCTTCGAAATACAGAGAGTGGGGGTTGTGTTAGAAAACTACACTTGCGCCAAAATTTGACTGTGGAAGATTTGAAATACAGAGAGTGGGGGTTGGGTCGTGAGCAAGGAGGGGCAG
Organism: Lepisma saccharinum; assembly: GCF_977018435.1. Lineage (NCBI taxonomy): Eukaryota > Metazoa > Arthropoda > Insecta > Zygentoma > Lepismatidae > Lepisma > Lepisma saccharinum. The sequence continues at coordinate 45,997,045 of NC_139241.1, read as the reverse complement.
GACATGTTGCCAATTCTGTGTCATAACTTTTAGAGCTATTGAGCTAACATTTTTATGTCAGCTAGAAAGCGTGGAATATTGGTCTAGTATTGGAATTATGCAATGGCGTCGATTAGGGGGGGGGCGATGTAAACTGTCCTTGTCCCCCGGTTTTGGAACACAATGGCCGCCCCTGGAATTGAGTGAAATCGGTGAACACGTTACAAGATGGCTAACGAAAACCGAACTTGGTGCAGAGAGAGTGAGGTGAAAGTTTTTGATTTATGCAAATCCTATCTTCCTTTGTATTACAAAATGTGCAATAGATGGTGTGGTTATCGGTCATGCATTTAAAATATTCTTCTCTTATTATAGTAAGCAATACCCAGAGCTATTCGTAAAAATGTATTAAAATTTTACACAATATCTTTGACTTATACAAATTCTGTACGAAACATAATAAATATATTTCGTTTTAGTTCTCACAGATTAATTTGCTGAAGAAATAGTATATATTTATTTACAAATAGTTGCTTAGCTTCATACGTTAAGCACTACCAATTCAGTTTGTTCGGTTTCACATCTAAGTAAGAAAGGTGCGTATATTTCCGTATTAAGATTCACAAATTGCAATTTAAATTAAGTGTATACACAGAATCAATCCGAATGTACTTCCATCATCACGTAAGCAAAATACAGTGCGTTCAGTTTGGCTCGGGGCCGAGATAGCGCGTGACTGCAGACTGCGAGGCATGGCGCAGATGCCGGCATTTTCTATCTGTAACGTCCTGCTTATTCTTACGCACATGTCTTTAGCTTGCGTACAATTGCATTTATATTGCATAGAGAGTACTAACCTGTGTTATAAGAGTTGTTCAAAGTGGTGGTCAACTACTTTCGCACATTCCGGGCATCTTTTGATGAAATTTTGATTGACACGCAAAAGTTCGTTTAGTTCATGCAAGTTCTGCTTCTCTTAATCTCAGAACAAGTTGCCTAACTATTTATCTATACCTGGAGCTGCAACGTCAGCGAATTTCTGTGAAAGTTGCCCACAAATGTCTTCGGTTTACACTTAAGTGTCATACATAAACATTCTTTGTTCTAACGAACAATCTTATTAAACACACTCAAACACACACAGTAATTACACAGAAAGAAAACTAACGTGATGTAATCTATGGAACTAGACAAACGCACACACACATGCACATCGGGCTACGATGCCAGGGGTCTCGGGTTCGAATCCTGGCCTTGGCATGAATGTTTGTGAGTGTCCATTCATCAAATTTCAACATATCATCGTTCATACCCATCTTAATTAGCCAAACGTGGCACAGAAAGCGAAGTAAAATAAAGCAAATCAATCAATCATTAAATTGAACAAAAATAAATTACACCGCCAGTCTAAAGCGAACAGAACTCGATGATAAACGAGAACGTGAGCTTCAGACAATGCGCTCTCCCGGCGCCTAAACAATCAACTTTTGCATGTCAATGCGATGGCGTATTCTTTCAGAGAATGATCAAGAATAACAAGATGACAACACTGTAACTACGATGACAACTTGCGCGTCGTCTTTAACCGGTATACCATATGTGGGTAATACTAATTACATACTAATGTGTTAACTTGAATAATATACCCAGGTAGAAACTTTCATTCCTACAAATACACTAAAATAATGTTTGTAATAACGTTGTCAGCTGATGACATTTAGTTCTAATTTTTTTTAGTTTCACACAGTGCTCGAAGTAAGGGGGGTGCAGAGGGTGTATCCCCCAGCTAGCATAATTTTCGCAAAGCATCCCGCCAAACCCATAGGTTCGACTCCCCCCCCCCCCCCCGCCCAGCTACCATTTTCCACATCAAGCGCTGGTGGATTGATTTCTTTTATTTTGTTACTTGTCCTTTATGTCTCAAGTAAGTACTGACTGCCGTTGAGCCACCTTATTAATCAAAAGTAGGCCATAAGTAAAACCGACAGGATTTCATCTCAGATTTCAAATGATTTGAGCCATGAGACGAGACATACATTTTGATAACCCAAAGTAATAGTTAATTGTATAGATTCAATTTTATCTTTCACACATGTACTATTATATTCGCGATGTACACGGCGCAAATAATATTCAGGATCTTAGTCACAGTCCTCCAAATAAGTATGTTACTTTAATATTTATGACGATTTGTTCGAATATTGAATTGTTCCATGTGCAAGATTTCTTCTCCTCATGAGAATATGTACGAGAACTAAAGTTTATCAAAAAAATATTAAGTTAGTATACATGAATTCTGTCACCATTATTGCTAATTAGATAACAGTAAACAATTTAAATCTGCCCGTGAAGAATACACCTTGGAACAGTGTGACGTAATATTGAATGTTATGTAAACTATGACCTTGACGTAAGTTGTGATAATAATTTTACGTTACGTTAAGTACGTTTAAGCCTTGTCTCCACGATAGAAGTGTAGTTCTTCACAAATACAATCAATTAAAATGAATAACTGAGCTGTTGATATCACCTTCCGGAAGATTCACTCCATACTTAAAGGATGCAGAGCTTGCCTTTCTCATAACATGGTCGCTTCCTACTTCCTCTTTCGGTGACGATTTTTCGACAACAGGTCTATACAGACGTCAGGATGAATAGCGGACTTGTATTGTGCTACGTTCCATAACAGAAGACATCCGGTATCACTGGATACTCGCATAAATAACGTCAACACGAATTAACAATTATAATTTAAACTGTTTTCTTGTCAGTTATAACTTTACTTTCGCCCTTTAACGGAACACATCAAGAGAGGTCACGAAATTCTTTGCGAACTACTTTTCTTTCCTTTTCTTACAACAATTGATTTAATACGTCTCAGTATTGTAGCTAAACACATTATATTAACATTATTGTACATGTACACAATCCATTATTCTTTTCAAGTATGTATATGTACAAAAGTGTTTCAATCCAAAACAAATAGCACTATTTTTGCATCCATCCGTAAAATAAATCGCTTCATTGAGAAAATTAAACAGTGTGCGAGCTTCTATCTTGGTCAGTGATGTGCGTCTACGCGTAAACAACGGTAGTCTACATTCTACACGTAGACTATTTTATACAAGTAGATTACGTAATCTATGTAAAGAACATGGCGAAAGGTGATAACGTAGCATAGGGCGCCGTGGAATTAAAAGAAAATTATACTGCGTATCAGTTGCTGATGTGTAAGGATAACTTTTCATACTCTTTCTTCCAAATTCGAACAATTTCTCACCTAGGAAGAAACCTAATATAGGGAATATTCTAGTGTTTTATGAGGAAAATACCACTCTTGGCTCACGATTGCCATCTGTTGTCTTTTTTGCATACTATTTATCTTCTTCCATAATTGATGATGGAAGAGAAGAGAAATTTTGTTGTACGTAAATAGGATTCTTTTCGTTAGGAACCAATATAGTTGAAAATGTCACTTTCCTTTCATGAAAGCCTTGAAAATTCATTTTAATGCAATTTATATTGTCTACGTAGTCTATGTAAACTACAGCCCAATGTAATCTACGCGTAGATTACGTGTAGACAACACATGTAGACGTAAACTTATAGTCTACGGCACATCACAGATGTTGGTGTTCTCGACAATCCGAAATCACCTAGTTCTTGCTTGAAAACATTACTAAATACGTAAAAGGATTTAGGCATGAATACACATAAATTGATTCTATATGCAATACAAATTTAATAACAATGATCAATAAGTCTATACACTTGTTAGTTGCAAATTTGTTAAGCATGACGCTACTCCAGTACATTTTATGCGAAATCATTGTCAGTGACATCTATTGAGCTAGGAAGTTATTAGTTTTCAAGGAGTTACAAATCGGTAAATCGCATTGAAATCGATCTTAAACTTCCGTTATAAGGTGGGTGCTGAGCCTTGGGTATACGATATACGCGGGTTCTCTAAGCAAGATGTTTCATAACTGTGAAGTGCAGGTGTCCAGCATTAATATGATTAACAAACAATTCTTTATCATAATTTAAAATTCTTTATCATAATTCTCTTTTGTTTACGTTCCATTGAATTTTGAGCTACAGTGAATTTACATTAATTCATATAAAATAATATTTTCGCATCATGATTTCATTCTGTAACGAAATGTAAAAAGCATTTTGATTTAAATATGAACACGATTTTTATGTACATGATTTCAATAATTTTTAGATATTTTCAAGTACGTATGTCAGAACAATCCATGAAATCATAAGAAATCAGATTAGTTGCTGAATTGGAAGCACTAGCACCCAATAAACTCGTAATAAACTGTACACATTCAATTATTTTTGATTGGCACGGTACCTCGTGAAGTCGCTGCCCCAGGCGTGTGCCCGCTTCTGCGAAATGATACTCATTTGTTTTCTTTTTGTTTTTTTCACATCTGAGATGAGGAATGACGTCATGTGTGTCAACAGCATTTGCAGTAGTCATTGGAAAAGTCTCGCGATGAAATGTGAAGCGTAATTCATGATGCTCCCGCCAGGGGGCTGGAGTAGATAATACCTAGGTATGGCGCACAAAGGAAGACTAATGGAGAATTCACACCGAAGAAACGCGACACGAGTGTTTCACACCGATGAGGCAAGATGCACGCGGCAAAGTCACCCGAAAATAACGTAACAAGAGACATTGTTACATGTAAATTGCGTTGTAAAATTTGTGCAAGTTATTGAAACTTGGGAGAGGCATGTTGTGCATGAGAAAACTGAGAAATAATATGCACTGACCTCAAACTGTATACGCTAGACTTTTCAGCCTGAATAAAGCGAATACCTAAACACTAGAGAAATGGTTCTCAACCTTCGTGAAACCATGTCAACGTATTTTTTCTAAGTCAATGCCCTTAGCAGAAGAATTTTCCTCGTAAATCCTTACAGTATTTAAGATTTTATGCATGAATTAACATGTACCCATGAAATTAAATATTTATAAATAAATTCTAGCATAATCATAAGAGTAATAATAGTTTCATTACGTGTGTAGGATTGTTGACAAATATAACAATATGGAAGACAAATTGGTAACGTCGTCTCCTTGTAATTAAGTGATCCCGGGTTCGATAACCGGGGAGGCACCGGGTAGATCCAGTTGGGTGGTGGTGTAATCATTGCAGTGAAATCAAACGTCAAGAGTGCATTAATAGATTCGCCGTGTTTACATCCGAATATAGACTGCATTTTGATTAAACTATGGTTAAATGGATTAGGAACTGCATATATTTGCGTTGTGTACATAGCACCTGGTAGTAACAAAGACACATACACTTTATTCTTTAGGTTCATAGAAAAGCACTGTCAACCTGGTGACGCTAAACTCCTGATAGGTGGGGACTTTAATCTGACAGATATAACTGGTAGCAATTACAATCTAACTAGTTCATCAGCAACAACGTATTTCGATTTAAACAACTTTATTAATGTATATCAACTAAAAAGCTTGAACGACATTAAAAATAGCAATGGGAAGACACTCGATTTGTTTTTGATAAATGGACGGGGAATAACAGTAACACGAAACACACAGCCGCTAGTCCCTGAAGAAACACACCACCCCTCGCTGCTAGTAGATGTTAATTATGTCAAAGAAACCCGCGACAAAACTCGTAATAAGCTACAGTACAACTTTAGTAAAGCCGACTTTCCATCCATCTATCACAAGCTGCTTAACACGAACTGGGATGTATTGAAAACAAAGAATGACGTTGATCAAGCTACAGACGTGTTTTATGAAATTATATATAAAATATTTGATGAATGTATCCCCTTAAAGAAAAGCCGCAAAAGACAGTACCCGTGTTGGTTTACGAGCAGCATTATTAAAAATATAAGTAGGAAACATTATCACCACAAGAAGTGGAAAAAACAGGCGGGAGACTTTCGATACCACTACAATAAATTTAGCGAATTTCGAACAATAGTTGGGATGGAAATTATTGATGCATACAACAGTTATGTTGCCAATTCGGAAATAAATATTGCAAAAGATAGCACCCAGTTTTGGTCGTTTGTTACAAATAAACGCAGGAAAAGTAACAAAGATCCTGTACTGTTCAAAGATAAAGTGTTGTCAGACCGACTATCAGTAGTCGAAGCTTTTGCACAGCATTTTCAGTCGGTGTATAAAAAAGATCCCCCTAGATATGACATGAAAGTATTGCCTAACCATAAACAATATGAAACTTTGGATAATCTTAATATTACAGAGATACGAATTGAAGACGTAGAAAAAGCAATTAAAAACTTAAAACCTAAGAAATCAGCCGGACCGGATAAGATACCTCCCTATGTAGTCAAAGGTTGCAGTAATATATTGAAATACCCGTTATATCTCATTTTCAATTTAATTCTTGCAAAACACAAATTTCCTGAAAAATAGAAAGCCACGGAAATTTGTCCACTTCCCAAAAGCAATAACACTAATGACGTACAAAACTACCGACCAATAAGTATATTATCAGCCCCAGCAAAAATATTCGAAAAAATCATGCACCGTTACATATTTACCCACGTAAAACCTGTAATATCATCGTTTCAGCATGGCTTTGTACCACGTAGATCGGTGTTGACCAATCTCTCCGATATTACCAATTTTATTAGTTCAACATTGGACGAAGGAGGTCAGGTTGATATATATACCGACCTTTGGAAAGCGTTCGACTTTGTTAACCACGATATTCTATTAAGTAAATTAGCATGCTTCAATATTTCTGAACCACTGCGTCAACTGCTCGCTTCCTATTTGCAGAACCGTAAGCAGTACGTAACGTACAAAGGCCACACATCCGACGAGATAAGAGTCACCTCAGGAGTACCTCAGGGGTCTAACCTTGGGCCACTTCTTTTCACATTACTTATTAACGATTTGCCGGATTCATTTGAAAACTCACACAAATTGCTGTTTGCAGATGACCTGAAATTTTACAGGAAAATAAGCAAACAAGATGACAGTGTGCAACTTCAAAATGATGTTACAAAGTTAGAAACGTGGACAAAAATTAATGATTTAACACTAAATATCAGTAAACGCCATTATGTAACATATACTCGAAAGAAAAACCCAGTTGAATTTCAGTATCAAATATACAACAATACTCTAGCAAGAAATTTTACAGTCAAAGATTTAGGGGTTATTTTTGATTCAAATCTTACTTTTAATAAACACGTTGAACAAATAATCAGTGAAGCGTTCAAGAACCTTGGGTTTATTCTTAGAATGGGGAGGGATTTCAAGAGTATAGAGACACTAAAAGTTTTGTATTATTCATATGTAAGACCCAAACTCGAATATGCATCTGTTATATGGAATACAGACACAGCAAAGTACAGTGTAGCAATTGAAAGAGTCCAATCGAGATTTCTTAGATTTTTAAAATACAAATTTCAGAAAGTTTACCCCACATTTGAACACTGCGACAACCTAATATATGAATGTCGGTTTACAAAGCTGTGTCACAGAAGAAGGTTACATGAAATAGTACTCTTGTGGAAATTGTTAAATCACGAAATAGATGCTGGACATCTACTCTGCCACATTAATTTTCGAATCCCGTCGGCGAAAACTAGACTGAAGAATGAGGTTTTTCTTATAAAGAAGGCTGGATCCGAAATTAAAAAGAAATCTCCATTGTGGAGAATGTGCGCCAGTTACAATAACTTGCTAATCAAGAATAACACCATTGACATCTTTTCTATGAACCTAAGGGACTTCAGTAAAGCCACTATTAACACAATGGCTTAAGCTTAAACACATAAGTTCGTATTTAAATTGTGTGATAAAGTGTATATATATAAAATAAATATTTTTAATATATTTATATATATATATATATATATAATTTCTATCTCTACATTACAGAAATATATGTAAATGTAATGACTATGTATCCTTCATATGGGCTCTGTAATTAGGTATGTACCTGTTGAGTTCAATAAATAAATAAATAAATAAATTAGTCTATTTGTGCATAAAATGGAGTTAAAAAACGAAAACTCACAACTCAAATATGATATTGGGATTATGATAGTTGTCAACCAGTTTCAGCAGAACATTTCACAGCTCAGTATAGTTGATACGAGGGCACGGTATCGGGTCGCGGTCCGGTGGTTGAAAAACAATGCACTAGAGTACTTTACCATGTTGACAAATATATTTTGGACTAAAGTGCCTCATAAACTGACTTTTTCAAATAAAAGCAGGCAGGTAAATGGCCAAAACACGGCCTCTTTTCACGATGTTGAAGGCAAATTACAGCCGATAGATAACTGAATCAAAAAACTTGATAAAGCGAAATGAACGTTGTGTTTAAATCTTAAAACATTGTACATATGGATACTTTATTATATCAACAAATTAGAGGTTCAAACATAATGCAGGTTGGGCTCTCTTCTAGAGTCTAAATACAGCTCGTTGGAATGAAGCATTCGCTGCGCATGCGCGAACAACAAACTGAAGCAACACGATGCACGGTATTGAGAAAACGGCACAGTCCGAGAGGCACGTAAGCGACACGCGACACGTGCATCTTGCCGTGTCTCTTCGGTTCGAAAGGTTGCATTGATTACTGAGTGTTGGCTTCCAAGCGACACGTGTTTCGTGTTGCATGTCGCGTGTTTCTTCGGTGTGAATTCTCCCTTAGGACGCAACAGCGATCAGCAACTGTGTTATTTTTTGCTGACACAAGAAGCATTGTTGTGACTCAGAGGCGTTTTCGTGCATATTTCCATACTCTATAGGTCCCCTCTAGAAAAATGATCCACAAACTGCATGAAAGTTTAAATGGAAGGAAGCAAAACCTGCACGTTGCCAGATTATTGAAGTTCTTCGAGTTGCAATACAGGGAAATCCAGGTAAATCCGATAGAAAAGCAGCAATACAACTAGGGATATCAAAACGCTCTGTTCAACGGATTTTTAAAAATGATCTCCATAGGCTATGTACTGTATTGATTACTGTTTCTCATTTAAATAATGGTATTTGTATAATTTCCTTATTATTCTCAAGCTTGTATAGCTTGTTACTTTTCCATCTTTGTTTATTTTTTGTTTCTTCTGATCTTTAGTTTTCTCCTCTGTCTAAAATTTGTAATATATATATATATGTAAATTGTTGTATTTGTGTAACTTTTGTATTTTATTCGTATCTATCTAAGGTCTTGTGTAATAATCACTATGTGTTTGTATTTATGTAAATGATATTTGTATATAGCAAATTGTATTGCCTATTGTAATTGGAGCATTCGCTCTGTCATAGGCGACTGGTTAATAAATAAACAAGTAAATAAATATATCCGTACAAGATAACCATGGTGCAAACACTCACAAATGAACACAGACAGCATAGAATGGCCTTCGTTCATTGGGCTGTTCCTACACACCCTGTTCTTACACGTTTTTTTGTTCTCTATTGAATGTTTAATCATTGAAAATATTTGTATTTACTTCAGTTACATGCTTAAGCAGAATTTGCAACTTGCCCTGCCACCTATCGGGATCAATCAAAAACCGCTGGCTGTATTTAAAATAAGCTGCTAAGTGGTCGAAATGTTATTTTAATTTCATCTTAAAAAATGTCGCCGACCTTCGTGGCAAAGTGGTTAGCACAGCGCGCTACGACGCCAGGGGTCCAGGGTTCGAGCCCCGGCATTGGCGTCTTTGTGAGTATTCCTTCACCAAATTCATCATATCATCTCTCATCCTCATCGTCGAGATTAGTCAAACATGGCAGAAAAGCGACGTTAAATAGTAATGTAAGCTAAGCAGCTTTTAATAGATGAAAGTGACCAAAGTAGGCCCCCCGTTTTGTTTTTCATCCCTGGTGTCATTATGACATATTATTTCTATTAGAAATTTAATAAAATGGGTTCTTTGATATGTTTGCTAACGTTTTGAGTAACGTAATCCACCTTAAAACGCATGATGCTTTGCCAGTAAGCATTTCTGTAGAAAGAGACGAAAAGTAACAACGGAGAAGATGTGGCCAAAGACGGACACCTCCTTTAACAAGTTCCAAAAATTGGAAAAGACGCAAAGAAATGTAAATATAAGATATGTAGAAAATGAATTACATTTATTGAGCTTGCATAAAGAATATTTATGTACAAAAGTAATATAATATAGACTACCAATATCCTAACTGCGTCAATCGCCCTTTCCATTTGCCTTTTCCCTTGAACATCTGAAACAATATGTAAAATAACTTTACTAACGAGTAACGACCCTTTGCTTCAATTACAATTGTAATGTTAGGCATTCATTGAGGGGTCCTACTTAGGGAATTTTACTCGTGGAGTCTTCTTGTTTATACAATAAAACCACACGTATCTTCAAACAAACCATTACCATAATTTCAAAGTACAATACTTACTAGTGTCTAAATTGTAACAAGATTGCTACTTATATATCTTAATTAGCAAAATTCCCACTGTTGTGCACCGATGTACAAACTTCCATTCATACAAAAACAAGTCATGGCGGACTACAGCACCTGATACTTGCACGTTACTGCTGATAACTTCCCTACACAATCTTCTCGTTATTCTTGACGTGTTTCGCCCATTGCGACCACGCGGCAGCACCTACTTACGGAAACAGGAAGGTGGTCCGGCTTAGGGAGTGGGCTCTAGGTTTGGTTATTTTCCTCTACACCAAACATGGGTCAGCGCGTACAAAATAATGGAAATTATTTTTTCGTCCACCACGTTGAAACGCGTTAACTGCTCAGATGAGAAAAAAAAAATCAAAAACTCCACATTTACGACAATTATAGTGTCTAAAAAAGTGACGACCTCTGTCTCCTGCACCTATCGTAACCAATGCTCGACTGGGCTTTTTGTCCACGCCAGGGCAGCTATTTTCGAATGTTCTTCTCGTACCGAAAATCTGACAAATTTCATAGGCTTCGAATTAATTCCTTCTAGAGCATTGACGTCAATCTTCGTGTGGGTGCTTTCCTTGTTGTCTAGATATCCTCAATAGTTTCGTGGCTAGGTAAGTCTACTAAAATTGACAGTTTAATAGAGATTTCTGGAAATAGTTAATGAAATTCGAATGGTGCAATGTAGCGATATTTTACAAAAAATATATTGTTTTCTGTGACTTACAGGCCACAATTACAGTAACTATTATTATTACTATTATTATTATTTGAAGTAAGGTTACATTTAAGCTTAAAGTTTTTTGCACTGATTTAACTATATAAAAAAAGTTTTGTCCTGCAAGAATTAATGTTAAGTGTACAGTTATGCAAATTATATGCAGATATGCAGAATATGGAAATTCAAAATGATTGAAATTTTTTAAAAAACAAATAGTAGTAGTAGTAATAATAATAATAGTAATAATAACGAAAGTAAAAGCAGTAATAATAATAATAATAATAATAATAACAATAATAGAAGTTTCTATGACTCTGCCTCCCTGAGAAAAAAATCCTTCTGGTGACCTTGTAGAATAATATAATATATTGCAGCCAATATGAGCTTAGCATACTCAAAATCATAGTTTAAAAATTAATATCTTTCTCAATAAATTGGCGGAATTACAACAAAACGAATAACATGAACGCCTGTTCAGCACCTGAAGATTAACAAAGAATAGGAAAAGTAAAAGAATAAAAGTACAGGGTGTTCAAAAAAGATCTCCGAGTATATTATTTTTCTTGCAGCTCATAATGGTGATTTGAGCGTGATCGTGAAGCGACAAGCAAGTTTTAGTTCATACATCCCTCACCAGGTAGCAGAGCTGTACAGCTGTTCATAGAAGTCGTGGTGCAGTATATAATACGTCTCCACAAGAGAAAGCACAGTACGTGATATAGTTCACAGAAACAAAAATCAGTGACTGCCGTTCACGTGCGAGTATGGTAGGAATGCTTCGAGTGACAAAGACAACCATAGATGTAATTCCTATACATATACTTTTCCCGAGTGTGAATTGAAGTGGAATATCGGTTTCATGTCTGTAAATAACGAATTCAGCAGCCGGATTTTTTTCTTGGACACCCCATACATTATTTACATTTTGTAAGAAGCGACAAATTGACCTGAATTTTCTTAGCTTTTATACAAAATGAATAAATTTCACAATAAACAGCTTTGCCGAAATATTGTATTGGTTATGGTCAAGTAGGCACTTATCCTGAAGTAATTAAACACCATTTCTGCAGAAAGTGAACTATTGTTACTAAAAGGAAATATACCTCCCCCCCCGATGGCGTAGTAGTAGCGTCGTCGCCTTGTAATCAAAGGGTCACAGGTTCCATGCCCGGATTCCACTTTAATGACAGGTTCAGACCCGATGTGCATAAAGTTAATTTAAAACACCAACTCAATCAACCAATCAAAGGAAATACGTATATTATTTTTCCTTTCCAGTATTCTATAAACGCAATGAAATGTATAAAGAAAAACATTATCACACTGCAGCAAACAACCTCTATTGCGAAATGTGGATGGATGTGTCATTAGAAGTTTTTATCGCTCTACCTCTTGACTTGTATGCAATACAAAACAAAATATATTCCATTCTTGCAATTTTTGACACCATAATTCCAATATAAGTCCATGCAGTGTGTGTCTACTGCAAAAATGAATAAAAGAAATTAGATCAATATCTCTGCATCCAATCAATTTCAGTCCTTCTTGCTCCTAACCAGTGTCAACTGATTCCACTCAAATGTTAAATCGAACCAAACTGTAAAGATATCCAGTTGCTGCGAAAACATCTAACGAAAATATTTATATTCAGAGCAGTTACAATGCTAAAACAGAACTTGCTACTAGACCTGCCACCTGTCGTGAAACTACTGAAACCACTTGCTGCACTTCGAAGGATTCACTGCCAAGTGGTCGATGTGTGGTTTTATTTCTTTCGTCTTCGAGAATATAATCTAAGCAGCTTTCGATATGCCAAACATGGGTCAGCCCGCAAAACACGAGGAAAATTGATTCATCATCTACGGCGATTTTCATCTTTCATAAGTGGTGTATTCTGCATGTTATCACATTTCCTGCTTATAATACCAACTTGGCTAACAAAAAAATAATTTTGGTTTAGTATTTATATGTGTGTGACTTTCGTTCGCTGACCTGAGCATAGATGATTTCTTATTCATTTATGTCCTATAATCGTCGCAATTAACCTAAAGTTTTACCTGAACTGAAAAAAGGTTAAATGTGGATGAAAATTCTGGGGACCACAAAACATTATCTCCAGTACGGGCAAATTAATCTCATAGTGACTCGTCAGTGGCAACGTTAATTAGTGAAAGACATTCAAAGGTGGCTTATCAAAACCGACATTTCAGTTTTGGATATATTGCGGTATCTTGGTATTCTTGATCTTGCTTTTCGAGATGATGAGTCTGAGGCAAGCCTTAACAGAAGAACTTTCTTGGAACTTTTGAAGCTAATTTCAAAATGCCACGATATTATTCGGAAATGTATTGAACTTGGGCCTCAAAATGAAAATTATATTCGCAATTCAAAACAAATTCTGAGCAAGATATGCCAGGAAGTGGAAGAGGCGAAAGGATTCGCGTTGATGGCAGATAAAACAAAATACATTGCGAGGTGCAAGGAAGGAACAGGACAGGGAGAATAATACTTTTAGGATTCACTGCTCTTCAACCATTAGATGCAGGTTCGCTCTTTGCGTATGTGAAAGAACTTCTTCCCAAACCCAATAGATGTCTGTAATTGTGTAACACAAACATATGATGGAATGGTAGAGCGAGAGGTGGACCATGGTCAGAATATTTCTTGAGATACGAAATAACTGAACCAGTTTCAATTTTTTATTCCTGTGATGTCATTGCCCTGAAAGTTGAAATGCAGATTTTGCCCACAACTCTTCAGTGTTACGAAGATGGAACAAAAGTAGTCCATTAAGAGATTTCGTCGATTTCCTAGCAAAGTTTAAATTGGCATTTCACGAGGTTCACGAAGCCCTAGCTGTAATCTCTGTAACAATCTCAGTTTTCAGAGCAGCGTGTGAAAGAACTTTTCGTGTTTGAAACCTTCGAAAAGCTTTACACGAAACACAATCCTGGATGCCAGGATAGGCTGTCTCATTTCGCTGTCCTTGCTATTGAGGAGGAATGTCAAACCTTGGATGTACCGAAGGTGGTCGATGCGTTCTCCAAAGCACATACGAATAGGAGAATTGCACTTCACTAAGTAACTTTCGTTGTTTGTAATACTAAATGAAACTATTTTCTTCCAACGTCAGGTTTATTTTGCAAGAAAATTGAACTCTTCGAAAAATTTGATTTTTGTCATTTATAATTATCTTATAACTTGAATATTGATATCAACATTTCAGAAGTAATTGATTGATTTGGTTTATTTTACTTGGCTTTTCTGCCACTTTTTGCTAATCGCGAAGATAAGGAGGATGCATTGATGATGGGAACACCCAGCTCAAACCTGGATTCGAACCCGGGACCCCAGGTGCCCTAGTGCACTGTGATAACTGCTCCTCCGCGGAGGCAGGCCACAATTAACTCCTATGCTTTGGTTTGTTGTTAGAGTAAGAGCCAGAGATTTGATATCAACGGTGATGATTTCAAATTTCTAGGCCCTATGAAAGTATGAAGCAAAGCAACTATCAAGAAGTAATGCAACTTCCTTACAGTAGTAAATTCAAATTCCGGTTGCTATTGTAGAACATATTTCTAAACCGTTATCAGAATTTTACTTGGAGTAAAACAAAACTAAATCATAAAACTTTTTGAAAGAAAAACCTTTGCACATTTTTTGATTTTTATGGATTAACAGCATGCAAAATGTTAGCAATTATGCAGCGCCATCTGTTGCTATTTATTTAATAAAAATGTTTTACGTGTCCTGTCTTTCAAGCATGTTGCATTTGTAAATATGTATGATAAACATAAGTTACAGTTCTGGGTAATATGAGCTTTTTCTTCCTGGGATCCGCGTATCAAGTGACCTTGTGGGATAAACAAGCGCACGCCAGCACGCACACACGCAAATGCAGTGCATTCATTGCCTTGCATAAGCCCAGCGGCGACGCCAGGATTTATCATGTAGGAGTGCTGAGGGGGTGCGGATAGAAATTTAGGGGCTGCGATGCTGAAAATAAGGAAAACATAAAACTCGCATGCAACCATTCAAAACTGGGGGAGCAAGGTGCCAAAACTGGGACAAGGAGTTTCCCTTGATAGATAAGGTTTAGCATAGTGCGGGGGCAAAAATAGCAAAAAAAACTGGGGGCAACTGCACCTGTAATCGCCGCCACTGATTAACATAAATTACTGACTGAAATAAAATTATGTATGTGAAATATATAACTTTAGATTGACATTCATTTTTCAGGGAGGTTGTGGTCTCCTTGCCTTCCCCTGTCGATATCCATGATGATATGTATTAAGTATACTCCAAGAAAGTGTTCATACACGTTGCAGTCTTATTGAACTGAAATGTAGTGAACTATGTAGTGAAATTGAAAATAAAATTATCCTTGCCTTTAAAAACACAATTTTTGAACCTTTTCGATGTAACCCCTGTAGGTACAAAATACATAGTACATTGTGCCTTCCGTCTGCCACGTCAGAACAAAACACGAAATGCACAGGAACTTCGACTTCGTTAAAATCCAATCTGTCACACTATCTCCAACAACGAACTGTAAAATTTCTTCGCGAACATTGGATCTCTTCCTAACAGTTTTTGAAATAGCCTGTACGTTTACTAGACATGCTACATAGAACGTATTAACAAGAAAACTACCCTCCACGACACAATTCCAATTCAATAATTTCCCGAGCACGATTTGGTGATACCTTGAAAGCAGCTGAAATGTTTGCTCCAGTGTGAGGAAGAACAACTACGCGGGAAATAAACTGTTTATCAACAATGCAAAAAAGAATCAGAAAGAATCATAACTCAAATTAACCTATAGGCAATTTTCGAAAACCAGAAACAGACCACTTGAAAAAAACAAAATAAAAAGTTCATGACAACAATGTTGACGAAATTAAAAAAAAAACGACCGCTGATCTTTATAGAGGCTGCCTCCAGTATAGGAAAGTATGCATGTCGGCATCTCTTTCAGTGCTTGTCTGTTGCGTACAATAATAACGGTCTTACTTGAGTACCTAACATTTGGCGCTCAATATGACGACATGACATAACATGACACTTTAAGGGTTAGTGTTTTCGTTAGAGCGTCAGACTGCTATGCGGGAGACCCACGTCCGATTCCCGGGGTGATAGTCTAAGTCGGAAGCATTTCAACCTTGTACATACATCAACCGGCTCTGGAGTTTAACCTGCCTCTAATAAATGGGAATCTGGGAGTAAAGGCTTTCGGAGCGTGGTATGATAGCATCACATCCAAACAATATGGCTGATATTCCTCCTACGTGTCTTCGTGGCAAGGCGGAATGAACAGAGGCTAATTTAACTTACAAACCAGCTGTTATGGACCATGAGGTTAATTTGCCCAACGATTATCATCTTTTTATGTGTGATTGTTGCTGTTTTAGTTACCTGATTGTCACTGAGGAATATATCTTTGAATTTTCTTAATACAAAGAGTGAAAAAATACCGAAGTTACTGAAATAACAACGGTACCGTACATACCGAAGCAACGAGCAGAATCGAATCGCGCCGAACATAACCGAACACTGAGCAGAACCGAAACACCGAACATAGCCGAATCGCCGAATATAGCCAAACACAAGCAGAACCGAATCACCGAACATAGCCGAAACACCGAGCAGAACCGAAACACCCAACAGTCGAATCGCTGAACATAACCGAACATAGCCGAATCGCCGATCGTAACCGAACACCGAGCAGAACCCAAACGCCAAACATAACCGGAACACAGCAGAACTGAAGCCATTTTTCAGTATATAAATATTTAAATTCTGCCAAATCCGGTGTTCAGTTGATCGATATTTTAAGTCGTCAGCACCGATGCCCCTGCATTTTGAAATATGCTACCAGTTGTGCTATATCTGTCCTTTAGTATGGTAGTAGAGAACATTTCTGATTGTTAACGAATTTTCGCATCTCTTACTATGCATGCCAGATTGACCACGGTTTATTATCCTGAACTTAATTTAAGACTGAGAATGTTTTGAATTGAGCTCTCTAGCACATTGCGACTTAACATTAATCATAGTTCAAAGTTGGTTTGCAAGAATCAATGGAAATGCATCACGCAAAGTACATATACCTTGAAACACTTTCCTCCCCAGCAAGAGAACACTAATTTCTCTTATAACATTTTATTTTGAGATTGATTTTATTTGCTGTCGAAGCGGTGAGAGATATTTTGAAAGAAGTTATGTCAATTATATCGAGTGACATCTCGTGTCATTATTATAATTACCTTATGCTACTTATTAATTCATCTAAAATGTAGCTTTCTGCTTGTTTTGTTATTGTCATCTTTATTAATTCTGTCTCGTTTGTGTATTATTATTCCTTTGATATTGTAATATAAATTAGCATAAAAATACCAGAACGAAAGCTATATTAAATATAATTCCCTGATAACTAGATATAAATAAGACGTGTAAAATTTAATTATGTATTTTTTGTTCTATCTCAAGCTTTCTATTGACAAGCGTTGGTTGTAAGAGCGGCCAAACAGAACACGCCTGTGTTAACACAGACTATTTTCACACTCTGTTTCATCATCATCATCAGACGCATGAACTTGAAACGGTCATTACAGGAGCAGCTACACACATAAAACTAAATATATTTGATTCTGCAGAAATGCTCTAAAGTGTGTGTCTTTTGGTCTTTGCCAAGAATCACGTTTACAGATGATGCATTTATGTAAAGGTAATGCGATTAGCCAAAGAGGCACAAAAGCAAGCTAAATAAAAAAAATCAAACAACAAATACACTCGCTAATATCAATCGAAAGTACAATATTAATTGTAGTGCCGGATTAACACCTTTTTTTGAAGGTCAGAAGATGGCGTTTGTGTAGATGTTGCCTCTGTAGTCATATTTGTCCATTAAAGAATTTTGTTGTTTGTAAATGACTGTGGTAGAAAGAAGAGGATATCCTGTCCTGCTTAATACACTTTACAGCAATATTCCACTTTTCAACTAATCTTCATGTAATGATCCCATCTAACAGTCAATTCGTCAACGTAATTCAGCTTTTAAACTGGAACTGCTACGTAACTTGCCCTACTGGGCAGTGTCCCAATTCGTATCTGTAAACAGCAGTTTTGACTTGTTTTTGTCAATTATGTCTTTTCATTTGTACCTTGGACAATATGCTGTATAAAGCACACTCGCTTAACTTAGTATATCTGCAGTTCGCTTCTTTCTACAGCGTTTTTGTCCAAGACACAGTTCGACCAACATTGGGAAAAAATGCTGTAAGGGAAGCGAATTACGGCAATACAGAGGCGAGTGCACCTCAGTTGATATCTGCTATTACGAACCGAAATCGGTCAGTGCGTTTCAACCGTACAAATTCATACTTTGGAAAATACATTTGACGTGGTTGATGCACGGATGAAATACGTATGTATGTATGTATATATATATATATATATATATATATATATATATATATATATATATATATATATATATATATATACACAAATAAAATTATCACTTACCCGCTCAAAATGATGCTATTTAGGCAACCAATGAAATTACTTGCCACGCATTTGCATACCCTGTTTTCAGCTTACGTGGTTTCATACTCAAACAACATTGCTCTAAATTATACGAAAAAGAAATTACGCAGTCTATATATTGATGTAGAAGCAATATTCCTGAGGAAAGTGAATACAGATTACTGTGTTTGGAACAAGAACGTAGATAACAAAACCAGTATTCGGTAACTTTGGCTAGAAATCGTTTAATAAGCGGTGAGAGCCAAGTAAAGAAGAAGAAAAAGAAGTAGATGGAATAATGTGTGACGTGTTATGAGGAAAATCTACACCATGTCTCACGAGAAACAATCAAGGGAATATTGTTACAGTGAAATCTATAAAGGTGTGTAGAAACACAAAGAAAAATGCTAATCTTCTGTCTATGAATTCATTTCATCTTACAAGGCGTACACGATAAAGGAATTCAGTGCTAAGAAAAATACTTCAATCCAAAGATAAAGGATGAAGATAAACTAGCTTGTTTGAAAGTTAAGTAACATGATGTCAGAATGAATCATTTACATATTCTAACTTGAGGTAATGCACTATAATTTAGTTTCAGGAGTGCACACTAAACAATTTTCGAGTAGATAAAGAAATGCGTTAAAAATTTTGACTGCTTCTGCACATATGGACATTTTGCACCCTTGAAAGTATGTGAGGAGAGATCCCCTTACCTAAATCCCTACCTGGAAGTTAAAAAGGGGTGTAAGAAGCCCCTTAAGAAAGGTTGAAAGTGCAAGGCTATATAGGGACCTATACAAGGCATACATAATACATTAGAAAGGTAAGGAGACGTTAAAATATTCCTTACAGGCAGTGAAATCTCGATGATAAGGATCAGTGATAAGTTGACACTCTTGAAGTGACACTTAAAAAAGTAACACGGTGAGAGGAATTGGATTCGAACCCGGAACTCTTCGGTGTAAGATCATCGGTCGACCACTAAAATTGTATAGTCATTGATTTTCTTCCAAAAACCAACTGAAAAACATGATGTATTTGCCCATACTTAACTTTATGTGGTTGAGAATGTTCTGTGACCCACTTATGATTTCTATACCACAGTTTCCACATTCTAGTCCAGAAATGGACATACTTGTTCTTTTATAAGGGCTTCTGCATATTATGTTTTAGTTGATATTAATTCTCCTCACTATGCATAGAAAATAAATGAAACAATACAAAACAAAAATATAATAATTACTGCCATCTAGTGTCACAGTTTGGTAAATTAAAACACATGTAACATAGTATTAGCATTAGTTTTGCAGTTAACAAACTACATTGAATATTAAATAAATAAATATGTTGTATTTTACTGTAAACATACGATAAATTTGAAACCTTATCACCTTCACCTGACTGCCCCACAAGATTATTTTTGTAGTGACGACATATCAGCAAGTATGAACTTTACGTAAAAAAAAACAACTTTAAATCAAATTCACTACAGATTTCTCTGCAGTATAAATTACCATCACGGTAAGAAGTTACATGAAATTTCCCGGTACATTTTCCCTTGTATTTTTTACGTCTTGTATAATGGCAATTTTGCCAGCAACTAAATTTACGTTACAAATAAAATTCAAGGTAAAATTACGATTCAAATTGGTTCTACGTTACCGATTCACAAGGAGAATTCACAAAATTCACTAGCTCTAAATGAACGTCAGTATATATGCAAATAACACTTGCAATTTAGAAATTAACTAAGTTTACGGGAAATATATTGTCTTAACCCTAAAATTGCCGTAGTGTGTTTTAACGTAAATTTATAAAGTACATTACAGATTTACGTGAGGTTTTTTAAAGAGTACATTTTTCATGTTATTTTTCAGAAGTTCGACGGTGAAATTTTAGTAGGATTTTCCAAGACCGTAAGATTTTCACATTACATTTTCGACATATTTTGCATAATAGAATGAAGATTAGGATTCAAATTACGGTTAACTATTTTTACCGTAAAATTACGGTACAACAACGTGAGGTGTTAGTATGTAACGGATGTATGCGGGAACTGCCGCGTATGGGAACGATAGTGTCGAGGCTTATGTGTAATTATTATTAATTTTAGTGCAGAACTAGTGTTTTTCGCTTACCTTGCACTGACGATATGGTGACCTGTCCTCTCTCGCTGTGTCGTAGAGTTGAATTTTACGATTGTCGATTCTAGGCAGAACGCGTCCTTTAGTCCACGTGTTTCCGGGCGTCTGGGAAGAGAGTTTACGCTACATCTTCCACGTTCGGCGTCCGGTACTGCACTGGGCGTCGAGACGCCTATCCCGCCAGGTGTAGGGAGGCCGGCCCATCGCGAGAGGCGCGCGGGTGGAGGGGCGGAAGGGGGAGTGTACCCCGACAGTGCGCAAGTCAGCGTCTCAATTTAATCAGCCGCTATTAAATCCGTAACAGGAATAAAATAGGAGGGTTGAGGGGGGGAGAGGAGGGAAGGAGGACATGTTTCGCTTTTGAAAAGAAGTTCGCGGCGCGGGCTTCCTTTCGGCTCGGACATTTTTTTTGTTGTTATTGTTATTTCGGGTTTTCGCGGGAGATTTCGGGAAGGGGAAAAGTAAAGGAGGCGTGACCCCCTCTTCACCCCCTCCCCCAGCTTCCGGTGACGCGTCACGATGCAACAGAGAGATCAAAACAAGACGAGAGCGGATTCCTTTGGATGCGAAGAACTTTATATTTCGTGCCGAGAAGTTTTTCTTTTCCTCAAGTGCAAGGCGACCGAGGGGCAGTGTCGCCAACTCTCACACTTAACCACCAGATTTTGATTTTCTTTTAAAAAATCAATTTTAGACCGTTGGTCGAAGCACATCTTTAGTGAACGTACTCTAGCTTCCGTTGGAAACAACCAGTTAACGAGGTTCTGGCGCCAGGGATCATTTGCGGCCTTTCTTTAATTGTGTGTTGCTTGGTCGCAGCTGGAGATTTCTGAGCCGTGGGACGAGTTTCAAATTTGACGTCCCTCTCGCTGCATGGGGCTATTGCCCTAGTTTATATTCATCTCGCAAGGCATCCATAGCAAAAGTGATCAACTTTGTTTCGAATGCGCAAACTCGGAATAACAAGACTCATTACTACGACAAAATCGTGCTACAGAATGTTCCATATGATCAATCGGCATTATTTATTTTATTGTGTAATTTACAATGCGTTATTGTGCAGTATATTGACTACAAGCATAATGTTAATTGTATTGCAAATGTTGTTAATGCAATAGAATTATTTTTCTCAAGTCCCTGTATTAGATCCCGCGTTCGAATCCCGGCACGGCTTTTCTTCGTGTGCCCTTCATCAAGTCATCACATCAACACTCATCTTCTCGATAAGTCAAAAATTGGCAAAAAGCAAGATAATAAAACCAATCAATCCATCAAGTACATTTTATGCACAGATAGGCTAATCGGGACTGGACTTACAGTCTAAAGTGGGATCCGAACCATCATGTGCCTTTTACCGGGAATCAAACCCGGGACCGCTTGACTATAACTACAACATGACGACTGCATAATCTGGAAGGTTCTTATTAATGTAACTACGTTAATTCCGATTCAACATGGCGCCTGCCTCTGATCACTGTGGAATTTGCTCCAAAGGAATTTATGGAAAGCAACAGGTATTGGCATGCTGTCTGTGTAATACAAGGTTTCACGTTAAACCATGTTTGAAACTTTCTAAATATGAAGTTGAATTTTTTATGGTGAACGACATATCTACCTATAAATGTACGAAATGTTTACAACAGCGTAGCGATGAAACGCCTGTGACGCCACGACCCGTTCCGGTGAATCGTGTAGCTGCTCGCGATAGTTCCAATGAAAACATGGACATAAATAGAGAAAATAATGAAGAAATGGCAATACATAGTGATAATAGTGATGAAGATGATATTGATCAAGAACATCAACTTGGAGGACAAAAGCCAGGTAATGTAAACTGTTTCAGTTGCTGCCATGTTAAAGACATTATGTCAACATTGATCTCGACAGTGCAGAATTTAAGTGATCAAATTCAATCTCTTAAAACCGAAGTGATTGTATTGAAAGAACAGAATGAAGTACTAATGAAAACAGAAGAAAAAAGGATTCTACAAAACACTTATGCACACGTAATTCAAACAAATCTTCCGAAAGAAAAACAAAACACAATCGGAAATCCCTGCAGTACTCCTTGTTTACCTTTATCTACAGTAGCTCACAAAACTCACACAGATAAGGGATCTGATAAGTTTTTGGGTCAATCAGTGCAGTCGGTAGAAAACAAGCAGGTTTTAAATACATCTGGTTCCAAAAACACTCGTCAAGCTTCGACCTTGCAAAATGTAAACAAACAGGTGAACGACGTGAAGAAATCAGTTCAAGGTCAAAATCCATCTACTAGGTTAGCAGTGCAACGCAATGCTTTTCCTCAGAGACCTCTATTTGTGACTCGACTTCATCCTGAAGTTTCAAATACTGACCATCAGCAATATATTGCTGAAACTTCTTCCGTAAAGAAAATGGTATGTACAAGGCTGAAAACTAAATATTATTCTTACCCTTCTTTTCATGTAGCTGTTTCCCAGGATGACTATGATGTACTATTCGATGAAAATATCTGGCCTAAAGGGGTATTAGTAACAAGGTTTTATGGCGAATTGAAAAATGACAATATAGTTGCCAACAAAGACAAAAGTGTATCTGATACAAATAGTAACAGTAAGTCTGGAGAAAACTCAACTTCAAAAAAATAAGTGGTTCTTTCCTTAGTAATAATATGATTAAATGTTTTTATCAGAATGTTAGAGGAATTAACACCAAATTTGAAACATTAGTAAGCAATATAAATATTGAAAATTATGACATAATTTTTCTTACAGAAAGTTGGTGTAAACAAGATAGAGATTATTTTATAGATTTAGATCCAATGTACAGGGTGATAAGAAAAGATAGAAACCTGGATTTAAACAAACAGAAATCTGGTGGTGGTGGTTGTCTTTTATTTATTAAAAACAAGGTTCAGTTTGTGATCTTGGAATCACCTTTTACAGAATTGGATGTAATTTGGGTAAAATTAATGTCAAATAATTCTGATCCAACCATAATAGGATTGAATTACTTGCCACCTGATTTAAACTGTGACTTGTTTGCAAACTACTTTGATTGGGTAGTTCAAGAGATGTTAATGAAACACAATAAAATAATTTTAGTTGGAGATTTTAATGCTGGTGGAATTGACTGGGCTACTGGAAATTTGTATTGCTCTAATTATTATGTTAAAAGAAAGGCTGAAAAAATTGTTGAAGTCGCAACACTTTCAAATCTAATTCAGCACAATGTATCGTATGGCCCTTCACTGCTTTTTAATGTTTTAGATCTTCTACTTACTAACATTTCCACTTGTAACATTAGTTTTAATGAACATCCTTTATCTAAAATTGATAAGTTTCATCCACCGTTCTCATTTTATTTTGAATTGGATAGGTCTAAAAAAGACAATATACAAGGGAAAATAATATTTATAGATGTCTTAATTTCGCCAGAGGTGATTATGTGAATGTTTATAATGAATTGTTGCATTTACCATATATGGTTGAAATATCTAATGATGTACAACAATCTGTTATGGAACTGACTAGAAATGTGTATGCAATATTAAAAAACAATATTCCTTCAAAAGTTAAAAGAACAAACAATCAACTGCCTTGGATGACAAGGAAACTAAAGAGAATGATCAATAAAAAGAGAAGGTATCATGATAAATTTAAACTTACAAGTAAGTGTGTATATTACACTACTTACTCCCAATTAAGGAAAGATGTTAAAAAGGAATATTCTAATGTAAAGGAGCAATACTACTCCTCCTTAGAAAACAATGTTAATGGTGACAAGAATGCTTTTTGGTTTCACTTTAATAGAAAGAAGAAAGAAAATACTATCACTGAAATTATTTATGATAATGATGTACTGTTCAATGAATATGATATTGCTAATGCTTTTAGTGAGCTTTTTCACAAATCTTTCTCAAAAAGAAGTCATGTAAATTTTAAAAATATTATTCTTCATTCATACACCAACTTAATTGATGTACCTGTTATCTTGGAAAAGGATGTAAGTGATACAATTAACAAACTAAAAGGCAGGTCTTCAATAGGTCCTGATGGCATACCTAATTTTATTTTGAAAGCAAACAAAGATGTTTTTGTACCATTGTTAACTAAAATTTACAACATGTCACTTACTTCCGGAATATATCCAGATATCTGGAAAAATGTGTTTATTGTACCTGTAACTAAAAACAAAGATGGGAAAGCCAATGATCTTAATAATTATAGACCAATTACTATATTAAATTCCATGGCAAAGGTTTTTGAACACATAATTGCTGACTATTTGTCTTTTTCTTTTAAACAATATATTGATGGAAATCAGCATGGATTTTTTAGAAAAAGGTCTACTATCACAAATTTATTGGTTTTAATAGACTCTCTTAAATCTAACATTAGGAAGCAATCCCAGACCGATATTTTATTTATTGACTTGGCTAAAGCCTTTGATAGTGTCAGCCATCAGTTATTAATTTACAAACTCGACCAAATGGGATTATCACCACGATTTCTGAAATGGTTTTCCAACTTTTTAGTAAATAGAAGTTTCTCTGTTAAGATTGGTGAAACAAATTCTTCTAAACAAGAAATACTTTGTGGAGTACCTCAAGGGTCGCCACTCGGCCCAATTCTGTTCGCTGTTTTTATCAATGATGTTACATTATGTTTTAAATCTAGCACATGTTTACTATATGCAGATGATATAAAAATTTTTAAGAGTATTTTAACAAATAATGATGTCGCTCAACTTCAGGCTGATCTCGATAGAATGACATATTGGTGCAAGATTAATGAAATGGAAATTAACTTGAAAAAGTGTAAAGTTTTAAGATGTACTAAGAAAGTTCATTATATAGTCTCCAACTATTTTATTTATGAAAATAAAATCCAAGTGTGCGACAGTCATAAAGACTTAGGAATAGTAATAGACTCCTCTCTCATATTTGATGAGCACATTTCAGAAATTTGCAAAAGAGCAAAGAGAATGCTTGGTTATATATTTTTCTCATGGAAAGTTTTTAAAAAGGAAGATACCTTAATATTCCTGTATAAAACGATAGTTCGTCCTATTCTTGAATATGCAAATGAATTATGGTTTCTGACTGCAACCAGTCACCTTCAAAAAGTTGAATCAGTTCAAAAACTTTTTATGAGGTTATTATGCACAAAGTTTAAAAAAAATTACTATGACCAACATTACTCTGAATGGTTATCACAGTTGAATATGTTTTCCTTAGAAGAAAGAAGAAAAATGAAAAGGTTAAATTTTGTAGAGAAGATATTAAATTTCCAAGTTGACAGTGAATACTTTTTGAAAAATATAGCTTATAAAATTCCCAGATATTCACATAGGTATATCTCAATTCTCACATGCCTAAACAAGGCAAGAGGTTTAGTAGCTGATCTTGTTGAAACCTACAATTTGAATTTATGTTGATGTATAAAATTGTAGGATCTACTGTTTTATTTTATAATTATGTATTCAATTTTTTAATTTTGTATAACACAGTGGTTGTTTAATCGTTATCATCACTTCAATAAATATGATCATTATTATTATTAGAACAATACACAGTTAATTGCACAATATTATATAACAATAAACAATTATTAGTATCAGAGATATAATAGATCTCATTGAAAACTGTAACTTGAAGTGTAAATGTGCTAACTTGTTATGTTATTCTGCAGCTTATGTATTTTATTCGTGTAACTTTGTACTTTTGTATTTGACTTAGTGCTGTATTAGGTTTCATACTGTGCTCAACACTTAAAATAAACTATTATTATTATTAATGCTATTAACGTAGCCTATATTGACTACAATTAAATTGTTAATTGTATTGCAGTTACATGATAATAATATTTCTGAGAACCGCCTTCAGTAGGACGTCTGACTGAGACGTTAGAGACCCAGTTTCGATTCCCGGGGTTGGTCATTTCAGATGATGGAGAGGAGGGGTGGTTCCAGCAAAGACCATTCTCGGGGGGTTCATCTGGTGGCAACCTTGGGGTTGCGCAGAGACTTGTTTTCGTTTGTCTGCTACACAGTTAGCTGGGACAGAGTATATACGACGTACGGTTTTAGAAGCGATATCGGGAGAGGGCGACCAACCAATGGCAGGAGTGCAACGTTGTACAGTTAGGAAACTGAGGCACGCAAGTTAAACACCGTGTCCTGTATTTTTCTTGCGTGCAAGAAGTTTTCATAAAACTCGCTACTTTAAGGTCCAGATTTGGAATTAGCGTTGTAGGTATTTGAATAATTAGTCTTGTTTGGCTTTGTCAGGTTGATTTAAAGACTTTGGTTGCATACTTTTCTGTGGCACGTATAGGTCTTGTTTTAATAGGAATTATAACTATAAGTATATGAGGAATACATGGGGTGGCTTATTTTAACAGTGGCACACGGTCTTTGTTCCTCTTGCATATTTTGTTTAGTAAATATTAGCTTATTAATAAATAAAGGGATAATTAGATAAATACCTAGTTCTATGATGATTTATATTAAGAATTACTGATATGGCGACCCGACCATCTATTAATTTATTAAATTGGGTGGTCTTAATTTAGTTTTATGGGAGTAGGGGCAAGACATTTTGAACGTGACTCTCCAAGTCGCATAAATTTCTGTCACCTACAGTCTTTTCTTGAAGATACACTGGAATACAACACGTCTCAACACAGACAATTAGTATGTCATTTTCCACCCGTCTGTTTTTTTCGTTGAGATCGTCTTGACAGCTGAGTTGTTGTGTCTTTGGAAAACAATGGGTTTTAAATTCGTCTCAATATTCACAATGACCCTTCATTGTCGTGGGCGTTCTCGAACATTGAGTCTGAGTTCTTATATACTGCAGTTACATGATATCATAATCCTGTGCAGAAATATTCACTGCATTATTTTACTGTACTCATATATACTGTGTATGCATTATAGAAAAAAAATAGTTGAAAATCGGACGCAGCGAATTATCTTTGTTTCCCTTCGCTAGCAGTTAGTTTGGCAACAGCGCAATGGCACTGGCCACGTATTGGCTGAACTCGTGTTCCTTCTAAAAGCGTATAATAGGGACAAGAATGAAGGAAGAACAAAGGAATTTCATATTCACAGGTTTCAAGTGCAAATTTAATTCTATGAACTTTTATTTCTGATTGACACAAGGCATGTAATCAGACTAGGGATTTGTCGTATTTTCACAGTACTGTCCAAACCACTCTGTTGTTATGTGCACCACGTCAGTTTGAGTCAAACGAATTCACAGTGGAAGTTTCGTCTCGTTGAATTATTTTTTTATAGGTGTTACAAGGTCATTTATGGTAAATATCAGAGACATAGGTTTTAAACTTGTGCACGGGATAGTGTGTTTGATTCCCATAAATAAGATCACATTCGTAGATGTTCTTTGTTCCTCGTTGTGCAATGTCGGCCATCTCTGTTATTTCTCTCAACCACGAAAGTAGACCAGTAAATGTCACGCGTTTTCGGAGCTTCCCCGTGCCTCATCCACACCCCTGGCCCTCCAAGGTTGCCAAATTTGTTGTAAGCTGCACAGTCGACACCTTGCGCGTTGTACGTACGCGGTTGATTTCTTCGCTGGTGTATTGTGTAAGGATTATTTGTTGCTTATTGGCAACACTGTAGGTGGGTGGCGTGACCTTGACTGGACTACTTTCCTGGCGTTAGTTTTATCACTGGCTACGCAATCGCTACTGGGGCATGTATCCCATACAAAGGAAGCCCCCACCTCAAGTCGGGAGAGATGACCCACCAAATTCGTCAATATTTGTACATTTTAGTGTTATTTTTCTTAAAATATACTAATAAACTGAGTTTTATTTAGAAGTAGTACTGATTCGCTTATAAACATATGATTTGTAAACTTAACAGCTATCTCTGTAGCCGGGTGTATTGGTTGCTCGACTCACGATTTCATCACTGAAGGTTTCGCTTTCGAATCCAGCCTGGGAATAGGTGTAACACTCCCTTCATAAATTACATCTCACCATTAATCCTCATCGTCCCGATTAACCAATAGTGGGGGAGAGTGACCTAAAATAAGCAAATATAAAACTAACATAAACCCTTGAAAACGTTTCTAAAACTTTTTTTGTAAACTTTAAAAGAAATCTCTTCAACATCCAAATGATGATGCCAGCGACGAGACCAACCCCAATCATAAAGATGATAACTGCATAAATGCTATTACAATTATTACAGAAAAAAATAAAAGCAAAGTTAAGGTTAAAAAAAATGCTTATTTTGTACGAAGTGGTTGCACGAATCCTACACAATGTACGGAAAGATATGCAAACACGTGTGGTAGGGATGAAAGAAGAGCTAAGAATGGGACAAGTCCCTAAGTGAAGTACTTTTGTCATTTACAATAAATTTCTATTCTTATGTAGTGTAATTCGTAGGACGGCCATCTCTCCCGATAAGGTGGGGCATCTCTCCTGGACACTCGGGAAAGATTATACATTTTTACTTTTAAAACTAAGGTATTTAATATTTTTAGACACGTGTTTTGATAACAGTACAATTGAATACATACATTTCCCACCTTTTTTATATAATTTAATGTATGCTTTTATTATCCTGAGCACTTTTACAGCCCATTTTTATTAGCTGAAGCATCTCAACCAGAATTCCCTTAATTTGTGCACTTTTCCCAATTTACCATTGAGATCTGTATTTGTAATGGAACGCACTCCTCAGATTTTAAGTATAGGGTGAAAATTGCTACCGCGAACGTCATAATTAATCAATATGCTATTCTCCTGAAAGTTTGCAAGACCTTATGCATATCGAGTATTGTGGTAATTTGATGTGAAACCAACGGTCCAAGGTTAAGGATAAGTAGTAGCATTATTGATTTCTTCATTTCAGCAACCCATAAATTCTAATGGGTTCCGTGACAGGACCGGAACAATTTTTTCTCGAACAATCTAAATTCGGTCCAAGTTGCGTATTGTTTCATTTCAATACGAAACTTGGACCCTATTTAAATTGATCCGGAAGAAAGGTTCCTCAACCGTATTTAAATTGATTCGGAAGAAAGGTTCCTGAACCGTTTTTAAATTGATCCGGAAAAAAGGTTCCTCAACCGTATTTAAATTGATCCGGAAGAAAGGTTCCTGAACCGTTTTTAAATTGATTCGGAAGAAAGGTTCCTCAACCGTTTTTAAATTGATCCGGAAAAAAGGTTCCTCAACCGTTTTTAAATTGATCCGGAAGAAAGGTTCCTCAACCGTATTTAAATTGATTCGGAAGAAAGGTTCCTGAACCGTTTTTAAATTGATCCGGAAAAAAGGTTCCTCAACCGTATTTAAATTGATCCGGAAGAAAGGTTCCTCAACCGTTTTTAAATTGATCCGGAAAAAAGGTTCCTGAACCGTTTTTAAATTGATCCGGAAAAAAGGTTCCTCAACCGTATTTAAATTGATCCGGAAAAAAGGTTCCTCAACCGTATTTAAATTGATCCGGAAGAAAGGTTCCTGGACCGTTTTTAAATTGATTCGGAAGAAAGGTTCCTCAACCGTTTTTAAATTGATCCGGAAAAAAGGTTCCTCAACCGTATTTAAATTGATCCGGAAGAAAGGTTCCTCAACCGTATTTAAATTGATCCGGAAAAAAGGTTCCTCAACCGTTTTTAAATTGATCCGGAAAAAAGGTTCCTCAACCGTTTTTAAATTGATTCGGAAGAAAGGTTCCTCAACCGTATTTAAATTGATTCGGAAGAAAGGTTCCTGAACCGTTTTTAAATTGATCCGGAAAAAAGGTTCCTCAACCGTATTTAAATTGATCCGGAAGAAAGGTTCCTGAACCGTTTTTAAATTGATTCGGAAGAAAGGTTCCTCAACCGTTTTTAAATTGATCCGGAAAAAAGGTTCCTCAACCGTTTTTAAATTGATCCGGAAGAAAGGTTCCTGGACCGTTTTTAAATTGATTCGGAAGAAAGGTTCCTCAACCGTTTTTAAATTGATTCGGAAGAAAGGTTCCTGAACCGTTTTAAATTGATTCGGAAGAAAGGATCCTGGACCGTTTTTAAATTGATCCGGAAAAAAGGTTCCAGAACGGTATTTAAATTGATTCGGAAGAAAGGTTCCTGAACCGTTTTTAAATTGATCCGGAAAAAAGGTTCCTCAACCGTTTTTAAATTGATTCGGAAGAAAGGTTCCTGAACCGTTTTTAAATTGATCCGGAAAAAAGGTTCCTCAACCGTTTTTAAATTGATCCGGAAGAAAGGTTCCTCAACCGTTTTTAAATTGATTCGGAAGAAAGGTTCCTGAACCGTTTTTAAATTGATCCGGAAAAAAGGTTCCTGAACCGTATTTAAATTGATCCGGATGAAAGGTTCCTGAACCGTTTTTAAATTGATCCGGAAGAAAGGTTCCTGGACCGTATTTAAATTGATCCGGAAGAAAGGTTCCTCAACCGTTTTTAAATTGATCCGGAAGAAAGGTTCCTCAACCGTTTTTAAATTGATCCGGAAGAACGGTTCCTGAACCGTTTTAAATTGATCCGGAAAAAAGGTTCCTGGACCGTTTTTAAATTGATTCGGAAGAAAGGTTCCTGAACCGTTTTAAATTGATCCGGAAAAAAGGTTCCTGAACCGTATTTAAATTGATTCGGAAGAAAGGTTCCTGAACCGTTTTTAAATTGATTCGGAAGAAAGGTTCCTGAACCGTTTTTAAATTGATCCGGAAAAAAGGTTCCTGAACCGTATTTAAATTGATTCGGAAGAAAGGTTCCTGGACCGTTTTTAAATTGATCCGGAAGAAAGGTTCCTGGACCGTATTTAAATTGATCCGGAAGAAAGGTTCCTCAACCGTTTTTAAATTGATCCGGAAGAAAGGTTCCTCAACCGTTTTTAAATTGATCCGGAAGAAAGGTTCCTCAACCGTTTTTAAATTGATCCGGAAGAACGGTTCCTGAACCGTTTTAAATTGATCCGGAAAAAAGGTTCCTGGACCGTTTTGAAATTGATTCGGAAGAAAGGTTCCTGAACCGTTTTTAAATTGATCCGGAAAAAAGGTTCCTGAACCGTATTTAAATTGATCCGGAAGAAAGGTTCCTGAACCGTTTTTAAATTGATCCGGAAGAAAGGTTCCTCAACCGTTTTTAAATTGATTCGGAAGAAAGGTTCCTGAACCGTTTTTAAATTGATCCGGAAAAAAGGTTCCTGGACCGTTTTTAAATTGATCCGGAAGAAAGGTTCCTGAACCGTTTTTAAATTGATCCGGAAGAAAGGTTCCTGAACCGTATTTAAATTGATCCGGAAGAAAGGTTCCTGAACCGTATTTAAATTGATCCGGAAGAAAGGTTCCTGGACCGTTTTTAAATTGATCCGGAAGAAAGGTTCCTGGACCGTTTTTAAATTGATCCGGAAGAAAGGTTCCTGAACCGTATTTAAATTGATCCGGAAGAAAGGTTCCTGGACCGTTTTTAAATTGATCCGGAAGAAAGGTTCCTCAACCGTTTTTAAATTGATTCGGAAGAAAGGTTCCTGGACCGTTTTTAAATTGATCCGGAAGAAAGGTTCCTGAACCGTATTTAAATTGATCCGGAAGAAAGGTTCCTCAACCGTTTTTAAATTGATCCGGAAGAAAGGTTCCTGAACCGTATTTAAATTGATTCGGAAGAAAGGTTCCTGGACCGTTTTTAAATTGATCCGAAAGAAAGGTTCCTCAACCGTTTTTAAATTGATTCGGAAGAAAGGTTCCTGGACCGTTTTTAAATTGATCCGGAAGAAAGGTTCCTGAACCGTTTTTAAATTGATTCGGAAGAAAGGTTCCTGGACCGTTTTTAAATTGATCCGGAAGAAAGGTTCCTGAACCGTTTTTAAATTGATTCGGAAGAAAGGTTCCTGGACCGTTTTTAAATTGATTCGGAAGAAAGGTTTCTGGACCGTTTTTAAATTGATCCGGAAGAAAGGTTCCTGAACCGTATTTAAATTGATTCGGAAGAAAGGTTCCTGAACCGTATTTAAATTGATTCGGAAGAAAGGTTCCTGAACCGTTTTTAAATTGATCCGGAAGAAAGGTTCCTGAACCGTATTTAAATTGATCCGGAAGAAAGGTTCCTGAACCGTATTTAAATTGATTCGGAAGAAAGGTTCCTGGACCGTTTTTAAATTGATTCGGAAGAAAGGTTCCTGGACCGTTTTTAAATTGATCCGGAAGAAAGGTTCCTCAACCGTTTTTAAATTGATTCGGAAGAAAGGTTCCTGGACCGTTTTTAAATTGATCCGGAAGAAAGGTTCCTGAACCGTTTTTAAATTGATCCGGAAGAAAGGTTCCTGAACCGTATTTAAATTGATTCGGAAGAAAGGTTCCTGGACCGTTTTTAAATTGATCCGGAAGAAAGGTCCCTGAACCGTTTTTAAATTGATCCGGAAGAAAGGTTCCTCAACCGTTTTTAAATTGATCCGGAAGAAAGGTTCCTCAACCGTATTTAAATTGATCCGGAAGAAAGTTTCCTGGACCGTTTTTAAATTGATCCGGAAGAAAGGTTCCTGAACCGTTTTTAAATTGATCCGGAAGAAAGGTTCCTCAACCGTATTTAAATTGATCCGGAAGAAAGGTTCCTGGACCGTTTTTAAATTGATCCGGAAGAAAGGTTCCTGGACCGTTTTGAAATTGATCCGGAAGAAAGGTTCCTCGACTGTTTTTAAATTGATCCGGAAGAAATGTTCCTCAACCGTTTTTAAATTGATCCGGAAGAAAGGTTCCTGAACCGTTTTTAAATTGATCCGGAAGAAAGGTTCCTCAACCGTTTTTAAATTGATTCGGAAGAAAGGTTCCTGAACCGTATTTAAATTGATCCGGAAGAAAGGTTCCTGGACCGTTTTTAAATTGATCCGGAAGAAAGGTTCCTGGACCGTTTTTAAATTGATCCGGAAGAAAGGTTCCTGGACCGTATTTAAATTGATCCGGAAGAAAGGTTCCTGGACCGTATTTAAATTGATCCGGAAGAAAGGTTCCTGGACCGTATTTAAATTGATCCGGAAGAAAGGTTCCTGGACCGTATTTAAATTGATCCGGAAGAAAGGTTCCTGAACCTTTTTTAAATTGATCCGGAAGAAAGGTTCCTGGACCGTATTTAAATTGATCCGGAAGAAAGGTTCCTGGACCGTTTTTAAATTGATCCGGAAAAAAGGTTCCTGGACCGTATTTAAATTGATCCGGAAGAAAGGTTCCTGAACCGTTTTTAAATTGATCCGGAAGAAATGTTCCTCAACCGTTTTTAAATTGATTCGGAAGAAAGGTTCCTCAACCGTTTTTAAATTGATTCGGAAGAAAGGTTCCTCGACTGTTTTTAAATTGATCAGGAAGAAAGGTTCCTCGACTGTTTTTAAATTGATCCGGAAGAAAGGTTCCTGGACCGTTTTTAAATTGATCCGGAAGAAAGGTTCCTGGACCGTTTTTAAATTGATCCGGAAGAAAGGTTCCTCGACTGTTTTTAAATTGATCCGGAAGAAATGTTCCTCAACCGTTTTTAAATTGATCCGGAAGAAAGGTTCCTGAACCGTTTTTAAATTGATCCGGAAGAAAGGTTCCTCAACCGTTTTTAAATTGATTCGGAAGAAAGGTTCCTGAACCGTATTTAAATTGATCCGGAAGAAAGGTTCCTGGACCGTTTTTAAATTGATCCGGAAGAAAGGTTCCTGGACCGTATTTAAATTGATCCGGAAGAAAGGTTCCTCAACCGTTTTTAAATTGATCCGGAAGAAAGGTTCCTGAACCGTATTTAAATTGATCCGGAAGAAAGGTTCCTGAACCGTTTTTAAATTGATTCGGAAGAGAGGTTCCTGAACCGTTTTTAAATTGATTCGGAAGAAAGGTTCCTCAACCGTTTTTAAATTGATCCGGAAGAAAGGTTCCTGAACCGTATTTAAATTGATCCGGAAGAAAGGTTCCTGGACCGTTTTTAAATTGATCCGAAAGAAAGGTTCCTCAACCGTTTTTAAATTGATCCGGAAGAAAGGTTCCTGAACCGTTTTTAAATTGATTCGGAAGAAAGGTTCCTGGACCGTTTTTAAATTGATCCGGAAGAAAGGTTCCTGGACCGTTTTTAAATTGATCCGAAAGAAAGGTTCCTCAACCGT
Organism: Lepisma saccharinum; assembly: GCF_977018435.1. Taxonomy (NCBI): domain Eukaryota; kingdom Metazoa; phylum Arthropoda; class Insecta; order Zygentoma; family Lepismatidae; genus Lepisma; species Lepisma saccharinum. The sequence goes on along the minus strand of NC_139241.1, from coordinate 45,962,144 downwards.
TTTTAAATTGATCCGGAAGAAAGGTTCCTGAACCGTTTTTAAATTGATTCGGAAGAAAGGTTCCTGGACCGTTTTTAAATTGATCCGGAAGAAAGGTTCCTCAACCGTTTTTAAATTGATCCGGAAGAAAGGTTCCTGAACCGTATTTAAATTGATCCGGAAGAAAGGTTCCTGGACCGTTTTTAAATTGATCCGAAAGAAAGGTTCCTCAACCGTTTTTAAATTGATTCGGAAGAAAGGTTCCTGGACCGTTTTTAAATTGATCCGGAAGAAAGGTTCCTGAACCGTTTTTAAATTGATTCGGAAGAAAGGTTCCTGGACCGTTTTTAAATTGATCCGGAAGAAAGGTTCCTGAACCGTTTTTAAATTGATTCGGAAGAAAGGTTCCTGGACCGTTTTTAAATTGATTCGGAAGAAAGGTTTCTGGACCGTTTTTAAATTGATCCGGAAGAAAGGTTCCTGAACCGTATTTAAATTGATTCGGAAGAAAGGTTCCTGAACCGTATTTAAATTGATTCGGAAGAAAGGTTCCTGAACCGTTTTTAAATTGATCCGGAAGAAAGGTTCCTGAACCGTATTTAAATTGATCCGGAAGAAAGGTTCCTGAACCGTATTTAAATTGATTCGGAAGAAAGGTTCCTGGACCGTTTTTAAATTGATTCGGAAGAAAGGTTCCTGGACCGTTTTTAAATTGATCCGGAAGAAAGGTTCCTCAACCGTTTTTAAATTGATTCGGAAGAAAGGTTCCTGGACCGTTTTTAAATTGATCCGGAAGAAAGGTTCCTGAACCGTTTTTAAATTGATCCGGAAGAAAGGTTCCTGAACCGTATTTAAATTGATTCGGAAGAAAGGTTCCTGGACCGTTTTTAAATTGATCCGGAAGAAAGGTCCCTGAACCGTTTTTAAATTGATCCGGAAGAAAGGTTCCTCAACCGTTTTTAAATTGATCCGGAAGAAAGGTTCCTCAACCGTATTTAAATTGATCCGGAAGAAAGTTTCCTGGACCGTTTTTAAATTGATCCGGAAGAAAGGTTCCTGAACCGTTTTTAAATTGATCCGGAAGAAAGGTTCCTCAACCGTATTTAAATTGATCCGGAAGAAAGGTTCCTGGACCGTTTTTAAATTGATCCGGAAGAAAGGTTCCTGGACCGTTTTGAAATTGATCCGGAAGAAAGGTTCCTCGACTGTTTTTAAATTGATCCGGAAGAAATGTTCCTCAACCGTTTTTAAATTGATCCGGAAGAAAGGTTCCTGAACCGTTTTTAAATTGATCCGGAAGAAAGGTTCCTCAACCGTTTTTAAATTGATTCGGAAGAAAGGTTCCTGAACCGTATTTAAATTGATCCGGAAGAAAGGTTCCTGGACCGTTTTTAAATTGATCCGGAAGAAAGGTTCCTGGACCGTTTTTAAATTGATCCGGAAGAAAGGTTCCTGGACCGTATTTAAATTGATCCGGAAGAAAGGTTCCTGGACCGTATTTAAATTGATCCGGAAGAAAGGTTCCTGGACCGTATTTAAATTGATCCGGAAGAAAGGTTCCTGGACCGTATTTAAATTGATCCGGAAGAAAGGTTCCTGAACCTTTTTTAAATTGATCCGGAAGAAAGGTTCCTGGACCGTATTTAAATTGATCCGGAAGAAAGGTTCCTGGACCGTTTTTAAATTGATCCGGAAAAAAGGTTCCTGGACCGTATTTAAATTGATCCGGAAGAAAGGTTCCTGAACCGTTTTTAAATTGATCCGGAAGAAATGTTCCTCAACCGTTTTTAAATTGATTCGGAAGAAAGGTTCCTCAACCGTTTTTAAATTGATTCGGAAGAAAGGTTCCTCGACTGTTTTTAAATTGATCAGGAAGAAAGGTTCCTCGACTGTTTTTAAATTGATCCGGAAGAAAGGTTCCTGGACCGTTTTTAAATTGATCCGGAAGAAAGGTTCCTGGACCGTTTTTAAATTGATCCGGAAGAAAGGTTCCTCGACTGTTTTTAAATTGATCCGGAAGAAATGTTCCTCAACCGTTTTTAAATTGATCCGGAAGAAAGGTTCCTGAACCGTTTTTAAATTGATCCGGAAGAAAGGTTCCTCAACCGTTTTTAAATTGATTCGGAAGAAAGGTTCCTGAACCGTATTTAAATTGATCCGGAAGAAAGGTTCCTGGACCGTTTTTAAATTGATCCGGAAGAAAGGTTCCTGGACCGTATTTAAATTGATCCGGAAGAAAGGTTCCTCAACCGTTTTTAAATTGATCCGGAAGAAAGGTTCCTGAACCGTATTTAAATTGATCCGGAAGAAAGGTTCCTGAACCGTTTTTAAATTGATTCGGAAGAGAGGTTCCTGAACCGTTTTTAAATTGATTCGGAAGAAAGGTTCCTCAACCGTTTTTAAATTGATCCGGAAGAAAGGTTCCTGAACCGTATTTAAATTGATCCGGAAGAAAGGTTCCTGGACCGTTTTTAAATTGATCCGAAAGAAAGGTTCCTCAACCGTTTTTAAATTGATCCGGAAGAAAGGTTCCTGAACCGTTTTTATATTGATTCGGAAGAAAGGTTCCTGGACCGTTTTTAAATTGATTCGGAAGAAAGGTTTCTGGACCGTTTTTAAATTGATCCGGAAGAAAGGTTCCTGAACCGTATTTAAATTGATTCGGAAGAAAGGTTCCTGAACCGTATTTAAATTGATTCGGAAGAAAGGTTCCTGAACCGTTTTTAAATTGATCCGGAAGAAAGGTTCCTGAACCGTATTTAAATTGATCCGGAAGAAAGGTTCCTGAACCGTATTTAAATTGATTCGGAAGAAAGGTTCCTGGACCGTTTTTAAATTGATTCGGAAGAAAGGTTCCTGGACCGTTTTTAAATTGATCCGGAAGAAAGGTTCCTCAACCGTTTTTAAATTGATTCGGAAGAAAGGTTCCTGGACCGTTTTTAAATTGATCCGGAAGAAAGGTTCCTGAACCGTTTTTAAATTGATCCGGAAGAAAGGTTCCTGAACCGTATTTAAATTGATTCGGAAGAAAGGTTCCTGGACCGTTTTTAAATTGATCCGGAAGAAAGGTCCCTGAACCGTTTTTAAATTGATCCGGAAGAAAGGTTCCTCAACCGTTTTTAAATTGATCCGGAAGAAAGGTTCCTCAACCGTATTTAAATTGATCCGGAAGAAAGGTTCCTGGACCGTTTTTAAATTGATCCGGAAGAAAGGTTCCTGAACCGTTTTTAAATTGATCCGGAAGAAAGGTTCCTCAACCGTATTTAAATTGATCCGGAAGAAAGGTTCCTGGACCGTTTTTAAATTGATCCGGAAGAAAGGTTCCTGGACCGTTTTTAAATTGATCCGGAAGAAAGGTTCCTCGACTGTTTTTAAATTGATCCGGAAGAAATGTTCCTCAACCGTTTTTAAATTGATCCGGAAGAAAGGTTCCTGAACCGTTTTTAAATTGATCCGGAAGAAAGGTTCCTCAACCGTTTTTAAATTGATTCGGAAGAAAGGTTCCTGAACCGTATTTAAATTGATCCGGAAGAAAGGTTCCTGGACCGTTTTTAAATTGATCCGGAAGAAAGGTTCCTGGACCGTATTTAAATTGATCCGGAAGAAAGGTTCCTGGACCGTATTTAAATTGATCCGGAAGAAAGGTTCCTGGACCGTATTTAAATTGATCCGGAAGAAAGGTTCCTGGACCGTATTTAAATTGATCCGGAAGAAAGGTTCCTGGACCGTATTTAAATTGATCCGGAAGAAAGGTTCCTGAACCTTTTTTAAATTGATCCGGAAGAAAGGTTCCTGGACCGTATTTAAATTGATCCGGAAGAAAGGTTCCTGGACCGTTTTTAAATTGATCCGGAAAAAAGGTTCCTGGACCGTATTTAAATTGATCCGGAAGAAAGGTTCCTGAACCGTTTTTAAATTGATCCGGAAGAAATGTTCCTCAACCGTTTTTAAATTGATTCGGAAGAAAGGTTCCTCAACCGTTTTTAAATTGATTCGGAAGAAAGGTTCCTCGACTGTTTTTAAATTGATCAGGAAGAAAGGTTCCTCGACTGTTTTTAAATTGATCCGGAAGAAAGGTTCCTGGACCGTTTTTAAATTGACCCGGAAGAAAGGTTTCTGGACCATTTTTAAATTGATCCGGAAGAAAGGTTCCTCGACTGTTTTTAAATTGATCCGGAAGAAATGTTCCTCAACCGTTTTTAAATTGATCCGGAAGAAAGGTTCCTGAACCGTTTTTAAATTGATCCGGAAGAAAGGTTCCTCAACCGTTTTTAAATTGATTCGGAAGAAAGGTTCCTGAACCGTATTTAAATTGATCCGGAAGAAAGGTTCCTGGACCGTTTTTAAATTGATCCGGAAGAAAGGTTCCTGGACCGTATTTAAATTGATCCGGAAGAAAGGTTCCTCAACCGTTTTTAAATTGATCCGGAAGAAAGGTTCCTGAACCGTATTTAAATTGATCCGGAAGAAAGGTTCCTGAACCGTTTTTAAATTGATTCGGAAGAGAGGTTCCTGAACCGTTTTTAAATTGATTCGGAAGAAAGGTTCCTCAACCGTTTTTAAATTGATCCGGAAGAAAGGTTCCTGGACCGTATTTAAATTGATTCGGAAGAAAGGTTCCTGACCCGTATTTAAATTGATTCGGAAGAAAGGTTCCTCAACCGTTTTTAAATTGATCCGGAAGAAAGGTTCCTGAACCGTTTTTAAATTGATTCGGAAGAAAGGTTCCTGAACCGTTTTTAAATTGATCCGGAAGAAAGGTTCCTCAACCGTTTTTAAATTGATCCGGACGAAAGGTTCCTGGACCGTATTTAAATTGATCCGGAAGAAAGGTTCCTCAACCGTTTTTAAATTGATTCGGAAGAAAGGTTCCTGAACCGTATTTAAATTGATCCGGAAGAAAGGTTCCTGAACCGTTTTTAAATTGATTCGGAAGAAAGGTTCCTGAACCGTTTTTAAATTGATCCGGAAGAAAGGTTCCTGGACCGTATTTAAATTGATCCGGAAGAAAGGTTCCTCAACCGTTTTTAAATTGATCCGGAAGAAAGGTTCCTCAACCGTATTTAAATTGATCCGGAAGAAAGGTTCCTGGACCGTTTTTAAATTCATCCGGAAGAAAGGTTCCTGAACCGTTTTTAAATTGATCCGGAAGAAAGGTTCCTGAACCGTATTTAAATTGATCCGGAAGAAAGGTTCCTGGACCGTTTTTAAATTGATCCGAAAGAAAGGTTCCTCAACCGTTTTTAAATTGATTCGGAAGAAAGGTTCCTGGACCGTTTTTAAATTGATCCGGAAGAAAGGTTCCTGAACCGTTTTTAAATTGATTCGGAAGAAAGGTTCCTGGACCGTTTTTAAATTGATCCGGAAGAAAGGTTCCTGAACCGTTTTTAAATTGATTAAGAAGAAAGGTTCCTGGACCGTTTTTAAATTGATTCGGAAGAAAGGTTTCTGGACCGTTTTTAAATTGATCCGGAAGAAAGGTTCCTGAACCGTATTTAAATTGATTCGGAAGAAAGGTTCCTGAACCGTATTTAAATTGATTCGGAAGAAAGGTTCCTGAACCGTTTTTAAATTGATCCGGAAGAAAGGTTCCTGAACCGTATTTAAATTGATCCGGAAGAAAGGTTCCTGAACCGTATTTAAATTGATTCGGAAGAAAGGTTCCTGGACCGTTTTTAAATTGATTCGGAAGAAAGGTTCCTGGACCGTTTTTAAATTGATCCGGAAGAAAGGTTCCTCAACCGTTTTTAAATTGATCCGGAAGAAAGGTTCCTGAACCGTTTTTAAATTGATCCGGAAGAAAGGTTCCTCAACCGTTTTTAAATTGATTCGGAAGAAAGGTTCCTGAACCGTATTTAAATTGATCCGGAAGAAAGGTTCCTGGACCGTTTTTAAATTGATCCGGAAGAAAGGTTCCTGGACCGTATTTAAATTGATCCGGAAGAAAGGTTCCTCAACCGTTTTTAAATTGATCCGGAAGAAAGGTTCCTGAACCGTATTTAAATTGATCCGGAAGAAAGGTTCCTGAACCGTTTTTAAATTGATTCGGAAGAGAGGTTCCTGAACCGTTTTTAAATTGATTCGGAAGAAAGGTTCCTCAACCGTTTTTAAATTGATCCGGAAGAAAGGTTCCTGAACCGTATTTAAATTGATCCGGAAGAAAGGTTCCTGGACCGTTTTTAAATTGATCCGAAAGAAAGGTTCCTCAACCGTTTTTAAATTGATCCGGAAGAAAGGTTCCTGAACCGTTTTTAAATTGATTCGGAAGAAAGGTTCCTGGACCGTTTTTAAATTGATTCGGAAGAAAGGTTTCTGGACCGTTTTTAAATTGATCCGGAAGAAAGGTTCCTGAACCGTATTTAAATTGATTCGGAAGAAAGGTTCCTGAACCGTATTTAAATTGATTCGGAAGAAAGGTTCCTGAACCGTTTTTAAATTGATCCGGAAGAAAGGTTCCTGAACCGTATTTAAATTGATCCGGAAGAAAGGTTCCTGAACCGTATTTAAATTGATTCGGAAGAAAGGTTCCTGGACCGTTTTTAAATTGATTCGGAAGAAAGGTTCCTGGACCGTTTTTAAATTGATCCGGAAGAAAGGTTCCTCAACCGTTTTTAAATTGATTCGGAAGAAAGGTTCCTGGACCGTTTTTAAATTGATCCGGAAGAAAGGTTCCTGAACCGTTTTTAAATTGATCCGGAAGAAAGGTTCCTGAACCGTATTTAAATTGATTCGGAAGAAAGGTTCCTGGACCGTTTTTAAATTGATCCGGAAGAAAGGTCCCTGAACCGTTTTTAAATTGATCCGGAAGAAAGGTTCCTCAACCGTTTTTAAATTGATCCGGAAGAAAGGTTCCTCAACCGTATTTAAATTGATCCGGAAGAAAGGTTCCTGGACCGTTTTTAAATTGATCCGGAAGAAAGGTTCCTGAACCGTTTTTAAATTGATCCGGAAGAAAGGTTCCTCAACCGTATTTAAATTGATCCGGAAGAAAGGTTCCTGGACCGTTTTTAAATTGATCCGGAAGAAAGGTTCCTGGACCGTTTTTAAATTGATCCGGAAGAAAGGTTCCTCGACTGTTTTTAAATTGATCCGGAAGAAATGTTCCTCAACCGTTTTTAAATTGATCCGGAAGAAAGGTTCCTGAACCGTTTTTAAATTGATCCGGAAGAAAGGTTCCTCAACCGTTTTTAAATTGATTCGGAAGAAAGGTTCCTGAACCGTATTTAAATTGATCCGGAAGAAAGGTTCCTGGACCGTTTTTAAATTGATCCGGAAGAAAGGTTCCTGGACCGTATTTAAATTGATCCGGAAGAAAGGTTCCTGGACCGTATTTAAATTGATCCGGAAGAAAGGTTCCTGGACCGTATTTAAATTGATCCGGAAGAAAGGTTCCTGGACCGTATTTAAATTGATCCGGAAGAAAGGTTCCTGGACCGTATTTAAATTGATCCGGAAGAAAGGTTCCTGAACCTTTTTTAAATTGATCCGGAAGAAAGGTTCCTGGACCGTATTTAAATTGATCCGGAAGAAAGGTTCCTGGACCGTTTTTAAATTGATCCGGAAAAAAGGTTCCTGGACCGTATTTAAATTGATCCGGAAGAAAGGTTCCTGAACCGTTTTTAAATTGATCCGGAAGAAATGTTCCTCAACCGTTTTTAAATTGATTCGGAAGAAAGGTTCCTCAACCGTTTTTAAATTGATTCGGAAGAAAGGTTCCTCGACTGTTTTTAAATTGATCAGGAAGAAAGGTTCCTCGACTGTTTTTAAATTGATCCGGAAGAAAGGTTCCTGGACCGTTTTTAAATTGACCCGGAAGAAAGGTTCCTGGACCATTTTTAAATTGATCCGGAAGAAAGGTTCCTCGACTGTTTTTAAATTGATCCGGAAGAAATGTTCCTCAACCGTTTTTAAATTGATCCGGAAGAAAGGTTCCTGAACCGTTTTTAAATTGATCCGGAAGAAAGGTTCCTCAACCGTTTTTAAATTGATTCGGAAGAAAGGTTCCTGAACCGTATTTAAATTGATCCGGAAGAAAGGTTCCTGGACCGTTTTTAAATTGATCCGGAAGAAAGGTTCCTGGACCGTATTTAAATTGATCCGGAAGAAAGGTTCCTCAACCGTTTTTAAATTGATCCGGAAGAAAGGTTCCTGAACCGTATTTAAATTGATCCGGAAGAAAGGTTCCTGAACCGTTTTTAAATTGATTCGGAAGAGAGGTTCCTGAACCGTTTTTAAATTGATTCGGAAGAAAGGTTCCTCAACCGTTTTTAAATTGATCCGGAAGAAAGGTTCCTGGACCGTATTTAAATTGATTCGGAAGAAAGGTTCCTGAACCGTATTTAAATTGATTCGGAAGAAAGGTTCCTCAACCGTTTTTAAATTGATCCGGAAGAAAGGTTCCTGAACCGTTTTTAAATTGATTCGGAAGAAAGGTTCCTGAACCGTTTTTAAATTGATCCGGAAGAAAGGTTCCTCAACCGTTTTTAAATTGATCCGGACGAAAGGTTCCTGGACCGTATTTAAATTGATCCGGAAGAAAGGTTCCTCAACCGTTTTTAAATTGATTCGGAAGAAAGGTTCCTGAACCGTATTTAAATTGATCCGGAAGAAAGGTTCCTGAACCGTTTTTAAATTGATTCGGAAGAAAGGTTCCTGAACCGTTTTTAAATTGATCCGGAAGAAAGGTTCCTGGACCGTATTTAAATTGATCCGGAAGAAAGGTTCCTCAACCGTTTTTAAATTGATCCGGAAGAAAGGTTCCTCAACCGTATTTAAATTGATCCGGAAGAAAGGTTCCTGGACCGTTTTTAAATTCATCCGGAAGAAAGGTTCCTGAACCGTTTTTAAATTGATCCGGAAGAAAGGTTCCTGAACCGTATTTAAATTGATCCGGAAGAAAGGTTCCTGGACCGTTTTTAAATTGATCCGAAAGAAAGGTTCCTCAACCGTTTTTAAATTGATTCGGAAGAAAGGTTCCTGGACCGTTTTTAAATTGATCCGGAAGAAAGGTTCCTGAACCGTTTTTAAATTGATTCGGAAGAAAGGTTCCTGGACCGTTTTTAAATTGATCCGGAAGAAAGGTTCCTGAACCGTTTTTAAATTGATTAAGAAGAAAGGTTCCTGGACCGTTTTTAAATTGATTCGGAAGAAAGGTTTCTGGACCGTTTTTAAATTGATCCGGAAGAAAGGTTCCTGAACCGTATTTAAATTGATTCGGAAGAAAGGTTCCTGAACCGTATTTAAATTGATTCGGAAGAAAGGTTCCTGAACCGTTTTTAAATTGATCCGGAAGAAAGGTTCCTGAACCGTATTTAAATTGATCCGGAAGAAAGGTTCCTGAACCGTATTTAAATTGATTCGGAAGAAAGGTTCCTGGACCGTTTTTAAATTGATTCGGAAGAAAGGTTCCTGGACCGTTTTTAAATTGATCCGGAAGAAAGGTTCCTCAACCGTTTTTAAATTGATTCGGAAGAAAGGTTCCTGGACCGTTTTTAAATTGATCCGGAAGAAAGGTTCCTGAACCGTTTTTAAATTGATCCGGAAGAAAGGTTCCTGAACCGTATTTAAATTGATTCGGAAGAAAGGTTCCTGGACCGTTTTTAAATTGATCCGGAAGAAAGGTCCCTGAACCGTTTTTAAATTGATCCGGATGAAAGGTTCCTCAACCGTTTTTAAATTGATCCGGAAGAAAGGTTCCTCAACCGTATTTAAATTGATCCGGAAGAAAGGTTCCTGGACCGTTTTTAAATTGATCCGGAAGAAAGGTTCCTGAACCGTTTTTAAATTGATCCGGAAGAAAGGTTCCTCAACCGCATTTAAATTGATCCGGAAGAAAGGTTCCTGGACCGTTTTTAAATTGATCCGGAAGAAAGGTTCCTGGACCGTTTTTAAATTGATCCGGAAGAAAGGTTCCTCGACTGTTTTTAAATTGATCCGGAAGAAATGTTCCTCAACCGCTTTTAAATTGATCCGGAAGAAAGGTTCCTGAACCGTTTTTAAATTGATCCGGAAGAAAGGTTCCTCAACCGTTTTTAAATTGATTCGGAAGAAAGGTTCCTGAACCGTATTTAAATTGATCCGGAAGAAAGGTTCCTGGACCGTTTTTAAATTGATCCGGAAGAATGGTTCCTGGACCGTTTTTAAATTGATCCGGAAGAAAGGTTCCTGGACCGTATTTAAATTGATCCGGAAGAAAGGTTCCTGGACCGTATTTAAATTGATCCGGAAGAAAGGTTCCTGGACCGTATTTAAATTGATCCGGAAGAAAGGTTCCTGGACCGTATTTAAATTGATCCGGAAGAAAGGTTCCTGAACCTTTTTTAAATTGATCCGGAAGAAAGGTTCCTGGACCGTATTTAAATTGATCCGGAAGAAAGGTTCCTGGACCGTTTTTAAATTGATCCGGAAAAAAGGTTCCTGGACCGTATTTAAATTGATCCGGAAGAAAGGTTCCTGAACCGTTTTTAAATTGATCCGGAAGAAATGTTCCTCAACCGTTTTTAAATTGATTCGGAAGAAAGGTTCCTCAACCGTTTTTAAATTGATCCGGAAGAAAGGTTCCTCGACTGTTTTTAAATTGATCCGGAAGAAAGGTTCCTGGACCGTTTTTAAATTGATCCGGAAGAAAGGTTCCTGGACCGTTTTTAAATTGATCCGGAAGAAAGGTTCCTGGACCGTTTTTAAATTGATCCGGAAGAAATGTTCCTCAACCGTTTTTAAATTGATCCGGAAGAAAGGTTCCTGAACCGTTTTTAAATTGATCCGGAAGAAAGGTTCCTGAACCTTTTTTAAATTGATCCGGAAGAAAGGTTCCTGGACCGTATTTAAATTGATCCGGAAGAAAGGTTCCTGGACCGTTTTTAAATTGATCCGGAAAAAAGGTTCCTGGACCGTATTTAAATTGATCCGGAAGAAAGGTTCCTGAACCGTTTTTAAATTGATCCGGAAGAAATGTTCCTCAACCGTTTTTAAATTGATTCGGAAGAAAGGTTCCTCAACCGTTTTTAAATTGATCCGGAAGAAAGGTTCCTCGACTGTTTTTAAATTGATCCGGAAGAAAGGTTCCTGGACCGTTTTTAAATTGATCCGGAAGAAAGGTTCCTGGACCGTTTTTAAATTGATCCGGAAGAAAGGTTCCTGGACCGTTTTTAAATTGATCCGGAAGAAATGTTCCTCAACCGTTTTTAAATTGATCCGGAAGAAAGGTTCCTGAACCGTTTTTAAATTGATCCGGAAGAAAGGTTCCTCAACCGTTTTTAAATTGATTCGGAAGAAAGGTTCCTGAACCGTATTTAAATTGATCCGGAAGAAAGGTTCCTGGACCGTTTTTAAATTGATCAGGAAGAAAGGTTCCTGGACCGTATTTAAATTGATCCGGAAGAAAGGTTCCTCAACCGTTTTTAAATTGATCCGGAAGAAAGGTTCCTGAACCGTATTTAAATTGATCCGGAAGAAAGGTTCCTGAACCGTTTTTAAATTGATTCGGAAGAAAGGTTCCTGAACCGTTTTTAAATTGATTCGGAAGAAAGGTTCCTCAACCGTTTTTAAATTGATCCGGAAGAAAGGTTCCTGGACCGTATTTAAATTGATTCGGAAGAAAGGTTCCTGAACCGTATTTAAATTGATTCGGAAGAAAGGTTCCTCAACCGTTTTTAAATTGATCCGGAAGAAAGGTTCCTGAACCGTTTTTAAATTGATTCGGAAGAAAGGTTCCTGAACCGTTTTTAAATTGATCCGGAAGAAAGGTTCCTCAACCGTTTTTAAATTGATCCGGAAGAAAGGTTCCTGGACCGTATTTAAATTGATCCGGAAGAAAGGTTCCTCAACCGTTTTTAAATTGATTCGGAAGAAAGGTTCCTGAACCGTATTTAAATTGATCCGGAAGAAAGGTTTCTGAACCGTTTTTAAATTGATTCGGAAGAAAGGTTCCTGAACCGTTTTTAAATTGATCCGGAAGAAAGGTTCCTGGACCGTATTTAAATTGATCCGGAAGAAAGGTTCCTCAACCGTTTTTAAATTGATCCGGAAGAAAGGTTCCTCAACCGTATTTAAATTGATCCGGAAGAAAGGTTCCTGGACCGTTTTTAAATTCATCCGGAAGAAAGGTTCCTGAACCGTTTTTAAATTGATCCGGAAGAAAGGTTCCTCAACCGTATTTAAATTGATCCGGAAGAAAGGTTCCTGGACCGTTTTTAAATTGATCCGGAAGAAAGGTTTCTGGACCGTTTTTAAATTGATCCGGAAGAAAGGTTCCTCGACTGTTTTTAAATTGATCCGGAAGAAATGTTCCTCAACCGTTTTTAAATTGATCCGGAAGGAAGGTTCCTGAACCGTTTTTAAATTGATCCGGAAGAAAGGTTCCTCAACCGTTTTTAAATTGATTCGGAAGAAAGGTTCCTGAACCGTATTTAAATTGATCCGGAAGAAAGGTTCCTGGACCGTTTTTAAATTGATCCGGAAGAAAGGTTCCTGGACCGTTTTTAAATTGATCCGGAAGAAAGGTTCCTGGACCGTATTTAAATTGATCCGGAAGAAAGGTTCCTGGACCGTATTTAAATTGATCCGGAAGAAAGGTTCCTGGACCGTATTTAAATTGATCCGGAAGAAAGGTTCCTGGACCGTATTTAAATTGATCCGGAAGAAAGGTTCCTGAACCTTTTTTAAATTGATCCAGAAGAAAGGTTCCTGGACCGTATTTAAATTGATCCGGAAGAAAGGTTCCTGGACCGTTTTTAAATTGATCCGGGAAAAAGGTTCCTGGACCGTATTTAAATTGATCCGGAAGAAAGGTTCCTGAACCGTTTTTAAATTGATCCGGAAGAAATGTTCCTCAACCGTTTTTAAATTGATTCGGAAGAAAGGTTCCTCAACCGTTTTTAAATTGATTCGGAAGAAAGGTTCCTCGACTGTTTTTAAATTGATCCGGAAGAAAGGTTCCTCGACTGTTTTTAAATTGATCCGGAAGAAAGGTTCCTGGACCGTTTTTAAATTGATCCGGAAGAAAGGTTCCTGGACCGTTTTTAAATTGATCCGGAAGAAAGGTTCCTCGACTGTTTTTAAATTGATCCGGAAGAAATGTTCCTCAACCGTTTTTAAATTGATCCGGAAGAAAGGTTCCTGAACCGTTTTTAAATTGATCCGGAAGAAAGGTTCCTCAACCGTTTTTAAATTGATTCGGAAGAAAGGTTCCTGAACCGTATTTAAATTGATCCGGAAGAAAGGTTCCTGGACCGTTTTTAAATTGATCCGGAAGAAAGGTTCCTGGACCGTTTTTAAATTGATCCGGAAGAAAGGTTCCTGGACCGTATTTAAATTGATCCGGAAGAAAGGTTCCTGGACCGTATTTAAATTGATCCGGAAGAAAGGTTCCTGGACCGTATTTAAATTGATCCGGAAGAAAGGTTCCTGGACCGTATTTAAATTGATCCGGAAGAAAGGTTCCTGAACCTTTTTTAATTTGATCCGGAAGAAAGGTTCCTGGACCGTATTTAAATTGATCCGGAAGAAAGGTTCCTGGACCGTTTTTAAATTGATCCGGAAAAAAGGTTCCTGGACCGTATTTAAATTGATCCGGAAGAAAGGTTCCTGAACCGTTTTTAAATTGATCCGGAAGAAAGGTTCCTGAACCGTTTTTAAATTGATCCGGAAGAAAGGTTCCTCAACCGTTTTTAAATTGATTCGGAAGAAAGGTTCCTCAACCGTTTTTAAATTGATTCGGAAGAAAGGTTCCTGAACCGTATTTAAATTGATCCGGAAGAAAGGTTCCTGGACCGTTTTTAAATTGATCCGGAAGAAAGGTTCCTGGACCGTTTTTAAATTGATCCGGAAGAAAGGTTCCTGAACCGTATTTAAATTGATTCGGAAGAAAGGTTCCTGGACCGTTTTTAAATTGATCCGGAAGAAAGGTTCCTGAACCGTTTTTAAATTGATCCGGAAGAAAGGTTCCTGAACCGTATTTAAATTGATCCGGAAGAAAGGTTCCTGGACCGTTTTTAAATTGATCCGGAAGAAAGGTTCCTGAACCGTTTTTAAATTGATCCGGAAGAAAGGTTCCTCAACCGTATTTAAATTGATTCGGAAGAAAGGTTCCTGGACCGTTTTTAAATTGATCCGGAAAAAAGGTTCCTGGACCGTTTTTAAATTGATCCGGAAGAAAGGTTCCTGAACCGTTTTTAAATTGATCCGGAAGAAAGGTTCCTCAACCGTTTTTAAATTGATCCGGAAGAAAGGTTCCTCAACCGTATTTAAATTGATCCGGAAGAAAGGTTCCTGGACCGTTTTTAAATTGATCCGGAAGAAAGGTTCCTGGACCGTTTTTAAATTGATCCGGAAGAAAGGTTCCTCGACTGTTTTTAAACTGATCCGGAAGAAATGTTCCTCAACCGTTTTTAAATTGATCCGGAAGAAAGGTTCCTGAACCGTTTTTAAATTGATCCGGAAGAAAGGTTCCTCAACCCTTTTTAAATTGATTCGGAAGAAAGGTTCCTGAACCGTATTTAAATTGATCCGGAAGAAAGGTTCCTGGACCGTTTTTAAATTGATCCGGAAGAAAGGTTCCTGAACCGTTTTTAAATTGATCCGGAAGAAAGGTTCCTCAACCGTTTTTAAATTGATCCGGGAGAAAGGTTCCTCAACCGTATTTAAATTGATTCGGAAGAAAGGTTCCTGAACCGTATTTAAATTGATCCGGAAGAAAGGTTCCTGGACCGTTTTTAAATTGATCCGGAAGAAAGGTTCCTCAACCGTATTTAAATTGATCCGGAAGAAAGGTTCCTCAACCGTTTTTAAATTGATCCGGAAGAAAGGTTCCTCAACCGTTTTTAAATTGATCCGGAAGAAAGGTTCCTGAACCGTATTTAAATTGATCCGGAAGAAAGGTTCCTGAACCGTATTTAAATTGATTCGGAAGAAAGGTTCCTGGACCGTTTTTAAATTTATCCGGAAGAAAGGTTCCTCAACCGTATTTAAATTGATCCGGAAGAAAGGTTCCTCAACCGTTTTTAAATTGATCCGGAAGAAAGGTTCCTCAACCGTATTTAAATTGATCCGGAAGAAAGGTTCCTGGACCGTTTTTAAATTGATCCGGAAGAAAGGTTCCTGAACCGTTTTTAAATTGATCCGGAAGAAAGGTTCCTCAACCGTATTTAAATTGATCCGGAAGAAAGGTTCCTGGACCGTTTTTAAATTGATCCGGAAGAAAGGTTCCTGGACCGTTTTTAAATTGATCCGGAAGAAAGGTTCCTCGACTGTTTTTAAACTGATCCGGAAGAAATGTTCCTCAACCGTTTTTAAATTGATCCGGAAGAAAGGTTCCTGAACCGTTTTTAAATTGATCCGGAAGAAAGGTTCCTCAACCCTTTTTAAATTGATTCGGAAGAAAGGTTCCTGAACCGTATTTAAATTGATCCGGAAGAAAGGTTCCTGGACCGTTTTTAAATTGATCCGGAAGAAAGGTTCCTGAACCGTTTTTAAATTGATCCGGAAGAAAGGTTCCTCAACCGTTTTTAAATTGATCCGGAAGAAAGGTTCCTCAACCGTATTTAAATTGATTCGGAAGAAAGGTTCCTGAACCGTATTTAAATTGATCCGGAAGAAAGGTTCCTGGACCGTTTTTAAATTGATCCGGAAGAAAGGTTCCTCAACCGTATTTAAATTGATCCGGAAGAAAGGTTCCTCAACCGTTTTTAAATTGATCCGGAAGAAAGGTTCCTCAACCGTTTTTAAATTGATCCGGAAGAAAGGTTCCTGAACCGTATTTAAATTGATCCGGAAGAAAGGTTCCTGAACCGTATTTAAATTGATTCGGAAGAAAGGTTCCTGGACCGTTTTTAAATTGATCCGGAAGAAAGGTTCCTGAACCGTTTTTAAATTGATCCGGAAGAAAGGTTCCTGAACCGTATTTAAATTGATCCGGAAGAAAGGTTCCTGAACCGTTTTTAAATTGATTCGGAAGAAAGGTTCCTGGACCGTTTTTAAATTGATCCGGAAGAAAGGTTCCTGAACCGTTTTTAAATTGATTCGGAAGAAAGGTTCCTGGACCGTTTTTAAATTGATTCGGAAGAAAGGTTTCTGGACCGTTTTTAAATTGATCCGGAAGAAAGGTTCCTGAACCGTATTTAAATTGATTCGGAAGAAAGGTTCCTGAACCGTATTTAAATTGATTCGGAAGAAAGGTTCCTGAACCGTTTTTAAATTGATCCGGAAGAAAGGTTCCTGAACCGTATTTAAATTGATCCGGAAGAAAGGTTCCTGAACCGTATTTAAATTGATTCGGAAGAAAGGTTCCTGGACCGTTTTTAAATTGATTCGGAAGAAAGGTTCCTGGACCGTTTTTAAATTGATCCGGAAGAAAGGTTCCTCAACCGTTTTTAAATTGATTCGGAAGAAAGGTTCCTGGACCGTTTTTAAATTGATCCGGAAGAAAGGTTCCTGAACCGTTTTTAAATTGATCCGGAGAAAGGTTCCTGAACCGTATTTAAATTGATTCGGAAGAAAGGTTCCTGGACCGTTTTTAAATTGATCCGGAAGAAAGGTCCCTGAACCGTTTTTAAATTGATCCGGAAGAAAGGTTCCTCAACCGTTTTTAAATTGATCCGGAAGAAAGGTTCCTCAACCGTATTTAAATTGATCCGGAAGAAAGTTTCCTGGACCGTTTTTAAATTGATCCGGAAGAAAGGTTCCTGAACCGTTTTTAAATTGATCCGGAAGAAAGGTTCCTCAACCGTATTTAAATTGATCCGGAAGAAAGGTTCCTGGACCGTTTTTAAATTGATCCGGAAGAAAGGTTCCTGGACCGTTTTGAAATTGATCCGGAAGAAAGGTTCCTCGACTGTTTTTAAATTGATCCGGAAGAAATGTTCCTCAACCGTTTTTAAATTGATCCGGAAGAAAGGTTCCTGAACCGTTTTTAAATTGATCCGGAAGAAAGGTTCCTCAACCGTTTTTAAATTGATTCGGAAGAAAGGTTCCTGAACCGTATTTAAATTGATCCGGAAGAAAGGTTCCTGGACCGTTTTTAAATTGATCCGGAAGAAAGGTTCCTGGACCGTTTTTAAATTGATCCGGAAGAAAGGTTCCTGGACCGTATTTAAATTGATCCGGAAGAAAGGTTCCTGGACCGTATTTAAATTGATCCGGAAGAAAGGTTCCTGGACCGTATTTAAATTGATCCGGAAGAAAGGTTCCTGGACCGTATTTAAATTGATCCGGAAGAAAGGTTCCTGAACCTTTTTTAAATTGATCCGGAAGAAAGGTTCCTGGACCGTATTTAAATTGATCCGGAAGAAAGGTTCCTGGACCGTTTTTAAATTGATCCGGAAAAAAGGTTCCTGGACCGTATTTAAATTGATCCGGAAGAAAGGTTCCTGAACCGTTTTTAAATTGATCCGGAAGAAATGTTCCTCAACCGTTTTTAAATTGATTCGGAAGAAAGGTTCCTCAACCGTTTTTAAATTGATTCGGAAGAAAGGTTCCTCGACTGTTTTTAAATTGATCAGGAAGAAAGGTTCCTCGACTGTTTTTAAATTGATCCGGAAGAAAGGTTCCTGGACCGTTTTTAAATTGATCCGGAAGAAAGGTTCCTGGACCGTTTTTAAATTGATCCGGAAGAAAGGTTCCTCGACTGTTTTTAAATTGATCCGGAAGAAATGTTCCTCAACCGTTTTTAAATTGATCCGGAAGAAAGGTTCCTGAACCGTTTTTAAATTGATCCGGAAGAAAGGTTCCTCAACCGTTTTTAAATTGATTCGGAAGAAAGGTTCCTGAACCGTATTTAAATTGATCCGGAAGAAAGGTTCCTGGACCGTTTTTAAATTGATCCGGAAGAAAGGTTCCTGGACCGTATTTAAATTGATCCGGAAGAAAGGTTCCTCAACCGTTTTTAAATTGATCCGGAAGAAAGGTTCCTGAACCGTATTTAAATTGATCCGGAAGAAAGGTTCCTGAACCGTTTTTAAATTGATTCGGAAGAGAGGTTCCTGAACCGTTTTTAAATTGATTCGGAAGAAAGGTTCCTCAACCGTTTTTAAATTGATCCGGAAGAAAGGTTCCTGAACCGTATTTAAATTGATCCGGAAGAAAGGTTCCTGGACCGTTTTTAAATTGATCCGAAAGAAAGGTTCCTCAACCGTTTTTAAATTGATCCGGAAGAAAGGTTCCTGAACCGTTTTTATATTGATTCGGAAGAAAGGTTCCTGGACCGTTTTTAAATTGATTCGGAAGAAAGGTTTCTGGACCGTTTTTAAATTGATCCGGAAGAAAGGTTCCTGAACCGTATTTAAATTGATTCGGAAGAAAGGTTCCTGAACCGTATTTAAATTGATTCGGAAGAAAGGTTCCTGAACCGTTTTTAAATTGATCCGGAAGAAAGGTTCCTGAACCGTATTTAAATTGATCCGGAAGAAAGGTTCCTGAACCGTATTTAAATTGATTCGGAAGAAAGGTTCCTGGACCGTTTTTAAATTGATTCGGAAGAAAGGTTCCTGGACCGTTTTTAAATTGATCCGGAAGAAAGGTTCCTCAACCGTTTTTAAATTGATTCGGAAGAAAGGTTCCTGGACCGTTTTTAAATTGATCCGGAAGAAAGGTTCCTGAACCGTTTTTAAATTGATCCGGAAGAAAGGTTCCTGAACCGTATTTAAATTGATTCGGAAGAAAGGTTCCTGGACCGTTTTTAAATTGATCCGGAAGAAAGGTCCCTGAACCGTTTTTAAATTGATCCGGAAGAAAGGTTCCTCAACCGTTTTTAAATTGATCCGGAAGAAAGGTTCCTCAACCGTATTTAAATTGATCCGGAAGAAAGGTTCCTGGACCGTTTTTAAATTGATCCGGAAGAAAGGTTCCTGAACCGTTTTTAAATTGATCCGGAAGAAAGGTTCCTCAACCGTATTTAAATTGATCCGGAAGAAAGGTTCCTGGACCGTTTTTAAATTGATCCGGAAGAAAGGTTCCTGGACCGTTTTTAAATTGATCCGGAAGAAAGGTTCCTCGACTGTTTTTAAATTGATCCGGAAGAAATGTTCCTCAACCGTTTTTAAATTGATCCGGAAGAAAGGTTCCTGAACCGTTTTTAAATTGATCCGGAAGAAAGGTTCCTCAACCGTTTTTAAATTGATTCGGAAGAAAGGTTCCTGAACCGTATTTAAATTGATCCGGAAGAAAGGTTCCTGGACCGTTTTTAAATTGATCCGGAAGAAAGGTTCCTGGACCGTATTTAAATTGATCCGGAAGAAAGGTTCCTGGACCGTATTTAAATTGATCCGGAAGAAAGGTTCCTGGACCGTATTTAAATTGATCCGGAAGAAAGGTTCCTGGACCGTATTTAAATTGATCCGGAAGAAAGGTTCCTGGACCGTATTTAAATTGATCCGGAAGAAAGGTTCCTGAACCTTTTTTAAATTGATCCGGAAGAAAGGTTCCTGGACCGTATTTAAATTGATCCGGAAGAAAGGTTCCTGGACCGTTTTTAAATTGATCCGGAAAAAAGGTTCCTGGACCGTATTTAAATTGATCCGGAAGAAAGGTTCCTGAACCGTTTTTAAATTGATCCGGAAGAAATGTTCCTCAACCGTTTTTAAATTGATTCGGAAGAAAGGTTCCTCAACCGTTTTTAAATTGATTCGGAAGAAAGGTTCCTCGACTGTTTTTAAATTGATCAGGAAGAAAGGTTCCTCGACTGTTTTTAAATTGATCCGGAAGAAAGGTTCCTGGACCGTTTTTAAATTGACCCGGAAGAAAGGTTTCTGGACCATTTTTAAATTGATCCGGAAGAAAGGTTCCTCGACTGTTTTTAAATTGATCCGGAAGAAATGTTCCTCAACCGTTTTTAAATTGATCCGGAAGAAAGGTTCCTGAACCGTTTTTAAATTGATCCGGAAGAAAGGTTCCTCAACCGTTTTTAAATTGATTCGGAAGAAAGGTTCCTGAACCGTATTTAAATTGATCCGGAAGAAAGGTTCCTGGACCGTTTTTAAATTGATCCGGAAGAAAGGTTCCTGGACCGTATTTAAATTGATCCGGAAGAAAGGTTCCTCAACCGTTTTTAAATTGATCCGGAAGAAAGGTTCCTGAACCGTATTTAAATTGATCCGGAAGAAAGGTTCCTGAACCGTTTTTAAATTGATTCGGAAGAGAGGTTCCTGAACCGTTTTTAAATTGATTCGGAAGAAAGGTTCCTCAACCGTTTTTAAATTGATCCGGAAGAAAGGTTCCTGGACCGTATTTAAATTGATTCGGAAGAAAGGTTCCTGACCCGTATTTAAATTGATTCGGAAGAAAGGTTCCTCAACCGTTTTTAAATTGATCCGGAAGAAAGGTTCCTGAACCGTTTTTAAATTGATTCGGAAGAAAGGTTCCTGAACCGTTTTTAAATTGATCCGGAAGAAAGGTTCCTCAACCGTTTTTAAATTGATCCGGACGAAAGGTTCCTGGACCGTATTTAAATTGATCCGGAAGAAAGGTTCCTCAACCGTTTTTAAATTGATTCGGAAGAAAGGTTCCTGAACCGTATTTAAATTGATCCGGAAGGAAGGTTCCTGAACCGTTTTTAAATTGATTCGGAAGAAAGGTTCCTGAACCGTTTTTAAATTGATCCGGAAGAAAGGTTCCTGGACCGTATTTAAATTGATCCGGAAGAAAGGTTCCTCAACCGTTTTTAAATTGATCCGGAAGAAAGGTTCCTCAACCGTATTTAAATTGATCCGGAAGAAAGGTTCCTGGACCGTTTTTAAATTCATCCGGAAGAAAGGTTCCTGAACCGTTTTTAAATTGATCCGGAAGAAAGGTTCCTGAACCGTATTTAAATTGATCCGGAAGAAAGGTTCCTGGACCGTTTTTAAATTGATCCGAAAGAAAGGTTCCTCAACCGTTTTTAAATTGATTCGGAAGAAAGGTTCCTGGACCGTTTTTAAATTGATCCGGAAGAAAGGTTCCTGAACCGTTTTTAAATTGATTCGGAAGAAAGGTTCCTGGACCGTTTTTAAATTGATCCGGAAGAAAGGTTCCTGAACCGTTTTTAAATTGATTAAGAAGAAAGGTTCCTGGACCGTTTTTAAATTGATTCGGAAGAAAGGTTTCTGGACCGTTTTTAAATTGATCCGGAAGAAAGGTTCCTGAACCGTATTTAAATTGATTCGGAAGAAAGGTTCCTGAACCGTATTTAAATTGATTCGGAAGAAAGGTTCCTGAACCGTTTTTAAATTGATCCGGAAGAAAGGTTCCTGAACCGTATTTAAATTGATCCGGAAGAAAGGTTCCTGAACCGTATTTAAATTGATTCGGAAGAAAGGTTCCTGGACCGTTTTTAAATTGATTCGGAAGAAAGGTTCCTGGACCGTTTTTAAATTGATCCGGAAGAAAGGTTCCTCAACCGTTTTTAAATTGATCCGGAAGAAAGGTTCCTGAACCGTTTTTAAATTGATCCGGAAGAAAGGTTCCTCAACCGTTTTTAAATTGATTCGGAAGAAAGGTTCCTGAACCGTATTTAAATTGATCCGGAAGAAAGGTTCCTGGACCGTTTTTAAATTGATCCGGAAGAAAGGTTCCTGGACCGTATTTAAATTGATCCGGAAGAAAGGTTCCTCAACCGTTTTTAAATTGATCCGGAAGAAAGGTTCCTGAACCGTATTTAAATTGATCCGGAAGAAAGGTTCCTGAACCGTTTTTAAATTGATTCGGAAGAGAGGTTCCTGAACCGTTTTTAAATTGATTCGGAAGAAAGGTTCCTCAACCGTTTTTAAATTGATCCGGAAGAAAGGTTCCTGAACCGTATTTAAATTGATCCGGAAGAAAGGTTCCTGGACCGTTTTTAAATTGATCCGAAAGAAAGGTTCCTCAACCGTTTTTAAATTGATCCGGAAGAAAGGTTCCTGAACCGTTTTTAAATTGATTCGGAAGAAAGGTTCCTGGACCGTTTTTAAATTGATTCGGAAGAAAGGTTTCTGGACCGTTTTTAAATTGATCCGGAAGAAAGGTTCCTGAACCGTATTTAAATTGATTCGGAAGAAAGGTTCCTGAACCGTATTTAAATTGATTCGGAAGAAAGGTTCCTGAACCGTTTTTAAATTGATCCGGAAGAAAGGTTCCTGAACCGTATTTAAATTGATCCGGAAGAAAGGTTCCTGAACCGTATTTAAATTGATTCGGAAGAAAGGTTCCTGGACCGTTTTTAAATTGATTCGGAAGAAAGGTTCCTGGACCGTTTTTAAATTGATCCGGAAGAAAGGTTCCTCAACCGTTTTTAAATTGATTCGGAAGAAAGGTTCCTGGACCGTTTTTAAATTGATCCGGAAGAAAGGTTCCTGAACCGTTTTTAAATTGATCCGGAAGAAAGGTTCCTGAACCGTATTTAAATTGATTCGGAAGAAAGGTTCCTGGACCGTTTTTAAATTGATCCGGAAGAAAGGTCCCTGAACCGTTTTTAAATTGATCCGGAAGAAAGGTTCCTCAACCGTTTTTAAATTGATCCGGAAGAAAGGTTCCTCAACCGTATTTAAATTGATCCGGAAGAAAGGTTCCTGGACCGTTTTTAAATTGATCCGGAAGAAAGGTTCCTGAACCGTTTTTAAATTGATCCGGAAGAAAGGTTCCTCAACCGTATTTAAATTGATCCGGAAGAAAGGTTCCTGGACCGTTTTTAAATTGATCCGGAAGAAAGGTTCCTGGACCGTTTTTAAATTGATCCGGAAGAAAGGTTCCTCGACTGTTTTTAAATTGATCCGGAAGAAATGTTCCTCAACCGTTTTTAAATTGATCCGGAAGAAAGGTTCCTGAACCGTTTTTAAATTGATCCGGAAGAAAGGTTCCTCAACCGTTTTTAAATTGATTCGGAAGAAAGGTTCCTGAACCGTATTTAAATTGATCCGGAAGAAAGGTTCCTGGACCGTTTTTAAATTGATCCGGAAGAAAGGTTCCTGGACCGTATTTAAATTGATCCGGAAGAAAGGTTCCTGGACCGTATTTAAATTGATCCGGAAGAAAGGTTCCTGGACCGTATTTAAATTGATCCGGAAGAAAGGTTCCTGGACCGTATTTAAATTGATCCGGAAGAAAGGTTCCTGGACCGTATTTAAATTGATCCGGAAGAAAGGTTCCTGAACCTTTTTTAAATTGATCCGGAAGAAAGGTTCCTGGACCGTATTTAAATTGATCCGGAAGAAAGATTCCTGGACCGTTTTTAAATTGATCCGGAAAAAAGGTTCCTGGACCGTATTTAAATTGATCCGGAAGAAAGGTTCCTGAACCGTTTTTAAATTGATCCGGAAGAAATGTTCCTCAACCGTTTTTAAATTGATTCGGAAGAAAGGTTCCTCAACCGTTTTTAAATTGATTCGGAAGAAAGGTTCCTCGACTGTTTTTAAATTGATCAGGAAGAAAGGTTCCTCGACTGTTTTTAAATTGATCCGGAAGAAAGGTTCCTGGACCGTTTTTAAATTGACCCGGAAGAAAGGTTCCTGGACCATTTTTAAATTGATCCGGAAGAAAGGTTCCTCGACTGTTTTTAAATTGATCCGGAAGAAATGTTCCTCAACCGTTTTTAAATTGATCCGGAAGAAAGGTTCCTGAACCGTTTTTAAATTGATCCGGAAGAAAGGTTCCTCAACCGTTTTTAAATTGATTCGGAAGAAAGGTTCCTGAACCGTATTTAAATTGATCCGGAAGAAAGGTTCCTGGACCGTTTTTAAATTGATCCGGAAGAAAGGTTCCTGGACCGTATTTAAATTGATCCGGAAGAAAGGTTCCTCAACCGTTTTTAAATTGATCCGGAAGAAAGGTTCCTGAACCGTATTTAAATTGATCCGGAAGAAAGGTTCCTGAACCGTTTTTAAATTGATTCGGAAGAGAGGTTCCTGAACCGTTTTTAAATTGATTCGGAAGAAAGGTTCCTCAACCGTTTTTAAATTGATCCGGAAGAAAGGTTCCTGGACCGTATTTAAATTGATTCGGAAGAAAGGTTCCTGAACCGTATTTAAATTGATTCGGAAGAAAGGTTCCTCAACCGTTTTTAAATTGATCCGGAAGAAAGGTTCCTGAACCGTTTTTAAATTGATTCGGAAGAAAGGTTCCTGAACCGTTTTTAAATTGATCCGGAAGAAAGGTTCCTCAACCGTTTTTAAATTGATCCGGACGAAAGGTTCCTGGACCGTATTTAAATTGATCCGGAAGAAAGGTTCCTCAACCGTTTTTAAATTGATTCGGAAGAAAGGTTCCTGAACCGTATTTAAATTGATCCGGAAGAAAGGTTCCTGAACCGTTTTTAAATTGATTCGGAAGAAAGGTTCCTGGACCGTTTTTAAATTGATCCGGAAGAAAGGTTCCTGGACCGTATTTAAATTGATCCGGAAGAAAGGTTCCTCAACCGTTTTTAAATTGATCCGGAAGAAAGGTTCCTCAACCGTATTTAAATTGATCCGGAAGAAAGGTTCCTGGACCGTTTTTAAATTCATCCGGAAGAAAGGTTCCTGAACCGTTTTTAAATTGATCCGGAAGAAAGGTTCCTGAACCGTATTTAAATTGATCCGGAAGAAAGGTTCCTGGACCGTTTTTAAATTGATCCGAAAGAAAGGTTCCTCAACCGTTTTTAAATTGATTCGGAAGAAAGGTTCCTGGACCGTTTTTAAATTGATCCGGAAGAAAGGTTCCTGAACCGTTTTTAAATTGATTCGGAAGAAAGGTTCCTGGACCGTTTTTAAATTGATCCGGAAGAAAGGTTCCTCAACCGTATTTAAATTGATCCGGAAGAAAGGTTCCTGGACCGTTTTTAAATTGATCCGGAAGAAAGGTTCCTGGACCGTTTTTAAATTGATCCGGAAGAAAGGTTCCTCGACTGTTTTTAAATTGATCCGGAAGAAATGTTCCTCAACCGTTTTTAAATTGATCCGGAAGAAAGGTTCCTGAACCGTTTTTAAATTGATCCGGAAGAAAGGTTCCTCAACCGTTTTTAAATTGATTCGGAAGAAAGGTTCCTGAACCGTATTTAAATTGATCCGGAAGAAAGGTTCCTGGACCGTTTTTAAATTGATCCGGAAGAAAGGTTCCTGGACCGTATTTAAATTGATCCGGAAGAAAGGTTCCTGGACCGTATTTAAATTGATCCGGAAGAAAGGTTCCTGGACCGTATTTAAATTGATCCGGAAGAAAGGTTCCTGGACCGTATTTAAATTGATCCGGAAGAAAGGTTCCTGGACCGTATTTAAATTGATCCGGAAGAAAGGTTCCTGAACCTTTTTTAAATTGATCCGGAAGAAAGGTTCCTGGACCGTATTTAAATTGATCCGGAAGAAAGGTTCCTGGACCGTTTTTAAATTGATCCGGAAAAAAGGTTCCTGGACCGTATTTAAATTGATCCGGAAGAAAGGTTCCTGAACCGTTTTTAAATTGATCCGGAAGAAATGTTCCTCAACCGTTTTTAAATTGATTCGGAAGAAAGGTTCCTCAACCGTTTTTAAATTGATTCGGAAGAAAGGTTCCTCGACTGTTTTTAAATTGATCAGGAAGAAAGGTTCCTCGACTGTTTTTAAATTGATCCGGAAGAAAGGTTCCTGGACCGTTTTTAAATTGACCCGGAAGAAAGGTTCCTGGACCATTTTTAAATTGATCCGGAAGAAAGGTTCCTCGACTGTTTTTAAATTGATCCGGAAGAAATGTTCCTCAACCGTTTTTAAATTGATCCGGAAGAAAGGTTCCTGAACCGTTTTTAAATTGATCCGGAAGAAAGGTTCCTCAACCGTTTTTAAATTGATTCGGAAGAAAGGTTCCTGAACCGTATTTAAATTGATCCGGAAGAAAGGTTCCTGGACCGTTTTTAAATTGATCCGGAAGAAAGGTTCCTGGACCGTATTTAAATTGATCCGGAAGAAAGGTTCCTCAACCGTTTTTAAATTGATCCGGAAGAAAGGTTCCTGAACCGTATTTAAATTGATCCGGAAGAAAGGTTCCTGAACCGTTTTTAAATTGATTCGGAAGAGAGGTTCCTGAACCGTTTTTAAATTGATTCGGAAGAAAGGTTCCTCAACCGTTTTTAAATTGATCCGGAAGAAAGGTTCCTGGACCGTATTTAAATTGATTCGGAAGAAAGGTTCCTGAACCGTATTTAAATTGATTCGGAAGAAAGGTTCCTCAACCGTTTTTAAATTGATCCGGAAGAAAGGTTCCTGAACCGTTTTTAAATTGATTCGGAAGAAAGGTTCCTGAACCGTTTTTAAATTGATCCGGAAGAAAGGTTCCTCAACCGTTTTTAAATTGATCCGGACGAAAGGTTCCTGGACCGTATTTAAATTGATCCGGAAGAAAGGTTCCTCAACCGTTTTTAAATTGATTCGGAAGAAAGGTTCCTGAACCGTATTTAAATTGATCCGGAAGAAAGGTTCCTGAACCGTTTTTAAATTGATTCGGAAGAAAGGTTCCTGAACCGTTTTTAAATTGATCCGGAAGAAAGGTTCCTGGACCGTATTTAAATTGATCCGGAAGAAAGGTTCCTCAACCGTTTTTAAATTGATCCGGAAGAAAGGTTCCTCAACCGTATTTAAATTGATCCGGAAGAAAGGTTCCTGGACCGTTTTTAAATTCATCCGGAAGAAAGGTTCCTGAACCGTTTTTAAATTGATCCGGAAGAAAGGTTCCTGAACCGTATTTAAATTGATCCGGAAGAAAGGTTCCTGGACCGTTTTTAAATTGATCCGAAAGAAAGGTTCCTCAACCGTTTTTAAATTGATTCGGAAGAAAGGTTCCTGGACCGTTTTTAAATTGATCCGGAAGAAAGGTTCCTGAACCGTTTTTAAATTGATTCGGAAGAAAGGTTCCTGGACCGTTTTTAAATTGATCCGGAAGAAAGGTTCCTCAACCGTATTTAAATTGATCCGGAAGAAAGGTTCCTGGACCGTTTTTAAATTGATCCGGAAGAAAGGTTCCTGGACCGTTTTTAAATTGATCCGGAAGAAAGGTTCCTCGACTGTTTTTAAATTGATCCGGAAGAAATGTTCCTCAACCGTTTTTAAATTGATCCGGAAGAAAGGTTCCTGAACCGTTTTTAAATTGATCCGGAAGAAAGGTTCCTCAACCGTTTTTAAATTGATTCGGAAGAAAGGTTCCTGAACCGTATTTAAATTGATCCGGAAGAAAGGTTCCTGGACCGTTTTTAAATTGATCCGGAAGAAAGGTTCCTGGACCGTATTTAAATTGATCCGGAAGAAAGGTTCCTGGACCGTATTTAAATTGATCCGGAAGAAAGGTTCCTGGACCGTATTTAAATTGATCCGGAAGAAAGGTTCCTGGACCGTATTTAAATTGATCCGGAAGAAAGGTTCCTGGACCGTATTTAAATTGATCCGGAAGAAAGGTTCCTGAACCTTTTTTAAATTGATCCGGAAAAAAGGTTCCTGGACCGTATTTAAATTGATCCGGAAGAAAGGTTCCTGGACCGTTTTTAAATTGATCCGGAAAAAAGGTTCCTGGACCGTATTTAAATTGATCCGGAAGAAAGGTTCCTGAACCGTTTTTAAATTGATCCGGAAGAAATGTTCCTCAACCGTTTTTAAATTGATTCGGAAGAAAGGTTCCTCAACCGTTTTTAAATTGATTCGGAAGAAAGGTTCCTCGACTGTTTTTAAATTGATCAGGAAGAAAGGTTCCTCGACTGTTTTTAAATTGATCCGGAAGAAAGGTTCCTGGACCGTTTTTAAATTGACCCGGAAGAAAGGTTCCTGGACCATTTTTAAATTGATCCGGAAGAAAGGTTCCTCGACTGTTTTTAAATTGATCCGGAAGAATTGTTCCTCAACCGTTTTTAAATTGATCCGGAAGAAAGGTTCCTGAACCGTTTTTAAATTGATCCGGAAGAAAGGTTCCTCAACCGTTTTTAAATTGATTCGGAAGAAAGGTTCCTGAACCGTATTTAAATTGATCCGGAAGAAAGGTTCCTGGACCGTTTTTAAATTGATCCGGAAGAAAGGTTCCTGGACCGTATTTAAATTGATCCGGAAGAAAGGTTCCTCAACCGTTTTTAAATTGATCCGGAAGAAAGGTTCCTGAACCGTATTTAAATTGATCCGGAAGAAAGGTTCCTGAACCGTTTTTAAATTGATTCGGAAGAGAGGTTCCTGAACCGTTTTTAAATTGATTCGGAAGAAAGGTTCCTCAACCGTTTTTAAATTGATCCGGAAGAAAGGTTCCTGGACCGTATTTAAATTGATTCGGAAGAAAGGTTCCTGAACCGTATTTAAATTGATTCGGAAGAAAGGTTCCTCAACCGTTTTTAAATTGATCCGGAAGAAAGGTTCCTGAACCGTTTTTAAATTGATTCGGAAGAAAGGTTCCTGAACCGTTTTTAAATTGATCCGGAAGAAAGGTTCCTCAACCGTTTTTAAATTGATCCGGACGAAAGGTTCCTGGACCGTATTTAAATTGATCCGGAAGAAAGGTTCCTCAACCGTTTTTAAATTGATTCGGAAGAAAGGTTCCTGAACCGTATTTAAATTGATCCGGAAGAAAGGTTCCTGAACCGTTTTTAAATTGATTCGGAAGAAAGGTTCCTGAACCGTTTTTAAATTGATCCGGAAGAAAGGTTCCTGGACCGTATTTAAATTGATCCGGAAGAAAGGTTCCTCAACCGTTTTTAAATTGATCCGGAAGAAAGGTTCCTCAACCGTATTTAAATTGATCCGGAAGAAAGGTTCCTGGACCGTTTTTAAATTCATCCGGAAGAAAGGTTCCTGAACCGTTTTTAAATTGATCCGGAAGAAAGGTTCCTGAACCGTATTTAAATTGATCCGGAAGAAAGGTTCCTGGACCGTTTTTAAATTGATCCGAAAGAAAGGTTCCTCAACCGTTTTTAAATTGATTCGGAAGAAAGGTTCCTGGACCGTTTTTAAATTGATCCGGAAGAAAGGTTCCTGAACCGTTTTTAAATTGATTCGGAAGAAAGGTTCCTGAACCGTATTTAAATTGATCCGGAAGAAAGGTTCCTGAACCGTATTTAAATTGATTCGGAAGAAAGGTTCCTGGACCGTTTTTAAATTGATTCGGAAGAAAGGTTCCTGGACCGTTTTTAAATTGATCCGGAAGAAAGGTTCCTCAACCGTTTTTAAATTGATTCGGAAGAAAGGTTCCTGGACCGTTTTTAAATTGATCCGGAAGAAAGGTTCCTGAACCGTTTTTAAATTGATCCGGAAGAAAGGTTCCTGAACCGTATTTAAATTGATTCGGAAGAAAGGTTCCTGGACCGTTTTTAAATTGATCCGGAAGAAAGGTCCCTGAACCGTTTTTAAATTGATCCGGATGAAAGGTTCCTCAACCGTTTTTAAATTGATCCGGAAGAAAGGTTCCTCAACCGTATTTAAATTGATCCGGAAGAAAGGTTCCTGGACCGTTTTTAAATTGATCCGGAAGAAAGGTTCCTGAACCGTTTTTAAATTGATCCGGAAGAAAGGTTCCTCAACCGCATTTAAATTGATCCGGAAGAAAGGTTCCTGGACCGTTTTTAAATTGATCCGGAAGAAAGGTTCCTGGACCGTTTTTAAATTGATCCGGAAGAAAGGTTCCTCGACTGTTTTTAAATTGATCCGGAAGAAATGTTCCTCAACCGCTTTTAAATTGATCCGGAAGAAAGGTTCCTGAACCGTTTTTAAATTGATCCGGAAGAAAGGTTCCTCAACCGTTTTTAAACTGATTCGGAAGAAAGGTTCCTGAACCGTATTTAAATTGATCCGGAAGAAAGGTTCCTGGACCGTTTTTAAATTGATCCGGAAGAATGGTTCCTGGACCGTTTTTAAATTGATCCGGAAGAAAGGTTCCTGGACCGTATTTAAATTGATCCGGAAGAAAGGTTCCTGGACCGTATTTAAATTGATCCGGAAGAAAGGTTCCTGGACCGTATTTAAATTGATCCGGAAGAAAGGTTCCTGGACCGTATTTAAATTGATCCGGAAGAAAGGTTCCTGAACCTTTTTTAAATTGATCCGGAAGAAAGGTTCCTGGACCGTATTTAAATTGATCCGGAAGAAAGGTTCCTGGACCGTTTTTAAATTGATCCGGAAAAAAGGTTCCTGGACCGTATTTAAATTGATCCGGAAGAAAGGTTCCTGAACCGTTTTTAAATTGATCCGGAAGAAATGTTCCTCAACCGTTTTTAAATTGATTCGGAAGAAAGGTTCCTCAACCGTTTTTAAATTGATTCGGAAGAAAGGTTCCTCGACTGTTTTTAAATTGATCCGGAAGAAAGGTTCCTCGACTGTTTTTAAATTGATCCGGAAGAAAGGTTCCTGGACCGTTTTTAAATTGATCCGGAAGAAAGGTTCCTGGACCGTTTTTAAATTGATCCGGAAGAAAGGTTCCTGGACCGTTTTTAAATTGATCCGGAAGAAATGTTCCTCAACCGTTTTTAAATTGATCCGGAAGAAAGGTTCCTGAACCGTTTTTAAATTGATCCGGAAGAAAGGTTCCTCAACCGTTTTTAAATTGATTCGGAAGAAAGGTTCCTGAACCGTATTTAAATTGATCCGGAAGAAAGGTTCCTGGACCGTTTTTAAATTGATCAGGAAGAAAGGTTCCTGGACCGTATTTAAATTGATCCGGAAGAAAGGTTCCTCAACCGTTTTTAAATTGATCCGGAAGAAAGGTTCCTGAACCGTATTTAAATTGATCCGGAAGAAAGGTTCCTGAACCGTTTTTAAATTGATTCGGAAGAAAGGTTCCTGAACCGTTTTTAAATTGATTCGGAAGAAAGGTTCCTCAACCGTTTTTAAATTGATCCGGAAGAAAGGTTCCTGGACCGTATTTAAATTGATTCGGAAGAAAGGTTCCTGAACCGTATTTAAATTGATTCGGAAGAAAGGTTCCTCAACCGTTTTTAAATTGATCCGGAAGAAAGGTTCCTGAACCGTTTTTAAATTGATTCGGAAGAAAGGTTCCTGAACCGTTTTTAAATTGATCCGGAAGAAAGGTTCCTCAACCGTTTTTAAATTGATCCGGAAGAAAGGTTCCTGGACCGTATTTAAATTGATCCGGAAGAAAGGTTCCTCAACCGTTTTTAAATTGATTCGGAAGAAAGGTTCCTGAACCGTATTTAAATTGATCCGGAAGAAAGGTTTCTGAACCGTTTTTAAATTGATTCGGAAGAAAGGTTCCTGAACCGTTTTTAAATTGATCCGGAAGAAAGGTTCCTGGACCGTATTTAAATTGATCCGGAAGAAAGGTTCCTCAACCGTTTTTAAATTGATCCGGAAGAAAGGTTCCTCAACCGTATTTAAATTGATCCGGAAGAAAGGTTCCTGGACCGTTTTTAAATTCATCCGGAAGAAAGGTTCCTGAACCGTTTTTAAATTGATCCGGAAGAAAGGTTCCTCAACCGTATTTAAATTGATCCGGAAGAAAGGTTCCTGGACCGTTTTTAAATTGATCCGGAAGAAAGGTTTCTGGACCGTTTTTAAATTGATCCGGAAGAAAGGTTCCTCGACTGTTTTTAAATTGATCCGGAAGAAATGTTCCTCAACCGTTTTTAAATTGATCCGGAAGGAAGGTTCCTGAACCGTTTTTAAATTGATCCGGAAGAAAGGTTCCTCAACCGTTTTTAAATTGATTCGGAAGAAAGGTTCCTGAACCGTATTTAAATTGATCCGGAAGAAAGGTTCCTGGACCGTTTTTAAATTGATCCGGAAGAAAGGTTCCTGGACCGTTTTTAAATTGATCCGGAAGAAAGGTTCCTGGACCGTATTTAAATTGATCCGGAAGAAAGGTTCCTGGACCGTATTTAAATTGATCCGGAAGAAAGGTTCCTGGACCGTATTTAAATTGATCCGGAAGAAAGGTTCCTGGACCGTATTTAAATTGATCCGGAAGAAAGGTTCCTGAACCTTTTTTAAATTGATCCAGAAGAAAGGTTCCTGGACCGTATTTAAATTGATCCGGAAGAAAGGTTCCTGGACCGTTTTTAAATTGATCCGGGAAAAAGGTTCCTGGACCGTATTTAAATTGATCCGGAAGAAAGGTTCCTGAACCGTTTTTAAATTGATCCGGAAGAAATGTTCCTCAACCGTTTTTAAATTGATTCGGAAGAAAGGTTCCTCAACCGTTTTTAAATTGATTCGGAAGAAAGGTTCCTCGACTGTTTTTAAATTGATCCGGAAGAAAGGTTCCTCGACTGTTTTTAAATTGATCCGGAAGAAAGGTTCCTGGACCGTTTTTAAATTGATCCGGAAGAAAGGTTCCTGGACCGTTTTTAAATTGATCCGGAAGAAAGGTTCCTCGACTGTTTTTAAATTGATCCGGAAGAAATGTTCCTCAACCGTTTTTAAATTGATCCGGAAGAAAGGTTCCTGAACCGTTTTTAAATTGATCCGGAAGAAAGGTTCCTCAACCGTTTTTAAATTGATTCGGAAGAAAGGTTCCTGAACCGTATTTAAATTGATCCGGAAGAAAGGTTCCTGGACCGTTTTTAAATTGATCCGGAAGAAAGGTTCCTGGACCGTTTTTAAATTGATCCGGAAGAAAGGTTCCTGGACCGTATTTAAATTGATCCGGAAGAAAGGTTCCTGGACCGTATTTAAATTGATCCGGAAGAAAGGTTCCTGGACCGTATTTAAATTGATCCGGAAGAAAGGTTCCTGGACCGTATTTAAATTGATCCGGAAGAAAGGTTCCTGAACCTTTTTTAAATTGATCCGGAAGAAAGGTTCCTGGACCGTATTTAAATTGATCCGGAAGAAAGGTTCCTGGACCGTTTTTAAATTGATCCGGAAAAAAGGTTCCTGGACCGTATTTAAATTGATCCGGAAGAAAGGTTCCTGAACCGTTTTTAAATTGATCGGGAAGAAAGGTTCCTGAACCGTTTTTAAATTGATCCGGAAGAAAGGTTCCTCAACCGTTTTTAAATTGATTCGGAAGAAAGGTTCCTCAACCGTTTTTAAATTGATTCGGAAGAAAGGTTCCTGAACCGTATTTAAATTGATCCGGAAGAAAGGTTCCTGGACCGTTTTTAAATTGATCCGGAAGAAAGGTTCCTGGACCGTTTTTAAATTGATCCGGAAGAAAGGTTCCTGAACCGTATTTAAATTGATTCGGAAGAAAGGTTCCTGGACCGTTTTTAAATTGATCCGGAAGAAAGGTTCCTGAACCGTTTTTAAATTGATCCGGAAGAAAGGTTCCTGAACCGTATTTAAATTGATCCGGAAGAAAGGTTCCTGGACCGTTTTTAAATTGATCCGGAAGAAAGGTTCCTGAACCGTTTTTAAATTGATCCGGAAGAAAGGTTCCTCAACCGTATTTAAATTGATTCGGAAGAAAGGTTCCTGGACCGTTTTTAAATTGATCCGGAAAAAAGGTTCCTGGACCGTTTTTAAATTGATCCGGAAGAAAGGTTCCTGAACCGTTTTTAAATTGATCCGGAAGAAAGGTTCCTCAACCGTTTTTAAATTGATCCGGAAGAAAGGTTCCTCAACCGTATTTAAATTGATCCGGAAGAAAGGTTCCTGGACCGTTTTTAAATTGATCCGGAAGAAAGGTTCCTGGACCGTTTTTAAATTGATCCGGAAGAAAGGTTCCTCGACTGTTTTTAAACTGATCCGGAAGAAATGTTCCTCAACCGTTTTTAAATTGATCCGGAAGAAAGGTTCCTGAACCGTTTTTAAATTGATCCGGAAGAAAGGTTCCTCAACCCTTTTTAAATTGATTCGGAAGAAAGGTTCCTGAACCGTATTTAAATTGATCCGGAAGAAAGGTTCCTGGACCGTTTTTAAATTGATCCGGAAGAAAGGTTCCTGAACCGTTTTTAAATTGATCCGGAAGAAAGGTTCCTCAACCGTTTTTAAATTGATCCGGAAGAAAGGTTCCTCAACCGTATTTAAATTGATTCGGAAGAAAGGTTCCTGAACCGTATTTAAATTGATCCGGAAGAAAGGTTCCTGGACCGTTTTTAAATTGATCCGGAAGAAAGGTTCCTCAACCGTATTTAAATTGATCCGGAAGAAAGGTTCCTCAACCGTTTTTAAATTGATCCGGAAGAAAGGTTCCTCAACCGTTTTTAAATTGATCCGGAAGAAAGGTTCCTGAACCGTATTTAAATTGATCCGGAAGAAAGGTTCCTGAACCGTATTTAAATTGATTCGGAAGAAAGGTTCCTGGACCGTTTTTAAATTTATCCGGAAGAAAGGTTCCTCAACCGTATTTAAATTGATCCGGAAGAAAGGTTCCTCAACCGTTTTTAAATTGATCCGGAAGAAAGGTTCCTCAACCGTATTTAAATTGATCCGGAAGAAAGGTTCCTGGACCGTTTTTAAATTGATCCGGAAGAAAGGTTCCTGAACCGTTTTTAAATTGATCCGGAAGAAAGGTTCCTCAACCGTATTTAAATTGATCCGGAAGAAAGGTTCCTGGACCGTTTTTAAATTGATCCGGAAGAAAGGTTCCTGGACCGTTTTTAAATTGATCCGGAAGAAAGGTTCCTCGACTGTTTTTAAACTGATCCGGAAGAAATGTTCCTCAACCGTTTTTAAATTGATCCGGAAGAAAGGTTCCTGAACCGTTTTTAAATTGATCCGGAAGAAAGGTTCCTCAACCCTTTTTAAATTGATTCGGAAGAAAGGTTCCTGAACCGTATTTAAATTGATCCGGAAGAAAGGTTCCTGGACCGTTTTTAAATTGATCCGGAAGAAAGGTTCCTGAACCGTTTTTAAATTGATCCGGAAGAAAGGTTCCTCAACCGTTTTTAAATTGATCCGGAAGAAAGGTTCCTCAACCGTATTTAAATTGATTCGGAAGAAAGGTTCCTGAACCGTATTTAAATTGATCCGGAAGAAAGGTTCCTGGACCGTTTTTAAATTGATCCGGAAGAAAGGTTCCTCAACCGTATTTAAATTGATCCGGAAGAAAGGTTCCTCAACCGTTTTTAAATTGATCCGGAAGAAAGGTTCCTCAACCGTTTTTAAATTGATCCGGAAGAAAGGTTCCTGAACCGTATTTAAATTGATCCGGAAGAAAGGTTCCTGAACCGTATTTAAATTGATTCGGAAGAAAGGTTCCTGGACCGTTTTTAAATTGATCCGGAAGAAAGGTTCCTGAACCGTTTTTAAATTGATCCGGAAGAAAGGTTCCTGAACCGTATTTAAATTGATCCGGAAGAAAGGTTCCTGGACCGTTTTTAAATTGATCCGGAAGAAAGGTTCCTGAACCGTTTTTAAATTGATCCGGAAGAAAGGTTCCTCAACCGTATTTAAATTGATTCGGAAGAAAGGTTCCTGGACCGTTTTTAAATTGATCCGGAAAAAAGGTTCCTGGACCGTTTTTAAATTGATCCGGAAGAAAGGTTCCTGAACCGTTTCTAAATTGATCCGGAAGAAAGGTTCCTCAACCGTTTTTAAATTGATCCGGAAGAAAGGTTCCTCAACCGTATTTAAATTGATCCGGAAGAAAGGTTCCTGGACCGTTTTTAAATTGATCCGGAAGAAAGGTTCCTGAACCGTTTTTAAATTGATCCGGAAGAAAGGTTCCTCAACCGTATTTAAATTGATCCGGAAGAAAGGTTCCTGGACCGTTTTTAAATTGATCCGGAAGAAAGGTTCCTGGACCGTTTTTAAATTGATCCGGAAGAAAGGTTCCTCGACTGTTTTTAAACTGATCCGGAAGAAATGTTCCTCAACCGTTTTTAAATTGATCCGGAAAAAAGGTTCCTGAACCGTTTTTAAATTGATCCGGAAGAAAGGTTCCTCAACCCTTTTTAAATTGATTCGGAAGAAAGGTTCCTGAACCGTATTTAAATTGATCCGGAAGAAAGGTTCCTGAACCGTTTTTAAATTGATCCGGAAGAAAGGTTCCTCAACCCTTTTTAAATTGATTCGGAAGAAAGGTTCCTCAACCGTATTTAAATTGATCCGGAAGAAAGGTTCCTGGACCGTTTTTAAATTGATCCGGAAGAAAGGTTCCTGGACCGTTTTTAAATTGATCCGGAAGAAAGGTTCCTCGACTGTTTTTAAACTGATCCGGAAGAAATGTTCCTCAACCGTTTTTAAATTGATCCGGAAGAAAGGTTCCTGAACCGTTTTTAAATTGATCCGGAAGAAAGGTTCCTCAACCCTTTTTAAATTGATTCGGAAGAAAGGTTCCTGAACCGTTTTTAAATTGATCCGGAAAAAAGGTTCCTGGACCGTATTTAAATTGATCCGGAAGAAAGGTTCCTGAACCGTTTTTAAATTGATCCGGAAGAAAGGTTCCTGGACCGTATTTAAATTGATCCGGAAGAAAGGTTCCTGAACCGTTTTTAAATTGATCCGGAAGAAAGGTTCCTCAACCGTATTTAAATTGATCCGGAAGAAAGGTTCCTGGACCGTTTTTAAATTGATCCGGAAGAAAGGTTCCTGGACCGTTTTTAAATTGATCCGGAAGAAAGGTTCCTGAACCGTTTTCAAATTGATACGGAAGAAAGGTTCCTCAACCGTTTTTAAATTGATTCGGAAGAAAGGTTCCTCAACCGTTTTTAAATTGATTCGGAAGAAAGGTTCCTCGACTGTTTTTAAATTGATCCGGAAGAAAGGTTCCTCGACTGTTTTTAAATTGATCCGGAAGAAAGGTTCCTGGACCGTTTTTAAATTGATCCGGAAGAAAGGTTCCTGGACCGTTTTTAAATTGATCCGGAAGAAAGGTTCCTGGACCGTTTTTAAATTGATCCGGAAGAAATGTTCCTCAACCGTTTTTAAATTGATCCGGAAGAAAGGTTCCTGAACCGTTTTTAAATTGATCCGGAAGAAAGGTTCCTCAACCGTTTTTAAATTGATTCGGAAGAAAGGTTCCTGAACCGTATTTAAATTGATCCGGAAGAAAGGTTCCTGGACCGTTTTTAAATTGATCAGGAAGAAAGGTTCCTGGACCGTATTTAAATTGATCCGGAAGAAAGGTTCCTCAACCGTTTTTAAATTGATCCGGAAGAAAGGTTCCTGAACCGTATTTAAATTGATCCGGAAGAAAGGTTCCTGAACCGTTTTTAAATTGATTCGGAAGAAAGGTTCCTGAACCGTTTTTAAATTGATTCGGAAGAAAGGTTCCTCAACCGTTTTTAAATTGATCCGGAAGAA
The DNA here is from genome assembly GCF_977018435.1 of Lepisma saccharinum. NCBI lineage: Eukaryota > Metazoa > Arthropoda > Insecta > Zygentoma > Lepismatidae > Lepisma > Lepisma saccharinum. The sequence goes on along the minus strand of NC_139241.1, from coordinate 45,925,116 downwards.
AGGTTCCTGGACCGTATTTAAATTGATTCGGAAGAAAGGTTCCTGAACCGTATTTAAATTGATTCGGAAGAAAGGTTCCTCAACCGTTTTTAAATTGATCCGGAAGAAAGGTTCCTGAACCGTTTTTAAATTGATTCGGAAGAAAGGTTCCTGAACCGTTTTTAAATTGATCCGGAAGAAAGGTTCCTCAACCGTTTTTAAATTGATCCGGAAGAAAGGTTCCTGGACCGTATTTAAATTGATCCGGAAGAAAGGTTCCTCAACCGTTTTTAAATTGATTCGGAAGAAAGGTTCCTGAACCGTATTTAAATTGATCCGGAAGAAAGGTTTCTGAACCTTTTTTAAATTGATTCGGAAGAAAGGTTCCTGAACCGTTTTTAAATTGATCCGGAAGAAAGGTTCCTGGACCGTATTTAAATTGATCCGGAAGAAAGGTTCCTCAACCGTTTTTAAATTGATCCGGAAGAAAGGTTCCTGGACCGTATTTAAATTGATCCGGAAGAAAGGTTCCTGGACCGTTTTTAAATTCATCCGGAAGAAAGGTTCCTGAACCGTTTTTAAATTGATCCGGAAGAAAGGTTCCTCAACCGTATTTAAATTGATCCGGAAGAAAGGTTCCTGGACCGTTTTTAAATTGATCCGGAAGAAAGGTTTCTGGACCGTTTTTAAATTGATCCGGAAGAAAGGTTCCTCAACCGTTTTTAAATTGATTCGGAAGAAAGGTTCCTCGACTGTTTTTAAATTGATCCGGAAGAAAGGTTCCTCGACTGTTTTTAAATTGATCCGGAAGAAAGGTTCCTGGACCGTTTTTAAATTGATCCGGAAGAAAGGTTCCTGGACCGTTTTTAAATTGATCCGGAAGAAAGGTTCCTGGACCGTTTTTAAATTGATCCGGAAGAAATGTTCCTCAACCGTTTTTAAATTGATCCGGAAGAAAGGTTCCTGAACCGTTTTTAAATTGATCCGGAAGAAAGGTTCCTCAACCGTTTTTAAATTGATTCGGAAGAAAGGTTCCTGAACCGTATTTAAATTGATCCGGAAGAAAGGTTCCTGGACCGTTTTTAAATTGATCAGGAAGAAAGGTTCCTGGACCGTATTTAAATTGATCCGGAAGAAAGGTTCCTCAACCGTTTTTAAATTGATCCGGAAGAAAGGTTCCTGAACCGTATTTAAATTGATCCGGAAGAAAGGTTCCTGAACCGTTTTTAAATTGATTCGGAAGAAAGGTTCCTGAACCGTTTTTAAATTGATTCGGAAGAAAGGTTCCTCAACCGTTTTTAAATTGATCCGGAAGAAAGGTTCCTGGACCGTATTTAAATTGATTCGGAAGAAAGGTTCCTGAACCGTATTTAAATTGATTCGGAAGAAAGGTTCCTCAACCGTTTTTAAATTGATCCGGAAGAAAGGTTCCTGAACCGTTTTTAAATTGATTCGGAAGAAAGGTTCCTGAACCGTTTTTAAATTGATCCGGAAGAAAAGTTCCTCAACCGTTTTTAAATTGATCCGGAAGAAAGGTTCCTGGACCGTATTTAAATTGATCCGGAAGAAAGGTTCCTCAACCGTTTTTAAATTGATTCGGAAGAAAGGTTCCTGAACCGTATTTAAATTGATCCGGAAGAAAGGTTTCTGAACCGTTTTTAAATTGATTCGGAAGAAATGTTCCAGAACCGTTTTTAAATTGATCCGGAAGAAAGGTTCCTGGACCGTATTTAAATTGATCCGGAAGAAAGGTTCCTCAACCGTTTTTAAATTGATCCGGAAGAAAGGTTCCTCAACCGTATTTAAATTGATCCGGAAGAAAGGTTCCTGGACCGTTTTTAAATTCATCCGGAAGAAAGGTTCCTGAACCGTTTTTAAATTGATCCGGAAGAAAGGTTCCTCAACCGTATTTAAATTGATCCGGAAGAAAGGTTCCTGGACCGTTTTTAAATTGATCCGGAAGAAAGGTTTCTGGACCGTTTTTAAATTGATCCGGAAGAAAGGTTCCTCGACTGTTTTTAAATTGATCCGGAAGAAATGTTCCTCAACCGTTTTTAAATTGATCCGGAAGGAAGGTTCCTGAACCGTTTTTAAATTGATCCGGAAGAAAGGTTCCTCAACCGTTTTTAAATTGATTCGGAAGAAAGGTTCCTGGACCGTATTTAAATTGATCCGGAAGAAAGGTTCCTGGACCGTATTTAAATTGATCCGGAAGAAAGGTTCCTGGACCGTATTTAAATTGATCCGGAAGAAAGGTTCCTGAACCTTTTTTAAATTGATCCAGAAGAAAGGTTCCTGGACCGTATTTAAATTGATCCGGAAGAAAGGTTCCTGGACCGTTTTTAAATTGATCCGGGAAAAAGGTTCCTGGACCGTATTTAAATTGATCCGGAAGAAAGGTTCCTGAACCGTTTTTAAATTGATCCGGAAGAAATGTTCCTCAACCGTTTTTAAATTGATTCGGAAGAAAGGTTCCTCAACCGTTTTTAAATTGATTCGGAAGAAAGGTTCCTCGACTGTTTTTAAATTGATCCGGAAGAAAGGTTCCTCGACTGTTTTTAAATTGATCCGGAAGAAAGGTTCCTGGACCGTTTTTAAATTGATCCGGAAGAAAGGTTCCTGGACCGTTTTTAAATTGATCCGGAAGAAAGGTTCCTCGACTGTTTTTAAATTGATCCGGAAGAAATGTTCCTCAACCGTTTTTAAATTGATCCGGAAGAAAGGTTCCTGAACCGTTTTTAAATTGATCCGGAAGAAAGGTTCCTCAACCGTTTTTAAATTGATTCGGAAGAAAGGTTCCTGAACCGTATTTAAATTGATCCGGAAGAAAGGTTCCTGGACCGTTTTTAAATTGATCCGGAAGAAAGGTTCCTGGACCGTTTTTAAATTGATCCGGAAGAAAGGTTCCTGGACCGTATTTAAATTGATCCGGAAGAAAGGTTCCTGGACCGTATTTAAATTGATCCGGAAGAAAGGTTCCTGGACCGTATTTAAATTGATCCGGAAGAAAGGTTCCTGGACCGTATTTAAATTGATCCGGAAGAAAGGTTCCTGAACCTTTTTTAAATTGATCCGGAAGAAAGGTTCCTGGACCGTATTTAAATTGATCCGGAAGAAAGGTTCCTGGACCGTTTTTAAATTGATCCGGAAAAAAGGTTCCTGGACCGTATTTAAATTGATCCGGAAGAAAGGTTCCTGAACCGTTTTTAAATTGATCCGGAAGAAAGGTTCCTGAACCGTTTTTAAATTGATCCGGAAGAAAGGTTCCTCAACCGTTTTTAAATTGATTCGGAAGAAAGGTTCCTCAACCGTTTTTAAATTGATTCGGAAGAAAGGTTCCTGAACCGTATTTAAATTGATCCGGAAGAAAGGTTCCTGGACCGTTTTTAAATTGATCCGGAAGAAAGGTTCCTGGACCGTTTTTAAATTGATCCGGAAGAAAGGTTCCTGAACCGTATTTAAATTGATTCGGAAGAAAGGTTCCTGGACCGTTTTTAAATTGATCCGGAAGAAAGGTTCCTGAACCGTTTTTAAATTGATCCGGAAGAAAGGTTCCTGAACCGTATTTAAATTGATCCGGAAGAAAGGTTCCTGGACCGTTTTTAAATTGATCCGGAAGAAAGGTTCCTGAACCGTTTTTAAATTGATCCGGAAGAAAGGTTCCTCAACCGTATTTAAATTGATTCGGAAGAAAGGTTCCTGGACCGTTTTTAAATTGATCCGGAAAAAAGGTTCCTGGACCGTTTTTAAATTGATCCGGAAGAAAGGTTCCTGAACCGTTTTTAAATTGATCCGGAAGAAAGGTTCCTCAACCGTTTTTAAATTGATCCGGAAGAAAGGTTCCTCAACCGTATTTAAATTGATCCGGAAGAAAGGTTCCTGGACCGTTTTTAAATTGATCCGGAAGAAAGGTTCCTGGACCGTTTTTAAATTGATCCGGAAGAAAGGTTCCTCGACTGTTTTTAAACTGATCCGGAAGAAATGTTCCTCAACCGTTTTTAAATTGATCCGGAAGAAAGGTTCCTGAACCGTTTTTAAATTGATCCGGAAGAAAGGTTCCTCAACCCTTTTTAAATTGATTCGGAAGAAAGGTTCCTGAACCGTATTTAAATTGATCCGGAAGAAAGGTTCCTGGACCGTTTTTAAATTGATCCGGAAGAAAGGTTCCTGAACCGTTTTTAAATTGATCCGGAAGAAAGGTTCCTCAACCGTTTTTAAATTGATCCGGAAGAAAGGTTCCTCAACCGTATTTAAATTGATTCGGAAGAAAGGTTCCTGAACCGTATTTAAATTGATCCGGAAGAAAGGTTCCTGGACCGTTTTTAAATTGATCCGGAAGAAAGGTTCCTCAACCGTATTTAAATTGATCCGGAAGAAAGGTTCCTCAACCGTTTTTAAATTGATCCGGAAGAAAGGTTCCTCAACCGTTTTTAAATTGATCCGGAAGAAAGGTTCCTGAACCGTATTTAAATTGATCCGGAAGAAAGGTTCCTGAACCGTATTTAAATTGATTCGGAAGAAAGGTTCCTGGACCGTTTTTAAATTTATCCGGAAGAAAGGTTCCTCAACCGTATTTAAATTGATCCGGAAGAAAGGTTCCTCAACCGTTTTTAAATTGATCCGGAAGAAAGGTTCCTCAACCGTATTTAAATTGATCCGGAAGAAAGGTTCCTGGACCGTTTTTAAATTGATCCGGAAGAAAGGTTCCTGAACCGTTTTTAAATTGATCCGGAAGAAAGGTTCCTCAACCGTATTTAAATTGATCCGGAAGAAAGGTTCCTGGACCGTTTTTAAATTGATCCGGAAGAAAGGTTCCTGGACCGTTTTTAAATTGATCCGGAAGAAAGGTTCCTCGACTGTTTTTAAACTGATCCGGAAGAAATGTTCCTCAACCGTTTTTAAATTGATCCGGAAGAAAGGTTCCTGAACCGTTTTTAAATTGATCCGGAAGAAAGGTTCCTCAACCCTTTTTAAATTGATCCGGAAGAAAGGTTCCTCAACCCTTTTTAAATTGATTCGGAAGAAAGGTTCCTGAACCGTATTTAAATTGATCCGGAAGAAAGGTTCCTGGACCGTTTTTAAATTGATCCGGAAGAAAGGTTCCTGAACCGTTTTTAAATTGATCCGGAAGAAAGGTTCCTCAACCGTTTTTAAATTGATCCGGAAGAAAGGTTCCTCAACCGTATTTAAATTGATTCGGAAGAAAGGTTCCTGAACCGTATTTAAATTGATCCGGAAGAAAGGTTCCTGGACCGTTTTTAAATTGATCCGGAAGAAAGGTTCCTCAACCGTATTTAAATTGATCCGGAAGAAAGGTTCCTCAACCGTTTTTAAATTGATCCGGAAGAAAGGTTCCTCAACCGTTTTTAAATTGATCCGGAAGAAAGGTTCCTGAACCGTATTTAAATTGATCCGGAAGAAAGGTTCCTGAACCGTATTTAAATTGATTCGGAAGAAAGGTTCCTGGACCGTTTTTAAATTGATCCGGAAGAAAGGTTCCTGAACCGTTTTTAAATTGATCCGGAAGAAAGGTTCCTGAACCGTATTTAAATTGATCCGGAAGAAAGTTTCCTGGACCGTTTTTAAATTGATCCGGAAGAAAGGTTCCTGAACCGTTTTTAAATTGATCCGGAAGAAAGGTTCCTCAACCGTATTTAAATTGATTCGGAAGAAAGGTTCCTGGACCGTTTTTAAATTGATCCGGAAAAAAGGTTCCTGGACCGTTTTTAAATTGATCCGGAAGAAAGGTTCCTGAACCGTTTTTAAATTGATCCGGAAGAAAGGTTCCTCAACCGTTTTTAAATTGATCCGGAAGAAAGGTTCCTCAACCGTATTTAAATTGATCCGGAAGAAAGGTTCCTGGACCGTTTTTAAATTGATCCGGAAGAAAGGTTCCTGAACCGTTTTTAAATTGATCCGGAAGAAAGGTTCCTCAACCGTATTTAAATTGATCCGGAAGAAAGGTTCCTGGACCGTTTTTAAATTGATCCGGAAGAAAGGTTCCTGGACCGTTTTTAAATTGATCCGGAAGAAAGGTTCCTCGACTGTTTTTAAACTGATCCGGAAGAAATGTTCCTCAACCGTTTTTAAATTGATCCGGAAGAAAGGTTCCTGAACCGTTTTTAAATTGATCCGGAAGAAAGGTTCCTCAACCCTTTTTAAATTGATTCGGAAGAAAGGTTCCTGAACCGTATTTAAATTGATCCGGAAGAAAGGTTCCTGAACCGTTTTTAAATTGATCCGGAAGAAAGGTTCCTCAACCCTTTTTAAATTGATTCGGAAGAAAGGTTCCTCAACCGTATTTAAATTGATCCGGAAGAAAGGTTCCTGGACCGTTTTTAAATTGATCCGGAAGAAAGGTTCCTGGACCGTTTTTAAATTGATCCGGAAGAAAGGTTCCTCGACTGTTTTTAAACTGATCCGGAAGAAATGTTCCTCAACCGTTTTTAAATTGATCCGGAAGAAAGGTTCCTGAACCGTTTTTAAATTGATCCGGAAGAAAGGTTCCTCAACCCTTTTTAAATTGATTCGGAAGAAAGGTTCCTGAACCGTTTTTAAATTGATCCGGAAAAAAGGTTCCTGGACCGTATTTAAATTGATCCGGAAGAAAGGTTCCTGAACCGTTTTTAAATTGATCCGGAAGAAAGGTTCCTGGACCGTATTTAAATTGATCCGGAAGAAAGGTTCCTGAACCGTTTTTAAATTGATCCGGAAGAAAGGTTCCTCAACCGTATTTAAATTGATCCGGAAGAAAGGTTCCTGGACCGTTTTTAAATTGATCCGGAAGAAAGGTTCCTGGACCGTTTTTAAATTGATCCGGAAGAAAGGTTCCTGAACCGTTTTCAAATTGATACGGAAGAAAGGTTCCTCAACCGTTTTTAAATTGATTCGGAAGAAAGGTTCCTGAACCGTTTTTAAATTGATCCGGAAAAAAGGTTCCTGGACCGTATTTAAATAGATCCGGAAGAAAGGTTCCTGGACCGTTTTTAAATTGATCCGCAAGAAAGGTTCCTGGACCGTATTTAAATTGATCCGGAAGAAAGGTTCCTGAACCGTTTTTAAATTGATCCGGAAAAAAGGTTCCTGGACCGTATTTAAATTGATCCGGAAGAAAGGTTCCTGAACCGTTTTTAAATTGATCCGGAAAAAAGGTTCCTGGACCGTTTTCAATTTGATCGGGAAGAAAGGTTCCTGAACCGTTTTTAAATTGATCCGGAAGAAAGGTTCCTCAACCGTTTTTAAATTGATCCGGAAGAAAGGTTCCTCAACCGTTTTTAAATTGATCCGGAAGAAAGGATCCTCAACCGTTTTTAAATTGATCCGGAAGAAAGGTTCCTGAACCGTTTTTAAATTGATCCGGAAGAAAGGTTCCTGAACCGTTTTTAAATTGATCCGGAAGAAAGGTTCCTGGACCGTATTTAAATTGATCCGGAAGAAAGGTTCTTGAACCGTTTTTAAATTGATCCGGAAGAAAGGTTCCTGAACCGTTTTGAAATTGATCCGGAAGAAAGGTTCCTGAACCGTTTTTAAATTGATCCGGAAGAAAGGTTCCTGAACCGTATTTAAATTGATCCGGAAGAAAGGTTCCTGAACCGTTTTTAAATTGATCCGGAAGAAAGGTTCCTGAACCGTTTTTAAATTGATCCGGAAGAAAGGTTCCTGGACCGTTTTTAAATTGATTCGGAAGAAAGGTTCCTGGACCGTATTTAAATTGATCCGGAAGAAAGGTTCCTGAACCGTTTTTAAATTGATTCGGAAGAAAGGTTCCTGGACCGTTTTTAAATTGATCCGGAAGAAAGGTTCCTGAACCGTTTTTAAATTGATCCGGAAGAAAGGTTCCTGAACCGTTTTTAAATTGATTCGGAAGAAAGGTTCCTGGACCGTATTTAAATTGATCCGGAAGAAAGGTTCCTGAACCGTTTTTAAATTTATCCGGAAGAAAGGTTCCTGGACCGTATTTAAATTGATCCAGAAGAATGGTTCCTGGACCATTTTTAAATTGATCCGGAAGAAAGGTTCCTGGACCGTATTTAAATTGATCCGGAAGAAAGGTTCCTGGACCGTATTTAAATTGATCCGGAAGAAAGGTTCCTGGACCGTTTTTAAATTGATCCGGAAGAAAGGTTCCTGGACCGTATTTAAATTGATCCGGAAGAAAGGTTCCTGGACCGTTTTTAAATTGATTCGGAAGAAAGGTACCTGGACCGTATTTAAATTGATCCGGAAGAAAGGTTCCTGAACCGTTTTTAAATTGATCCGGAAGAAAGGTTCCTGGACCGTATTTAAATTGATCCGGAAGAAAGGTTCCTGGACCGTTTTTAAATTGATCCGGAAGAAAGGTTCCTGGACCGTATTTAAATTGATCCGGAAGAAAGGTTCCTGGACCGTTTTTAAATTGATCCGGAAAAAAGGTTCCTGGACCGTATTTAAATTGATCCGGAAGAAAGGTTCCTGAACCGTTTTTAAATTTATCCGGAAGAAAGGTTCCTGGACCGTATTTAAATTGATCCGGAAGAATGGTTCCTGGACCATTTTTAAATTGATCCGGAAGAAAGGTTCCTGGACCGTATTTAAATTGATCCCGAAGAAAGGTTCCTGGACCGTATTTAAATTGATCCGGAAGAAAGGTTCCTGGACCGTTTTTAAATTGATCCGGAAGAAAGGTTCCTGGACCGTATTTAAATTGATCCGGAAGAAAGGTTCCTGGACCGTTTTTAAGTTGATTCGGAAGAAAGGTACCTGGACCGTATTTAAATTGATCCGGAAGAAAAATTCCTGAACCGTTTTTAAATTGATCCGGAAGAAAGGTTCCTGGACCGTATTTAAATTGATCCGGAAGAAAGGTTCCTGGACCGTTTTTAAATTGATCCGGAAAAAAGGTTCCTGGACCGTATTCAAATTGATCCGGAAGAAAGGTTCCTGAACCGTTTTTAAATTGATCCGGAAGAAAGGTTCCTGGACCGTATTTAAATTGATCCGGAAGAAAGGTTCCTGGACCGTTTTTAAATTGATCCGGAAGAAAGGTTCCTCAACCGTTTTTAAATTGATCCGGAAGAAAGGTTCCTAAACCGTATTTAAATTGATTCGGAAGAAAAGTTCCTGGACCGTTTTTAAATAGATCCGGAAGAAAGGTTCCTGAACCGTTTTTAAATTGATCCGGAAGAAAGGTTCCTCAACCGTATTTAAATTGATCTGGAAGAAAGGTTCCTGGACCGTTTTTAAATTGATCCGGAAGAAAGGTTCCTGGACCGTTTTTAAATTGATCCGGAAGAAAGGTTCCTCGACTGTTTTTAAATTGATCCGGAAGAAATGTTCCTCAACCGTTTTTAAATTGATCCGGAAGAAAGGTTCCTGAACCGTTTTTAAATTGATCCGGAAGAAAGGTTGCTCAACCGTTTTTAAATTGATTCGGAAGAAAGGTTCCTGAACCGTTTTTAAATTGATCCGGAAAAAAGGTTCCTGGACCGTATTTAAATTGATCCGGAAGAAAGGTTCCTGAACCGTTTTTAAATTGATCCGGAAAAAAGGTTCCTGGACCGTTTTCAATTTGATCGGGAAGAAAGGTTCCTGAACCGTTTTTAAATTGATCCGGAAGAAAGGTTCCTCAACCGTTTTTAAATTGATCCGGAAGAAAGGTTCCTCAACCGTTTTTAAATTGATCCGGAAGAAAGGATCCTCAACCGTTTTTAAATTGATCCGGAAGAAAGGTTCCTGAACCGTTTTTAAATTGATCCGGAAGAAAGGTTCCTGAACCGTTTTTAAATTGATCCGGAAGAAAGGTTCCTGGACCGTATTTAAATTGATCCGGAAGAAAGGTTCTTGAACCGTTTTTAAATTGATCCGGAAGAAAGGTTCCTGAACCGTTTTGAAATTGATCCGGAAGAAAGGTTCCTGAACCGTTTTTAAATTGATCCGGAAGAAAGGTTCCTGAACCGTATTTAAATTGATCCGGAAGAAAGGTTCCTGAACCGTTTTTAAATTGATCCGGAAGAAAGGTTCCTGAACCGTTTTTAAATTGATCCGGAAGAAAGGTTCCTGGACCGTTTTTAAATTGATTCGGAAGAAAGGTTCCTGGACCGTATTTAAATTGATCCGGAAGAAAGGTTCCTGAACCGTTTTTAAATTGATTCGGAAGAAAGGTTCCTGGACCGTTTTTAAATTGATCCGGAAGAAAGGTTCCTGAACCGTTTTTAAATTGATCCGGAAGAAAGGTTCCTGAACCGTTTTTAAATTGATTCGGAAGAAAGGTTCCTGGACCGTATTTAAATTGGTCCGGAAGAAAGGTTCCTGAACCGTTTTTAAATTTATCCGGAAGAAAGGTTCCTGGACCGTATTTAAATTGATCCAGAAGAATGGTTCCTGGACCATTTTTAAATTGATCCGGAAGAAAGGTTCCTGGACCGTATTTAAATTGATCCGGAAGAAAGGTTCCTGGACCGTATTTAAATTGATCCGGAAGAAAGGTTCCTGGACCGTTTTTAAATTGATCCGGAAGAAAGGTTCCTGGACCGTATTTAAATTGATCCGGAAGAAAGGTTCCTGGACCGTTTTTAAATTGATTCGGAAGAAAGGTACCTGGACCGTATTTAAATTGATCCGGAAGAAAGGTTCCTGAACCGTTTTTAAATTGATCCGGAAGAAAGGTTCCTGGACCGTATTTAAATTGATCCGGAAGAAAGGTTCCTGGACCGTTTTTAAATTGATCCGGAAGAAAGGTTCCTGGACCGTATTTAAATTGATCCGGAAGAAAGGTTCCTGGACCGTTTTTAAATTGATCCGGAAAAAAGGTTCCTGGACCGTATTTAAATTGATCCGGAAGAAAGGTTCCTGAACCGTTTTTAAATTTATCCGGAAGAAAGGTTCCTGGACCGTATTTAAATTGATCCGGAAGAATGGTTCCTGGACCATTTTTAAATTGATCCGGAAGAAAGGTTCCTGGACCGTATTTAAATTGATCCCGAAGAAAGGTTCCTGGACCGTATTTAAATTGATCCGGAAGAAAGGTTCCTGGACCGTTTTTAAATTGATCCGGAAGAAAGGTTCCTGGACCGTATTTAAATTGATCCGGAAGAAAGGTTCCTGGACCGTTTTTAAGTTGATTCGGAAGAAAGGTACCTGGACCGTATTTAAATTGATCCGGAAGAAAAATTCCTGAACCGTTTTTAAATTGATCCGGAAGAAAGGTTCCTGGACCGTATTTAAATTGATCCGGAAGAAAGGTTCCTGGACCGTTTTTAAATTGATCCGGAAAAAAGGTTCCTGGACCGTATTCAAATTGATCCGGAAGAAAGGTTCCTGAACCGTTTTTAAATTGATTCGGAAGAAAGGTTCCTGGACCGTATTTAAATTGATCCGGAAGAAAGGTTCCTGGACCGTTTTTAAATTGATCCGGAAGAAAGGTTCCTCAACCGTTTTTAAATTGATCCGGAAGAAAGGTTCCTAAACCGTATTTAAATTGATTCGGAAGAAAAGTTCCTGGACCGTTTTTAAATAGATCCGGAAGAAAGGTTCCTGAACCGTTTTTAAATTGATCCGGAAGAAAGGTTCCTCAACCGTATTTAAATTGATCTGGAAGAAAGGTTCCTGGACCGTTTTTAAATTGATCCGGAAGAAAGGTTCCTGGACCGTTTTTAAATTGATCCGGAAGAAAGGTTCCTCGACTGTTTTTAAATTGATCCGGAAGAAATGTTCCTCAACCGTTTTTAAATTGATCCGGAAGAAAGGTTCCTGAACCGTTTTTAAATTGATCCGGAAGAAAGGTTGCTCAACCGTTTTTAAATTGATTCGGAAGAAAGGTTCCTGAACCGTATCTAAATTGATCCGGAAGAAAGGTTCCTGGACCGTTTTTAAATTGATCCGGAAGAAAGGTTCCTGGACCGTTTTTAAATTGATCCGGAAGAAAGGTTCCTCGACTGTTTTTAAATTGATCCGGAAGAAATGTTCCTCAACCGTTTTTAAATTGATCCGGAAGAAAGGTTCCTGAACCGTTTTTAAATTGATCCGGAAGAAAGGTTCCTCAACCGTTTTTAAATTGATTCGGAAGAAAGGTTCCTCAACCGTTTTTAAATTGATTCGGAAGAAAGGTTCCTGAACCGTATTTAAATTGATCCGGAAGAAAGGTTCCCGGACCGTTTTTAAATTGATCCGGAAGAAAGGTTCCTGGACCGTTTTTAAATTGATCCGGAAGAAAGGTTCCTGAACCGTATTTAAATTGATTCGGAAGAAAGGTTCCTGGACCGTTTTTAAATTGATCCGGAAGAAAGGTTCCTGGACCGTTTTTAAATTGATCCGGAAAAAAGTTCCTGAACCGTATTTAAATTGATCCGGAAGAAAGGTTCCTGGACCGTTTTTAAATTGATCCGGAAGAAAGGTTCCTGAACCGTTTTTAAATTGATCCGGAAGAAAGGTTCCTCAACCGTATTTATATTGATTCGGAAGAAAGGTTCCTGGACCGTTTTTAAATTGATCCGGAAAAAAGGTTCCTGGACCGTTTTTAAATTGATCCGGAAGAAAGGTTCCTGAACCGTTTTTAAATTGATCCGGAAGAAAGGTTCCTCAACCGTTTTTAAATTGATCCGGAAGAAAGGTTCCTCAACCGTATTTAAATTGATCCGGAAGAAAGGTTCCTGGACCGTTTTTAAATTTATCCGGAAGAAAGGTTCCTGAACCGTTTTTAAATTGATCCGGAAGAAAGGTTCCTCAACCGTATTTAAATTGATCCGGAAGAAAGGTTCCTGGACCGTTTTTAAATTGATCCGGAAGAAAGGTTCCTGGACCGTTTTTAAATTGATCCGGAAGAAAGGTTCCTCGACTGTTTTTAAACTGATCCGGAAGAAATGTTCCTCAACCGTTTTTAAATTGATCCGGAAGAAAGGTTCCTGAACCGTTTTTAAATTGATCCGGAAGAAAGGTTCCTCAACCGTTTTTAAATTGATTCGGAAGAAAGGTTCCTGAACCGTTTTTAAATTGATCCGGAAAAAAGGTTCCTGGACCGTATTTAAATTGATCCGGAAGAAAGGTTCCTGAACCGTTTTTAAATTGATCCGGAAGAAAGGTTCCTGGACCGTATTTAAATTGATCCGGAAGAAAGGTTCCTGAACCGTTTTTAAATTGATCCGGAAGAAAGGTTCCTCAACCGTATTTAAATTGATCCGGAAGAAAGGTTCCTGGACCGTTTTTAAATTGATCCGGAAGAAAGGTTCCTGGACCGTTTTTAAAATGATCCGGAAGAAAGGTTCCTGAACCGTTTTCAAATTGATACGGAAGAAAGGTTCCTCAACAGTTTTTAAATTGATTCGGAAGAAAGGTTCCTGAACCGTTTTTAAATTGATCCGGAAAAAAGGTTCCTGGACCGTATTTAAATAGATCCGGAAGAAAGGTTCCTGGACCGTTTTTAAATTGATCCGGAAGAAAGGTTCCTGGACCGTATTTAAATTGATCCGGAAGAAAGGTTCCTGAACCGTTTTTAAATTGATCCGGAAAAAAGGTTCCTGGACCGTATTTAAATTGATCCGGAAGAAAGGTTCCTGAACCGTTTTTAAATTGATCCGGAAAAAAAGGTTCCTGGACCGTTTTCAATTTGATCGGGAAGAAAGGTTCCTGAACCGTTTTTAAATTGATCCGGAAGAAAGGTTCCTCAACCGTTTTTAAATTGATCCGGAAGAAAGGTTCCTCAACCGTTTTTAAATTGATCCGGAAGAAAGGTTCCTCAACCGTTTTTAAATTGATCCTAAAGAAAGGTTCCTGAACCGTTTTTAAATTGATCCGGAAGAAAGGTTCCTGAACCGTTTTTAAATTGATCCGGAAGAAAGGTTCCTTGACCGTATTTAAATTGATCCAGAAGAAAGGTTCTTGAACCGTTTTTAAATTGATCCGGAAGAAAGGTTCCTGAACCGTTTTGAAATTGATCCGGAAGAAAGGTTCCTGAACCGTTTTTAAATCGATCCGGAAGAAAGGTTCCTGAACCGTATTTAAATTGATCCGGAAGAAAGGTTCCTGAACCGTTTTTAAATTGATCCGGAAGAAAGGTTCCTGAACCGTTTTTAAATTGATCCGGAAGAAAGGTTCCTGGACCGTTTTTAAATTGATTCGGAAGAAAGGTTCCTGGACCGTATTTAAATTGATCCGGAAGAAAGGTTCCTGAACCGTTTTTAAATTGATTCGGAAGAAAGGTTCCTGGACCGTTTTTAAATTGATCCGGAAGAAAGGTTCCTGAACCGTTTTTAAATTGATCCGGAAGAAAGGTTCCTGTACCGTTTTTAAATTGATTCGGAAGAAAGGTTCCTGGACCGTATTTAAATTGATCCGGAAGAAAGGTACCTGAACCGTTTTTAAATTGATCCGGAAGAAAGGTTCCTGGACCGTATTTAAATTGATCCGGAAGAAAGGTTCCTGGACCGTTTTTAAATTGATCCGGAAAAAAGGTTCCTGGACCGTATTTAAATTGATCCGGAAGAAAGGTTCCTGAACCGTTTTTAAATTTATCCGGAAGAAAGGTTCCTGGACCGTATTTAAATTGATCCGGAAGAATAGTTCCTGGACCATTTTTAAATTGATCCGGAAGAAAGGTTCCTGGACCGTATTTAAATTGATCCGGAAGAAAGGTTCCTGGACCGTATTTAAATTGGTCCGGAAGAAAGGTTCCTGGACCGTTTTTAAATTGATCCGGAAGAAAGGTTCGTGGACCGTATTTAAATTGATCCGGAAGAAAGGTTCCTGGACCGTTTTTAAATTGATTCGGAAGAAAGGTACCTGGACCGTATTTAAATTGATCCGGAAGAAAGGTTCCTGAACAGTTTTTAAATTGATCCGGAAGAAAGGTTCCTGGACCGTATTTAAATTGATCCGGAAGAAAGGTTCCTGGACCGTTTTTAAATTGATCCGGAAAAAAGGTTCCTGGACCGTATTCAAATTGATCCGGAAGAAAGGTTCCTGAACCGTTTTTAAATTGATCCGGAAGAAAGGTTTCTGGACCGTATTTAAATTGATCCGGAAGAAAGGTTCCTGGACCGTTTTTAAATTGATCCGGAAGAAAGGTTCCTGAACCGTTTTGAAATTGATCCGGAAGAAAGGTTCCTGAACCGTTTTTAAATTGATCCGGAAGAAAGGTTCCTGAACCGTATTTAAATTGATCCGGAAGAAAGGTTCCTGAACCGTTTTTAAATTGATCCGGAAGAAAGGTTCCTGAACCGTTTTTAAATTGATCCGGAAGAAAGGTTCCTGGACCGTTTTTAAATTGATTCGGAAGAAAGGTTCCTGGACCGTATTTAAATTGATCCGGAAGAAAGGTTCCTGAACCGTTTTTAAATTGATCCGGAAGAAAGGTTCCTGGACCGTTTTTAAATTGATCCGGAAGAAAGGTTCCTGAACCGTTTTTAAATTGATCCGGAAGAAAGGTTCCTCAACCGTATTTAAATTGATCCGGAAGAAAGGTTCCTGGACCGTTTTTAAATTGATCCGGAAGAAAGGTTCCTGGACCGTTTTTAAATTGATCCGGAAGAAAGGTTCCTCGACTGTTTTTAAATTGATCCGGAAGAAATGTTCCTCAACCGTTTTTAAATTGATCCGGAAGAAAGGTTCCTGAACCGTTTTTAAATTGATCCGGAAGAAAGGTTCCTCAACCGTTTTTAAATTGATTCGGAAGAAAGGTTCCTGAACCGTTTTTAAATTGATCCGGAAAAAAGGTTCCTGGACCGTATTTAAATTGATCCGGAAGAAAGGTTCCTGAACCGTTTTTAAATTAATCCGGAAGAAAGGTTCCTGGACCGTATTTAAATTGATCCGGAAGAAAGGTTCCTGAACCGTTTTTAAATTGATCCGGAAGAAAGGTTCCTCAACCGTATTTAAACTGATCCGGAAGAAAGGTTCCTGGACCGTTTTTAATTTGATCCGGAAGAAAGGTTCCTGGACCGTTTTTAAATTGATCCGGAAGAAAGGTTCCTGAACCGTTTTTAAATTGATCCGGAAGAAAGGTTCCTTGACCGTATTTAAATTGATCCGGAAGAAAGGTTCTTGAACCGTTTTTAAATTGATCCGGAAGAAAGGTTCCTGAACCGTTTTGAAATTGATCCGGAAGAAAGGTTCCTGAACCGTTTTTAAATCGATCCGGAAGAAAGGTTCCTGAACCGTATTTAAATTGATCCGGAAGAAAGGTTCCAGAACCGTTTTTAAATTGATCCGGAAGAAAGGTTCCTGAACCGTTTTTAAATTGATCCGGAAGAAAGGTTCCTGGACCGTTTTTAAATTGATTCGGAAGAAAGGTTCCTGGACCGTATTTAAATTGATCCGGAAGAAAGGTTCCTGAACCGTTTTTAAATTGATTCGGAAGAAAGGTTCCTGGACCGTTTTTAAATTGATCCGGAAGAAAGGTTCCTGAACCGTTTTTAAATTGATCCGGAAGAAAGGTTCCTGTACCGTTTTTAAATTGATTCGGAAGAAAGGTTCCTGGACCGTATTTAAATTGATCCGGAAGAAAGGTACCTGAACCGTTTTTAAATTGATCCGGAAGAAAGGTTCCTGGACCGTATTTAAATTGATCCGGAAGAAAGGTTCCTGGACCGTATTTAAATTGATCCGAAAGAAAGGTTCCTGGACGGTTTTTAAATTGATCCGGAAAAAAGGTTCCTGGACCGTATTCAAATTGATCCGGAAGAAAGGTTCCTGAACCGTTTTTAAATTGATCCGGAAGAAAGGTTTCTGGACCGTATTTAAATTGATCCGGAAGAAAGGTTCCTGGACCGTTTTTAAATCGATCCGGAAGAAAGGTTCCTGAACCGTATTTAAATTGATCCGGAAGAAAGGTTCCTGAACCGTTTTTAAATTGATCCGGAAGAAAGGTTCCTCAACCGTTTTTAAATTGATCCGGAAGAAAGGTTCCTGAACCGTTTTTAAATTTATCCGGAAGAAAGGTTCCTGGACCGTATTTAAATTGATCCGGAAGAATAGTTCCTGGACCATTTTTAAATTGATCCGGAAGAAAGGTTCCTGGACCGTATTTAAATTGATCCGGAAGAAAGGTTCCTGGACCGTTTTTAAATTGATCCGGAAGAAAGGTTCGTGGACCGTATTTAAATTGATCCGGAAGAAAGGTTCCTGGACCGTTTTTAAATTGATTCGGAAGAAAGGTACCTGGACCGTATTTAAATTGATCCGGAAGAAAGGTTCCTGAACAGTTTTTAAATTGATCCGGAAGAAAGGTTCCTGGACCGTATTTAAATTGATCCGGAAGAAAGGTTCCTGGACCGTTTTTAAATTGATCCGGAAAAAAGGTTCCTGGACCGTATTCAAATTGATCCGGAAGAAAGGTTCCTGAACCGTTTTTAAATTGATCCGGAAGAAAGGTTTCTGGACCGTATTTAAATTGATCCGGAAGAAAGGTTCCTGGACCGTTTTTAAATTGATCCGGAAGAAAGGTTCCTGAACCGTTTTGAAATTGATCCGGAAGAAAGGTTCCTGAACCGTTTTTAAATTGATCCGGAAGAAAGGTTCCTGAACCGTATTTAAATTGATCCGGAAGAAAGGTTCCTGAACCGTTTTTAAATTGATCCGGAAGAAAGGTTCCTGAACCGTTTTTAAATTGATCCGGAAGAAAGGTTCCTGGACCGTTTTTAAATTGATTCGGAAGAAAGGTTCCTGGACCGTATTTAAATTGATCCGGAAGAAAGGTTCCTGAACCGTTTTTAAATTGATCCGGAAGAAAGGTTCCTGGACCGTTTTTAAATTGATCCGGAAGAAAGGTTCCTGAACCGTTTTTAAATTGATCCGGAAGAAAGGTTCCTCAACCGTATTTAAATTGATCCGGAAGAAAGGTTCCTGGACCGTTTTTAAATTGATCCGGAAGAAAGGTTCCTGGACCGTTTTTAAATTGATCCGGAAGAAAGGTTCCTCGACTGTTTTTAAATTGATCCGGAAGAAATGTTCCTCAACCGTTTTTAAATTGATCCGGAAGAAAGGTTCCTGAACCGTTTTTAAATTGATCCGGAAGAAAGGTTCCTCAACCGTTTTTAAATTGATTCGGAAGAAAGGTTCCTGAACCGTTTTTAAATTGATCCGGAAAAAAGGTTCCTGGACCGTATTTAAATTGATCCGGAAGAAAGGTTCCTGAACGGTTTTTAAATTAATCCGGAAGAAAGGTTCCTGGACCGTATTTAAATTGATCCGGAAGAAAGGTTCCTGAACCGTTTTTAAATTGATCCGGAAGAAAGGTTCCTCAACCGTATTTAAACTGATCCGGAAGAAAGGTTCCTGGACCGTTTTTAATTTGATCCGGAAGAAAGGTTCCTGGACCGTTTTTAAATTGATCCGGAAGAAAGGTTCCTGAACCGTTTTTAAATTGATCCGGAAGAAAGGTTCCTTGACCGTATTTAAATTGATCCGGAAGAAAGGTTCTTGAACCGTTTTTAAATTGATCCGGAAGAAAGGTTCCTGAGCCGTTTTGAAATTGATGCGGAAGAAAGGTTCCTGAACCGTTTTTAAATCGATCCGGAAGAAAGGTTCCTGAACCGTATTTAAATTGATCCGGAAGAAAGGTTCCTGAACCGTTTTTAAATTGATCCGGAAGAAAGGTTCCTGAACCGTTTTTAAATTGATCCGGAAGAAAGGTTCCTGGACCGTTTTTAAATTGATTCGGAAGAAAGGTTCCTGGACCGTATTTAAATTGATCCGGAAGAAAGGTTCCTGAACCGTTTTTAAATTGATTCGGAAGAAAGGTTCCTGGACCGTTTTTAAATTGATCCGGAAGAAAGGTTCCTGAACCGTTTTTAAATTGATCCGGAAGAAAGGTTCCTGTACCGTTTTTAAATTGATTCGGAAGAAAGGTTCCTGGACCGTATTTAAATTGATCCGGAAGAAAGGTACCTGAACCGTTTTTAAATTGATCCGGAAGAAAGGTTCCTGGACCGTATTTAAATTGATCCGGAAGAAAGGTTCCTGGACCGTTTTTAAATTGATCCGGAAAAAAGGTTCCTGGACCGTATTTAAATTGATCCGGAAGAAAGGTTCCTGAACCGTTTTTAAATTTATCCGGAAGAAAGGTTCCTGGACCGTATTTAAATTGATCCGGAAGAATAGTTCCTGGACCATTTTTAAATTGATCCGGAAGAAAGGTTCCTGGACCGTATTTAAATTGATCCGGAAGAAAGGTTCCTGGACCGTATTTAAATTGATCCGGAAGAAAGGTTCCTGGACCGTTTTTAAATTGATCCGGAAGAAAGGTTCGTGGACCGTATTTAAATTGATCCGGAAGAAAGGTTCCTGGACCGTTTTTAAATTGATTCGGAAGAAAGGTACCTGGACCGTATTTAAATTGATCCGGAAGAAAGGTTCCTGAACAGTTTTTAAATTGATCCGGAAGAAAGGTTCCTGGACCGTATTTAAATTGATCCGGAAGAAAGGTTCCTGGACCGTTTTTAAATTGATCCGGAAAAAAGGTTCCTGGACCGTATTCAAATTGATCCGGAAGAAAGGTTCCTGAACCGTTTTTAAATTGATCCGGAAGAAAGGTTTCTGGACCGTATTTAAATTGATCCGGAAGAAAGGTTCGTGGACCGTTTTTAAATTGATCCGGAAGAAAGGTTCCTGAACCGTTTTGAAATTGATCCGGAAGAAAGGTTCCTGAACCGTTTTTAAATTGATCCGGAAGAAAGGTTCCTGAACCGTATTTAAATTGATCCGGAAGAAAGGTTCCTGAACCGTTTTTAAATTGATCCGGAAGAAAGGTTCCTGAACCGTTTTTAAATTGATCCGGAAGAAAGGTTCCTGGACCGTTTTTAAATTGATTCGGAAGAAAGGTTCCTGGACCGTATTTAAATTGATCCGGAAGAAAGGTTCCTGAACCGTTTTTAAATTGATCCGGAAGAAAGGTTCCTGGACCGTTTTTAAATTGATCCGGAAGAAAGGTTCCTGAACCGTTTTTAAATTGATCCGGAAGAAAGGTTCCTCAACCGTATTTAAATTGATCCGGAAGAAAGGTTCCTGGACCGTTTTTAAATTGATCCGGAAGAAAGGTTCCTGGACCGTTTTTAAATTGATCCGGAAGAAAGGTTCCTCGACTGTTTTTAAATTGATCCGGAAGAAATGTTCCTCAACCGTTTTTAAATTGATCCGGAAGAAAGGTTCCTGAACCGTTTTTAAATTGATCCGGAAGAAAGGTTCCTCAACCGTTTTTAAATTGATTCGGAAGAAAGGTTCCTGAACCGTTTTTAAATTGATCCGGAAAAAAGGTTCCTGGACCGTATTTAAATTGATCCGGAAGAAAGGTTCCTGAACCGTTTTTAAATTAATCCGGAAGAAAGGTTCCTGGACCGTATTTAAATTGATCCGGAAGAAAGGTTCCTGAACCGTTTTTAAATTGATCCGGAAGAAAGGTTCCTCAACCGTATTTAAACTGATCCGGAAGAAAGGTTCCTGGACCGTTTTTAAATTGATCCGGAAGAAAGGTTCCTGGACCGTTTTTAAATTGATCCGGAAGAAAGGTTCCTGAACCGTTTTTAAATTGATACGGAAGAAAGGTTCCTCAACCGTTTTTAAATTGATTCGGAAGAAAGGTTCCTGAACCGTTTTTAAATTGATCCGGAAAAAAGGTTCCTGGACCGTATTTAAATAGATCCGGAAGAAAGGTTCCTGGACCGTTTTTAAATTGATCCGGAAGAAAGGTTCCTGGACCGTATTTAAATTGATCCGGAAGAAAGGTTCCTGAACCGTTTTTAAATTGATCCGGAAAAAAGGTTCCTGGACCGTATTTAAATTGATCCGGAAGAAAGGTTCCTGAACCGTTTTTAAATTGATCCGGAAAAAAGGTTCCTGGACCGTTTTCAATTTGATCCGGAAGAAAGGTTCCTGAACCGTTTTTAAATTGATCCGGAAGAAAGGTTCCTCAACCGTTTTTAAATTGATCCGGAAGAAAGGTTCCTCAACCGTTTTTAAATTGATCCGGAAGAAAGGTTCTTCAACCGTTTTTAAATTGATCCGGAAGAACGGTTCCTGAACCGTTTTAAATTAATACGGAAGAAAGGTTCCTGAACCGTTTTTAAATTGATCCGGAAGAAAGGTTCCTGGACCGTATTTAAATTGATCCGGAAGAAAGTTTCCTGAACCGTTTTTAAATTGATCCGGAAGAAAGGTTCCTGAACCGTTTTGAAATTGATCCGGAAGAAAGGTTCCTGAACCGTTTTTAAATTGATCCGGAAGAAAGGTTCCTGAACCGTATTTAAATTGATCCGGAAGAAAGGTTCCTGAACCGTTTTTAAATTGATCCGGAAGAAAGGTTCCTGAACCGTTTTTAAATTGATCCGGAAGAAAGGTTCCTGGACCGTTTTTAAATTGATTCGGAAGAAAGGTTCCTGGACCGTATTTAAATTGATCCGGAAGAAAGGTTCCTGAACCGTTTTTAAATTGATTCGGAAGAAAGGTTCCTGGACCGTTTTTAAATTGATCCGGAAGAAAGGTTCCTGAACCGTTTTTAAATTGATCCGGAAGAAAGGTTCCTGGACCGTTTTTAAATTGATTCGGAAGAAAGGTTCCTGGGCCGTATTTAAATTGATCCGGAAAAAAGGTTCCTGAACCGTTTTTAAATTGATCCGGAAGAAAGGTTCCTGAACCGTATTTAAATTGATCCGGAAGAAAGGTTCCTGGACCGTTTTTAAATTGATCCGGAAAAAAGGTTCCTGAACCGTTTTTAAATTGATCCGGAAGAAAGGTTCCTGGACCGTATTTAAATTGATCCGGAAGAAAGGTTCCTGGACCGTATTTAAATTGATCCGGAAGAAAGGTTTCTGGACCGTTTTTAAATTGATCCGAAAAAAAGGTTCCTGGACCGTATTCAAATTGATCCGGAAGAAAGGTTCCTGAACCGTTTTTAAATTGATCCGGAAGAAAGGTTCCTGGACCGTATTTAAATTGATCCGGAAGAAAGGTTCCTGGACCGTTTTTAAATTGATCCGGAAGAAAGGTTCCTGAACCGTTTTGAAATTGATCCGGAAGAAAGGTTCCTGAACCGTTTTTAAATTGATCCGGAAGAAAGGTTCCTGAACCGTATTTAAATTGATCCGGAAGAAAGGTTCCTGAACCGTTTTAAAATTGATCCGGAAGAAAGGTTCCTGAACCGTTTTTAAATTGATCCGGAAGAAAGGTTCCTGGACCGTTTTTAAATTGATCCGGAAGAAAGGTTCCTGAACCGTATTTAAATTGATTCGGAAGAAAGGTTCCTGGACCGTTTTTAAATTGATCCGGAAGAAAGGTTCCTGGACCGTTTTTAAATTGATCCGGAAAAAAGTTCCTGAACCGTATTTAAATTGATCCGGAAGAAAGGTTCCTGGACCGTTTTTAAATTGATCCGGAAGAAAGGTTCCTGAACCGTTTTTAAATTGATCCGGAAGAAAGGTTCCTCAACCGTATTTATATTGATTCGGAAGAAAGGTTCCTGGACCGTTTTTAAATTGATCCGGAAAAAAGGTTCCTGGACCGTTTTTAAATTGATCCGGAAGAAAGGTTCCTGAACCGTTTTTAAATTGATCCGGAAGAAAGGTTCCTCAACCGTTTTTAAATTGATCCGGAAGAAAGGTTCCTCAACCGTATTTAAATTGATCCGGAAGAAAGGTTCCTGGACCGTTTTTAAATTTATCCGGAAGAAAGGTTCCTGAACCGTTTTTAAATTGATCCGGAAGAAAGGTTCCTCAACCGTATTTAAATTGATCCGGAAGAAAGGTTCCTGGACCGTTTTTAAATTGATCCGGAAGAAAGGTTCCTGGACCGTTTTTAAATTGATCCGGAAGAAAGGTTCCTCGACTGTTTTTAAACTGATCCGGAAGAAATGTTCCTCAACCGTTTTTAAATTGATCCGGAAGAAAGGTTCCTGAACCGTTTTTAAATTGATCCGGAAGAAAGGTTCCTCAACCGTTTTTAAATTGATTCGGAAGAAAGGTTCCTGAACCGTTTTTAAATTGATCCGGAAAAAGGTTCCTGGACCGTATTTAAATTGATCCGGAAGAAAGGTTCCTGAACCGTTTTTAAATTGATCCGGAAGAAAGGTTCCTGGACCGTATTTAAATTGATCCGGAAGAAAGGTTCCTGAACCGTTTTTAAATTGATCCGGAAGAAAGGTTCCTGGACCGTATTTAAATTGATCCGGAAGAAAGGTTCCTGGACCGTATTTAAATTGATCCGGAAGAAAGGTTCCTGAACCGTTTTTAAATTGATCCGGAAGAAAGGTTCCTGGACCGTATTTAAATTGATCCGGAAGAAAGGTTCCTGAACCGTTTTTAAATTGATCCGGAAGAAAGGTTCCTGGACCGTTTTTAAATTGATCCGGAAGAAAGGTTCCTGAACCTTTTTTAAATTGATCCGGAAGAAAGGTTCCTGGACCGTATTTAAATTGATCCGGAAGAAAGGTTCCTGAACCGTTTTTAAATTGATCCCAAAAAAAAGGTTCCTGGACCGTATTTAAATTGATCCGGAAGAAATGTTCCTGGACCGTATTTAAATTGATCCGGAAAAAAGGTTCCTGGACCGTATTTAAATTGATCCTTAAGAAAGGTTCCTGAACCGTTTTTAAATTGATCCGGAAGAAAGGTTCCTGAACCGTATTTAAATTGATCCGGAAAAAAGGTTCCTGGACCGTATTTAAATTGATCCGGAAGAAAGGTTCCTGGACCGTATTTAAATTGATCCGGAAAAAAGGTTCCTGGACCGTATTTAAATTGATCCGGAAGAAAGGTTCCTGGACCGTTTTTAAATTGATCCGGAAAAAAGGTTCCTGGACCGTATTTAAATTGATCCGGAAAGAAGGTTCCTGGACCGTTTTTAAATTGATCCGGAAAGAAGGTTCCTGCACCAAATTGAAATATTTTACAGATAAAAAGGTTCTATACCCATTTAGGCTTGCTGATTTTCTCTCCTGGACCGGAATTGAATTTATTTAATATTCCTGGACCTTTAACAACACTGCAGAGAAGCCACTGAAAGATATAGAAGTAAAATAAATCAATCAGTCGTCAGTTCCTAATTTATATTCTCGTCGTCACGATAAATATACGCAACGTAGAAACCATGTAAAAATATCTCACAAAATGTTTTGGAAGTTATTTCTAAGAATTGCCAGTAGATGTCACAAGTTTGCAGACTTTTCGTACGAATCTATGCAATGATATCTGCTCGATTCTGACAAATGTTTCCTCAAGATAATTCTACTAGTAACACTAGTTTTAGAATTTAGTGCATTGATTTTATTACCTCCCACTTGACTTCTCTGTCATTCTTAGATTTTACCATCTCACAACATTATAATTAATTAATTTAATGGTATATAAAATTGTTTCCAAATGAAGTTTGAACGCGTATCGTCGCTTTCTTCTTGGTGCGTATCCACTATCGTTGATTCAAAAAGAAATAATGCAGTTTTTGTTCGTATACAAAGATAAATCAATTAAATGCAAGTTATTTTCAGCGGAATCCTGTTCAAATTCGCTCTTTTTCTCCATGTTGTTTCTCCATTTTGTCATAATTTCAGAATAAAGTAAAAATATTATACGTAAATAATTTTGGCTCGATAAAGGCAAATTATTAAAAAAAGAAGTTCCATTCAGAGTTAGTGGAAATTTTATAAGCTTCATAATGATATAGTAGCAATAGAGAATAGAAAGTGATGATCATAGCTTATAACATCATTCATTTTTCTCTCACCTTGTATCTTTCCATGTTCTTATCCTTCTATCTCTCTTCCTTCTCCTGTCTCTCTTCGTTTCTCTTTTCTCCTTTTTCGTTTTCATATTTTTTCTTGCTGTTTATATTTCTTTAATATGTCTCATTCTTTCTTCCTTGCGAAATCTCTATTTCTCTATCGTTCTTTGTCTCATATCTTTTCCCTTCTCCCTCTGCTTATATAGATTTTCCTCTCTCTTTCTCTTATATTATTCTCTACCTATCTTCTATCTCCCTCTGATTATCCGTTTCTCTACTGTTCTTTCTCTTCCTGTATCCTTCCTTTTCCCTCAGCTTTTCACTCGGTTTCTCTATCTTTGTCACATCTTTTCTCTTCTCCCTCTGCTTATCTATATCTTCACATTCTCTTATCTTTTTCTTTCTCCCTCTGATTATCCGTCTCTCTACCGTCCTTTTTCTTCATGTATCTTTCCTTTCTCCGTCAGATTTTCATTCTGTTTCTCTTATCTTTTTCTCTACCTATATTTTTCTTTCTATCTCTGATTATCCGTTTCTCTACCGTCCTTTCTCTTCCTGTATTTTCCTATGCCCTCAGCTTTTCATTTGGTTCCTCTATCGTTCTTTGTCTCTAATCTTTTCCCTTCTCCCTCTGCTTATCTATATCTTCTCTCTCTTTCTCTTATCTTTCTCTTGCTCCCTTTGATTATCCATTTCTCTACCGTCCTCTCTCTTTTTGTATCTTTCCTTTCTCCCTCTGCTTTTCATTATCTTTCTCTATCGTTCTTTGTCTCATATCTTTTCCCTTCTCCCTCTGCTTATATAGATTTTCCTCTCTCTTTCTCTTATATTATTCTCTACCTATCTTCTATCTCCCTCTGATTATCCGTTTCTCTACTGTTCTTTCTCTTCCTGTATCCTTCCTTTTCCCTCAGCTTTTCACTCGGTTTCTCTATCTTTGTCACATCTTTTCTCTTCTCCCTCTGCTTATCTATATCTTCTCTTTCTCTTATCTTTTTATTTCTCCCTCTGATTATCCGTCTCTCTACCGTCCTTTTTCTTCATGTATCTTTCCTTTCTCCGTCAGATTTTCATTCTGTTTCTCTTATCTTTTTCTCTACCTATATTTTTCTTTCTCTCTCTGATTATCCGTTTCTCTACCGTCCTTTCTCTTCCTGTATTTTCCTATGCCCTCAGCTTTTCATTTGGTTCCTCTATCGTTCTTTGTCTCTAATCTTTTCCCTTCTCCCTCTGCTTATCTATATCTTCTCTCTCTTTCTCTTATCTTTCTCTTGCTCCCTTTGATTATCCATTTCTCTACCGTCCTCTCTCTTTTTGTATCTTTCCTTTCTCCCTCTGCTTTTCATTATCTTTCTCTATCGTTCTTTGCCTCTTATCGTCTCCCTTCTCCCTCTGCTTATCTATATCTTCCTCTCCCTCTTTCTCTTGCTCCCTCTAATTATCCGTTTCTCTACTGTCCTTTCTCTTCCTGCATCTCTCCTTTCTCCCTCTACTCTTCGTTCTCTGTTTGTCTATCGTTCTTTGTCTGTCCCTCTCTCTATCCATCTATTTTTCCTTTCTCCCTCTGATTCTCTCTCTTTTTCTCTCGCATTGTTCTATATCAAGTGTTGAGCGTCTACGCATGGGTCTGCGAGCTATGAACTCATTGGGGTTGTAGTACACGTCCACATTGCCGGAGGTCACTCTCTTGTAAGCTGTGTATGCCTCGTACAGTTTCAGGTAGTCGTTGTATGCAATGTTCAGGTTGTAGTTCTCACGCGGGAATATCTCGTTCCTGCCATTTTTGAGGTAGATGTTCTTGATCTTGCAGTTGTCGAACTGACTCGAATCTTTTTCTTGGTTGTTGTCCTCCCCTGTCTGGAAGAGCACGACCACAAAGTCTGGCATATCGTACCGGATGCTGTTAAACTGTGTGGTCACGTCAAATTCAAAATGGTTGCCGGAGGCAGGTTTCTGCACGCACTGGTAATCGTAAAATTGGATGGGTACTTGGGGATTCTTCAAAATGTCTGCTTTGTACTTGAGAGCGTAGTTAGTTTCGTATTCCACTACGGGCATGCGCAGCTCCATGGACTGGATGATGCACTTGGCAGGATCGGGTAGTGTGTTGGGAAGTGCTGAACCGTCTGCACTCAATGCGATTACGAGATACAAGAAAATATATCGGTGGGGAGGGTGTGTAGATAATTGGCACCAAGAACTCAGAGTTTGGTTTGAACGTAGCGATAATACCTGTCTGCTTGTGACTCCCTGGGATGCCGTCCGAGGATTTGGTGATCATACCTTCTGCCACATTGCAATGTATGTTCAGAGTCTCAATGGCTAGAAATTTAGGAATGTTAGCACCGATTTGCTTGATGCCAGGTTCGAGCTTTGTGTTGTTCTCGAATCCCAAAAGCTCTCCGATGGTACCCAGATCTACGGTTTCCGTGGCAGATACCAGTTCCACCCTGTGAGTTACAGAATTTTGCGACAGCAGTAAACTTCTTGGCAATTGAGCCTGCAAGGTAGACAGATTGTTCTGGCCAGGGGTGATGCTGATTTTTTCGCTGCCAATTTTGATGGTATTGTTGTGTACCGTCACATTAGGTATCAGGTACATGCTGTAGAATGCACGAAGAGCAATAGATTTAGGATAGATGATATCGTCATGCAATGCTAGTTTCAGAAGCGAAGTCTCGCTTGTGAGATGGAATACTCCCATAGTGCTTCAGGTGCCACAATGCTTTCTGGAAATCCTCGATTGTTGGGTTATTTAATTGCGAGAGGAAGACAAGCTTGGAAACGCAGAGATGGCCACAGTTCACATCGCTGAAACCCTGGATGCGTTCGTCATTGTAGTAGAGGTTGACAACACTGAGATACTTTACCAACCCAGCAGGTGGTGTACCTCCGAAGGAATCGAAAACAAATGCTTTGTTGTTGTTGGCTTTGAGGTAGCATATCCAATGTGTACCTGGATTTTCGTAACTGTCTAGGTTAACCACACCACACTCTTTTTTTTCACAACGGAGGGTAGAGAATCGGACATGAAAACGCTCCTGAAGTGCTTGATCCCCAACGATTCGATCAAAGATTCAATATCGAAGTCGGACAGGGGCTCTTCTTTTTTTAAAACTTTTTCAAAGCTTCGAGGTTGTTCTTTCGCTTCCAGGTCACACCTTTCTCCTTCTTCTCCATAGACAGGTTGTGGCGTTTCTGCTCTTCCAGCTCGGCCTTGTTCTTTTTTGCATCGATGACGGTCTTGGCAATGGCGGCACTACCTCCTGCCAAGCTGCCTACAGCACCCAAAGCTGCCAAGATAACCGGGATGCTGAATATGAAACCTCCAGTCTTCTGCTGCTTCCGCGAACCTTGTAACCTCCTCAACTTAGGAATGCTGAGCAGCAATATCATTCCATGACCTTTTGCCAAGCAGGAATGTTTCTCCTCGCGTTGCTTTTTGGTGAGCATTCCATCTAATGTTCCGAGAGACTTGAGGTTTGCGTAGGGTATTTGGTAAACGACACCTCTGGGCT
The DNA here is from genome assembly GCF_977018435.1 of Lepisma saccharinum. Lineage (NCBI taxonomy): Eukaryota > Metazoa > Arthropoda > Insecta > Zygentoma > Lepismatidae > Lepisma > Lepisma saccharinum. Next base: position 45,896,947 of record NC_139241.1, on the reverse strand, counting down.
TCATGGTGATAGTATGTTATTTATATATGGTGGAAGGGTAAGAAAAAATGTCTGCTTTGCCTAATGCAATGAAGTGATGAAAGGTTGGTTATACAAGTTGTTGTTTTTTTTCACAAGGAGTATATTTAGTTACAATCCCCAGCCTAAGTTTTCTTTTGTGTTCATGGCGATGGTCGTACCCAATGCGGCAACCCGTTCACCTAGCGAGGCATCTCTGCTTACGATTCTCCCGAAAGCCGCATGCTCCAACTTTCTGTCAGCATCATGACGTGCGTCAAGATCGGTGTGAGTATTGTAGGCAATGTCGTGGTCCTTGCATGCTGCGTCCAGTGGGTTCATTTCCTTGTCCCCTCTTTCCAGTCGCTGTTCGAGTTTCTTACCCGGACCGCAGTACTGGTAACCTGGCAGGTGCATCTCGAAGGGTAGCTTGTTGATAATATCGTTCACCAAACCTCGACCCTCGGCTACATTCCAGAATTTGGGAGGCAGGGTGTTGATGATTTTGATAAGGTAACCTATACCGTTGTTGTCGTTGACAATGAAGTTGGCAAGCTTCGTGCTAATCATGTCCATGATGCCCACCTTCTCGTTGTGGAAGTTGCGATTGCCTGCATTTTCTTCGCCTGCGATAACCAGCAATCGATCTACAAGCTTTCTTACGTCGTCTACCCACACAAACTCCTTGGGCAAGGTGTTGTAGAGTTTGACACCGCTGCCAATCTTGAGCTGGGTCCATATTGGCTTGATGAGGTTCCTGTACTTTTCTCCACTGCTAGATTTCACGCGATTCTGTGTTGCATCGTTGTTTTGGTAGTGTGTCCGTCATGATCAAAATTTCTGTGTAACTTTGGTAATCCTCGTCTGTATAATCTTTAGGTTGCTTCTTAGTGATAAGTTCCCACAGTCCCACCGTGCCAGGATACCTGGTCCAACTGTTCTTCTCGCCCAAATTAACTTTAACGTCGTCGCCCTCGAACGTGACTTTTGACTTTCCAATCTTCCAAACCACACCCTCGTTATGTTCCATGGTCGGGTACAATCCGAATACCTCGTCTTTTTCGAATTTCCCAGTGCTTAGGTAATCCCTCGCCAACGGACCCAGCTTGACTAGCTTGTCCGAAGAGGTACTGCCTAGGGCCTGACGTCTCGGAGTCGGAGCAAGTTCGAACGAAGTAGTGTGAATGCTGGATATCGGTGTGGGAATGGTATAATTTCGAACAGTAAGTGGCACAAGCTCGTTGATTAACTCTTTGTTTTACTCGGTAACATCTTTGATTTTCTTTACCAAGTCCACTGATGGCATCGATGATAGATTGGTCCTGACGCTTTTTCTATTCGTAAATTCCACGATTCTCGGATTTCCAACCCTTAAACCGTTTTGCCAGGTAGCTACGCAGCTTTAGGTTGTCGTCTGCAAGTTTGCATTTCATTTTTGTTTTGTATGTAGTTATTTATAATAGGTCAAGACGTTTCTTGTAACGTTGCAACGTTTAGAAAATTATTAATTTTTATTCTGTATTTTCTGTTATTGGGTTTCCACGTCATGTCTATTGTGACAAATCCAAAATCATCTTGGTTCCAGCATGAAGAGCAAAATTTGGAAAAACTTTTGGAGAAAACAAACAGATGCCTGTTCTTCCAGTTTAACCAGTTGGGTGCAAGAAGAAAATTATCAATAAGTAACGTTGCTTTTTCACATCCAGAAGGTTCAACAATGAGGCAGCGAATGTTGTCGGGTAGAAGCTCGCCATTTTTCCTATCCTGACGTTCCGATGGAAAATCTGGCAGTCGCCGTACTACATCCAAAGCACCCGTTACACAATCACCTCATTTGCGTCTATCCAACTTTTTTACTCGAGTCCCAGCCATTTCACCAACAGTTTGTCACCTTTTCTACGTAATACTTTTTCAATAAGATATGTGTCGGGGTATTTTGTTTTAGAAAGTTCCTCTTCGTAAAATCTTCCTTTCAGAATTTCGTCGCGATTATCTTTTATTATATACGTGTGACGGTTTCCAAGTAAGACTCGAACTACGGTGAAAAGTTCCGTACTCTAATTTTTAGTAAAACCTTTTCAAACGCACGCTTAAATTTACTGATTCTTACCTGATCTCCATTTTGTATTTCGGTTTCTTGCTTGTAAATTTGTATTTTGGACAATAAACCGTAAAAATTAAACGCTGCTCGTCAGATTTGTTGACGTCAGCTCGTTTCATGTTTATCGTGCGATGCAAACTGTGATTATAGCTGTTAACAAGTTCCGGAAGCATGTCGTGCCACTTGTAATTCCCCTGAAGCGTGAATTGTTTCCACATGCGTGTTTTGAGAGTTCGGTTGAAACGTTCCAATACGCTGGCTTTGATGTGGCTTAAAGGTCGAGTAATGTTGAATATTTTGTTTTTGAATAAATTGCCGAAAGACTGAGTTGTAGAATTCTTTTCCGTTGTCCGTTTGAAGAAATCGAGGTCGCCTGCCACTTTCATCGAAAATAGTTTTGAATGCTTCCACTACACAGGTTCCTGTTTTTGCCTTGAGGGGTAAAGCCCACGCAAATTTTGAAAATGTGTCTATAACGGTGAGAAGATACTTGTATGCCTTGTTGATTTTATATAAATTTAAGTTGCCACTGCTCATTTCCACAAGGTCAGCTTGCCACAGGTCGTCTATGTTTTTGGTTACTACCGTCAATCGTTTGTAGTTTCGCCGTGCAGGTTTGTGCAGCTCGTTCACAATAGCCTGCCTAGACATTGCCCGAAAATAAAAATATAGCTTGGATGGGATTTCTGGCTGCAGACAATGCCGGGTTTTCTATGTACAACTTGTCACCTATTTCTATGTCGATAATTTGAGTGGCATCTTCGGCATAGACAGTCTCGCGAGTTTCGGGGGTGGGTGAAATCGACCAACTCCACTCCTCTTATTTTAGGCTCGTCACTGATGTTCGTCACGGTCATGGTTGGGTAGTGGGTTGCGTGAGGCAAAGACCAGTATGAAACCTTGACGAACTGAAGTGTGCCAGCGATGAAAAACTGGTGATAGGCTTTGGCAGGAGTCAGCATGTAGAGTTTGGCACCCGGATGGAAGAGTGAGGAAAATTCCCTGTTTGGAATCCTGTACAGTTCGATGACAACAGTGGACTTGAGATTATCGATGCTGGCGTTCAGGGTGTTCACGTTGGTTGGACCCTTGCTCTCCACATCTTCCAATCTACCGTTTATTGATTCCAGGTGTTCCTCGATAGCATGAACAACAGTATAATAGTCAGGCTTGATCTTGACATCGACAATAAGCCTTTTGAATGTTTTGTTTAAGTCATGTAGTTGGGTGCTGAAATTGGCTATGGCCGATTCCTTGCTCGCCTCCATGCTGCAATTTGCTCTTTCACATTGGCGATAATCTGCTGTAAACTTTCCACGAGTGTCAACTTGGAGCTCTGGGTTGCGAGGTCGTGGACCTGGGTTCTAATTTCTGCAAACAAGCCATGTAGCTCGCTGATGTACTGGTTGGTTGGCAAGGTTGCAACAGACTCTCGAAGCAATTCAATTTCGGTTTGGATGTTTTTGATGTCTTCGGATTTGAGTATTCGGTTGAGAGCCCTCTTCACGCTTTTCAATTCCTGCGAGGTAGGCAGGGTGGCCACCGTGTTTTGGAGCGACTCCAAAGCTTTTTTCATAGCGTCCAACTCTGAGGCAGCAGCAGCAGCGCGTATACCTTCTTGTAATTGTGTTATGTCGTCCTGGGTGGGGGTGGATTGTTGCAAAGGTTCCAACTTAGTCTGTATGTCGTCGATCAAGTGATGAAAATGCGACAACTCTGATTCCGTGTTTAGATTTTCCAACTTGGTGATCTGCTGTTGGATGCTGGCCAGAGTATCCCTGATGCCAGGCACTTTGGATTCCAGTGCTTCGTGTACGTTTGCCAGATCATTTTTGGTGATGGCGAGAGCATCCTCAATATGGGCTATGGTGCCTTGCAGCTTCCCGAAATCCTTGTAGGTCTCAAGTTGGAGTTTGATGTTGGCCACGCTACTTGCAATGGCGTTCAGCTCGCTGGACGAATGTAGATTGTCGATGAAGTCCTGTAGCGTTTGGAGTTTAGTTTTAACTTCGTTGATGGCTGCATGCAAAGCGTCCGTTTGAAGCTCAGCCTTGATGCTTTCCAACGTAGGAATTTCGAACGATTGAAATTGTTCGTGCAAATTTGGCAATACTTGCATTCACGCGATCGTAGTCATCTTGAGTTTTTATACTCTGGATAATGTTTTGCAGTTCAGTCTGGATGGTGCTAGTTTGGTCCTGGAAGTGTCGCTTCAGCTGTTCCACGTCAGAAGTTTGCGTTTGCTGCAGCTTCACAAGTTTGTTTTGGAGCTTGCCTACACTCAGTGCCAAGTTGTCGAAGATGTCTATTGACGCGAGGTCGGTGTACCTTTGCAGCAGTGATTATATAAAATTTAATGGGATATCACCAACTTAAAATTCAACCTGATAATACTATTCTCTATGAAAAACTCTATGACCTTACTTGTTTTTTTTCCACCAAATTATATGCTTCTAGTCTCCTATACTTTGGTGGAGCCCGTTCGGGTTCTATCCCCCGCGATGTGGGTTCCTCTGCCGATCCAGGAAAGGTGAGAAATCAGCACTGTGCTCTGACTTATATAGATTTATAGAGCCAATAGAAATCTTGCTTACTTAAACCAATCAGAAAACACCATGTATAAATTATTAGCCAATCAAAATCTTCATTTCTCGTGGAATTCTAACTTGATTTGATATTTCACATCACCCACTTTCCTTTGAAATGTTTGCGTTGAATTCAATATGGCTGTCAACAATATGTCCGACCTGCGTTTGACACACACAGCTAGAGATCTCCCTGTGCCTAACATATTTCTTTCATGACCAGGATAACTCCTTTACATTTTGTAGGGGGTGTTAAAGGACTTTTGACTCGTCATAGTTCATGTAATGAGGCTTTTATCAGTCACATAGTTAAACATATTATTTTGTATCTACTGATCCCATGGCAGTCCCAGAATGATTTTTTGATATATTTTAGAGTATGGCATGAGGGACCAAATATATTTTTTTTCACGATTTTTGGTGATGACATGTTTTGAGATATTCAAGGTCAAAAGTCAAGGTCACGTGACAAAATTATATTTTTATCCAAAGGTGGACTTGTTATATATCACTAGAAAGCTTGTTCAATTCCCTGTACAATAAGCTTTATTTGAGCTTCGTAGGTGAAATAGGGGCGGAGTTACAGCACATTTAGTATAGCTAAGCGGGCTCAAAACGGGCAATTTCTGCTAACTTTGACCTTGAATAATTTAACAATTACAAGACGCACGAGACTAAAAATTTTCATAGTTACTAAGTTCCATGCATAGTTTCAACTCCCCAAATTTCATGAAAATCGGAGATGGTCAGGTTGGAAATTGCACATATCTGTGTTGATTTGGCGTGGAATGACTCAGAGGTCTAATAGAACAAGATACGGCGGTACGAGAAATATGCAAATTTAAAGATATTTTAGCGAATTACGCCGGCATAAGCTAAGTTCGTATTGCTAGAAGGCCTTCGTCGTTGCAAGTCACCTAACCCATTCACTGGCAAAAAGAGTTAAAAATGTTGACGTACTGGAAAAAAATGACTTGTCCCCCTCAAGCATTCATCGAGTTCCAACATTTGCACATAGATGGCTCTGTTATTGCAAATGAAATAACTGGCTGAATTGTATTGCCCAATTCACTTACCATGAGGTCTACAGTGGAGGTGTGTGAATGGAGTGCTAAAAGAGCTTTGGGAAGGTAAAAAATCAGTATGATAATGGGAATGTTGGTGGGTTGGAGTTTACATTTTATACATGTGCACAAGGGAAACTTTACTTTTTTTATCTGTGAAGGTTCTAAGGTGGGAGAACATGTTGGAAAAGCACTAGTATATACATAGACCAAAGTTACATGGTTCTAGCTCCCATAGGAGTCGAGATACTCAACGTCTTATAAAAATGTCTTAAGACAAATATCTTAATCTTTAAGAAAGTCGACTTCCGGTCTGTCAAGATGTTACTTCCGGTCTGTCAAAATGTTACTTCCGGTCTGCCAAGAAAATTTTCTTAAGACAAATATCTTAAGACGTTTTCTAAGACATTAATTTTCTTGACTCCTAATTAAGGTAGGATGATAATTATAGGTTTGTTGGATAGAGTTTGACGAAAACTTCTCGACTAGCAAACAAAATGAATTCCATCCCCTCAAGTTTCGGAAATATATACATTTCTTTATTTTTTAAGAAACTTGATTTGCTGGCTTAGTTTGACTCTAATTCGAAAATTTTAATAGCATTCGATAAAAAATTAGAAGTACTCTACAACCTATTAGACAGATGATGATTAGTCCTTGCTGGTTCCGAGTTATTTTAGATTAAAATTTAAAGATGTAATTTCTAAGATGTTTTGTAATTCTTAAACTATGGGCTGTAGGAAAACGATTCTTGCTTTATCTGCTATTGCTCGACGAGTTCTATAACTGCGAGCCCCCTACTGTGCCAACTTCTATTTGTGGGTTAGCTTCGCCTGTGAAATATCATATGGTGAAATTTTTGTGGAGTAAGTTGGCGACACTGCGAGCCGGCCACTGTGGCCCCTCCAAAAGTAGTAGGGGGCATTGAACCAACTCCACGACATACGTCGTGAAAAGGGGGGGCTCACACATAATAAAAAAATACACCGTAGCCGTTTTCGCTGAGGGCCCCGACCTACAAAAAAAATAAGGCCTCCAAATACATCGTAGGCGTTTACGTTGAGGCCCCCACCTACAAAATATAAGATTGAGCAAAAAATAGGGCTAGAACATCGTCAAATGCTATAAAATGAACAAAAAATACATCGTAGCCGTTTACGCTGAGGGCCCACCTACAAGGATAACAGAAACAACCATTTTTACACTTTGTAGGTCATTTTAACCAGTAAAAGGCTGTAAAAAAGTGAATAGGTTAAGTTATATCACGTAAGATCATGGCATACCTACAAAGATGAGGCTCCAAAAATGAGATTGAGCAAAAAATAGGGCTAGAACATCGTCGAACGCAATAAAATACATAAAAAAATCATCAAAATATGTCACAACTGAGGTTAAATACTAGGCATACCTACAAAGATTACTTAGAAACAATACGTTTCCACTACTATTGTTCAACAAGTGCCTCATCTAAATACTGTTCATACGCACATTTGGCTGCTTGTTGTTTGATTCTCACTACGAATTGAGTAACTGATTCTCCTTGAGACTGAATACATTTTCGAAACTTGGACCTTTCTGTAAACTTGTTTGGTTTTGGGCCTGAAGTGTTTAATCATTTTGTCGTGAATGACAGCATATGATAGATTATATGGCATTTCAGGAGCCGAAATATTGCGAAGTACTTTGAAAGCCTTTGGACCAATGACGGCTAATAAAACTGCTGCCTTTCTTTCATTTGCCACATTCTGAGCGAGACAGAGTTGATCAAAACGCATGAAATAATTTTCGATATCTTCATTTTCTTCAACAAATTCGCTGAATGTAATGTTGAGAGCCATGTTGTTGAAACTTCACTTTACATTGACTGATAGAAATAACTGGAAAATATAAAAGTTACGATGCGTAACTGAAACTTGCTTTTGCTTAAGCGTGAACAAAATTAGCAAACTGAATGTTACCTGTAAAACACCGTCTTGTTGATTCGCTACATGAAATCTTACTAGTCATAATCCCGTGCCGATAAAGTCATAAATTCATCCTGACGATATGATTGGAATCCTTCAAATTCTCTATTCACTGTCCACAGCGCCAAATTGATAGGTTCGAAGTGAAGGACATGATAACGTGGCACAAGCTAAAAACCAGACGGTGAACAATTAACATATTTAATAGAAACTGGACATTATGTTCGAAACATTCAAGTACATTGAAACCATGATATAGAAAGAATTACACAGAATACATCTGCTTATTATTTATCTTCTTCTGGCCGTGAAGACCATACCTTGTAGGCATATCATAATACCTGGACCGTATCAGATACACATCAAATTTGTTCGTTTAATCTGTATTTTCATTCTTCTAAGTTCTCTATCACAAGGGGATATAGAGATTCTCTATCCAGGCGATGGATATCTCAATGGTTTTGTAGCTATGATTCTCCAGTCCCTTCCACCCACTTGTCTTATTTATTTACTTTATTCATATCAACTCACGAAATACCATGAATGTAACGAAAACACACAGATATAGTTAGAACAAGAAACACACCTCGCGTCGAAGGTACCAGACTTGAATACTGGTTTTTTGCGAGGGTGATTATTCCTGTCTGTTTATCATCTTTTTCTAAAAAAAAATCCACTTTAAATTAGCAATCTGAAAATAAACTTGCCTTTGAATCGACTACTTGCGAAGAAGTTTGGTGTTGTCTCGTTTGGAGTGTTGGTTATCGTGTTGGATTAGCATGCGCGCAACCCGAGTTCGAGCCCAACGGAAGGAAAGTTTTTTTTTCTAATTTCATCCAACCTTATTTATAAAACCGAGGTTTCTGCAAAACCTTTTGAATTGCATGCCACTTCGTATGTTGGTAATCTGAAAGCAGCAAAGATGAAAATTTGACGATCCGAAGCGACGATGTACTGTGTGTTGAAAAAACGCAGTTATTTATTAGCGAAAAACGTGCAGCCACGTGAGCATTGAGGACACTTTCTAGTTGTCAGTGCTAATACTGCAGTAGCTACAGCCTGTCAACACACAACTAGTACTTTCACGTTCCCCGTAAAATGATTACCTTTCCACGTTTCAAAATCATGAGTGCTGTCTAAAGCAATACTTTGATACTTGCGTTTGCATGTTCGAATCTAAAGTAATACGAATATTTTTCCCCAGCAAATGACATTGAAACCATTAATAACTGTTTGCAATGTGATATTGATATCATATATGGAAAGAATAAAAATGGAGAATTTCGCTTAAAACAACTTATAAATATATTAAATTATGTGGATAACTTATGTTAAACGTACGATGCACGATCAGAGAGTCTGAATGTAGCATTGAAAACTGTAGAGAACAATGACTGACTAATGAACAGTGAAAAGTTTTCTATGCTCCAATCGGATTTTATTTATAACTATAAATAAACAAGGGGGAAGGACACAGGTTGGTATGATGAACTAAATTATAATCTAAAAGCTTTAATTGAAGAAACAAAACACGTTCACGGTCAAAGATAGGGCATTCAATTTCAGGCACATTACACTAACTGAAAGTCTATTTTCAAAATTAATAGTATCACCCGTTTTTTACCTTTTTCTCAGTTGTCACACATGTCTATTTCCTCCATATTCTCTGTATTCTCATTGGGACAAATTAACATATCCATGCCCGAACCTAGTATTGGTAATATTGTACGCTAACCAACAATTCCCGAGGAAAAGTTTGATACGCGGCATAGGCGCAAGTGGTTCGAATCCCACTTTAATCTATAGATCCAGTTTTCTTACTGTGCATAAAGTGAACTTAAAAAGAAGAAAAAATCGAGGAAAAGCGCTTGAAGGTTTCTATGAGTTCCAAGTGCCTTGATGAGGCGAAGCTATTACATGATTTTAGAGTGATCAAGTGGCCCTGTGGTAGTGGATAAGTTTCACGTAAAGAAGGCTTTGGGTTCAATCCCCTTTCTATTGCCCTATTTTTTTGAAAAATATCTCGAGCAACAAATTATTGCATTTTATTTAGTAATTTATTGGAGTAAAGGTTAAATACATTTTTACTTTATTTTTGGGTGGAAATCTTTACTTTACCGTTTTAAGTTTTATTTGTGAAAATTATTTTTTACAATAGTTTTTCACATTTCTCATCATTTTACAAACATACTCAATAAAATGTTATGCCTGGCGAAAAGTATACATTTCTTTCGAGAAAATGATCCAGAAATACATATAATATACTATTCACAAGAAATTATCGTAATCGTTTGGAAAACAAAATTCAATTCAAAATTCAACAATTCGCACAGCTAATAAAATAAGAATGTTCGCAATAAATAAATTGAAATATATAGTCGCTCGAGATAAGAAAAAAATTGGAGGCAATCAAACGGGAATCGAACCCAGTATCTCCTGCGTGTCAAACTAACACGCTACTACCCCACCACCTGGTTTTCTGTCAGTCGGACAATATAATCCTCTTTTGAGTAACGCTTGCTAAGTTTCTAATCTTTGAAGCGCTTGTAATTGTTGTTGTGTGTCACGGAGATATGTTAACTGCAACATTTGAGCACACAATCCAAACTTACGTAAATTTTATACACAGAAAACAAGGGTTTTCTGCACATAATTACGGAGCACACGCTCTGTCAAGGACTTGAAGGAACCTCGCAAAAGTTACCGTGGTTTCTCTGCAGTTCTGACAGTTGGCCCCGGAGTCACGTGGTATCTGCCTATCAGTCGACATGACCTTGTGCCTGCAGAACCAGCAGACTGAAGTGAACGAAGGTATTTTACGTGATTTGTAAGCTGGAACAAAACATGCCACTCGTTACAACAGACTGAGGTTTGTCTTCAGCTTTGGGACAGACAAACCGCACTAGGCATACAGACAGAGTATAATGTATAAATATATTGTAGAGTATAATAAAGTGTCTCCTCACACTGACAATTTTATTGCCTTTTTTGGGAGTTATTTGAACACAGAAACGGATCTTATTATTGAAGTCGTATCTCATGTCATGGCTTGATTCAGTATGCTGATCAGGTTTTCTGACAAGAGCAGGACAGGCTAAAAAAGAACAGTAATTTTCTACCACTTATATCTGCTTCCTTCCTCATCCGGTATAAGGCAGACGACCACATACCACAAATATGTAAGAGAACTATTACTAATTTGGTAACTTGTCTTGCAATTGAATTTCTGGCATGAACAGCTGCGAAGCAACAAAGGCTTTCCTTTTTTAAAATTACACTGAATAATTGTTAATTGATTAGGATACTCAAAACTAAAAATTCCCATGCAGTACACAAGAAATTCTAAACACACTCTAAAACATACTACTGTTCGTTTCAACGTATTATTTCAAAAATCAACACACAAAATAAAGGGCATGCTCAAGGAAAATTATGTTTCTGTGATTATCAAGTGCATTACGTAGTGAACATCAAGTTTGGATTTGCCGGTTATCCAAATATTATTAATTTTGAAAATAATCTTTCAGTTACTGTAATGTGCCTGAAATTGAATACCCTATCTTTGACCGTGAACGTGTTTTGTTTCTTCAATTAAAGCTTTTAGATTACAATTTAGTTCATCATACCAACCTGTGTCCTTCCCCCTTGTTTATTTATAGTTATAAATAAAATCCCATTGGAGCATAGAAAAACCTTTCACTGTTTATTAGTCAGTCATTGTTCTCTACAGTTTTCAATGCTACATTCAGACTCTCTGATCGTGCATCGTACGTTTCACATCAGTTATCCACATAATTTAATATATTTATAAGTTGTTTTAAGCGAAATTCTCCATTTTTATTCTTTCCATATATGATATCAATATCACATTGCAAACAGTTATTAATGGTTTCAATGTCATTTGCTGGAGAAAAATATTCGTATTACTTTAGATTCGAACATGCAAACGCAAGTATCAAAGTATTGCTTTAGACAGCACTCATGATTTTGAAACGTGGAAAGGTAATCATTTTACGGGGAACGTGAAAGTACTAGTTGTGTGTTGACAGGCTGTAGCTACTGCAGTATTAGCACTGAAAGTGGAAGGGACTGGAGAATCGTAGCTACTGAACCATTGAGAAGATATCCATCTCCTAGATAGAGAATCTCTATATCCCCTTGTGATAGAGAACTTAGAAGAATGAAAATACAGATTAAACGAACAAATTTTATGTGTATCCTTTCGTCAAAATGCCTAGAAAACAATATTACATACTTCTTCACTAATTGAAAAGAATAAAAGAAATGTCTTTGGTGGGGATCGAACCTTGACCTAACTGATCAAATCTCTGTACACTAACCAACACTCTATCCATAACAACGTGTTTTATTTTTTCCAGTCAGTCTGTTTCCTTCCTCAACACCTGACGACAAAAATGCATCTTAATTTCTCTCATAATTGTTTCATTGTCTATTAATAGAAACCAAGTATGTCAAAAATAGACGCATTCTTTCTGTGAAAAATCCCATGTTTCGCACATCGTTTTTCTCCATTTACTGTTATTTGGACATTCACTTGGAAGTTCAAACTTAGCTTCGTGTGTTTGTTTTCACTTGCATGTGTGTGAGAAGAGTGGTGTGCACGTGTGTTTGATATTTTTCTGGGTATTATTTTCGTTCAAAGCATTAATATAATTGTAAAATATGGAATTTACTATAATGCAAGGAGTGAAAATATAAACCCAGTCCGTCAGGTTCGTTCCCAAACAACATTAAATAATGGAACGTGACGTGGACCGAGTATTATTCCATAAGGGTGGGCAAGGACAATTTCACGGCTAACCATGAAAGCCTCTGACGATGATTGGGTTACACGTCTCCATAAGTGACCAATGAAATCAGGCCCCTCAACCCATCTTGAGGGTGTTCTCCTATGCACGTGTAGGCTTCAGAGCGAGCAACGGTTCTGGAGCGTTCTAGGAAGTGAGTGAGCGAGGCAGGATGCTTCGTCGGTTGCATTCTGGCAGTGGGAAACATCTTGTCCTCTGATTCGTGACCAACAGTGAAGCGTTGCAGAGGAAACAGGGGGGTAGTTCCATGTAAAGGAGGGCACCTTCTCAGTATTTATTTTACCTCTCAATGCAATAGACTCTTCAACTTCCCTGCTGCTTAGTGGGGAAGCGCAGTGTGTAGACAAGAAGCTCGCTGCATACGTACACTGTCTCGGGAATCTGTGGAGCACGACCGCGCATAATGGTAGAGAAGGGGAGAAAGCGAGTGGGTGATGGAAAGCAGTGGGCGCTGCTGCAAACGCCTTGTAGATGCAGTCGCATTTCATTGGTCGATCACGCCAGAATCTTACTTACGCAGACACTTGTCGTCGTTCCTTTGTTTCATAGATAACCGAAGCAGTGTGATGACCAAGCCTAACTTAAATTTACACTTATAGATGGGGTGAACTTATAAAATCGTCTTTATTGGCAATTTATTGATAGTTTTAGACGACTGACGCACTACCGTAATTTTAGATGCACAAAAGTCTCAATGCAATCGCCCCCGCCACCCCTTTTCTTAAACTGATAACGATTGGTTTAAGAAGTTCTAGCCAAACCTTCCTTTTCATGTGTAAATACATGAAAAATGGCTTTAAAAATAATATTCATTTAGTTACGTTCATAATTTATTCTTGCGGTTTTTGGATCTTCAATTTTTCATTATGTTAATTTGTACTGTTTGTTGTTATATGGATGATCAGCAATAAAGTCAATTCAATTCAATCTACCCAAGGATCATGAGGTTCCGTTGCTCATCACAGCAACCAACAACTTTATGAGATAAGACTTCCATTTGGCACTCCTCACCAGAGAGCTCACCGCACCTCGGAAATATTTGTTTTTCGACAAACTTGCATAAAAACTTGTATAAAAAATACTTAATGAAAAGAAACAGTCGTAAATCTCGAACGAAAATCTCATTCCAAATGTAAATTCCATAAGAAATCGAGGAATTTATGAAATTATGTGTCCCATGTGAGACAAACAAAATTAGTCACCACAGTAACGCATTCGCTACACTTTCAGTTCGTTCGAATTCGCCAGCAAATTGGGGACTGATTCACAGGTTGGTACCACTTTCATTATATACTTGATGCAGAATGTTCTTTGGGTCTTTTTCGGGCTGTTGTTGCTTTTGAAGATATTCTTTCACCGGAAATATCCTTTTTGGAAGGCTAGAGGACGCCAAATTTGCAACACACACACAGTCTACTGCGGTTTAAGATAATATGAACATGCAGACCACAGTATAGTGATGTTTCCTGTAAACTTTTGAGCCGGTATGTTTTATAACAAGAGGGATGCCAGGGCACATAAAAAAATAGAAAAAATATCCTTAAAATAACGAAAATCCGTGTTAAAAAGTAAGAAATTTCGTTTCATTTGATCCGTCTCTCTCTCTCTCTCTCTCTCTCTCTCTCTTTCTCTCTCTCTATTATTTTCTCTCCCCTCAAAACAATGTGATGATATTTACTATAACAATCAGTAATCACTAGGACTGGGTCGATAGCGATACTTGAAGATCGTAATAATTTAAAGGTGTTCAAAATATTGATCAATATTATTGTGTTAGTGTTCTACTCCAATGTATGCATCAATTTACCAAGAATTTTGTTTTAAAATATTCAAGAATTACATCAGAAGCCGACCTCCGTGGCGGAATGGTTAGCGCAGGCCTCATCGTCGCCAGGCGTTCCGGGTTCGAATTCTATCCTGGGTATTCTTTGTGAGTGTTGCTTCATCAATTGCATCACATCATCAAGGCCATCTTCGCAATTAGCCAAAAGTGGCAGAAAATCTAAGTAATATAAACCAAATCGACCAATTACATCAGAATATTAAATACATGCTATGTAATAACAAAATTCAGTTTTTACCTCAAAGTTGGTGCAAAATAGAAAGATAGTTCGAATTTTGCATGGTTTCTGGTGAGCAATTACTGAAAGGATTTGGCACTAGTGAACAATTACCAAAAGGATTCGGTACCGGTGAACAATCAGAAAAAATGATTTTGCTGCTGAACAATTACTAAAATAATTTGGCACTGGTGAATAATTACTAAAAGGATTTGGTACTGATGAACAATTACTAAAAAGGCTTTGGTACTGCTAAGCCATTTCTGGAAGGATTTGGTACTAGTGATCAATTACTAAAATGATTTGGTATTGGTGAACAATTACTAAAAGGATTTATTTTGATTTTTTTTATTTGATTTAGTTTATTTTACTTCGCGTTTTGTTCCTCTTGGCTAATTTGCTAAGATGGGGATGAGTGATGAAATGATGAAATTGATGAATGGACATTCACAAACAACCAAGCCCGACCGGGATTCGAACCCGGGACCCTTGGCGTCGCAGCGCGATGTGCTAACCACTTTTTTTATTATTAATTATTATTTATTTACAATTTTTCTTTCATACAGTAATTTTACAGGTTTTGGATAACAATAGTTCTTTTCACATTCCACAGCACCTTTAAAAAATGTGCGAATAATATTTTTCTTTTATCTTGAGACACTTTATGATATTCCTGTTTAACATATATTAAAAATTGATCATGAAAATCTATACCTTTATATATGCAGACAAACAATATATAATGTCCAACCAACCATTGTACACTACGCAATTTAGTACATGGAAAATACGAAAACGTAGGTAACATTATGTTATGCACAGTAAACGCATTGGGATGGGTGCGACAAATTTTTCCTGATAACACACATAGATATTTCCATGTTTCACGTGTCCGTATGCATTCACTTAGCCAGTGTGAAATCGAACCATTTTGTTGACACCTACCACATAGTGGGTCTTGTAACAGTTTTAATTTATGTAATTTCTCTTCCGTCACCACTATATCCTGTACCACACAGTACCACGCAGATTTTACCAAGGGCGATAAATGTGGTGCTTGAACATTGTTCCATATTGTGTGCCAGGGATGGGTTGGTTGTTTAATCATTATCTTGCAGCTAGGCAATGTTGCCAAACAACGTGACTTGTATAATTGAGATACTTTTGGTATTTCAAGAGGTTGCGCTGAAAGTAGTATATAACAAATTTCTAACACTGATTCTTGTAAATATTTATAATGCGGTGGCACCGTTGCTATAGCGATCGGAGACTGCAATGGTATGGTGTCCAAAATCTGCTTAAGTATCACACCTGTTAAACTGTCTGGGAAGTTTACTAACATTGACATCTCTGCTTGTACGCGGAGAGCTTGGCTTTTTAACTCCACCTGAGTCAGGCCAAGTCCTCCGCACCGTACCGGAGACACACATTCTCGTGACTCACCCGCAACATTTGGTGTGCGCAAAGAAACCAGTTTATCGCACTCCTTATCTGTACAAAATCCAATTTCCTCATCGGAAGCACTCGTGCCACAAACCAGAGCTTTGAACTCGCATAAATATTTACAAAGGCTACCCTGGCAACCAAGCTAAGGGCACGAAGTTTGTTTTGTTTAAGCACACTTTTCAGGCCAGCAATACATGTTGAATAATTTTGACCAATCATTTCTTGTAAAGAGTGGGTAAAAATTATTCCAAGTATTTTCAGTGCATTTACTTTTTGAATTTTATCGTTTTGATACGAGTGGTTTGTAGCATCTAAGTGCATCCAATGAGTTTTATTATAGTTAAGCTTTAGGCCAGCTACAGAGCTGTATTTTTCTATCACATTTTCAAGTATTTCCATATCTGTCGGCAATTTCACAAACACAGTGACATCATCAGCATAACCTAATAATTTTATCGTTGTTGAGTGAATATTTAACCCCTGCAATTGCATTTCAAGTACCTTTAAAAATGGCATTAACGCTACACAAAAACTTATCATTGACATGGGATCACCTTGTCTGACACCCCTTTGTATAGGAAATGTCTTAGTTAGGAACCCATTGATTTTTACACACGATTTGGCATCAGTATATAAACTCTTAATCGCATTTACAAATTTTGGACTACAACCCATCCTTAAAAATACAGCATATAAAAATTCGTGCTGTACAGTATCAAAAGCATTTTGAAAATCCAATGCCACTATATCATGGTGACCTTGTATGGTCGTATGTCTATAACTAGTTATGACATCACGAATTGTCTGTAACACAGTAAAGATCGATCTATTATTACCATAACAGTATTGATGGACACCGATCATTCTTTCCATATAGGGCAAAAGACGACGAAGTAAACATCGTGCAAAAATTTTATAATCCGTGCACAATAAAGATATAGGTCTATAGTGTTTTACTATCGTAGGTTTAGGAACTTTGGGAACCAGGACACCTGTGTTGCTCGTCCTTCCCAAGCAGTGTTGATTAAATACTGCATTTATCCAGTCTGTCACAATATTACCTACAAGTGACCAAAATCTTTTATAAAATTCTATGGGAATACCATCTATTCCTGGCGATGAGTTATTCTTCATTCCTAGAATCGCTTCGTACACCTCAGCAGCTGTAAATGTCTTTTAAATCCGCAAGTTGTCATTAACAGAAAAAATTTCCGGAACTTGTTGTAAAAATATTTGTTCCTGAGCTGGATCATAACTTGTTCCTTGAAATCTAGAGTGATAAGCGCGGTAAAAGATTTCCTTTATGTCAGTCACATTACTATGTTCAGAATTATCTTCGTCTATTATCTTATGAATCGTTTGGCGTTTTCCACGATTACGTTCATGTAGAACATGACTAATATTGGACATTTCAAAAGGGTCAAAAGGTAAAAGTTTACGACGTATTTTGCACCCACTTCTTTTTTGCGCGTGTAATTGCAACAATATTGCCTGTACTTGTTTAATGTTCTGTTGCACTTTTCCCCCTCTTACCCCTTCAACAGTTAGCTCTCGCAACACTTTATAATAAAAATTGTATTTATTATTCCAATCCTGGTTCCGTTCCCTACTATATTGTCTACAAAATCGTGTGATAGCTGGCTTTAGATATTCATCCCACCACTTAATTATGTTTATTTGTTTCGCCCTTAATCGTTCCCAATACTTCCATTTCTCTTGGAATTTGTCAGCATAAAGTGGATCATCAAATAAAGATATATTCATTTTCCAATATCCATAACCATATTGTATATTTGGCAGTTGCATATTTACCGCCATTATAATTGCACTATGATCTGAGAAGCAAGTTGGCACCATATTCACATTAGTGATATTAGGGATAATTGATTGTGAAACATAAAATCTATCTAACCGTGAAGCACCCCCATCCTTTACATATGTGAAGCCTGCACTTGTTGGGTGCAAAGTGTCCCATGCATCTTTCCATTGAAACCCAGTTACCAACTGTTGCAGCGCATTGGATGTATTAAAGCCAGGGCGCTGGTCTTTTGGCAACAAAACACAATAAAAATCGCCTCCACAAATAATATGTTGCTTATTACCTTGAAGTTCCGTCGCAACTTCAGTTGCGAAAAATTCATTGCGTTGCTGCCTTTGATTACTACCAGAAGGCGCATACAGATTACATATCCATAGGTTTTCCACTTGTACAGTTGTAATTCTACCACTCGGATGGTATTCTACATTTGATACAGGTATATTGTCTCGAACTAATACAGCTGTTCCTTGCGCTGAATATGTGGGATTATTATAGACAATATAACTAGAGGGTAACTCATAATTAGTTATTGCTACTTCTTGAATGAGAGCAATATCTATAGCGGACTGAATTAGAAAGTCCCCCAATGCACTTTGTTTTGTTTTGTTTTGTAGTTTGTTTATGTTTATACTAGCAAGTCTAATGGTGGTAAGCATCACTATGGATATGTAAACACTTGTTTTTACAATATTGTTAAATATATACATTGTTTTACTGTTTTTAGGTCTACCTTACACACAAAGATTGTTAAAAGGAAAAAAATAGCTATACGTTATACTCTGGCTATGTATGGAATATTTCACACCAATCACCTGATCAAACATCATATACCTTTACTCATTTTACACATACTATTTCTGACTTTCAGTTTTACTTGCACCCACACATTCACTAGACACACTAGGGGAAACACTGAATTTGGATCCGATCACAGGTTGTAAATCAACACTCGGGGCTAAATTTGTCACACTTTGGGATCTGGTTATACGTCCTGGGGAGGGGGCTATTGCCTGCTGCTTCACATTCTTCTTGTGGTGGGGGTTAGGTGCCCCATTTTGTTGTACTTTTTTCTTCTTCAACTGCTTCTGTTCCTGGAGTCTCTTCACATTTGATTTTCTTTTGGCATTGTCCTTCGTACCTGTTGTGGCTTCACCAAACTGAACTTTGCTTTGTTGATCTTCCAGTATATGGGATCCTCCTGCTTCGTATATGTCAGTCTCCATTTCACGATTACTCGTAGTGTCAGACTCGCGCATCTCTTGATCAGTTGTTTCCAGACTGTCAGTCACCGAAAGGTTATCCCGTACATCACTGTGGAGGTTGTCTAAAGATGCCACCTCTTCCGCCCACGATTTGCTGTGGATAGACGCAGGTAGAGGTGTTTCCTTGGTAGGGTCCAGTTGGTGTTCTACAACATCAGCTTTTTTCGGCTCTTTTTGCAGATTTTTATCGCGTTCATTGTTCACAGTTTTTTCTTGCAACTGAATTGGAATTGGCAACACTGTAAATTGTGTGTCAACCTTTATCTCCGTCTCATGCGCTGAACGTTGGCTAGGTGGTCTATGTACCTTTGCTGTATATGACTGCTTAGGCTGGATTTCTACAGGAGTAGCACATGCTCCAATGTTATCTTGTATCACTCGCTCACCCACAGCACCACGTCGTTGTGGACAAAACCGTGCTGTGTGTTGAGTGTCTTCACATATTTTACAGGTAGGTTTCTGTCCATAATATGTTACCCAATATTGCATGCCCTGTATTATTACATAGGACGGGATTGGCTTATTCAGAACCATTCTCACCAACTTAATGCCTGTACGAGTTTTATAAATATGCTCATCCGAATATCTCTCGTCCACCGGAGGGGTCTTAATTTCACCATACTGCGCAAGCACTGTACGGATATGGCTATCGGTTATTTCCATTGGTATAACATGTAGTCTCACTAGTGTAGTTGTCCTATCAGCCCAGTCTAATCTAATTTCATGTTCATCATCCTCATCACAATACACTAACTTCCCTCAAAATTTATTAATTAACTGTTCGCCTAATAGACGCGTCACTAACTTAATATATACACACTTACGGTATTGGTCCAGTTCAATACTTAATACCTGGTCTTCAGTCAATGCAAGAGTATCCCGTATCCAACGATGAAGCATCAGCGATGATGGGCACTTCTTCACACTTGAAAACCATAACTTTAGCGTATTTACGCGACGAATTTCCATTTTTCCTTCAATTCAACAACTTTACGTAACTTGAAAATTTACGCGTTTCTCGTCGTCTAGCACGCCAGAGTCCCGATGACTCACCGGTTCACGAGCAGAGGCACGGCGATGTTGCTCGCACGGACACTTCCGCTGAACTTACCACTCGGCCACAGGGTCGGGCACTAAAAGGATTTAGTAATGATGAACAATTACTAAAAAGGATTTGGTGTACTCGTGAGCAGTTACTAAAAAGGATTTGGTTCTGGTGAACAATTACTATAAAGGATTTGGTACTGGTGAACAATTATTAAAATGGTTTGGTACTGGTGAACAATTACTAAAATGATTTGGTACTGGTGAACAATTACTAAAAGGATTTGGTACTGATAAACAATTACTAAAAAGGCTTTGGTACTGCTGAGCCATTTCTGGAAGGATTTGGTACTAGTTATCAATTACTAAAATGGTTTGGTACTGGTGAACAATTACTAAAATGATTTGGTTCTGGTGAACAATTACTATAAATGATTTGGTACTGGTGAAAAATTACTAAAATGATTTGGTACTGGTGAACAATTACTAAAATGATTTGGTACTGGTGAACAATTACTAAAAGGATTTAGTCCTGATGAACAATTACTAAAAAGGATTTGGTACTCGTGAGCAGTTGCGAAAAAGGATTTGGTTCTGCTGAACAATTACTATAAAGGATTTGGTACCGTTGAACAATTACTAAAATGATTTGGTACTGATGAACAATTACTAAAAAGGATTTGGCACTGCTGAGCAATTGCCAAAAGGATTTGGCACGGGTGATCAATTATTAAATTGGTTTGGTACTGGTGAACAATTTCTAAAAGGATTTAGTCCTGATGAACAATTACTAAAAAGGATTTTGTACTCGTGAGCAGTTGCTAAAAAGGATTTGGTTCTGGTGAACAATGACTATAAAGGATTTGATAGTGCTGAGCAATTTCTAAAAAGAAACAGAGGCAGAGAGAGAGAGAGAGGGGAGAGAGAGAGAGAGAAAGAGAGAGAGAGCAAAACAGACATGAGAGAGATAGAGATAGAGAGAGGGAGGGTGGAAATGAGACAAGACTGGGGAGGGAGAAGAAGAAATAGAGATAGAAAGAGGATGAGAAGAAAAATAATGAGAGAAAGAGAGGATAGGAAAAGCAAGATAATCAATTAGTCGAAAATGTCGAGCAGCATTTTTGCGGATATCGTGAAAAGCCAAATTGCCGGCAGAGTATCGGCTGGTATCGGAAAATAAATTTCAACCGATACTTCCCGATACCGAAACCACTAGTATTGGCCGATACAGATATATCGGCATCGGTATCGGCTGAGTCCCAGTAATCACATACTAATGAAGATGTTTTTACCTTGTAAACTGCACACTTATCCCTCTCCCGAGAAAAGCCTCGATTGCTACTGCAACATTCTTCAACTCACAAGGCTTACTTCTTTTTAACATTGCACATAACTGCGGTAGCAATCGAAACCACACCCACAAGAAAATGAAAACCGATTTATGAAGAAGCTCTGTGCATTTTATAATGTGATAATAATAGTAGAATTCCATCATTTAAAATTATATATTGGTCTAGGAATTAATTCGTGCGGTTGTTACGCACACATTGAAGCTGTAGTTCAATCACAAAATACATAAATACCTTAAGAAAAATATTGTCCATCGCGAGCCGCCACTTTCGCCCATCTATCATGCAAGTTACGGATTCCGTGGCGAAAGAAGTCCTCATCCTTTGAAGCGATCCAGTCAGAGACCCATTTTTCAATATCTTCTGAAGAAGTGAACCGCTGTCCAATCAAATCGTTATTCATGCAATCGAACAAGTAGTATTCCGAAGGAGCAACGTCTGGTGAATACGGCGGGTGGGGTAAAACTTCCCATCCGACATTTTCTAAATAGGTTTTGACCGGTTTTGCGACATGTGGGCGAGCGTTATCATGTTGAAAAATAAGTTTATCATGTCTGTTCTCCCATTCTGGTCGTTTTCTGGCCAGAGCTTGCTTCAAACGCATTAATTGTCGTCGATAACGTTCTCCATTAATAGTTTCACCCGGTTGCAGCAGCTCATAGTACACCACACCTTTCATATCCCACCATATGCACAGCATAACCTTTGCATAGTGAATATCTCGTTTCGGTTGTGATGGACCTGGTTCACCTGGCTTCACCCAGGCCTTTTTTCGTTTCGGGTTTTCGTAATGGATCCACTTCTCATCGTCAGTAACAATGCGATGCAAAAACCCCTTTCTTTTCTGTCTTTGAAGCAGCAATTCGCAAATGATTTTTCGTCTTTCAACGTCTCTGTCTTTCAATTCATGTGGAACCCAATCTGACATCCTTTGAATCATTCCCATGGCTTTGAGGCGTTTGGAAACTGTTGTTTGATCAACGCCTAATGCTTCTGCAAGTTCTTCCTGCGTTTGACACGAATCCTGATCGAACAATGCTCTCAATTCTTCGTCTTCAAATTTGTTTGGCTGTCCAGGTCGCTCTTGGTCTTCCAGGCCGAAATCACCACTTCTAAACCGTGCAAACCACTTCTGACACGTTCGACCAGCTAGCGCATGGTCACCATACACTTCCACTTCCACAAGTGACCAGGTACAATATTAAGTTTTACAAAATAATGCGCCCTTTCGAAAAGGTGAAACAATTGAACCTCCAGATTTATTTAATGAGAGAGATGCAACTGACATTACATGTACAGATATAGCCTCGTATTGTATTATATTTGTTAGAGTTTGTTATTGATTTTCAATCGTTAACTTTCATTATTTAAATAGTATAAATATTTCTCAATGATAAGAAACCTGTGAAAAACTGGTAACGCTTACTCGGATACTACAATAATGTTAAAATTTCATCTTCATATGCATACTAGTTTCTGATAAAATGGTACGTAGTACATGGAGTTACGAAAATTAGGCTAGCAATGTCCAGATAGGAAATTGAAATTGCCCTTAAGGCACGCCCAATTAATTTATCCTGCGCACGTTTATGCACGCAAGATATGTTACTTAGTTCTCATTAAGTCCATTTTTTAAGCACCTCATTCATATGCTTCGTTGACAAGGCCGTAGATTGCAACACTGCGCGAAACAAAAGAAAAATGGAAATTGTATCATTTATCATTTGTCCTAAAATGGCATCCTATCTAAACAAACTTTCACGTTGAAATGCTTACCAGCGGTTCTTGGCGACGCAAACTCCTTGAGTTAGTACCCATAATGCCATACTTTCCTGCGTCACCTTTAAACAAAGGGCACCCACGAAAAGGCGGGAAACATGTTCTCGTTTCGCTCGACAGGTTGAGCTGCCTTTCTTATCGCCCGTCGAAGTTCCCGCCTCTCAATTTCATTGTTGTCAATGTTGCCAAACCCAAATAACAAAAAAAATTATCAACAACAGTGCCCATAAACATGCATTAATTAATTTCCCCAGCTGATCATACCGTGCGTCCATTTCCTTGCGGGGCCGAGAGATCGGGAGAAGTGTGGCGGGCGGCGCTAGCGAAAATGCCGACATTTTCGACCAGTAACTTCCCGCTTATTTTTATGGACATACGTATCTTTAGGATGCAGATATTTATATTAATATTGAAAAACGAACACTAACCTGTGTTATAAGAGTCTGTTTTCACGTAAGTGTCATACATAAATATTATTTGTTCTAATGTGAACTTTGCGGCTGGCATTTTAATCGCCTCATTTACACACAACACCCGCACACTGCAATTACACAAAGACGTAGCACGGCAAGTACCCAAAAATCACATTCTTTCACACAGTTAGAAATTAATACGCTCTTAGTTCAAGGTCTGTTCCTCACTCTATTCGCAGCTCTGTCCAGGGCACTTGTAGTCGCGAAGGAAAGAACAACTCAAGCTCTGAGCTTTCAGATTGCCAACAATGCTCACGAAAACCATTGACTTTTCACGATTTAGTCGAATCCTCCAAACGATTCCGAGCGAAGCAAAACGCTTTCGAGGGTAAACTTAAGCAGGACGTTATTGGTCGAAAATGTCGGCATCTGCGATAGCGCCGCCCGCCACACTTCTTCCGATCTCTCGGCCTCGCAAGGAAATGGACGCACGCCTATTTGCTGCGGATGGGTACTTCCGGTCAAGACGATGTAAATACTGTTCATAAAGTTTTACGTGGTGGAGGTTTAAGAGTGACTTTATTCACGATGCACTATCGTCTTTCAAGATTTTGTTTCTGGTTATTTATTGATCCAACCCATATGGCTGCCTCAAAAGACCAAGAATATGGAACCCCATACGGGCATGAGATCTTACTTGCGAAGGATGACGGGGGAAACTCTATCTAATGTATTTTTCTGAAAGGGAGGCAGGTATATTGTGTGTGTCTGTGTGTGTGTGTGTGTGTGTGTGTGTGTGTGTGTGTGTGTGTGAAAGAGAGAGAGAGAGAGAGAGCGAGAGACAGACAGACAGACAGACAGACAGAGATAGAAAGAGAGAGACGGTGCCAAAGTTGATAGAGGATTTGACTGTCACGCGGGAAACCCGGGTTCGATTCCCGAGATGAGTGATTTCAGTCACTCAGGCCCTAAAACATGGGTACCTGAGGTTAAAGGTGGCCTGGGTGTGATTGATCGCATAATCTCTACGACAGTTGAGATTATGAATATTTTATTTGACTTATTTTTTGTTACTTAGCGTCTTCCACTTTGGGATAATCGTGATGATGAGGATGAGTAATGGTGTGAGGAAATTGATAAAGGGACACTCAACAAAGAACACTCATACCCAGGCCAGGATTCTATCCGGGAGCCCTGGCATTGTAGTGTGCTACGCAACTCCGCCACGGGGACCAGCGAGATTATGAATGTGGGGGGCCCTAACTTCACATGAATGTTCAGAGGAAAACTTTACCTATGTGTGTGTGTACAGGATGGACCATTTAACTTTAAAATCGCATTATCTTACAAACGAAGCATTTTAGAAAGAAATGTTTCAAATAATAGTTAATTGACTTTAAGGGGAGAGCGAATGCCATTATGTACGTTTTAGTCAATTTTGAAGGTCATTCAATTTTTTTAATAGAAACCTATTTCTTTCAAAAATAAACAACTTTTGTACAAACCATTTATCCATTAATCGCGCCATACATACGTACAGTCTGTAACAAAATAACTACACCACTTAACACAATGAAACGCAAACTGTGTTTTAGTTGATATGGCTTCCATGAGCTCTCTCCTGGACTTGAAGGACTTTCCCTGCATCCAACAGGAGATGAGGTGCCATAAATTCTCAATCGGGTTCAGATCTGGCGAGTTGGGTGACCACTACAATCGGTTAATACCCATGTCAGAACACCACTCATTCACTGCACAGGCTCTGTGGTAGGGAGCATTGCCATCCTGGAAGACGTAATAATCTAAATAATCTAATTCTAATTTGAGAAGTAATTTCTAGCAGTTGGTAACAATCCATTACACAGATTTTCTACCCACTATTCACATGATTTCTACCAGTAAACACGGCTGCACGTCAGGCGGTAGCCATTTGCACACAGACGTCAGAGACACCTGTTGGCAGAGAGTGGAATGAATGACAGCAGTGCAAAAATAACAAAAAAGAATCAAGATGCACCAAGAAACAATCCCACGTGCAATTTGCCATTGTTTTGCACATTTTTACAATGGCAATTTAAATTTTAACATATTTCAATATTCCCCTCGTTTTTAGCTGTGGTGCAGTTATTTTGTTACAGACTGTATATTAGGTGTTTCACCCACTCCCCGCCCTGATTCTCACTTATGACTTTCCAACTAATGGACACAACTCAGTGATATTTGAGATGAGCATGCCTTGATGTATATGAACCTAGAAATGTTTGAAAAACCTAAATAATTAAATCTGAATTGTAAAGTTCAACTACTTTAGAAGCCTCTTGGTGGAATCGGACCAGTCGTGCATCAGCGCCATTTGGTTAGTAGCTGCAGAAATTGTAAGCTCTTGGAATAACATGCGAACTGGTCGAGTGCTGAGGCTGGAAGATGATGCGAAGCATGGTTTCGTCGGCAGTCTCTAGCCTGTGTGTCGCCTGCGCGAAGAGAAGGCTGATTGTGTGTTCGCTGTCCGCAGCAATTGATGTGACTCATCAGTAGGTGGAACCCAACGTTCTGGAGCGGTCCCTCCCCTCTCTCCCCTCCCCCTCTTTCTCACCTTAATGGATTTCTCGCGTAAGGCATGAGCAGTGTTGCCAACTCCTCACTCGAAAAATCACCAAGGTTTTTGTTTTACGCACTAAACTAACCTACAATGAGAGAAAAATGGACAGAAAAAAGCTCTGGCATTATTTTTTAAGCTATTTTAGTAGGTGAAACCCAACGTTCTGGAGCGGTTTTTTGACCTACTTTTCGCCTTACGATATTTTACTATAAGGCTGTCTCCCCTTACGATATTTTTCTGTAAGGCTAGACCGGTTCTTTGACCTATTTTTCGCCTTACGACATTTTACTATAAGGCTGTCTCCCCTTACGATATTTTTCTGTAAGCTCAGTTCTAGAGCGGTTTTTTGACCTATTTTTCGTGTAGACCCAAATGGAGAATTCAACGCCCGAAAATGGAGCTCGGTGGAGCTCGCCTTAATGGTTTGCTCTTGTAAGGCATGAGCTCTATTTTCTCGCAGTGTTACCAACTCCTCACTCGAAAAAATCACCAGGGTTTTTGTTTTTGGGTATAACCTAACCTAAAGCAAGGAGGTGGCAACCTTGCTTGAGGTATTTTCTCGCAGTGTTGCCAACTCCTCACTCGAAAAAAATCACCAAGGTTTTTTTTCTTGGTCTAACGTAACCTAAAGCAAGGAGGTGGCAATTTTGCTTGAGGCTTGCCTTACAGTGCATAAAGCAAGGTTGCCAACCCACTGGTATTTTTGCCATAGCTTTTTACAAGAAAAAAAAAGAGAAAGGGAAGAGTTAAACAACCGACAGCTTACCCACAGTTTTTTTTGCTCTAACCTAACCTAAAGCAAGGAGCTGGCAACTTTGCTTGTGCAATCAACCCGGTCGACCGCCCTCAAGTGGAGATAAGCGTTGCCAACTCCTCACTCGAAAGAAAATCACCAAGGTTTTTTTGGTCTAACCTAACCTAAAGCAAGGAGGTGACAATTTTGCTTGTGCAATCAACCCGGTTGACCGCCCTCAAGTAAAGATCAGCGTTGCCAACCTACATATACTAAACAAGGAGAGCCGGCACTGCCGTAAAAGAGAGAGAGAGATGGGTGGATGGTAATATAGTATGTGTGTGCGTGTGTGCGTATAATATGTAGCATTATTAACTAGAGTGTGTTGGCAATTTACTTGCAACTAAAAAAATAGAGATGCCAACGTTGGTGTAAGATGAAGAGAGAGAGAGAGAGAGAGATTTATGGCTGGCAACAGTAACGAGCGAATGCGCCATATCGTAATTTTCCAACTCCGTATATCGTGATTTTTGTAAACCTCTCTCTCGGGGGAAACACGATGTGTTATACACACGCGCGCGCGCGCCTGTATTGTGACGCAAACAAACAAACAAAATAATAAATGTTGTTTTTTAGGATACCTGGCCCCCTATAACCTCGCGAGGGTGCGTGGTGCCCAACGCAGTTCTAATGGCCGCGGCTAACAAAGCCATGCCTTTGTAGAGTTTCATGGGTTTTTTTTTTTCCTCCCACCCCCTCAATTTGTTTAAGAAATTCGATTTGATCCTAAAAAACACTCTGCATCCTATTGGAGTGCTTTGGATGTGTTTTTAGATTAAAAATTTTGTAATTGGGGAATGTAGAAAAGCTATTCTTGCTTGTTGGCGATATTTTTTAAAACTGCTCGGTGACCCTCTTGTTTTTCACGTCGTAGGCGAAGGACTTCTCTGCAATCAGGATGACACTGCATAGGGTATCCTCGGGCAAGGCATCGTGGAACTCGCAGACGACCTTGATGTTGGTTCGATCGTTGACCACAACTTTTTTTCTCTTAGATGTGTTGATGACGGTCATGGGTCTCCGTGCTTTGAACTCGCTGGGCGTGTAGTACATGTCCACGCTCCCCTCGGTCACGCGTTTGTAAGCCGAAAACGCTTCGTAAAGTTTGAGGTAATTGTTTTTGGTCACGTCGAGGTTGTAATTCTCGCGCGGGAACACTTTGTTGCGTCTATTTTTGAGATAAACATTCTTGATCTTGCAGTCGTCGAATTTACTGGAATTTTTTTCCTGATTGTTATTGCGCCCGGTCTGAAAGAGCACTACGACGAAATCTGGCATGTCGAACTGTATGTTGTTGAACTGCGTCGTCACGTCGAATTCCATGTGACTTCCCGATGCCACCTTCTGTACGCACTGGTAACTGTGAAAGTGAATCGCCACCTGCGGACTTTTCAAGATCTCCGCTTTGTACTTGAGGGCGTAGTTTGTTTCGTATTCCACCACCGGCATTCTCAATTCCATGCTCCGGATGACGCATTTCGCTGCTTCGGGTAAAGTGTTGGCTATCGGTGTGGTGCCGTCCGGACCCAAAGTAGCGTATCGCATCAGTGCGTCGTTGTCGTTGGCCGCTCTTCGAAACGTAACGCGCAGTCCTCCCTTCCACATGATCTCCTTGTAGTCCGAGAAGAAACCAGGCAGCAGACGCATGGGAAAGAGCACCGTGTGACTTTTCGTCGATATTTTGGCCCCGGCTTCGAATCCTCCTGCTTGATAGTATGCTGCGTCCGTTTTGGATAATTTCAAAGTTCCCACTGCCGTCGACGTGATGCCTGGATAGTCTATTCTGTCGATGACGGTGTTGTGTTTCCTCACCTCCACCTGCGAGAACAGGTGAGGCACGAAGTTGTCCACGAGTATCAAGTTTGCTGCTGCAGGAAACGCGTCTCCGCTTTCTTTCTTCACCACGTCGAATTGAAGGTAGAGGTCCGCTCTGTGAGGATGAATGAACCCGTCGCCTACGTCCACGTCGTATTCGATTTTTTTGTTTGCTTTGTTCAAATTTCCGAACATAGGTTCTATTCATATTTTACTTACGTATAGGCGTACGTGATGAATCCGAAAACAGATTTCTCCTAAGTCTTACTGTTTCCAAGATAACCCTATTTCCGGTCGCCATTTTGGATTTCCGAGCATAGATTCTATTCATATTTTACTCACATATAGGCGTACGTGACGAATCCGCAAACAGATTTCTCCTAAGTCTCACCGTTTCCAAGATAACGCCACTTCCGGTCGCCATTTTGGATTTCCGAGCATAGGTTCTATTCATATTTTTTCTCACATATAGGCGTACGTGATGAATCCGCAAACAGATTTCTCCTAAGTCTTACCGTTTCTAAGATAATGCCACTTCCGGTCGCCATTTTGGATTTCCGAGCATAGGTTCTATTCATATTTTTTCTCACGTATAGGTGTACATGATGAATCACCAAACAGATTCTTGCTAAGTCTTACCGTTTCCAAGATAACCCCACTTCCGGTCGCCATTTTGAATTTCCGAGCATAGGTTCTATTCATATTTTACTCACATATAGGCGTACGTGACGAATCCGCAAACAGATTTCTCCTAAGTCTCACCGTTTCCAAGATAACGCCACTTCCGGTCGCCATTTTGGATTTCCGAGCATAGGTTCTATTCATATTTTTTCTCACATATAGGTGTACGTGATGAATCACCAAACAGATTTTTCATAAGTCATGAATTGGAGGGTTCTATGACAACCTATATTAATTCTCGTAAGAGAACAGAACGTGTCCTACGGGGCAAGTTAAGGGGCATGTGCATGGCCAAAGGGGAAGTTTTTTTGCGCGCTCAAGCATGATTTAATTTTATTATATTTTCAGATTGACCACAAAACAAGGTGTTGACAGGCAGTGTGTATATATATTGTAAGAAGATGTTTTATTATCAACCTCTACTTCTTGCAGTACATCCTGGACACAGCGTTGCAGGTTAACAAAGGACCTTTGGTCAGTATATATTTTTTTTCTTAAAACTGTTCGGTTACTCGCTCGTTCCTGACATCATACACAAAAGTTTTCTCCGCGATGAGGATGACGCTACACAGAGTGTCGGCAGGCAAGGCATCGTGGAACTCGCACACAATCTTGATGTTGGTGCGATCGTTAACAACCACCTGCTTTCTTTTAGATGTGTTGATGACGAACATGGGTCTGTGAGCTATGAACTCGTTTGGATTGTAGTACACGTCCACGTTACCGGAAGTCACTCGTTTGTAAGCTGTGTACGCCTCGTACAGTTTCAGGTAGTCCTCTTCTGCGATGTTTAGGTTGTAGTTCTCACGTGGGAAAACTTCGTTCCTGCCATTTTTGAGGTAAATGTTCTTAATCTTGCAGTTGTCGAACTGGCTTGAATTTTTCTCCTGATTGTTACCCCTTCCTGTCTGGAAGAGTACGGCTGCAAACTCGGGCATGTCGTACCGAATGTTGTTGAATTGCGTGGTTACGTCAAATTCGAAATGATTGCCGGAAGCAGGTTTTTGCACACACTGGTAGCCATAAAACTGAATAGACACTTGAGGATTCTTCAGGATGTCGGCTTTGTACTTGAGAGCATAGTTTGATTCGTATTCTACCACTGGCACGCGCAGCTCCATGGACCTTACAATACACTTGGCAGCGTCGGGTAGTGTGTTGGGAAGCAAGGTAGTCCCGTCCGGGCCCAAAGTGCTGTATCGCATCAGTGCGTCGTTGTCGTTGGCAGCTCTGCGAAAAGTGACGCGCAAACCACCCTTCCACATGATCTCCTTGTAGTCCGAGAAGAAACCGGGCAGCAGACGCATGGGAAACAGTACTGTGTGACTTTGTGTTTTGATTTTTGTACCTGCTTCGAATCCCCCTGCCTGGTAGTATGCTGCATCGGTCTTGGAGAGTTTTAGTGTTCCCACGGCAGTCGAGGTAATCCCGGGGTAGTCAACCCTATCGATGACGGTGCCGTGCTTTCTAACTTCCACCTGCGAGAATAGGTACGGCACAAAATTATCTACGAGTCTTAGGTTTGCGTTGGCAAGAAATGCTTCGCCGTTGTCTCTTTTTACTACATCAAACTTGACGTACAAATCAGCTCTGTGAGGGTGAATGAATCCATCCCCGACGTCCACATCGTATTCTATCTCTCGATTCGCTTCGTTAAGGTTGGCAAACGTGCGACGGTTGGGAGGGAAGGACTGCAACTCGTAACTTTCGATTTGTTCCATGATGGCTATTTATTATATGTTAATCTCCACGACGGCAGTGGTCGCGGCTCCTGCAAAATCAACCACCTCCCCCTTTTTTGTTTGTCACTGCTAATTCTATGTTGTCTATGCGATTACGATATACAGGAAAGTATATCGGTGGGGAGGGTGTGTAGATAATTGGCTCCATGAACTCAGAGTTTGGTTTGAACCTAACGATAATACCTGTCTGCTTGTGACTCCCTGGGATGCCGTCAGAGGATTTGGTGATCATATCTTGATTATTTTTTACAGAGCAGTTCGGGTAGGTTGTTATTTATAGACCCCACCCCAATTTTTTTTTGTTTTGTGTTCATGGCGATGGTCGTACCTAATGCGGCGACTCGTTCGCCCAGCGAGACGTCTCTGCTGACGAGTCTCCCGAAAGCTGCGTGCTCTAACTTTCTGTCAGCATCATGACGTACATCGAGATCGGTATTGGTATTGTAGGCAATATCGTGATCCTTGCATGCAGCATCCAGGGGATTCACACTCTTGTCGTTTGTTTTTTTTTAGTCGCTGTTCGAGTTTGGTACCGGGACTGCGGTACTGGTAACCTAGCAAGTGCATCTTGAAGGGTAGCTTGTTGATGATGTCGTTCACGAGACCTCGACCTTCGACCACGTTCCAAAATTTCGGAGGTAGGGTGTTGATGATTTTGATGAGGTACCCTATGCCTTTGTCGTTATTCACAATGAAGTTGGCAAGCTTGGAGCTAACCATGTCTTCAATTCCTACCTTCTTGTTGCAAAAGTTGCTGTTGCCTGCATTCTCCTCTCCTGCAATAACCATCAACCTGTCTATGAGCTTGCGCACGTCGTCAACCCACACAAACTTTTTGGGCAGGTTGTTGTAGAGTTTGACGCCGCTGCCTGTTTTGACCTGGTTCCATATCGGCTTGATGAGGTTCTTGTATTTTTCGCCGCTGCTAGATTTGACGCGATTCTGCGTAGCGTCGTTGTTTTGGTACAAGGCATCCGTCATGATCAAAATTTTCTTGTAACTTTGGTAATCTTCGTCTGTGTAATCTCTTGGCTGCTTTTTTTTGGTGATGAGTTCCCACAGTCCAACCGTGCCGGGGTACCTGTTCCAGCTGTTTTTCTCACCCAAATTGACTTTCACGTTGTCACCCTCGAACGTGACTTTCGATTTTCCGATTTTCCAAACCACACCCTCGTTGAGTTCCATGGTTGGGTACAATCCGAAAACCTCGTTTTTCTCGAACTAAACTCAACGGCCTGTTGATCAATCAATTTTCGGAACGCTGCTCTTCTTGCTGGAACAGTGACGATTTCGGATTCGCGACGATCGACATGACGAGGAAACCCAACGACGGAAAATACAAAAACAAAATTAACGACTTTCTAAACGTTGCAACGTTGTGAGAAACGTTTCTCACAACGTTGCAACGTTTAGAAAGTCGTTAATTTTGTTTTTGTATTTTCCGTCGTTGGGTTTCCTCGTCATGTCGATCGTCGCGAATCCGAAATCGTCACTGTTCCAGCAAGAAGAGCAGCGTTCCGAAAATTGATTGATCAACAGGCCGTTGAGTTTAGTTCGAGAAAAACGAGGTTTTCGGATTGTACCCAACCATGGAACTCAACGAGGGTGTGGTTTGGAAAATCGGAAAATCGAAAGTCACGTTCGAGGGTGACAACGTGAAAGTCAATTTGGGTGAGAAAAACAGCTGGAACAGGTACCCCGGCACGGTTGGACTGTGGGAACTCATCACCAAAAAAAAGCAGCCAAGAGATTACACAGACGAAGATTACCAAAGTTACAAGAAAATTTTGATCATGACGGATGCCTTGTACCAAAACAACGACGCTACGCAGAATCGCGTCAAATCTAGCAGCGGCGAAAAATACAAGAACCTCATCAAGCCGATATGGAACCAGGTCAAAACAGGCAGCGGCGTCAAACTCTACAACAACCTGCCCAAAAAGTTTGTGTGGGTTGACGACGTGCGCAAGCTCATAGACAGGTTGATGGTTATTGCAGGAGAGGAGAATGCAGGCAACAGCAACTTTTGCAACAAGAAGGTAGGAATTGAAGACATGGTTAGCTCCAAGCTTGCCAACTTCATTGTGAATAACGACAAAGGCATAGGGTACCTCATCAAAATCCTCAACACCCTACCTCCGAAATTTTGGAACGTGGTCGAAGGTCGAGGTCTCGTGAACGACATCATCAACTAGCTACCCTTCAAGATGCACTTGCTAGGTTACCAGTACCGCAGTCCCGGTACCAAACTCGAACAGCGACTAAAAAAAAACAAACGACAAGAGTGTGAATCCCCTGGATGCTGCATGCAAGGATCACGATATTGCCTACAATACCAATACCGATCTCGATGTACGTCATGATGCTGACAGAAAGTTAGAGCACGCAGCTTTCGGGAGACTCGTCAGCAGAGACGTCTCGCTGGGCGAACGAGTCGCCGCATTAGGTACGACCATCGCCATGAACACAAAACAAAAAAAAATTGGGGTGGGGTCTATAAATAACAACCTACCCGAACTGCTCTGTA